>NC_137325.1:32099435-32699435 GCF_965287045.1 Carcharhinus amblyrhynchos
CACTGGGGTTTTGGCGCGGAGCTGATCGATTTGTACCTTTAGTTGGGGATTTTCCATTACTGATTACTCTCCCCGCCACCTCCTTCCTTTCTCTTTTCCCTCTTTTGTTGAATTTTATGTCTTCCGGCGCCTCGATTTTTTTTGTCTGTCCTCTCGTGTTACTGAATTTTAACCGGTTTCTTCCTCTACCTGCCCGGGGGGAGAGGGAGGGAGGGTGGCTGCCAGCTGCGTCTTGACATGCGGACTTGGCACACTTGCCTGTATGTGGAGTAAGAAACTGTCGCCACCGTTCTTTTTGTAAATCTACCTTTTAACGTGAGTCATAAGTCGACCAGCGGAACGTTTTATTTTCTGAATTTTGACTGTAGTGTGGGTTCTTTAATTTTTTATGCGGCAAACTGATTGGAAATGAGTTCGTTTAAATCTACGTGATTGACTCTTCTTGCAATATCGATCTTCGCGCTCCAAAGGCCTTGATATTCAAAAAATGCGATCAGTCTAATTTTTGAGCACCTCCAACATCAATTTCTGTGAAGCGTTCGTACTTCAGTTATTTCTGAATAGACTATTAGGACAGTTGCTCTACTATTCTAGATCATTTTGAACAATGGCCTTGCATTGTTTGTCACATTGGAAGAGGTGCACAATAGGCTCTAATATATGCTTACGTTAGCCAAAGGTAATTGTCCTTGAACTCTTCTGAATTCATTTTACAAGAAAAAGAGATTTACGTTATATAGCATTTTATGTGGTTGCAGGCATGTCAAAAAGCATTTTACAGCCAATGAAATGCATAGCAGTGTAATATTTTACAGCACAGAAAGAGCCCTTCAACCCATTGTGTCTGTGCTCACCATCAAGCACTTATCTAATCTAATCCCATTTTCCACACTTTGCAACCTTGTATGCTGTGGTGTTTCAAGTGCGCATCTAAGTGCTGCTTAAATGTTGTGCAGGTTCTAGCCTCTGCCATCCTTTTAGGCACAGTTCTACATTCCTGCCTTCCTTTGGGTGAAAACGTTTTTGTAAAATTTCCTCCTAAACTTCCCACTACTTGCCTTAAATGTCTGCCTCCTGGTTACTGACCCCTTTAATAAGGGGGAAAGTTTCTTCCTATTTATCTACGTCCCATATGATTTTGTATCCCTCAATCATGTCCCCCTTCGGTCTCCACTGCTCTAATGAAACCAATCCCAACCTTTCTTCATAGCTAAAATGCTCCCCACCACCAAACATCCTAGTGAATCTCCTCTGGACACTTTCTAATATAATTACAACTTCTGAAAATGTTGTTACTGTCGTAATATAGGAAAGTTGACAGCCAGTTTGTGCACAGCAAGCTTTTCCAGATGTCAGTGTGGCTGGCTATAGCCACTTAATCTGTTTGTGAAATTGATTGAGGGATAAATTTTGGCTATAATATTGAGGATAAGTCTTGTCCTCCTGCTTGAAATAATGCCATTGGATCTTTGATATCCACTTGAGGGCAGATGAGTTTGAAATGTTATCTGAAAGACAGCACCTCAGACAGTGCAGCATTCTCTGTTCTGCGTTGGAATGTCAATCTTGATTTTTGTGCTCGAGTACTTGCATGGGACTTGAACACTGCATGTTGTGACTCAGGTGAGAGTGTTACCAACTGAGCTGCAGCTAACACAACCATGTTGACTTTTTTGATGTCTGAAAATAATTTCAGTTAAAGCGATGTGCACAACTTCCTAATTTATGTAATCGGTCTTTGTGTGTTGTATCTATAAGGTGAGTAACCATGTCTGGTCAGCTTGTAATGATTATGGTTATTCTTGCTGCACATGTTAAACCTCACTATGTTCTTTATCATTTCTTGTATATTGATCACTTCAGTCTATTATTGTTGCATTTTTCACCTCTTCCCTCGTTTCCTGCTGTCCTTGATCTTCAACTAACTCATTGACTGTACTGATACTCTGCAGATTTCTTGTGCAGGCATAGACGTGTGCTTGCAGGTAACCATGCAACAACCTGCATTTGTTTGGTGTTTTTAACATGGAAAAAGTTTGGCGTGTTAGCAGATTAAAACTTAATACTGCTACAGAAGATACTAGTATAGGTATAGTATACTTGTATAGTCCGAAGATGTGTGGGTTAGGTGGATTGTCTATGCCGAATTGCCCCTTGTTGTCAGGAGGACTAGCTGGGGTAAATGCATGGAGTTGTGGGGATAGGGCCTGGGTGGGATTGTGGTCCATGAAGACTCAATGGACCGAATGGCCACCTTCTGCACTGTAGGATTTTAAGTCCATAGGTGACTAAATGTCAGAAAGGGATTTTAAGACTCACCTTTGAGGTGTGAGAGAGGTTGAAAATTTTATGAAAGGGATTCAGTTTTGTGGCTTAGACTGCTAAAGGCGTGACCTCTTGAAGTAGGGTGAAGGAAATTGGAGATGCAAAAAAAGCTTAAAATTGAAATCTCAAGTTACTAATGAACATGATCCTAATCAGTGATCTCTAGCGATGGCTTTTCTTCCCAGCCCACTATACCATGATTTATTACAGATCTATCCACTCCTGCCTTATCTGCTTTCTAGTGATATCACTCAGACTATCTCAAGCCAGCTTCTGGTTGTTTGCTGGCAACGCCCAGCCTTTGTTGACTATTTTGCTGCTTTTATGTTACCAGACTACATTTGAGATGAGTTACAAACTTCCTGCTGCTAAATGTGCAAAACATAAGGCTGAAGTATTTGCCACAGTCTTTAGCCAGAAGTGCCGAGTGGATGATCCATCTCGACCTCTGGAGATTTCAAGCATTTCGCCTGTCAATCTTCAGCCAATTTGATTCTCTCCACATGATGTCAAGAAATGGCTGAAGGTGCTGGATACTGCAAAGGCTATGGGCCCTGATGCAGCAATAGCCCTGATGACTTGTGCTTCAGAACATACCACACTCCTATTCAAGCTGTTCCAGTACAGGGACAACACTGGCATCCACCTAGCAATGTGGAAAATTGCCCAGGTGGGTCCTGTACACAAGAAACAGGACAAATCCAACCCGCCCAATTACCGCCTCATCCGTCTATTCCCAGTCATCAGCAAAGTGATGGAAGGGATCATCAATTGGCACTTACTTAGCAATAACCTCATGGATGCTCAGTTTGTGCCAAGGTCATACAGCTCTTGACTATTTACAAGGCACAAGTCAAGGATGTGGTGGAAATCTTCGCTTGCCTGGATGAGTGCAGTTCCAACGACAGTCAAGAAGCTCAACACTATCCAGGATAAAGCAGCCTGCTTGATTGCTACCCCTTCCACGCATACTAAATCCCTCCACCACTGATGAACAGTGGCAGCTGTGTACCACTTACAAGATGTACTGCAGGAATGCGAGGTTCCTTAGGCAGGACTTTCCAAGCCCACAACCACTACTATCTGGAAAGACGAGCAGCAGATATCTGGGAACACCATTACCCCTCAAAGCTACTCACCATCCTGATTTGGAAATATATTACCACTTCTCTGTCACTTGGTCAAATCATAGATTTTCCTTCCTAATGGCATTATGGATGTACCTCCATCTCAGAGACTGCAGCTGTTGAAGAAGACAGCACACCATCATCTTAAGTGCATCGAGGGATGGACAATAAATGCTGGCCTAGCCTGTGACACTCAAATCCAGTAAATTAATTTTTAAAAAATGTTGGTAAGGCTGAAGCCATTATGTCCCCAATTCAAACTTGATTCCTGGAGACCAATTCTGCCCATTGGCTCAACCAATCTTGCTATCCCTTTTTAATTTGAACTGAGATTCTGACTCCAAATCGTCTACATATTTAAACACGTATATTCACCTTAGTAGTATTATTTTCTTCTATAAATGTTTCTGCTGATGAAATTCAGCCATACTTCTGTCACCTCTATTTCACTGCATCCAGTGCCTGCTTGCTTTCCACACTATAAATGTTGGCTCATCCAAGACCACCTTTTATATCTTACCTGTACTTCTGTCCCTTAGCCATTGTTCCTATCCTTGGTGACCTATATTGGCTCCTGATCATTGTTTTTTTCACCTGTAGATGAGTAAGTATAGCGTTATTCACTTTTTTCTGAAACCTCACCAAGCCCCCAACTTCTCCCACTCAAGCTCTCCATTCCTCTGAACTGGCCTCCTTTTATAGCCCCCTCATCTTTGGCTACTTTTTCTTTAACTGCCTGTTCCTCGTGCTCTAGCAGTCCCTATCTCAATATCATTTACATCTGTTCATAATTTGTTTTAAAATTCGACTCCTTTGGGCAAATGTTCAGTCCCTCCTAATAATCTGCTTATTCGGCTTGGGGTTCGTATTTATGAAGTGACATATATGCAATGCAAGTATAGGTTTTCTGCGCGTTGTAAGTGACATTTTCATTGACTAAATAGGTGTTGGATAGGGCTATACATCACAAAATCAGTACAATGAGCATCACCTTGGATCATCTCAGATTAATTAGGTAAGGTGACTTCTGTAAAATGGGTTACACAGTTGCATTCTTGAGTTAGTCCTTCATCTTCCAGTTCTGTACATGGACCTTTTCAAAGAGCATTTAAAATGCTGCATAACAAACTTGTAGCAAATATCAATCTGGTGAACTATATGGAGGAAGAGGAATGTGAATATGATACTGGCTAAGAGAATGCACAGTCTAGTGGTTAATTGTTGTTTTCCGAACTGGTGGAAATCATAATGTCCCCAGGAGTTGATATTAGGATCATTGATAAATATTAATAACTTGAACTTGAATATACAGGGTGTAAGCACAAGTGTGCAGATGACGTGAAACTGAAATGCAGTAAACAGGACCTAGACAGAAGCAATTTTACTCATCAGAGTGTGAAGTGGTGCTTTTTGGTGAGAAGAGGCGAGGCAACACATGTTACAATTTTAAAAGGGGTACAAGAACAGAAAGACAAATGCCAAAAAATGTTTGCAGATGGCAGAACAAGTTGAAGAGATTCTAAAACAGGATGTGGGATGTTTTATAGATGGAAATATGTTATGTTAAATCATTGGTTAGGCTCTTCCCAGAGAATTGTGCCCAATTTTGAATATTGCACCTTAGGAACAATATCATGGCATGGGAGGATTTTCTGGAGTGGTACCCAAAATGTGGAACTTGCGCTATTTGGAAAAACAAGGAGCTTAAAAAGATTTAATACAAGTGTTCAAAATCATGGATTTTAACTGATAAATAGTAAAGAACTGTTTCCAGTAGCAGAAGGAGTACACAGACTTAACATTATCAAAGAGTTAGAAGTGCTGTGAGTACTTTTACACAGCAAGTTGCTGCAAATTGGCATGCAATGCCTGAAAGGGTGTTAGAAGCAAATTCACTAATTTTCAATGGACAGTTGAATAAATATTTGAAGGAGAAGAACGTTTGTGCTATGAGACAAGGGTAGGGGGGAAAAAAGCAGGTACAAGGGCTCAATGGTCTCTTGTGGTATAGTTCTATGATCTGTTCCTGTTATAATGTGGTATAATTGCAGTAAAGAAAACAAGTCAGCTAACATTGAAGCTGAAGATGGTACCATTTTCAGCTTGAACCTATTGAAAATGTTAAGTTTTGGCAAGCCATGGTGTGTTGAGTATCTTAACTAGGGTACGTATAAATTTATCACCCATTTCATTCACCCTCACTTTCTCGGGTTAACATTGCCACTCAGTATGTTCTTTGTTGGTTCAGTAATTGGTCTTTCAACTATCACCTTATGTAGGATTGTTTAAAAAATAGAGCTGGGACAGAGCACCCTAGTAATTCAATGTTACTTCTAAACTGAGAAAGGGAAATTGATAGTGGTTATTATTAAAACACATTTTTTTTTAACTTTGTCCATAGGGAATCATTGGAAGAGTTACAAACACTGTGAAGAATATAGTTCCTGGATGGCTGCAGAAATACTTTGGCAAGGTTTCAAAAACAGTACCAGCTGAAGCAAGAGGATCAGTAAACAATCATGAAAATGATCCAATTCTTGTAAATGAGACTCCCCCGCGATTTGATAATGGAAAGCATCAAACAGCACCAACAACCAGCAGTGCAGCAGGTAATTGTACAGTTCGAAAACTTATCCACATTCAAATTGGTTATTGCCAACAAAAGTTAGTTTTAGATGTACTTTATTAATTATCATAGAATCAATAAAATGTTATGAATGTGGTTGTCTGTATTGCGAAGGAACCAAACTGTTCAGTTGTAGCAACTACCCTTCATACTTTTGTGAAGATTTCCCTTTTAAACCAAGTTTATATAAGAGAAAATCTGGATGAAGCACTTATTTAGCTTTGGATATTTGCTTGCTTGCAAGCCCGAGCAAACTCCTTAAAAACTTGTGTTTCATAACTGCCGCCTTGAACCTTTTATGTTGTAGTGCAGTGTCACAACTGTGGTTTATCAAATCTTCTAACTGTTTAAATAACAGCAAGTTGCAGGATGTTTATATTAGGGGTAGGCCCTTATGTTGTTAAGAGGACATAGTGAAAAGGTGTTTGCTAGAGATATCCTTTACAGGGAAATGACCCTTTGGGGAGCAAGGAAGGTGTCACCAGCAAAGTATGAGGATATCTTTTTTTTCTATTACAGTGGGGGCCCATTTTGCTGTGCCCAGTCAGAGTTTCCAACTGTAGATGACATGGATACAATTTTCAGCACAGAAAAGTACTTGAGCGTTTAAACCTTGCCCATTGTCTGATTAAGTTGAACATATAAAGGGGATTTCTCCCCCCAAAAAAAAACTGTCAATGGCAAGAATAATGGAGTAATCTCAGACATGCTCTGCATCACAACCTTCCCACCTTTTTAGTTTTTTGGAAAGTTGCGAGTTTTGTGCTGTTACTAGGGGTTGCAGACGCCAAAACATATCAGCCTGGATTCTGAGTGCTCGGGCACCTTTTTCGCAAAGGCAACCCCAATCTCTCAGCGCACTAGAAGACCTCATTCCACACCCAATGGGTACTGGGACCACTCTTGCTCTCTCCACCACCAGCACCCCCCATCCCCACATCAGCGGCATGTTCCCCCACCCCTTCCCTGATGCAGGCCTGCTCACTCTTGTTTCCAATTAGCAGGTTTGATAGTTTTGCTTTTTTTAAGAGACGTCAGTTACACTGTTTGCTCTAACTTATTCTTAAAAGTTGCAAGTGATCTCTGCTTCGATCAGTAAGTCTGATGATGCATTCCACAACCTAAGAACATTAAGTACAAAGAAACTCTGTCCTGTTTTCTGACCTGGATGTCTTGCATGTGGTCTTGTCCTGGTGTTCCCATATTCTAGAGCACTTACTTTATGAAAGTGGTCTTTCTCTCATTGTCAAATAGCTCTCCATATCCTCTGTTCTAATGAGAACAAACTTATTATGTATTGTCTTTTCTGTTTACAGATAATTCTAATAAATTGGTGCTTTTTTTTTGCCGTAACATCCATTGTATGATGTGAAGCCCAAAATGTGTAAAATACTCCTGTGTTCTTTTAAGTTTTGTGTAGGTTAACTGTTGCATCTCATTTATATTGAATGTTTCTTGGTATAAAATATTGTATTCCATTGGTCTTTTATAGATGGCCTTATCCACTGGTTGTGTTGCTTTTAATGTTTTGTCAACCTGAGGCCCCTTATACTGCTCATCTACTCAGCATCTTTTGCCTATTCAAATTACTTTTAGCAAAATGTACTTCCATTGAATTACAATTCTTGTGCTTTACGTGACCTTGTCGCAGCCCCTTGCAACTTTCTTTTGGTCCTCAATGGGCATTGGCAAGTTTGTCCACCGTACTTGTAGCACTATAGCAAATTCATTGAATACCATATACAAGATGCACTGCACAAACTCACTAAGTTCCTTTGGCAGCACATTCCAAACCCAGAGCCACTAAGGTCTAGAAGGACAATGGCAGTTGATACCTGGGAGCACTACTACCTGGAGTTTTCCTTCCAAATCACTCACCATCTTGACTTGGAAGTATATTTCGCCATTCCTTCCTTGCTGCTGGTTCAAAATTCTGGAACTCCCTCCCCAACAGCACTGCGGGTGTATCTACACCTTGGACTACAACAGTTCAAAAACACAGCTCATCACCAACTCCTCAAAGAGCAACTAGGAATGGACAATAAATGCTGGCCTAGCGTGTAATGCTGACATCCTATAAAAGAATAATAAAAAAAAGTACAGTGAACAGAGAGAGAGGGGTTCAGGACAGAATCTTTCAGGATACTGCTCCCTAATTCCAACCACTCTGAGAATGCTTTTTATCCATGTTTTCTTCCCTCCTAAGCAGTTTTAATCCAGTTTGCTACTCTTACTCCCACCAGTTGTATGCCTTGTAATCTTCTCCAGTAGTTTGTTATTTTGTCAAATTATTTCTAAGTCCATGTAGACTGTTTCATTGAAATTCACCCATCCGTTATATTTGTCACCATCTCAATGGACCATCAGATTTGTCAATTGACTTTTCTTTCTGAAATCCACACTTACTGATTACTAGTTTATTTACTGTTATTTATTGTAACGTCAGTTATTTCACTTCTAACTCTAGGTTTGCTTCCTTCCAAATAAGCTTCTCTTATAAGAACATAAGAAATAGGAGCAGGAATAGGCCATCTAGCCCTCCGAGCCTGCCCTGCCATTCAATAAGATCATGGCTGATCTGTCGTGGCTCAGTTCCACATTCCCACCCTCTCCCCATAACCCTTAATCCCCTCGCTTATCTCTTATAAATGGTCCTACCAATTTCTGCTTACCCTTGTCTCACATTTTAAAAGGTTGTTTTTTTTACTGTTTTTATTTTTGATTCTCTCCATACTTCCTCTTTATTCCTTTCATAAAATACTTCCTATATTGTATTATGTATTTTTATGCTATCTGTAGACTAACTACATGTTTGATTTTGTTTCTTTTTCTCCCCAATTTGCCTATCACGCACTGAAAATGATGTAGTTTACCTTGGCATATATTCTGCAACTTTGCAATTTAAAAAAAAATTGTTACCCATTGGGTCGATTTCTCTTTGTACCTAACCTCAGCTAATTGATTTTTTTTTGTCTTGGTATACAGCTACAGTATGTTTTCTCTTCCTCCACTTTTCAGTGCCTCCCTGAAATATTATACACTGATAGGTTATTCTGCTTTGCTTCCCACTTTGCAGCCAAATTCAATTTGTGTTATAACAGTAACTAATGGTGTGCAAGAGAGGGGATAAAAAGAAAAAACTCAAGTTACAATTATGCCTGTGCTCATGTACTGGCCACATGAATAAAACACTTGCCTCTTGTATTTTGTTTCTCATTTTTACAGTAGGCACACCATCGAGCAAATCTACTTTAAATTTCTCAGAAATGCTGCTTCTGCGACCAGCTCTCAGTCGAACACACTTCAACTGTGCTGCACTAGAAACTCCAGCACATGATTGTCAACCGTCCACGTCCTCCTCTTTTCCTATTGGCAATTCAGGATTCTCACTGGTAAAGGAAATCAAAGATTCTGGCTCCCTACATGAAGATGATAACATCTCCACAACAAGTGGTTTCTCTTCCCGAGCCTCTGACAAAGGTAAATAATTCATTTAAGATTTTTGTTTTGCAATAATCTTATGGTGCAACTGAAGCTAGCATTTGTGATTTTGCTTTCCGAAAGCTTAGTTATGTGGAGTTATCAAGCAATTAATTTTTCCTGTCCTCCAAATCACATAGCTGCTGACCAGACTGAAACTGTACACTTTAGATTGGAAGATCCTGTCAATCTTTGCAAAGATTAATATCTTTTTGTGGTGTTCTTTTTATTGTAGCTAATGAGTATTAATATTACGTCCAAAAATATGTAACTAAAGTTGTTGAGGAAATTATGTTTGCATCATATTCTGGATCTGGGAATTACATGTTAAAACTACTTTATTCTGCAACTGCTGTCAATAACAGAACATCGAATGTATCTCGAATTCAAATAACTAAAGGAGTAAGATAAGACTTTCCACTGTCTGTAATGCATGCCTCCCAAGTTCACTTGCTTTTCCATAGTGTTGCCTTGTAAAAACCCTCTGGTGACTGAGCCAAACTACCTTTCTTCACATGTGAGCTTGAATAGCAAGAATTGGCTTCCTGGGTAATCAAGCTTGAGCCCAAGGTATCCATGATCCTGCGCTTTCAGTTTTTCCAAGACTGCAGATGCTGAAACCAATTGTGGCACTACTACCCTCTCTGAAATAGAACAGACTAGTTGATCGAAATGGTCTGTTGTCACATACAGTACTCACTGAATTATTCGTAGAAAAGTTGGGTGTCTGTGAGAATACTGTATTTTCCTTGTGTAATTAAAATATCCTGTTGTGTCCTTCTGGCGTTCAGAGCAATTTTGTATGTTCCAGCTAGGAATAAAGTTCAGTAAGAAAACTAATTGCCTTTAATACTTTCAAACAGCAGTAAATTTTTAATGACAGATGAACTTGTGGATCAAATTATTGTTTTTAATTATTCTCAATGTTACAGATGTGATAACTTCGAGGAATGCTTCTCTACCACCTTTGTGGTCCCCTGAAGGGGAACGCTTTCATTCAGTTCCCCAGCAGCCTGCTGTGAGCTTGAAACGACCATCTTTTAATCTGTCTGCTTTTGGAAGTTCACCTCCAGTAAGTTCAACAGCATAAAATTAAAATTGTTTAGAATCACAGAACAATCATTACTTGAAAATGTGAAATTCAAAGCTTTCTCACTTTTTCCAGTCTTTTATTAGTACTTCTTTACTAAATTCAAGCCAGCTTGGGGATTCTCCTTTCTACCCTGGCAAGACTACCTATGGTGGGGCTGCAGCAGCAGGAAGAACTTCCCAAGCACAAGGTACACCATATCAGGTAAAGTTAGCTACAGGTGTAGCTCGTTTTTGTTTCTTGTTTGTACTTGGGAGAAAAAAAAGGTGTCTTTGTTTTGAATCATCCATTTCTTTGGTTGAAGTATTGAGTTAAAGGGTGACTTGAGGTTTGGGATGAAGAGGTAGTCTTATGAGGAAATTTTGATCAGGTAGGGCCTTGTTGGAGTTCAGAAGAATTAATGGTGATCTTATTGAAATACAACTGAGGGAGGCTTAGTGGGGCTGGAGCATCTTTAAATTTCTAATGGTTAATCTTTAAAATTGAGCTTAGGTAGGAGACATTTGCCTCCGCACCCACCATTGTCACCCCCCCCCCCATCTGACTTTCTTTGGTGGATTCGCCTTGCTAAATTGCTTTTTTGTGTGGACTTGGGTAAGGTGCTGAGTTGGTGCAGACTTGATGAGTTGAATGGTCTCCTGCACTGTTGGGATTCTATGATGCATAATCTGCTGGAGTTCACATGGCAAAGGTATTTCTGCTGTGTGGTAAGGGAGGGAGTTTCAGGATTTTGACCCTTCAGCGATGAATGGCTGGTGATATATTTCAGACCACGATGGATTGCGACTTGGTAGTTGCAATGCTCTTGTGTGGCTGCCTTGAATGTCGTTTTATAGTTTGGAGATTTGGAAGGTGCAATATATCCTATAGATGGCACATATTGATGTCGCAGTCATAGAATAATTTGACACTGTTCGGTCCATCAATTTCATTGCTGCTGTCCTCAGAACAGCCTGTCAGTTACTTTTGCCTGTTCTATCCTGTTGGCTCTGCAAGTTTATTACACTCAAGTGTCCATCCAGTTTGTGTTTTAAATCAGTGATTATCACTACTTTCGCCATCCTCATAAGCAGCGAGCTCCCAATCATTGAATCCCTACAGTATGGAAGGAGGCCATTCAGCAATCCAGTCTGCATAATTTCTCTGATAGTGGGGTGGCACATTGGTTAGCACTGTTGCCTCACAGTGCCAGGGACCCAGGTTCAATTTTGGCATCCGGTCACTGTCTGTGTGGAGCTTGAGTATTCTCCTCCTGTCTGTGTGGATTTCTTCCGGGTGCTCTGGTTTCCTCCCACAGTCCAAAGATTGAGGGTTAGGTCAATTGGCCATGATAAATTGCTCCTTGGTGTCAAGGGGCTTAGTAGGGTAAATATATGGGATTACAGGGATAGGACCTGGGTGGGATTGTTGTCGGTGCAGGCTTGGTGGGCCAGGTGGTTTCCTTCTACATTGTAGATTCTATGATCTCACCAGGTTCACCCCCCTGCCCCATCCTGGTTCTCCATGAAGTTGCCCCACAAATCCCCCTAGACTTCACAACTTAAGACATCAAGGGACAATTCAGTATGACCAATCCACCTAACCTGCACATCTTTGGAGTGTGGGAGAAAACTGGAGCACCCAGAGGAAACCATGCAAACACGTGGAAAACTTGCAAACTCTACACAGGCTGCCACCCACGGCTGGAATAGAACCTGGGTCTCTGGCATCGAGGCAGCAGTTCATTGCCACTTCCTGCATTAAAGTTTTTTTGTCATGTGCCCCATGTATCTTTTGCCAAAACCTGAATCTCTGGAATTCTCTGCCCGTTGAAGTGGTGGAGGCTGCCTCGCTAAATATTTTTAAGAAGCGGGTTGATGGGTTTTTGATAAGAGAAGGGATTAAGGGTTATGGGGAGAGGGCGGGAAAGTGGAACTGAGCCACGACAGATCAGCCATGATCTTATTGAATGGCGGGGCAGGCTCGAAGGGCTAGATGGCCTACTCCTGCTCCTATTTCTTATGTTCTTATGTTCTTACATCTGTGTCCCTTAGTCCTTACACCAGCAGCTAAGGGCTGCAGCTTTTCAGTGTCTATACAAATGGGTATAAATAATATGATTGTGATTAAAGAGACATGGTTGCAGGATGACCAAAGTTGGGAACTAAATATCCAAGGATATTCAATATTTGGGAAGGACGCCAAAAATGTAAAGATGAGATGACATTGTTAGTAAAGAATGCAATCAATGTAATGTTGAAGGGGGGTGTTCAGTAGTTAGTACTGCTGTCTCACAGCACCAGTTTTGATTCCGGCCTTGGGTGATTGCCTGAGAGTTTGCACGTTCTCTTCCTATGTCTGCATGGGTGTCTTCTGGGTGCACCAGTTTCCTCCCACTCTCTGCAGATGTGCATGTTAGGTGGATTGGCCTTGCTACATTGCCTTATAGTGTCCCAAAAAGTGTGGGTTTGAGGGATTAACAGGTTATGTATGTGGGACTGGTGCGTATTCAAAGGTCTGAATGGTCTCCTGCATTGTAAGGATTTCTTATTGTTGAGATGAGTAATCCTCCAGTAAGTATATTGGCTTAAGAAATCAAGATGTAGCATCAGTCTGGTTGGAGCTAAGAAGCAACAAGGCGCGAAACACATTAGTGGCAGTTGGCTATAGGCCTTCAAACAGTGGTCATAAGGTAGGGGATGACACTAAACAGGAAATTAGGGATGCATATTCATAAAATCCCAAGTATCCATAGATGCACTATAGTTCAGAAGGAGGTCATTTGGCCCATGGAGTCTGCACTAAGTCTCTGACAGAACACCTCTTCCACGCCTTAGCCTAGCATGTTTACAGTGGCTAATCCACAGGGCAATTTATCATGGCCAGTCCATCTAACCTGCATAGCTTTGAACTGTGGGAGGAAACCAGAACACCCAAAACTCTCACCAACATTTGGAGAACATGCACACTCTACACAGCCAGTCACCCTAGGGTGGAATTGAGCCTGGCCCTGGTGCTGTGAGGCAACAGTGCTCGTCACTGTGCCAACAGAGTGCCATAGTAATCTACATATAAACTGGGCAAGCCAAACTGACAATACTGCAGTGGATGTTTCTTTTTGACCAGTACGGTGAGGAAGCAACTACGGAACATACTATCTTAGATTTTGTACAGTGAGAAGAGGTTAAATAAACTTGTTGTCTGGGTCCCTTCATTGGAGAGTGGCTATAACATGATAGAATTCTTCATTAGGATGGAAAGTGAAGTAGTCTGTTGGGGAGGTGATGACATGGTAGTATTGTCACTGGACTAATAAGCCTAAGATCCAGGGCAACATTGAACTCCAGAGCTATAGCAATATGGTTGACTCTCAAATGCCCCCTGAAATAGAGGACAGTTAGGGATAAGCAATAAATGCTGGCCCAACCAGCGACATCTACACTCTGTAAATGAATAAAAAGCCTGAAAATAAGGTACTAACAAAGGAAATTATGAAGGTATGAGGGATGAATTGGGCATGATAGATTGGGGAATTTATTAAAATGCATAGGTAGATAGGTAGTGGCTAACATTTAAGGAACAAGTGCCTACATTGCAATAGTTATACATTCCTTTTAATGCAGAACAAGGAACTGGCAGAATGATTGAACAGTTACTTTAGTCATCTTCACAGGAGAGGACGCAACTAGCTTCCCAGAAAATGCTAGGGAACCAGGGGTCTAGTGAGAAGGAGGAATTGACAAGAAATTTCTCAGTTGGGAAATAGTGGTAGAAAAGTTAATGGGACTGAAAGCTGATAGATTCCCCAAGCCTGATAATTTACATATCAGGATACTAAAGGAAGTGGGAATGGAAATTGTGGCTGCGTCAGTTGTCTTCTTCAAAACATTTGTAGATTCTGTGGCAATCCCAGTAGATTGGAGGGTGACAGATATAAACCTATTTAAAAAAGGAAGGAAGGAGAAAGCTGAGAGTTACAGACTGGTTAGCTTAACATCAGTAGAGGGAAACACTGGATTCTGTAATAAAGGATGTGATAGTGGGAGACCTAGAAAGTATCAACAGGATTAGATGATGTCATCATGGATTTATGAAAGAAAAATTATGTTTGACAGCTCTACTGATGAGGGCATATCTAGTAGAATAGATCAGGGAGAGCAATTGGCTTTGGTGTATTTGGATTTCAGAAAGCATTTGATAAAGTTCCACATAAGAACAAAGAAAATTTACAGCACAGGAACAGACCCTTTGGCCCTCCAAGCCTGCACTGACCATGCTGCCTGACTTAACTGAAATCCTCTACACTTCTGGGGACCATATCCCTCTATTCCCATCTCATTCATGTAGTTGTCAAGACACCCCTTAAAAGTCACTACCGTATCTGCTTCCACTACCTCCCCCTGGCAACGAGTTCCAGACACCCACCACTGTGTGTAAAAACAAAAAAATCTGCCACGTACATCTCTTTTAAAATTTGTCCCTTGCACCTTAAACCTATGCCCCTTGTAATTGACTCTTCCACCCTGGGAAAAAGCTTCTGACTATCCACTCTGTCCATGCCCCTCATAATTTTGTAGACTTCTGTCAGGTCTCCCCTCAACCTTCGTTGCTCCAGTGAGAACAAACCAAGTTTCTCCAACCTCTCTTCATAGGTCCTGCCCTCCATATCAGGCAACATCCTGGTAAATATTTTCTGTACCCTCTCCAAAGCCTCCACATCCTTCTGGTAGTGTGGCAACCAGAATTGAACACTATATTCCAAGTGCGGCCTCACTAAAGTTCTATAAAGTGTCAACGTGACGTGCAAATTTTTAGATTCAATATCCTGGCTGATGAAGGCGAGCATGCCGTATGCCTCTGACTACCTTCTCCACCTGCATTGCCACCTTCAGTGACCTGTGTACCTGTACACCCAGATCCCTTTGCCTATCAATACTCTTAAGGGTTCTACTATTTACTGTATATTTCTATCTGTATTAGACATTCCTAATAAGAGATTAGTGTGCAAAGTTAAAGCAGATGGGATTGGGGATAAAATATTGGCATGCACTGAGACTCGGTTAAAAGGGAAACAGTAAAAACACAAATGGGTCTTTTCTGGAGTGGCAGGCAGTGACTTGTGGTGTACCTCAGCGACCAGTGATTTAGATAAAGGAACCAGATGTAATATTTCCAAATTTGCTAATGACACAAAACTAGTTGAAAATATGAATGGTGAGGAGAATGCAAGTAGACTTCAAGACAATTCAGACAAGTTGAGTGAGTGGGCAAATACATGGTAAATGCAGTGTAATGTGGATAAGTGTGAAGTTATCCACTTCAGCAGGAAAAATCGAATGGTAGAATATTATTTAAATACTCGTGGATTGGGGAATGATATGCAAAGGGATTCTTGTACACCAGTCACAAAGCAAGCAAGCAGGTATAGCAAGCTGTTAGGAAGGCCAATTGTATGTTGGCCTTCTTTGGAAGAGGATTTGAGTACAGAAGCAAGAATTTCTTACTGCAGTTGTGCGGAGCCTTGGTCAGACCACAGCTGGAACCTTGAATGGGAGCAGATCTCATTGTTGAAAAGTATAAAATTCTGACAGACTGGATGCATGTATGATGTTTCCCCTGTCTGGGAAGGGGCATAGTTTATACCATTCTGGACTGAGATGAGGAGAAACCTCTTCACTCAGGGTGGTGAACCTGTGAAATTCTCTGCCTCAGAACGTTGTGGAGGTTAAATCAGTGAATAATTTTTTGAAGGAAATAGATTTGTAGACTTTAAAGGAGTCAGTGGGTATGGGGCAAAGCATGTTTAGATGGATCAGCAATGATTATATTGCATGGTGAAGCTGGCTTGAGGGGCCAAATGGCTTAATTCTCCTATATTCCATCTTTCTGCGGTAAGGAAAGGTTATCATCAACCAGAGCTGCTGTTTGCTGCTTTGGGACATCCTAAGATGAAAGCTGCTATCAAAGTGTACATCTGTTTCACTGTCTTTATGTGTAAGTATTTATGCAAGAAGCTGTGTTTTTAGGAAGTATCGGGCAGTGCGCGGATGGTAATGTAACTTGGTTTATTTGCACCATTCTAAAAGTGGATACTGGCATCGAGAGAAGCATGAATCCATAGGAACTTTATGTTGTTCACCCTAATTTGTTTTTAAGTCTGCTTTGCAGGCTGAGAAATTAAGGAGTAGGTAGCAACCTGTACTCAAACTCTACCTTGGATGAATTGCTGTACATATTTTCCCTTTTCTCCCAAATTCTGTATGTTCTAAGTGATGATTAAACACTTGCTACTCTATTCCACTAGAGTAGCAAGTGGAATAGCTCAGTCAGTCTGTAATCTAAAATTTGACTGGATTAAATTTCATGTAAAGGATTCTGGTGACCAGTGCACCTGTTTGCTGTCAATCAACATTTCACCATCATGGTTCAAATGCTTGCCTTGTTTTTATACAGAGCCATGTGGACAACAGATGGAAGGAGAAGTAAACAAACTCTGTTAAACGTTTTTTGAAAAGTACTGCAAACTGTTCCCCTCCCAGA
This sequence comes from Carcharhinus amblyrhynchos, assembly GCF_965287045.1. Classification (NCBI taxonomy): domain Eukaryota; kingdom Metazoa; phylum Chordata; class Chondrichthyes; order Carcharhiniformes; family Carcharhinidae; genus Carcharhinus; species Carcharhinus amblyrhynchos. The sequence goes on from NC_137325.1 coordinate 32,116,603, forward strand.
ATATTTGAACAAGACATATATATTACTGCTAGGATTGTGTCAGGCACTAAAAGATATGCAAGCTTCATGTTTTTGTAGTTCCCAGGGATGAAAAACCTCTGCTGTTTTCTGAAGGTTGGAATTGTGCTATGTTAATTTTTCCTGCCCTCCACCTGGTGCAGGGAGCTGTCACTTAACTCCTCTTTCTGTTGAATCTGCCACCAATTGGGCTGACTGTGATTGCTTTGCTATTGAAACCACAGCCCCATAGAAGCTGCTACTTATGTGTAGTCAGCAGAGTACTTGAATTGTCTACTTGGTGAGGCCTGTAGTGAGAGATGGACTGGGCTGGAAGAGATATTGTGCAGGGGCGGCTGCTGAATGTGACTGCTGGGTCCATAGAATGTTGCTTTTCTGCACTTTCTTCAGCCTTCTTGCCTTGCCCCGGTGTGGAGTAGGGGATGAGTGGTGATGCTGAATGGTGAGGGAGGGAAAGTGGTTGTGAGTCAGGTGGCTGGTGAGGAATGAGCTGGAGTGGGGGGTGGTGGTGGGGAGGCTGTGAATGACTAGATTGTGAGGAAGGAGGGTGGACCATGCGTGAATGTGGATGAATGTTTGGGGTGGGTGTGCATGAAGGCACAAGTTGGGGATGAAAACAGGGCTCGCAGTATGAGGAGGGAGTGCGTAAGTTGGGGGGAAAGAAGAGCACATTTACAAGGTTTGTAGGATTGAGGGAAGAGATTTTGTTGAGTCTTGTCACCATGGAATTTGGAAGTTTTGTATTTGTATAACCATGCAATTGCAGAATTGCTATCAGCAACATACCAAATGTTACTGTGCTGCATCATTGCAGTTTTTGTTGGTATCTGAGGGTCATGTTACTTTTCAGGAGTTATTTTTATGATATGTGTGTGTGTGTGTGTATGTGTGTATATACATATAGTATATTGAGGTGTGGGCATCACTGGCAAGGCCAGCCTTTGTTGCTCATCCCAAATTACTCTTGAGACGTGGGACTAACATGGGATCACGTTGAAAACTGCCATAGTACTTGCTTTGCTTTGCATATCCTGGATTACATGCACTAACTACTGAGGCGATGCAAATACGTTGGTCCAAAGTCCTAATGTTAATAGAAGGTAAACAGACAAGATTAATGTTTCTGCATACTTGAAGCCTAACAATTACATCTATTTGAAATGACAACAGCATTTGTATTTTACTGCAGATCATAAAAGATGCTATAATTTCATGATTCCTTGTCACAAAAACATTTCTGACCATTTTGTCTTGGGGCCACAAATTCTCACCCGTAAGTTCCCATTGATTAAATGTGGAAAGATTAAGATGCGAATTACCATACTGACATTTCCAGATCGCTATTTAATTTAATCTATAAAAAGAATGTCCCAAAGCTTGAAGCTATAATAATTGTGAGCTTAATAACTGCCAGGTTCCAATAAGGAGACAGATGAAAGCAAAACCTGCAAGTTCACCATCTTATGGAGTGACTAGTGCCACTGCCAGACGCATCCTTCAGTCTTTAGAAAAGATGTCAAGTCCCTTAGCGGTGAGTCTCCATATTACCTGCTATGGTTTCTACCAGGTGGTTTAAATTTCGTAAATCTGTTTGTAAAATATTCCAATTATATTGGATAGAGTTGGTGTAATTTAATCATTAGAAAAACGTTGCACTACAATTAGATTAATCATCTTTGAGTGTTTCAGGGTTAATCTATGTGGAAGTTTGTAGTAGAATAGCATTTCTTTTTGTTGATGTACTACTATTTCATTCTCAAATAAGGCCTCTGACGAGGAAATTTTACATAAATCATATTTTTCTCGGTTCAATTTGTTCTGGCAGTGTATCAAGGAATTATAAAAATTCTGTTTTCATTCAAAAGTACATATTGAAAATAAATTACTTGTAGAGATAATCAATGTGTTTACCTCTTTAGTTCCAAAATGAATAACCTCACACTTGCTTAGATTGAAATCCATCTGCCATAGATGTATCCTTTTGTGATTTTATGACATCATTTACACTGTCCACAATGCTGCCTAACTTTGGGTCATCAGCAAATTTAGATATCTACCTGCTATACCATTATATAAGCTGTTAATAAATTAAGGTGAACAATTGAGGCCCTAACTTATGGGACACCACTAGTCAAATTCTACCAAGTTGTGTACCTACCTATTATCCCTTTTTTCTGTCGTTTGCCACTCAACCGATTTCCCAGCAATGTCAACAATTTGCCCTCAACTCTGCAGACTTCTACCATAGTTGATAGTCTCTTATGAGGGACTTTATCAAAGGCCTTCTGGAAGTGTTTTTAAATAACATCCATAGACATTTCCCTGTGTGCTACCTGGGTCACCTCTTCAGAAGTATTCAGCATTTGTCAGGCATGACCTACCTGTCATGAATCCATGCTGGCTGTCTCCGATCAACTGAAAATTTTTGATGCGTTCAGTTACTCTGCCCTTTTATTATAGACTCCAATTTCCCCATCACAAATGTTAGGCTAACTGATCAGTAATTTCCTGGATATCTTTTTTTGCCCTTTTTAAAAAAAAGTGAAGTGACATGGAACAATTTTCCAATCTGGGGAACTCTGAAAGATTATGTTTAGGGCATTAATAATGTGTTCCCCTACTTTCTTCACCACTCTCGGATAGAAATAGTCAGTTCCTGGGGATTTGTAATTCTTTAATTCCATTAATTTCCTCATTTTTAATGTTTTACTTGCATTAGTTGTATTTAATGCCTGTCCTCAATCCACGAATAATTTCCCCAGGATTTCCAGCAAGCTATCCTCCTTTCCTGCTGTAAACACTAAGGCGAAGTAATTTTTAACCATAGAATTTTACAGCACAGAAAGAAGCCATGCAGCCCATCATGTCTGTACTGACTTCCAAAAGACCTGCCTAGCTAGCCCCATTCTCCAGCCTCATCTCTTTAGCCCTCTAAAGTCATCCCTTTCAAATATGTATCCAGGCCTTTTGACACCTTCTGTGGACTCTGCCTCCACCTTTCTCCCAGGCAGCGAATTCCAATTGCCAACAGCTGAGTAATGAAGTTTCTTTCTCCTCACCCTAGTTCTCTTGCTGACCATCTTAAAATTGGTGTGTCACTGACACACCAATTAGTGGAAACAGAATATCCTCTCTTGTCAAAATTGTTCATAATTTTGAATGCCTCGATACGGTCACCTCTTAATCTTCTCTGTTCCAAGGAGACTAAGCCCAATTTCTCTAACCTTCCCTTCTATCTAAAATCCTTCATTCCTGATTTTGTTCTAGCAAATCTCGTATGCACTGTCTCTCAAGGGCGTTAACATCCTTTCTTAAGGTGCCCAGAACTGAGCAAAATACTCCAAATGTGACCTGGCCAATGATTTGTAGCAGTGTAACATCACTTCCTTGCTCTTATACTCTCCACCCCTATTTATAAACCTAAGTCCTATCAGTCTTAACTGCTTCAACTTGCCTGGCCAGCTATAGAGAACCTTGAGGTCTCTCTGCTCTTGGCCTCCCCTCAAAGTTGTGCTATTGAGGCTGTATTGTCTTCCTATGTTTCTTCTACCAAAATCCCTTTTAGTAGCTCTTATAAGCTGCTTTGTGGCTCTTTGCTGGTCTTTGCATTTTTCCCACGTATCTGTGCTGTTTTTGCATTTTAGTAACCCCTTTCCTATAGTTTAATGCTGTCCCTTATTTCTTCAGTTGTTCAGGGCTGACTTTTCTGTGAAGTGGCATTTTTTCTTCAGGCATAAATTCATTCTGCATTGCATTAAACATTTCTTTAAATATCCTCTGCTGTTCTTCAGTTGTTTTTCCCATTAGTAGATCTTTCCAGTTTACTGTGGACAATCTATCACAAGTAATTAAAGCAGGTCATACATAAATCTAGAATACTAATAGCTGATTTGTGCTTTTCACTTTGAAATGCTACACTGAACTTGGTCATGTTATGATCACTATTTAGTAAATGTCCACGTACAATCCGATTACTAATTAAATCGGGCTCATTACTAAATCTGATCTTGCTTGTCCCCTTGTTGCATCCAGTACACACTGCTGTAGGAAATTATCCTGGACACAGTCCAGAAATTCAGTACCTTTCTAACATAGACTGGTAGAAGCAGACAAGCAACTAGCCGTCAAAGTTAAAATCACTCATTAATACTACTCTGCTTTTGCCACACACTTGCGAAACTTATGCACTTATGTGATCTCGCACTCAGAGCTGCTAGCAGGTCGTCTATACACAACATCAATTACAGCTTTAGATTCTACACTATTCCTCAGTTTCACCCATACCATTTTTTCTTGCAAGATTTTGGTTGTGATTTGTTGATGTTATAGGCGAAGCTTTTAACAGAATCTGTCAATAACTTATTTTGCATGTATCTGTATTCATTTGTAATGTGCATATATTTGTCCATTTAAGCATTATGGTAGGTTGCATTTTTTTAAAGAAGGGATACGATTAAAGCTAGGCATTTTGCAGGAAAATAAGATGAGAACCAACCACCAGATGGTACCAGTGAGTGGCACTGGTGTTTAGGATGAGTTCTCACAATTATCTTTAATCAATGAAGTGACTTGAGACTAAGGGCAGCAAACAATAATGGTTAACCTGTTTGAAGGAAAAAAGAAATAACGTGTTATGTACTGTGCTTTCAGGATGCTAAAAGGATCCCACCCACAGTGACCTCTCCATTGTCTATGGTAAGCGAAAGCAGCTTTGGTAGTCTTGCATCATAGATGTCTTGTATCTTGGAATTTGTCTTTCTATTATTCTCACAAGCAGTGTTGAGATGAACTTAATTTCCCCAAACTAGTGTACGTTTGTTTTTATATACGCCGTTTGTAATAATTAAAAACTGTTTCACTTCAATTTGCACACCAAACTCACTCAGCATGATTGCTAAAAGCTTATGAAATGTTGAACATAACCTTGGTGATAAGTCCTCAAGCCATTCTAGCTCTCCAGAATGTTGTTTAAGATGGTTTTAAGAGTAGATAGAACTTTGAATAGCTTGAATGGAACTCATTTAAAAACTATCTTTTCCCTTTATCTTTTTTCCACTCATTATCTTAACTAATATTTCATGCCTGCTCCGCAACTCTGATCATGCTTAATGTGAACTTTCTTTCAGTCATTGGAGAAAAATGCTGTAGATGCTACTGGCTGGCAGTCCAAAATGAGAAAGGTAGGATATTGTGGAACCTTTATCAGACTGGGTAAAAGTGTACATTGCGTTTGAAGGGATAACTTGGAAAGTGTAACCTAAAAAGGATTCCATATATATTTAATTTGGGCAAATATGAAGTAGTGTCAGGCAACAGTTTGCTTGTTAGTTTTTGTTAGACTGAGCGACAGAAGTGGATTTTGTTTGATGCTCATGTCGAGTGAACTCAGTCTGAAGTTAAAAGGATCCAAATTTATAATCCCATCTCTGACTGTTCAACGCTGCAATGATTGGCTGCAGGTGGGACTTCTTGGAGGACGTCTTGCCTTGGCTCCCAGCCAATCTGATTGGATGGCATTGCTCTCATCCCTGCAGCGACAGTGCTGCAGTGGACAGAAGAGGACACACACACACACACCCCCGCCCGTGCACACAAGATTCAATACTTCTACCAGCTGAACATTGGCCACTTAAAAGCCTCGATTGGGGCAGTTCCCACTCAAGATCTTACCTGCTCAAGTGTACAATTGCTGTGTTGCTGGGGCAGGCATGAACTTGGAGAGAATGCTATCTCTGCAATTTCATCCCTCCTACCCCCACCACCTAAAAACCTGTCAGTGGGGAGTGTAAAATTCACGCCTTGAATTTTGTCATCAGATCATGTTTGGTGACACATCTTGCAGTGGTTCTTAAAGTTGAAGTACATGTGTGATGAATCAACAATGACAACAGAAGTCAAATAGGCTTAAATAGCAGAAGCACAATATTGCCAGAGCAGCTGTTAGCACATTTCAGCTGCCTTGGTGAAAGTTGATTGTCTCTTCCCATGTGCTACACAGAGTTTTGTGCTATGAGCCAGTTCCTGCTACCTTTGGTAAGTGGAAGAAGGGCTTTGGGAAGAAGGTTTTACTAAATTTCAGTGTATCTATTTGTAAAATTTTTTGGTGGTTACTCTAATTTTACATTACAAAATACCGAATAATTTCCTTATTTTGCAGATAGCCCTTCTTGAAGTGTTTATACATATAATTTTCCACTGCCATAAAGGTCTACACAGAAAAGGCACTTTGGCCCATTGCCTACATCAGTGAAAAGCAACCACCAACTATTCTAATCCCATTTTTCAGCACTTGACCCATAGCCTTATATGCCTTGGCATCAAAACGCAGATTTAAATACTTCTGAAATGTTATGAGAGTTTGTCTTCGCCACCCTTTCAGGCAGAGGGTTCCAGACTCTCTCCACTTCTGGGTGAAAAAATTTTTCCTCATCCCCTCTAAGCCTCCTGCCCCTTACCTTAAATCCATGCGCACTGGTCATTGAAGCCTCCATCAAAGGGATGCATTGATTGGTGTGTTATTTGATGAATAACTGTAATGTAGCTCTAATTTAAATAATCCCTATTATAAAAAATGCAAAATTAAATTTTGTTAATGTAAGTTTTATAAGTTTATTTTTACTTATTTTCAGCTGGAAACACAGCACCCTCCAGTCCAGAAACTGCAAACACCTGTGATTGTTTCTGGAGCTGCAAATCGATCCATCTTTTTCAAGCCATCCTTGACCCCTGGAGGGCAGAGTAATAGACATATTGACAGGACAGAAACTCAAAACAATGTGAGAAATGAATGTATATTTTTTAAATATCTGCATGTTATGACACTTGAATCTATCTGTCCCTCCCCATCCAATTCTTATCAGCCTATCCCTCTCCCTTTCTTAAATACATCTGTAATTTTCATCTCACCTACTGTCTATGGTAGTGAGTTTCCCACTTGTGTCACTCTCTTGGAAATAATTTTCAACCGAGTTCCCTATTTGATTTCCTGGTTACCATCTTATGTTCATGACTTCCAGTTCCCCTGTATCCCACAAGTGGAAACATGCTTCTGTCCACTGTATAAATCCTTCATAATTTTAAAAGGATGAAGTCATCATATCTTTTCCTTCTCATTTCAAGAGGAAAAAGACCCATTCTGTTCATTTTCTGACAGATGTGACTTCACAGCTCTGGTGCTATCTCCGTAAATCATTTTTGTACTCTCACCAGAGCGCCTCTACCCCTTTTCTAATATATCGAATAGAACTGCGCACGTTACTCCATGTGATCTAACCACGTTTGTTGCAAGTTTAGCATAATTTCTCTGCTTTTCAATTCAATTTTTCCTGAAATAATGCTTGTGGTTCACCTGTTTGGCAGCTTCCAGTCATGTCTTTGTATTTCCTTTGCTCCTCTACCTCATTTAGACTCTTTTTTTAAGTAATATATGGTTTTTTTTATAAAAATGTATTCCCTTGCGCATATAAGTTAATTTGTAAATTTCCAGTGACAAGTTTTTCCATTATAATTTTTTGTTCCTCTAATTGACCATACCTCCCAATTTATAAGAACATAAGAAATAGGAGCAGGAGTAGGCCATCTAGCCCCTTGAGCCTGTCCTGCCATTCAGTAAGATCATGGCTGATCTGTCGTGGCTCAGTTCCACATTCCCGCCCTCTCCCCATAACCCTTAATCCCCTTGCCTATCAAAAACCTATCAACCCGCGTCTTAAAAATATTGAGCAAGGCAGCCTCCACCACTTCAACGGGCAGAGAATTCCAGAGATTCACCACCCTTTGAGTGAAGAAGTTCCTCCTCAACTCCGTTCTAAACCGCCCCCCCATTATCCTGAGGCTGTGCCCTCTAGTCCTACTGTCCTTTCTGAGCGGGAAGAGCCTCTCCACCTCTATCCTATCCATCCCATTCAACATCTTATACGTCTCAATGAGATCTCCCCTCATTCTTCTAAACTCTAATGAGTACAAGCCTAATTTATTCAGCCTCTCCTCATAGTTCAACCCCCTCAACTCCAGCATCAGCCTAGCAAACCTCCTCTGCACTCCCTCCAAGGCCAAAATATCCTTGCGTAAGTGCGGCGACCAAAACTGCACACAGTACTCCAGCTGCGGCCTCACCAGTGCCCTATACAGCTGCAGCAAGACCTCCTACTTTTATATTCAATCCCCCTCGCTATGAAGGCCAGCATCCCATTAGCCTTCCTGACCACCTGCTGCACCTGCAGGCTGGGTTTTTGCGACTCATGCACAAGGACCCCGAGGTCCCTCTGCACCGTCGCATGCTGCAGTTTTTCGCCACGTAAGTAATAGTCCTTCCTACCATTATTCCTACCAAAGTAATTTGGTGTCATCAGCAAATTTAGCAATCCAAAGACTGATCCATTAATGTTAATGGTCAACTGTATTCAACATATTAGAAAAAGCATATGGAGGCTCTGGTGAAAGGATGCAAAAATGATTCCGAAGATTGCACCAGAGCTGTGAGAAAAGAATGAGCAGTCTGGTCTTTTTCCTCTTGAAATGAGAAGACTAATATGACATAGGTGCAACTTCATAATGTATTTTTTTCATTCCTTCATTGTAAATGGGTGTTGTTGGCAAGGCCAGCACTTGTTGCTCATAAATCTGATAATGTGGTTTTTTTTTAAAATGGGTATTTCACCTCTGAATGAGTATCAGATTTTATAAGCTGAAAGGTTTTACCTGTGACTTGACTTTTTTTTAAAAAAATGTGTAAGCTAATGTGCAGTAAAGGCATTATATATGTAAAATATCGGATCCGAGTCTTAAATGTCTATTTCTTTGCATTTTCAGAGAGTGAGAGAGAAATCACCTGTCCCAGAAATTAACCTTCAAATGACAAAAAGGTATAGTACATGCAATGTTATTAGCTTCAAATTACTTTGTTGGGACTCTATAATGTATCATTAATTAATCAGATTTTCTTTGGCACTCATTTTTATTTGTATTATAGTGATAGCAGCTCTTCACATCAGATAATTGGTTCACGTGCAACCAATGGTCTTGCATCTGGGGGAGCTGGCGGAAAAATGAAGAGAGATAAAGGACATTATTCATCCAGAGGCTCACAGGAGGTTAGAATAAATTGGCTTTTAATTATAATTCAGTATTGCTTAGTTTTCAAGCATCAGCAACTTATCTTTATCCTGTGGAATAACTGTTACACTATTGATCTTTCACTTTATACAGTATTCCTTACATGTGGTGTTGCAAGAAATGTTGGGTAGATTCCATTGTTTGACATGATGAATGGCAAAGGTTTTTATTTCCACACACCTGGTGTCTTGCAGTTTATTGATGATGGTGGCAGCCTTTTGTCTTGCGAAACAGTGGTTTGTGCTGTGGTGGTCAGCTCTGTGTTTAAGCACTTGATGGGACCAAGAAGCCCCACACTGGTATGATCGTTTCTGTGACATTTGTTGCAGAGTAGGTCTCTGTTTTATCTGGACCCCCTCTTGGCCAGCTGAATCTTGTGATTCTGCTCTTCCTTTTCCAATGCCCTTGCAAACAGTCAGCCTCCAGAGGTAATAGACGTCAGTAACTGTTCTTCAGTTGTTGGTGTTGTCTGTCATCTTCCTATCTTGGCTGCAAATTTCCTTGTAATGAAGGAGTAGAAGTCCAGGATGGTATGCCTCTTCTCCCCAGGCCAGTTCACCTTATGGAAGATATTTGGATAAACAGCTGACCTCCATCCAGTGGACGTGGCTAAGCCACTGCAAACACTCCCGGACCTCTGAGTTGAAGAGATGCCGAGAATACATCTGAGACAACTAAAATGGAAACAGTTTAGCCTTTCTTGTTACCTCATACATGGGTTTCCAGATCTCACCACTACAAAGGAGTGCACCGAGGATAAAGACTTGGTAAACTCACAGTTTGGTGTTCTTGATCAGGTTGCAGTTGTTCCACATTCTCAGCTTAGACGTAACAGTTGCAGTTTTTGCAATACGTTTATTGATTTCAGTATCAAGCAACAAATTGCTGGTGGTAGTGGAGCCTAGTTCTGTGGCAAAATCAAAAACTTCCACCATCACGTCGTCAGTGCTGATAGACGACAGTATGGCAATATCCTAGATAAAAACATTTGTCTTCCCAATGCTGACAGCCAAGTCAAACTTTACAGGTGTTCTATCCATTTATCGCAAATCAAGGTGTTTCTCAATTTGGAATACTACTGTAGCATCATTGGCACAGAGCAATTCTCTGAGGACTTGGTGCACCTTTGTCTTGCATGTCAGGCAAGCAATGCTGAATAGTAGACTCCCTTTGCCTATTTGCATTCGAGTGACATTTCAGAAATTCTAAAAAAAAAGTTAAGATGTGGAGAGGTCACGAGAAGTAGTGATCATATTGAACAGAATGTTGTCAGCGTAAGTGGAAACTGACACTTTCAGATGCTGTCATTGAGGGACAGCATGTGGATGAGAAACAGGAGGGAAGGGTGTCAAGATTAAATCATTGTGACATGCCAGAGGCAACAATGGGAATAACAAAAGTTATTGTAGTACATTCTCTGTCTACAATTGAAACAATGAGATTGGAATCAGATATGTTCAGTCCCACCCAGTTGGGGGGTGATGAAGCGGTTACAGAGGAGGATGGTGTGATAAACCATCAGAGGCTTCAGACAGAATGAAGAGAGGCAATTAACCTTTGTTGCAATCATATAGGATGTCATTTATAATTTGAAAACCATTTTGGTACTATTGCCCATAAAGGGTCAAAATTGAAGTCTCATATTAAATCCTTTGAATTAGCAGCAGTGCAGTCTGATTATCAACTTGGCTTTAAGCATTGTAATTAAATTCTTAATCCCTTTAATTCCCCCTCAGTTGATGTATGCGACATGTATGATGTATTATACATTGCCAACGTTTTTGAAGTGCTTGCCATTTTTGCAGTGATGCAATTTGTTTGATCATTTTCAAATAGTGTTTGTGCTCTGTTAAAACTATAACTTGCAAATGTTATGCCCCTGCAGGTCCAGGACGCAGCCCCAGAACTTCCAGAATTATCTTTACCAATTAAAAGTACTGCATTGCCTACCTTTAATTTTGGCTCTCCTTGCATAGCTGTGTCACCTGTAACACCTACTATAACAAAATCTTATCCTGACAAGGTATAGTTCTCTTGCATGTTGCATTTTTGTTTTCATGTGATGTATATCCGCCTTGTGGAGGATATGGATTGCATTCACCTCAGTCCGTTAGACCATATGGCATTGTCCTGGGGGATTTCTCATAACAACATTTTATATAATTGCTTGTAGAAGTATTCCCTTTGAAATAGACTTATGAATGTTGCTTGTAGGTTTAAACTTGGGAGTACAATTTTCCTCTACCTTCTGAATCAAGAAAGTGAAAGTTTATACTTCTTTTTGAAGCCTAAGAGATTCAATTTCTCTTCATGGCTTTATTTATTGGTTGTGCCTTTTGCTATTCTTTTGTCTCCCTGCATAGGGGATAAGCTTAAAACTTTTAAGATTTAGCTAAAATTTTGGCACGGGTTTCGAGGGCACCTGTCAAGCTAATGTTGGGTTCAAAGTAAACATTATCAAAATAAACATATCTAGCGTCAAAGCCATTTTTTGGATGGTACGAATAGGCTTGTGCCCTGTCAGCAATGTCAGAACAATTGTCTGCTACCCTAGGTAGGGGAAAAGGAACAAGTATTAAAAATGGGAGAGAGCAGCTCTGTAATCCGTGTGTGTTTGTATTGTAATAATTTTTTATTCTTGTGTAGGCAGTGGTATCCAGTCCTAACAGTGTTGCTTTTACCTTTTCTACACCGAATATAAAAGCAACTGAGGCAAATCTGCAACCTCTTTCAGTATCTGTAAGTAGTTTTGTTGAGCACTAATTTCTTTAAGCTCTAATATTGGAGAATACGTTTTTAAAGGCAATTTAATATATATCTGCCCAATTTATTTCTGCAAGTTGAGTAATTGATTAGAAATAATTCAGTACAACTTCCAAGCTATTGAAAGTGAAGTGACAGCAATGGCAGTTGATATGATATAATGTTGTTGCTGCTTGTAAAAATTAATTCTGTTTCTTTTTTTCATATCTCTCTTCCCTTCCGCACCATCTCACAGACTGGTTTTACCTTTAGTGAACCGATCGACAAATCAGTTCCATTCATTTTTGTGTCAGCCAGGCCTTCCATTAATGCAGGTAGGTGTACTTTTACTATGTATAATTAAAATCAATTAATGACAGCTTGATACTGACAACTGATGAATTCTTTTGTGCAATGTTTTAGTGAAATGCACCACATTGCCGCATATTTCTACACCAACAAATGAGAGAAAAGATGAAGAATGTGACGGACCATTGAAACCTGCTAAAAATCTGAAGGAAGGCAGTGTCTTAGACATTTTGAAAGGACCCGGTGAGTATTTTTTAAGGAGTATTTAAAAATAAACATGCTTCCCCCACATGTGCTGCAAAGTAGTACACACTTTATAGGGTTCACTTGGGGATGAGCTATTGACCTGCCACATAACAAATTAATTCTTTCAATACTTGTCAGCTGAACTGTAGCATTTTTCAGTAACGTTATGAAACTTGGATACCAGACCATACAGTGTCTTTTGTTGACAGGTATAAGGATAACATGCTAGTGTGTGATGAGAAGTTGAAAATTATAAAGTTGATTGCTCAAGTTTAGGAATAGTAGTGCAAATTGAATTATCCTAGTACTAGTACACTATACCATTAATTTATATAAATTAGTTTGTGTAGAATTGGTTTAACTATACTTGGTGTGCATTTCTGATTGGATTGTGATATAATTTCTGCTGCTGGTTAGGAAGTTCCTCTCATACAGGACTAGAGTAATTTGGCTGTGTTTCAAGTATTGTGCATGTGTACAAAATTTGTTAATTTGCTCGGTTGAGCAGAAAGGGCCGTCTAGACAGATATATTGAAGTGTTGTTTGCCAGTATACCCTGTGTCTAATAAATGTAATCTTTTGTAACACAATTCCATTGCATTAGTAAGGGGTGTGTGTGCAAACAAGCTACTTAAACTTGTCTTTTTATATTTTTTTACCTGTTCCAAGAGTTCACTTTGCCATCATCGTCCACACAATGTGCAGTCAAGTCCTCGGATAATTCACCAGCGACTGTGAAATCTTTACCATCTACTACTGGCAAAAACAGTTCCTCCGTCGAGAGCTCAAGCACCTTTGGATTTGGCGACAAGTTCAAACCAGCTGAAGGTTCCTGGCAGTGTGGCTCCTGCTTTCTACAGAACAAAAGCACAGATAGTAAATGTGTTGCTTGTCAGATCGCTAAATCTGCACTTCCCGTACAGACTAATAATGAGTCAGCAAACAGAGACAAAGCTACGTCTAAAGGGACTCCATTGAGTTTTGGAGACAAATTCAAATCTGCAGTGGGCACATGGAGCTGTGACACCTGTTTGGTTCAAAATAAATCGGAAGTTGTAAAATGTGTGGCTTGTGAAACACCAAAACCTGGAACTGGAGTCAAAACTTTGTCTGCAGTAACTGAAAGTACAAAAAACAGTGCGTCAAACCCTCCCTGCAGTACATCAGGGGGCTTGGGATTGGCAGATCAATTTAAGAAACCTGAAGGTGTTTGGGACTGTGCTGTGTGCCTCTTACAAAACAAAGCTGAAGACAGCAAGTGTGTGGCTTGTCAGTCCACTAAGCTAGGTAGGTATTTTTTTTCTTCTCCCCACCCTCACTTTATGGTCAATTCTTTCTAACCATCATTCATTTTCTATGGATCCTGAATTGCTTTGTGAAGTAGTGGTGGACATGTGTAGGATATTATACAATTTCATGATTTTTGCCCAATCATTATGCATCTCTGGAGTGGTGTGTGACTTGCATCCATTGAGATAAGTGATGAATATTGCAACACACTGCTGAAAAGCTTTTGATTGATCAGGATAGGGTTATATAAATGCACTCTGCACCTACCCTTGCAACTATGTTGTTGATGTGGTTACATTTTGGTTCTGATGAGGCACTGCCCCAGATGTTAATGCTATGGTGACCAAGGTAAGTTGTTGAGCCTTTTGTTGATGGGAGCCTATGTTTGGAAGTTGTCCATATCCTGCTGTTTGAAGAATTGTAACCAAAGTAAAATAGTCAGTGAGAAACCTTATTCCTGACATTATGATAGCGGGATGTTTGAGGTGTGAGGGACGTGCAGTATGACCTTGAAACCAAGGATGATTGGCTTCTAGCCACAACCATGTTTGCTTTTCAATAAAGCAGAAAATGCTGGAAGTACTCAGGTCAGGCAGCATTTGAGGCTAGAGTTAAACTTATTTTTCATCACTACCTGGAAAGGTTAAAAATGAATAAATTTAAACCAAGTGAAAGTTGTGGGAGAGAATGGAAAAAGAACAAAAGGGTAGATCTTTGGTAGAGTGGAAGGTACAGAAATTGAATGACAAAAAGGATTGCTGGACCAAAGGTCTGCTGGGTTTGATTCCATTCACTAGAGGATTTTCCTGTTTGCACCCATTGATCTTGATGGCATACACTGAAGTTTCCCTGATATGGAGAGTGGCTACTTTCAACTTTCCTAGTATTGACTCTTGCATCCATTATGTATGGATTGAAGCTGTGAGGTGGTCTGGAGATGAGCAGTTTTGGCAGGAACTGAACTGAATGTTGTCTGGCAGCTTATTGGGTAGTAGGTGTCACTTGATTGTTCAATCAATATGGTTGGGTATGAATTACTGGAGCTGTATTTGGTTCATTTTAACCATTGCATGTTGCTGTCCTGTGGCTTTTCACACAAGCCAAGACCAAGTGTAGCCTTCAAGTAAAATGGAATTAAAGGCTAGAGGATAATTGATGATGCAGATATTCAATTTGTATGGAGGTCTACACCTGAAATATTAATGCACCTGCTCTCTTTAGAGACTGTGTTCACAAACACGACCTTTAGATTCCTGTCGCTTGTCATTTTAATTCCTGTCCAAGGCCTGCTACGTTGTCCCAGTGAATCTCAATTTAGGCTTGAGGAACAGTTTCTCATCTTTTGCTCGGCACTGTACAGCCTTTGAGCTCAATATTGAATTCAACCACTTTAGATAGAGTCATAGAAGTTTACAGCATGGAAACAGGCCCTTTGGCCCAATTTGCCCATGCCACCCTTTTTAACCACAAAGCTAGTCCCAATTGCCCGCATTTGGCCCATATCCCTTGATAGCCATGTTACTCATGTAACTGCCTAAATGCTTTTTAAAAGTCAAAATTGTACCCGCCTCTAGTAGTATCTCTGGCAGCTTGTTCCAGACACCACCACCTATGAAAAAATTGCCCCTCTGGATGCTTTTATATCTCTCCCCTCACTTTAAACCCTCTAGTTCTAGACTTCTCTATCTTTGGGAAAAGATATTGATTATCTCGCTGATTTATGCCCCTCATTATTTTATAGACCTCTACAAGATCACCTCTAAGCCTCCTATGCTTCAGAGAAAAATGTCCCATATCATAGTCTCTGCCACTATTTTGTTCTTTTCCCCTATTGCCTTGTTTCTTAATCTTCATTTTGCATTCAGAAGTGCAACCTTTATTTCTTTACACATTGCCACCTTTTTTGACCTTGGCATCGTGAAATCTTGTTAATCTGCAGCCTTTCACCTTTGTTCTTTCTACCCCATCTCCCACATTTCTATTCACTTCTATTGACTTAAATGGTTGGAGATGTAGATAATATGGAGGGATGTCAGAAGTTGCAGCGAGACATTGATAGGGTGCAAGACTGGGCGGAGAAGTGGCAGATGGAGTTCAACCCAGATAAGTGTGAAGTGGTTCATTTTGGCAGGTCAAATAGGATGGCAGAATATAATATTAATGGTAGGACTGTTGACAGTGTGGAAGATCAGAAGGATCTTGGGGTCCGAGTTCATAGTTCAAAGCAGCTGTGCAGGTTGAAGCTGTGGTTAAGAAGGCATATGGTGTACTGGCCTTCATCAGTTGAGGAATTGAGTTTAGAAGTCGAGAGATAATGTTGCAGCTATATAGGACCCTGGTCAGACCCCACTTGGAGTACTGTGCTCAGTTCTGGTCGCCTTGTTACAGGATGTGGAAGCCATAGAAAGGTTGCAGAGGAGATTTACAAGGACGTTGCCTGGATTGGGGAGCATGCCTTGTGAGGATAGGTTGAGGGAGCTCAGCCTTTTCTCCTTGGAGAGATGAAGGATGAGGGGTGACCTGATAAAGGCGTATAAGATGTTGAGAGGTATTGATCAAGTGGAGAGTCAGAGGCTTTTTCCCAGGACTGAAATGGTTGCCACAAGTGGATCCAGTGATCATAATTCCATTAGTTTCAACCTGATCATGGATAGGGATAGATCTGGCCTTTGGGTTGAAGTTCTAAACTGGAAAAAGGCCAAATTTGATGAAGTGAGAAGGGATCTGGGAAGTGTGGATTGGCACAGGCAGTTCACTGGTAAGGATGTAAATGGAAAGTGCGAGGCCTTCAAAGGAGAAAAATTTTGAGAGTGCAAAGTTTGTATGTTCCTGTCAGGATTAAAGGCAAAGTAAATAGAAATAAGGAACCTTGGTTCTCAAGGGAGATTGTAACGCTGGTTAAGAGGAAGAGAGTTGTATGAAACGTACAAGCAGCATGGAACAGATCAGATGCTTGAGGAGTAAAGAAAGTGCAAGAAGATACTTAAGATGGAAATCAGGAGGACTAAAAGAAGACATGAGGTTGCTTTGGCAGACAGAGTGAAGGAAAATCCAAAGACCTTCTATAGGTACATTAGGAGCAAAAGGATAGTGAGAAATAAAATTGGTCCTCTTGAAGACCAGAGTGGTAGACTGTGTATGGAACCAAAAGAGATGGGGGAGATACTAAATGGTTTTTTTGTATCCATATTTACTGAGGAAACGTGCATGGAGTCTACGGAAATAGGGCAAACAGGTAGGGAGGTCATGGAACCTTTACAGATTAAAGAGGAGGTGGTGCTGGCTGTCTTGAGGCAAATCAGAGTGGATAAATCTCCAGGACCGGACACGGTATTCCCATGGACCTTGAGGGAGGCTAGTAGTGAACTTGCAGGGGCCTTGGCAGACACGTTAAAATGTCAGTATGCACGGGGGAGGTGCCGGATGATTGGAGGGTGGCTCACGTTATTCCGTTGCTTAAAAAAGATTCCAAAAGAAATCCTGGAAATAGGCCACTAAGTTTGACGTTAGTGGTGGGCAAGGTATTGGAAGATGTGATAAGGGATAGGATCTACAAATATTTGGATAGACAGGGACTTATTAGGGAGAGTCAACATGGCTTTGTGCGTGGTAGGTCATGTTTGACGAATCTATTAGAGTTTCTTGAGGAGGTTACCAGGAAAGTGGATGAAGGAAAGGTGGTGGATGTTGTTGTCTACCTGGATTTTAGCAAGGCCTTTGATAAGGTCCCTCATGGGAAGTTAGTTCGGAAGGTTCAGTCACTAGGTATACATGGGGAGGTAGTAAATTGGATTAGACATTGGCTCAATGGAAGAGGCCAGAGAGTGGTTGTGGAGGATTGCTTCTCTGAGTGGAGGCCTGTGACTAGTGGTGTGCCACAGGGATCGGTGTTGGGTCCATTGTTGTTTGTCATCTATATCAGTGATCTGGATGATGTGGTAAATTGGATCAGCAAATTTGCGGATGATACAAAGATTGGAGGTGTAGTGGACGGTGAGGAGGGTTTTCAAAGCTTGCAGAGGGATTTGGACCAAATAGAAAAATGGGCTGAAAAATAGCAAATGGAATTTAACGCAGACAAATGTGAGATATTGCACAAACCAAAGTAGAATGTACAGGGTAAATGGTAGGACTCTGAAAAATGCAGATGAACAGAGGGATCTGGGAATACAGGTGCAGAATTCCCTAAAGGTGACATCACAGGTGGATAGAGTCATAAAGAGTGCTTTTGGTACATTGGCCTTTATAAATCGGAGTATCGAGTGTAAAAGTTGGAGTGTTATGGTGAGGTTATATAAGGCATTGGTGAGGCTGAGTTTAGAGTATTGTGTACAGTTTTGGTCACGTAGTTACAGGAAGGATGTAAATAAGGTTGAAAGAGTGCAGAAAAGATTCACGAGGGTGTTGCTGGGACTTGAGAAGCTGGGTTAGAGAGAGGGATTGAATAGGTTGGGACTTTATTCCCTGGAGTGTAGATGAATGAGGGGAGATTTGATAGAGGTGTATAATATTTTGATGGGTATAGATAGTGAATGCAAGCAGGCTTTTTCCACTGAGGTTAGGGGAGAAAAAAACCAGAGGGCATGGGTCAAGGGTGAAAGGAGAAAAGTTTAAAGGGAATATTAGGGGGGGACTTCTTCACACAGAGTGGTGGGAGTGTGGAATGAGCTGCCAGATAAGGTGGTAAATGCGGGGTCACTTTTAACATTTAAGAAAAACTTGGATAGGTACGTGGATGAGAGGGGTTTGGAGGGATATGGTCCAAGTGCAGGTCAGTGGGACTAGGCAAAAAATGGTTTGGCACAGACAAGAACGGCCAAAAGGCCTGTTTCTGAGCTGTAAATTTTCTATGGGGTCTCTAAGAGGACACAGGTTTAAGATGCTGGGGAGTAGGTACAGAGGAGATGTCGGGTAAGTTTTTCACTCGAGTGGTGGGTGCGTGGGGCTGCCAGCAACGGTGGTGGAGGTGGATTCGATAGGGTCTTTTAAGAGACTTACAGATAAGTACATGGAACTTAGTAAGATAGAGGGTTATAGGTAAACCTAGTAATCCCTAAGGTAGGGATATGTTTGGCACAACTTTGTGGGCCGAAGGGCCTGTATTGTACTGTAGTGTTTCTGTTTCTAAATATTCCATCATCGGTTCTGATCAAAGATGATCGACCTGAAATGTTAATCCTGTTTCTATCCACAGATGCTGCCTGATCTGATTATTTCCAACACTCCCTTCTTTCCATTTGCTTTCTTCAGACATGGATTGCCATGCTGAATATTCCTAGCATTTTTCTGTTTTTGTTCCAAGTGTCAATGACTTAATCTTATACTAGTTATTATCCCTGTTACCCAAAAGATTATTGCTGTTTAATTTGGAAGTGTATGTCATTAATTTACAATGTCACCCTTGGTAGATCTTGTGCAAAGTTGTATTTTAACTGTGTTTTCTCTTTATCTTGCCTAAACTTTTATGTCCAGGTCCCTTTGACAAAGACAATGTAACTTGTTTTCTATTCCTTTTAATTCTGATATATTTCCCCTTGTGTAAATATCCCTCCTCTCCAAAGTGTTTCCTTGCACCATGAATGCAATTTGTCCTTCTTCCTCTAAACCAGGCTATCTTCCCCAACTGCACTGTTCAGAACGGCACACGATACTAAAGGTGATAATAGGTCAAGTGCTTTCTCCAAGCTAATTTGCATTAACTAGAAATTGTGCTCTATTCCTCAAATTGTGAATCCAGATAAACCATTTACCCTTTTGATCTTGCAAATTGTGCTAGCAGTTTTATTGCATTTCTTGCTTAATCCTACCCTGTAATCCTTCAGTGTCACTTGTACTTCTCCTATTTATTTTATACTCCCACTGTTTTACTTCCCCAACTCCATGACTTTTCTGTGTTGAAACATCGTCTGTCAATATCTCACTTAATCTTCAATCTAGCCATAGTGTAATTGGTTCTACTCATTATCTATTCTCTACTATGAATTTACAATTGAGTATCTTCAGCAAGCTTTGTTGCCTTCCTCCTGCCAAATCATGACACTTAAAGCAACCATAGCCCTAGAACCAATGCTGTGGTCGCATCTTTCTATATTAATGCTGCTCTCTCAATAACGATTTATGTATCTGACTTGTAACAAATAACTATTCAATGAAAGCACACTTAATTTTTGACTTTTATTCACCTTTTCTGTTTGCTGGTTTTTGAATGTAAAGGGAAAGGCTAAAGTTTAATGCTTAACTCTTTCTGTTCCATGTATGGAAATCATCCTGAAATCTGAAAAGAACTATATTTGCAGATTTTGTTTTAAATTGATGGACTGAAAGTAGTTAATGTGTAATTATATAAATTTCTTGTTAGCTGGTTTGCATTTTAATACATTGGGTCCATTTGCTAGCATTTGATAGCTTGGGACTTTTTCTGAGGAGGCGTTCAACAGTTCCATTCAGTCGTTAGAAATACTTAGCAGCATCTGTGGTGATGAGAACAGAGTTAAGATTTCAGGTCTATGACCATTCCACATATGCTACCCCTCCTGAGTATTTCCAGCACTTTGTTTTTGTTTCATTCACTCATTTGTGTGTTTAGTGTCCAACGTTTTGCACGTTCAGAGGCAAGCTGTCTCTAATATCTTCGGCTTTGCAGCAATTGCCCAGCAACAGATTTTAATGACATTTTAAGTGTTTATTACTGTAGATCAATCTAATGGACGAAATAAAATAACGACAGATGCATCAGCGTCTGCTTTGGGGGAAAAAAAGAACAGCAGTTCTTGTGTAATGCTTTGCGCGAGCATCATTATCACTTTAACAATCATTGCAATAGTATAGAATGTTACTGAAACGGTATTGTGAAATAAAGAACTGTATTCCACAAAAAATTTGTCCATTCTTCCTTCAAATTCATTCTGGCTGTCAGCAATGCTGAGATTGCTAGCTAGACTGTTTCTGGGCACAGTCAGTCATAGTTTTGCAGGACTGGGGTCACGTAGGCCAGACTTTGCAAGGATGGCAAGTTTTCTTCCCTCAAAGGCACTTTTTTAAAAAAAATAGCTTGAGCTTCATGGTCATTTTTATTGAAACCAGATTTTTATTGTAAACTGAATTGAAGAGCATTAACTGTCAATATAGTGCATAAATGATAATTTAATGATCCCTCCTAAATTTATACATCACAAGATACTTTGTCTATTTTCATTTTATGAATTTTGCTCTTAGGTGCTTCGTCTGTTGTAGCCAACATTTCTGCATCACCGTCAACAAAGGGAATGATAGGATTTGGTGATAAGTTCAAGAAGCCGACAGAGTCCTGGGATTGTGAAGTCTGCTTGGTTCAGAACTCATCAAATGTAACTAAATGCGTGGCTTGTAAAACCGAGAAAGCAGGCATCAAGATTGAACCTAAAGGTATTAACAAGATTATTGATCACTGAATTGAACCAAAGATGCTGTCTAACATGTATATAAATGGGAAATGCTTTCTAACACCTAGCAGTTGTTTGAGTCAGATTATTTGCAGATACTATTATATGTGGTAATGCAGTGCATTTTCTGGAGAAAGACAAATGAGCTATTTAGCCCACCCAGCAAGTTATCTACTCCTGTCTTTCCTTGTCTGTCAGCATAATCTTATTTCCTCATAGTTCCATATTCTTACTACAAGTGACATATGTAATAAACGAGTATAGATATCTAAGTTGATATGGGGACCAAGTCCTATGATTTTGAATATATCCTTGTGTGCATGAATGATGATGGAAATTGTACGCAATGTATCTGGGATATTCAGCCTTGGTAGAGCTCCTGTAATGTTGCGAACAGATGGTAAAATTGCAAACTGAGTTTGTAATACAGCAAGGAAATAAAGCTGGTTCCTCAGCTAGACCTTCATGTCACATGCCTCCTACACCTTGCATTTGACAAAGGCTATGTTTCCTGCACCTGGGCTCCTGAGATGGTTAACTGTCCCAACCAATAAGTTTTGAAAGGGAGGTTGTGGAGTCCTTTCTCTAATAGGCTGTGGTTGATCAGCCTGGTGTGTGAAATGTAAATGCTCTTTGTATAGTTCTCTTTGATTTTGTTCTGAGGCCCATCAGGGGCCTCTTCAGAGATAACAAAGTACAAGTCTCTCCATTGCTGCCCATGGTTTTGCTCCTTTTTCTGAGGATCTCAGACAGCTGTATTTGTCCAGTTTTTTGAAAATTTTTGAAATAGGCATAAGGATATCTATATCTGGTTGATAAAAATGCGCAAGGCGAGGTTCACTCACACTAGCATTGATTTGATAAAATCCTGCTGAAGAAAGTTTGGATTACAGTCACATGATTAATACTCTGTTTGTATAGGGTTTGCTCAAAATTAAGGGGCACAGAACTGTTCCTGGTGCTTATTAACCCTTCATAGGCGACAGTGGTTAGCACAGCTGCCTCATAGCGCAGTGGAACTGGGTTTGATTACGGCCTTGAGCGATTGCGAGGAGTTTGCATGTTCTCCCTGTGTCTACATGTGCATCTGGAGGAAACACTGGTTTTCTCCCGCAGTCCAAAGATGCACAGATTAGGGGAATAGTAGGGTAAATACTGGGGTTTTGGGAATAGGGCCAAGGTGGGATGTTTTATCTGAGAGTTGGTGCAGGCTCAATGGGCAAAATGGCCTCCTGCACTGTACGTATTCTAAAGTTCATCTATTTTCCTTAGAAAAGATGTTTAGTCATGGCTTTTCCACCACTGTGAGCATAACTTTTCTATTGTGTATTGCAGGAGCATTCGATCATGGTTTGCTTTACAGTATCAAGCATTGGAAATTCAGTTTGGTTATCATTTTCTTTCCTTTTACAGGGCTTAGCTCTCCTGCGCTATCAACTCTTCCTTCACCATTCACCATTGGCATCCAGCCCGCAACGGTGGATTCTTCGCAAAGTAAAGATGGCGCTCCAAGTTTTAAATTTGGAAAACAGGGTGGACTTGAATTTGGAACGTCCAATTCCAGTTCGTCAACCGGTGCCTTTGGAGGACTTAAATTTGAAGTTACAGGGGGGTTCAAATTTGGAGTTCCTTCAACAGAGAAAATCCCAGAGGGAAACAAAAAGGATAACTCCAAAGCCTGTAGTGGTGGGTTTAAATTTGAAGTAGCTGCCTTTGGTAACAATCCAGCTTCAACTTCAACTAGTACTAAGTTTGGAGCCTCTGATACAAGTCAGCAAAATAACAAAAGTGATGTGGTATTTGGGGGTTTTAAGTTTGATGCTGGTGGAACAGTTAAAACTGAGGACAAGGGTGCTCTGATTGGCTTTAAATTTGGCACAGAAGAGAAAAAAGAAACATCAATAGTGCAGTTTCAGCTTGACAAAACAGAAGAAAGGAAAGGTGGGGCAACTGTGAATGCAGTTAATTTTGAGAAACCAATAGATCAGGAACCTGTGGCTGCTTCAGCTTTTATGTTTGGAAAACCAGATGAAAAACAGGACTGTCTGAGCTCTGCACCAATAGTATTTGGTAAAAGGAAAGACATTGAACCACAGCCGCAGTCTGAACTTCCTTTTAAAAAGCCAGAGCAAACCAAAGAATCAGGATCTTTGTCGGACACTTCAAAACCGGAAGCTAAATCTGGATTTACTTTCAACTTGGTTAAATCTGCTGAAAAACCAGAAGCAACAGAAACCGTACAACAAGGATTTGTGTTTGGGGCTGCAGTAAATACTTCAGGTAAGAAATGATGAATTAAAGAAAAAAGATATTTGGTTTTGTATGTCATCTTCCAGGATGTCGCAAAATACTTTATGGTTATTAATTGCATCTGAAATATCACTCTTACAACTTAGGAAATGTTGGAGCCAGCTTGTACTCAGCAAAGTCTATCAAAAATAAGTGACCAGTTAATCCACTTCCTGGTTATGATAAATATTAGCCAGGATGTTGGGTAGACCTCCTTTGTCATGGGGTCTTTTATATTTGTCTGAGAGGATAGATTGAGCCTCTGTTAACTGTCTCTTTCAAAAAACAATGCCTCTAACCATTTAGCATTCCCTCAGAAGCATAGAATATTTGCTCAACTCTCTGGAGTGGGTTGTGAACTTTTTGACTTTATGCAGGAGTGACACCACTGAGCCAAAACCTTTACTAGAGGTGTTAATAGTCATGATCACTCTATTCCAAGGGGTCCTAGTCAATCTTGCCATTAGACTTATCTTGGTGTGGTCGTTCAGTTCAGTAAAATACATAGAAAGTAGTGGGCACCATTTGACCCATAGTTGGGATCTAGCTGGTAGACGCCAGGGAAATTTCATGCCGTAATTGGCCCGTATATTCCATCTGTGGGAGACCAAGATTTCTCCATATCCTCTGTAGTTTGACCTGGGACTCCAGGATGCATAGTTGTTACGTTCACTACACAATGTTACAGGGGCTCATGATGGTGCAGCAACTTTGTCATGCCAGAAGAGGCTTGCATGCTCAGCTTCCTCTTCAGCAGGCTTGGTAGTGGATCATGCAACTACACTGCAACATCACCCTTAGCCAAACCAAATTCTCTTTAATTTTGCCCTGTGTTGTCTTCACTAATGATCACGTTCAATAATACACCATCAGAAGCAGTCAGCAAATTCTGTTACCTGTCTCTGGCACCCTGTCTCTGCACAAGAAGCTCAGCATGTGTTGAAAAGGTAGCCATCAACTTTGTCCAAACAAAGCCGACATGGAAAAATAACAAACTGACCCACAGGGTCAAAATGCTTAAGTACAAGGTCTGTATTCTCAGCACTAGCAATGAATCCTGGGCAACTTTGCAAGTAAAAAGGTTCAATAGTATCTATCTCCCGCGCCCATGACACACTCGGTATCTCATGGAAAGATGAACTCATCAATGAAATAGTCGTGTTTAGGATAAACATGTAGTTCATTATTGTACTAATCAGACAGAGGGTTTCGCTGGCTTGGGACCTTTTCCATCCTGTGCGCTCTCTCAAACCAGCTTAATTACTCAGTTCATTGCAACTTCACAGACTCTCAAAAAACTGGTATTCTATCCCATTTCTTTTGCACTCATCCCTTCCCCTCCCTCGGAACCACTGTAATAGGGTTTATCTTGTTCTTTCCTTCTACCTCACCAGAGTCTGTCTCAACAGATCACCCTGCACCTTCAGGGTCACGCTGCCACCCAGCACATCTTTGCCTCCCCTTTCCTTTTAGCATTCTGAACAGAACATTTCCTCTGTGACACCTCCACTTTTCATGATACCTTTCATGCAAGTGCAGGAGACGCAATTGCTGCATTTTTACCTTTTCTGTCACTGTCCGAGGCTTCAAACACTCCTCCCGAGTTAAACAGCGATTTATTATTTCTAAGATTTTCGGATTTCAAGGTATAAAACCCTTCTAATTAAAATTTCTTATGGTCTGAATTCTTAATTTCTAACACAAGGGTCCTCTGTTGTGCTTGATCTACGAGATATGAATAATAGTATGCCTGAATAATAGGACCAGTATTTATTTCAGAATCCCTTATTTAGAAATAGTCCAAATTCACCTTTTCTGTTGTCTAAGGCTGTCATCTCATGTCACCCACTTCTGTAACTGCAGCCACATACATTAAAACAAATGCCCATCTTTTGTCCGTGAAACTCCAGACTTTGCATTCCAGTGTTAACAAATAGCATATTTCCTTCAGATCAGGATTGTTCAACATTTGCAGCCTCCAAAATGCTCGTCAGAGCAAATTTGAATGGAAGAATTTTGCATGAAGCTGTTCCTCCAATCACAGGCTGTTTCTTTCCCATGTTTGCTGTTGATAGGCTTTTGAGGGAAAAAAAAATGAAATCGGGCAATAAAGTTTGGGCAAGGCTGCTTTAGATACAGAACAGTAGCAAAAAATGTAACCCAAGTCCCACAGAACCAAAACCATGAAGAGTAAATGTTAACGCTTCCTAATGTAATGTCAAGACAGAAAGAAAAATGCCCTCTCTATACACGACATAATTAAATGCATCAATACATAGGTTTGAACCATCCAAAGTTCCTTCAAAACTGATTTTAAAAAGTTTCTAATTGCAACAAAGAACAACACAGCATGGGCCCTTCGGCCCAACAAGCCCGCGCTACCATCTTAACAAAGCATTTTTCCTACACCTCCCTTGACCCGTGTCTATGTTTATGGTACCCCCATTGGAAACCAGATTAAGGGGAGAATTTAGGAACAGTTTGTTACACCAGTCAGCCTAAGAGCACATCTTTGGGGTGTGGGAGGAAACTGGAGCACCCGGAGGAAACCCACGCAACCACGGAGAATGCGCAAACTCCCACACACTGGCCCACATCCATGTATCTGCACAGCTAACAGTGATAGTCACTGAGCTGTTGTGGTGCCCATCTGCTGGTCGAGTCTTAAGCACACACAACGATGTGAAGTACTAGGCCACGCACGAAACATCCAAGAGCAGCTCACACACGACCCACTGCGTGCATGCCCCTCGTTAGACAACAAAGTGGACTGACACACCTGCGGAGTAAAAGAGACAAAACATCAACACATGTAGCATTAGATTTCCAGTAACGTCCTGAGGCTCTGACCCGTATTTAAAACCGTCTCCTATAACCCTCCATTCCTGTTTCACTCGTGCCTATCTAAGTAAACCTTAACCAAGTCCAGCTTGCCTGCCTCCACCACCTTACTTGGTAGTGCATTCCATACCCCCACCAACCTCTGTGAAAAACCTCCCTCTAGTATCCAAATTATACTTCTCCCCCCTCGCCCTTAGCTCGTGACCCCTCGTGATACATCTCCCCAATCTAGGAAAAAGCCTGCCACTGTTTACTCTATCTATACCCTTCATTATTTTATACACCTCTACCAGATTCCCCCCTTAATCTCTTTCTTTCTAAGGAGAAGAGCCCCAGTTTACCCAATGTTTCCTCATAACCCAGTCCTTCCATACCAGGCAGCATCCTGGTAAACCTCCTCTGCACTCTCTCCAGGGTCTCCAAGTCCTTCCGATAGTAAGGTGACCAGAACTGGACGCAGTACTCCAAATGCGGTCGAATCAACGTTCTGTACAACTGTAGCATTAGACGCCAGCTCTTATACTCTATTAACATGTGGTCAGTGTTCAATACGTTAACATGTAGTCTTGATTTAGCTGTCTTCAAGCCAAATTGCTACAATTAAGTGCAGTTACTCTCAAATAGCAGCCTTCCTGTAAAGTATCCCCAACTGCTTTGACTGGGGGATCAGGATATTGAATTTGATGATCAGCCATGATCAAAATGAATGGTGGAGCAGGCTTGTGGGGCTGAATAGACTATTCCTGCTTCTAGTTTCTAAGTTTCAAGCTATCATTCCAGTAAAAGGAGAAAATACTGCAAACGCTAAGCAGGTGAGGCAGCATGAGTGAAGAGAAAAAAGGTGTTGATGTTTCAGATTAATAATTATTCACCTGAACTGAAGGGTCATGTATGCTGCCTGACCTAAGTGTTTTTGGCATGTTCTGTTCTTATTTCAGATTTCATGTATCTGCAAAATTTTGCTTTTGCATTTTGATTCCCTAGTGTGCTCACAAATAGTCCTCTCTTGTCCTCGGCCACTGAAGTGTTCCAATGAATCTCAAACAGAAATTCGAGGAAACTTTCAATTATCACCTCACGTTTCTGCATGTTAAAGTTCATTTGACATCTTAGCTGGTCTACACATTTATCTATGTTTCCCTGAAATCACCTGGATTGAATGGTTAAACACATCGTTTATATTGCTGAAACAAATTTACAGTTGTTTAGACAAGGGTTTTTCACCATTTCTGTGGATATCGTGTGAATATTTTATACTTTATGAACCCATAACCAACTCTGATGCCTTCAGGCGCTTCATAAATTATAAATGATGCCATGAATGATATGTGATCGTAGTTCATCAGCATGT
Source organism: Carcharhinus amblyrhynchos (assembly GCF_965287045.1). Taxonomy (NCBI): domain Eukaryota; kingdom Metazoa; phylum Chordata; class Chondrichthyes; order Carcharhiniformes; family Carcharhinidae; genus Carcharhinus; species Carcharhinus amblyrhynchos. Next base: position 32,144,224 of record NC_137325.1, read on the forward strand.
GAAAATGTAGAGGTATATTTTTCCATTGATTAATATGACTAATAAGGAAGTCTAGCTGATAAAATACTTGTCAACATAGCGTCAGGATATTTGTCAATTACAACCCCCCCCCCCGCCCCCAACTCTATTCATGAGGCAGTCTAAACAATGCACCTAGGAAAACATAGTATGATCAGAACACGTCCATTTGCTTTTACCGCAGGAAAATCACACTTGAGAAATTTATTAGAATTTTTTGAGGATGTAACTCGTAGGATAAATATAAAGGAATCTGTAGATATAGTACACCTGGGTTTCAAAAAAACATTGCGAAATGTACCACACAAAAGATAAATAGGTGAGATGGAATGTGGGCTAATATATTAGCATGGATGGCTAATTGGTTAATGGGCAGCTGGTTAAAAAGTGGGCATGAGCAGGAACTTTTCAAGTTGGCAGACTGCAACCACGAGTTGTAAAGGATCAATGCTGGGACCTCAGCCATTGACAATCTATATTAATGACAAATGAAGTGGCAGAGAGCATTGTATGGTAAGTTTGGTGATGACGTAAAGCTAGGTGGAAATGTAAATTGTAATATGGACACAGGCTGCAAAGAGATAGCCAAGTTAAGCAAGTGGGCAACAAGATGGCAGGTGAAGTATTATATGCTAAATGTGTAGTTATTAAATTTGGTCATGAGAATAGAAAAACAGAATATGGTTTGAAAGGTGTGAAACTTGTCTATTGATATTCACAGAGACATGGGTGTGCTAATAGAATGCAGGAAGTAAATATGCAAATACAAGTAATTAAGGCAAATGACCTGCATTGCAAAGGGGATTGATGCAGAGAAATAGAGAAGTGTTTCTACAATTGTTACAAGACTTGAGAGTTCATATCTGCAATAATGTGTGCAGTTTTTGTCTCCATATTTAAGGAAGGATATACTTGCGTTAGAAATGGTATTGCAAAAGTTTACTAGATTGGTCCCTGGAGTAAGTAAATTGGGCTTATATGCTCTGGAGTTTAGAAGAATGCTGGATGATCTCATTGAAGCATTCAAAATTTGAAAGGACTTAATAGGATAGATGCTGAGATATTGTTCCTGCTGATTGGGGAAAATAAAACAAAGGCACAGTTTCATCATAAAGGGCAGATCGTGTGGGACTAAAATTACTTCACTCAAAAGTTTGTGAATCTTGGAATTTTCTACCCTTGAGAGTTGAGTTTGCTTTGTTGAATACATTTAAGCCTGGGATAGGTGCATTCTGGTGTCTCAGGGAATTGAAGAAAAGTGGAGTTGTAGCCAGAGGTCAACCATGATCATATTGAATGGAAGAACTGGCTTGATGGGCCTGAGGTGTTCTCCTGGTTTTATTTTATACTGATGCTCCTCAGTGCCAAGGACCGGGTTTGAGTCCTGCCATCAATGACTGTGTGGAGTTTGCTTGTTCTCATGTCTGCATGGGTTTCCTCCAGATGCTTTGGTTTCCTCCTATAGTCCAAAGATGTGTGGTTGGGTGGATTGGCCATGTTAAATTGCCCCTTAGCGTCCCAAGATGGTATAAGTGGGATAAATGCATGGGCTATGAGAATAAGACAAGGGGTAAACGTAAGTAAGATGTTCTGTCAAAGACAGTCAGTACAGAGTCAATGGGCTGAATAGCTTCCAAATGCACTGCAGGCATTCTATGATATTTCTTGTGTTCTTGTTTACTGTAATTTTGGCTGTTAACTGGGATGATTTGGTGGATTCTTGGATTAAATGCATAGCTCCTTTGAATCAAGGGAAACGTGACTGTTTTGCTCGATCTGTTTTGTCTGGAATGATTATGCAAATATTCCAGAGATCTCTTGTACTAGCCAGGATTGGTATGACCCACTTTAAATTGTTAACTTAATTTTTTTAAAAGGAAAGCTTTGAAATTAAAGAAGAAATAATGTTAGCACTAAGCACTTTACCTAAATTTCAGTTAATACACCTGATAATTAATAGAACATAGAACATTACAGCGCAGAACAGGCTCTTCGGCCCTTGATGTTGCGCCGACCAATTAAGAAAAAAGCAATGACCCGCTAACCTAAACCAATCCCTTTCCATCCACAAACCTATCCATGGACCTCTTAAACGCCCCCAAACTTGGCGCATCTACAACTGCAGCAGGCAGGGCATTCCATTCCCTCACCACCCTCTGGGTAAAGAACCTACCTCTGACATCTGTCCTATAACTACCGCCCCTTAATTTAAAGCTGTGTCCCCTCGTGCTAGCTCTCTCCATCCGAGGAAAAAGGCTATCACTGTCCACCCTATCTAAACCTCTAATCATCTTGTACATTTCAATAAGGTCTCTTCTTAGCTGCCTTCTTTCTAACGAAAACAACCTCAAATACCTCAGTTTCTCCTCATAGGACCTTCCCTCCATATCAGGCAACATCCTGGTAAACCTCCTCTGCACCCTCTCCAATGCCTCCACATCCTTCCTATAATGTGGGGACCAGAACTGTACACAATATTCCAAGTGCAGCCACACCAGAGTTTTGTACAGCTGCAACATGATGTTGCGGCTCCTAAATTCAATCCTCCTACCAATAAACGCCAAGACACCGTATGCCTTCCTAACAACCTTATCGACTTGATTTCCAACTTTCAGGGATCTATGCACATATACACCTAGATCCCTCTGTTTGTCAACACTATTCAGAGTCCTACCGTTAGCCCTATACTCTACACATCTGTTATTCCTGCCAAAGTGAATTACCTCACACTTTTCCGCATTAAACTCCATCGGCCACCTCTCGGCCCAGCTCTGCAACTTCTCCAAGTCTCTCTGTAAACTATGACACTCCTCTTCACTATCTACCACTCCTCTGGCTTTGGTGTCATCAGCAAATTTACTAATCCATCCTTCTATACCCTCATCCAGATCATTTATAAAAATTACAAACAGCAGTGGCCCCAAAACAGATCCCTGAGGCACACCACTTGTAACCAAACTCCATGACGAATACTTTCCATCAACCACCACCCTCTGTCTTCTATCAGCTAGCCAATTCCTGATCCAATTAACTAAATCACCCTCAATCCCATACATCTGCATTTTCTGCAGAAGCCTTCCATGAAGCTTTACTAAAGTCCATATATACCACGTCAGCTGCCTTACCTCCATCCACCTCTTTGGTCACTTTTTCAAAAAACTCAATAAGGTTAGCAAGGCACGACCTACCCTTCACAAAACCGTGCTGACTATCTCCAATCAATTCATTACTCTCTAAATAACTATAAATCCTATCCCTAATAATTTTTTCTAATACTTTGCCCACAACAGAAGTAAGACTCACCGGTCTATAATTCCCAGGGAAGTCTCTATTCCCCTTCTTAAACAATGGGACGACATTCGCTATCCTCCAGTCTTCTGGCACTATACCTGTGACCAACGACAACCTGAAGATCAGAGCCAGAGGCTCTGCAATCGCCTATCTTGCCTCCCAGAGAATCCTAGGGTAAATCCCGTCCGGCCCAGGGGACTTATCTATTTTCAAACCCTCAAGAATATCTAGCACATCCTCCTTATCTACTTCAATACTATCCAGTTTACAACCCTGTAACCCAGTGTTCTCCACAACTACATTTACGCCTCCCTGCGTGAATACCGAAGAGAAATATTTGTTCAGTGCCTCTCCAATCTCTTCCGGTTTCACACATAACTTCCCACTGCTGTCTCTGACTGGCCCTAATCTTGCCCTAACCAATCTTCTATTCTTAACATATCTAAAGAAAGCCTTAGGATTCTCCTTAATCCTATCAGCCAAAGTCTTCTCGTGTCCTCTTTTAGCTCTTCTTAACTCACTCTTTAACTCCCTCCTGGCTAATCTGTAGCTTTCCAGTGCACTACCTGAGCCCTCAAGCCTCATCCTGACATGAGCCTCCTTTTTCCTTTTAATCAGCCAATCAACTTTTTTAGTGCACCACGGTTCCCTTGTTTGACCATTTCCTCCTTGCCTGACAGGGACATACTTATCAAGGACTCGCAGTAGCTGCTCCTTGAATAAACTCCACATTTCGGATGTTCCCAGCCCCTGTAGTTTCCTAGTCCAACCTATGCTCCCTAATTCTCTCCTAATAGCCTCATAATTACTCTTCCCCCAGCTATAACTACTGCCCCTAGGTTCATGCCTATCCCTTTCCATCACTAAGGTGAACGTAACCGAATTGTGGTCACTATCTCCAAAATGCTCACCAACTTCCAAGTCTAACACCTGGTCTGGCTCATTTCTCAGCACCAAATCCAATATAGCCTCACCTCTAGTTGGCCTATCTACATACTGAGTCAAAAAACCTTCCTGCACGCTTTGTGTAAAAACTGACCCCTCTAACGAGCTAGAGCTATAGCTATTCCAATCAATATTAGTAAAGTTAAAGTCTCCCATAACAATTACCCTATTACTTTCACTCCTGTCCAGGATCGTCCCTGCAATCCTTTCCTCTACCTCTAGAATTTTTAGGAGGTCTATAAAAGACTCCCAACAGGGTGACCTCTCCTCTCCTATTTCTAATCTCAGCCCATACTACCTCAACAGACAAGTCCTCATCAAACTTCTTTTCTCTCACTGTGATACAGTCCTTGACTAATAATGCTACTCCTCCCCCCCCTTCTACCTCCTTCTCTACTCCGACTGAAGCATTTGAATCCCGGAACCTGCAACAACCATTCCTGTCCCTGCTCTATCCACGTCTCTGAGATGGCCACAACATCAAAGTTCCAGGTACTGATCCACGCTGCAAGTTCATCCACCTTATTGCGAATACTCCTCGCATTAAAGTATACGCATTTCAAACCATGCTCTACTCCACCCCCACGATGCCGTGCTTTACAGTCCTCATCTATGACCCCCTCAATTTCATCCCTGCTCCTCAGGATCCCCCCCCCCCCCCCCCCGAATCAGTTTAAACCCCCCTGCATAGCCTTTGCAAATTTTCCCCCCCAAGATATTGGTTCCCCTCTGATTCAGGTGTAGACCATCACTCTTGTAGAGGTCCCACCTACCCCAGAATGAGCCCCAATTGTTCAAGAACCTGAACCCCTCCCTCCTGCACCAACCCCTCAGCCACGAGTTCAAACTTTCCCTCTCTCTGTTCTTCTCTAAACTATCCTGTGGCACAGGCAAGAGTCCCGAGATAACCACTCTGATTGATTTGGCCCCAAGTTTCCACCCCAACTCCATAAATTTCTGTTTAATATCCTTTTCCCCCCCTATGTCATGTGTCCCCACATGAACTATGACTTGGGGCTGACTCCCCTCTCCCTTAAAAGTCTTGAACACCCGCTGTGAAACATCCCAGACCCCAGCCCCTGGGAGGCAACACAACAGCCCTGAGCCCCTTTCATTACTGTTGACTCTCCTATCTGTCCCCCTAACTATGGAGTCCCCAATCACCAGGCCCAATCTTTTACTTCCCCTACTCACCTGAGCCTTCACAGCAGGCTCACCTCCAGAGCCCTGCTCCCTTTGGCTATCTCCAGTTGATTCTTCCTCAACTGTAGCCTCCAGGACAGAAAACTTATTTTGGAGGGGAACAGCCCTGGGGGATTGTCTCCCCGATTGCTTCTTACCCCTCTTCCTAGCAGTTACCCAAGACTCATTTTTAGGAGTGACTATCTCTTTGTAACTCCTGTCAATGTCCGCCTCAACCTCCCGAATTATCTGGAGTTCCTCCAATTCCAGCTCCAGATCCTTAACACACTCCTCTAGGAGCTGCAAGTGTACACACTTCCTGCAGGTAAAATCAGCAGGAACACTACTGGTGTCCCTCATCTCGTACATACCGCAGGAGGTGCAGCTTACTGCCTGAACCGCCATCTCTGAAACAATTTCCAGGAGGGAAAAAAAAACTTCCCACACACTTATTATTAGGTTAGAGGAGGGGGGAGGGTGGGATACTCTACCTCTGTAGAGGATCGGGTATCCTCTCTGTACCAATTTATAGGGTCAGAGAGACAAAAAAAACTACAACCACCGGTAAGCCTCCTAATGACGACTAGCGGTTACCAGCTAATTTAAAAAAAAGGTACAGAAAAAACCACCACTGCTCGCAACTTTAACTAAAAAGAAAAGGTTAAAAATTTACCTTAATCTCGACCACCACACTCGCCCAAATCACTGCCTCTCCGTGCTGCTCCACAGGAACAATGAGGAACAATTATAGGTGAAACGCCATCTATCATTGGGAATATGTTAAGAGTCCCTTACAAAGGATGCAAGAGCAGAGTATTTCAAAATGCATAATATAATCAAGCAGAGTTAGCATGAGTTCATGAAGGAGAAATCACGCTGAACAAGTTAATTAGAATTCTTGAGGTGGTAATAAGCAAAAAAGATAAAGGGAACCAGTGAATGAATATACTTGGATTTCAAAAAAATGTTTAATATACTGCACAAAAAGCAGCTAAAAAAGATAAGAACCCGTGATGTTGGGGGTAGTATATTGGCATGGATAAAGGATTGGCTAACTGGACAGTGATATTTTCAGGATGACAACCTGTAACTAGTGGAGTGCCACAGGGATCTGTGGTGGGACACTATTTACAATATAAATGATCTGAAGAAAGGAAGTGAATGTACTATTGCCATGTTTGCAGATGAAGGTGGGAAGGTAAATGATGAGGATGACATAGTGGGACTTTATAGCGTTGCTCATTCCAAAACAACAAAATCCCACTTGAGGTCAGTAGACCCTTTCATGGTCCCTCCCTCACCCACTCTGATTCCTGTGGCAGGTGAGAGTAAAATTCCAGCCAGAGTGTCTACAGAGGAGTATGGATAGGTTAAGTGAGTGGGCAGAAACTCAGCAGATGAAACATAATATAGGAAGATGTGACGTTATGCACTTTGGTAAATGAACTGAATATTATTTAAATGGAGGAAGACTGCAAAAAGCTGCAGCACAGAGGGATTTAGGAATCTTCATACATAAATCACAAAAAGCTAGCGTGCAAGTGCAGCAGGTAATAGGGAAGGCAAATGAAATGTTGCCCTTTATTTCAAAGGAATGGAATATAAAAATAGGGAAGTCTTACAAAAACTATACAAGGCCACTAGTTGGACCACACCTGGAATACTGAACAATTTTTGCCCTTTTTTTGAAGGAAAGTTGTACTGGCATTGGAGCCAGTTCAGAGAAAGTTCACTCCTCTAGTGAATCCTGAGTATAGAGAGATTCCCTTAAGAGGTTGAATAGGTGAGCCTGTACTCTTTGGAGATAAGAAGGATGAGAGGTTACCTTATTGAAACATACAGGATTCTTAAGGAGCTTGACAGGGTAGCTGCTGATAGGTGGTTTTTCCTTGTGGGAGAGTCTCAGACCAGAGGGCATAATGTCATATTATTTAAGACTAAGGTGAGGAGGAATTTATTCTGTCGTGAGTCTGTGGAATTCTTTACTGTAGAGACTGGATCATTAAGCACGTTCAAGGCTGAGATAGATTGTTAATTAGTAACGGAATCAAGGATAATGGGTATAAGCTGAGAAAGTGGAGTTTACATCCCTGATCAGTCATGATTTCATTGAATGACAGAGCAGACTCGATGAACCAAATGCCTGCTTCTGCTCCTATGTCTTGTGGCATTGTGCATGTTTCACCTCCATACCACCCTGTAGCTGCTTACTAAACCCTGTGTCCTTTTACTTTTACTTTTTATTACCCCTGCCACTATGTTTTTGGTCCTATTTTACTCAATATTTCTCAAGAAATAACGAATTTCAAAAAAGCTTGGAATACAGGGTATGGGCCAAGGAAGAGCTGGTTAGATTTTGACAAAGGTGCAGATTTGTATCTTGGAATTTTTTTAAAGGATCCATAAGTTAGACCATGGGGCGAAACTGAGATTTTGTTGTAATGTTGAGAGTTGTTTTATTTAGAATGTTCTTGCTCATTTTAGTTTGTTATAGACTGTCTAAGCTGCTATCAAAATGAGTAGAGTTTTCAGAGCAGGTTAGATGTGGTATGGCCTGAAGTTGTATCAGTGAGATGGAAGCTCTTCATAAAGAGAGTTCAGCTTTGCAGTTAAAGCATCAAAAAGGCAGGACAAAGCCTCCAAAGAGCTGACTAATTATAATGTTGAGTTAACATAATGTAGGAGAAGTATATATAATCTTCTAGGCACCCTTTTTTTACTTGTTTAATCTGTTGCCCTTTTGTGGTACCTTTTTATTTTCCTTGCTCTAAGCATTTTACTTAGCCTATCTGACATTAAGCAACAGTTATGAACTTTGTTTCTTAAAATTTTTTGTATATGAGAAAGTACATAATGGTCACAATTCCCCAAAAAATGACTGACAGAGTGCCACAATGGTTTAAAAAAAAACTGAAGCGACCCACGCTGGTCTGTCTGGCACGGACCAGACTGCAATCGTCCCACACTTGGTCATTTTTGGGAGCGCAGTGAGTTGCGTGCCAGTCCTGGGAGGATCAGGCAAGGCCTAAAGTTGCCAGTGAGCGCCATTTTGAGAGGACGCCCCAATCTCAGTGCACTGGGGGATATGGGAACATCAGCAGGATGTTTCCCTACTCCCCCTCCTGACACAGATCCCTGGCATTGGCGCCCTTCCAATGGATCCCCACTTCATGACCCCTGACATGCTAACCACTGTGCTACCGAGTGGCATGGTAGCACAGTGGTTAGACCTGCTGCTTCTCAGCTCCAGGAACCTGGATTTGATTCCCGGCTTGGGTTACTGTCTGTGTGGAGTTTGCACATTCTCCTCGTGTCTGCATGGGTTTCCTCCAGGTGCTCTGATTTCCTCCCACAGTCCAAAGATGTGCGGGTTAGGTTGATTGGCCGTGCTAAAAATTGCCCCTTAGTGTCCTGAGATGCGTAGATTAGAGGGATTAGTGGGTAAAATATGTGGGGATGTGGGTCTGGGGCCTGGGTGGAATTGTGTTTGGTGCAGATTTGATGAGCCGAATGGCCTCTTTCTGTACTGTAGGGTTTCCATGATTCTATGATATCGTCGCTGATACCCCCTGCCCTTAGTGATAGGCCCCACTTGGTTGCAATTGCTCTGGCACACTGGTACTGCCAGTGTGCCAGGCCTGGCAGAGGCCCCTTTCTGGGTGCCATCCAGTCTGTGCCTGTAGAAAGGGACCAGGTTGATTGAAACCGTTTGCCAGGCTTGAAATCTGTTTTTAGGCCTGCGTGCAATTTTCTGGGATTGGCGTGATCTGCACCAGGCACAGCAAGGCCGAAAAATCACTCCCAGGTGTCCGTACTGTTCCTTTTCGCATCCAGTCTGTAGATTTCTCCGATAATCTGTAGCATGAAGAGTTTCTTTTGCTGACTGGTGGCAGAGTATTATTGAGTCAAATTAAACTTCATCAATTTTTCATTCAGTTTTTGACTTAAGTTCTTAACTAAATTTAACAGCATATTTCTTTTCATCATTTTAATTGTTTAAAAACATCCTTGTTAATCTGGCTTTAACACTAAAGGTTTGTAAATGTAAATGATATGTATATGCATCTTGAGATCCTGCAGAAAATACTTCAGTCTTTTACAGATCAAGGTGATCATGTTTCCTGTTTAAACATTCAGTGCCTTGAGTACATTTACAAAATGTTCTTTCTATTTACACTTTGTGTGTTTCTGTTCTGATATCATTTTGACATTCAAAATGCATCATATGCATTTTGATGCATTCAAATAGTATAAGCAGCTTAGGAGCAATTGTGTAGAAATAGTTGCAATGGTTTTAAAAATTAATCTTAATTTTACTTCTTTCCCCTTCATGTTGTAGAACAAGGAGCTACAAAACCAGCTTTCAGCTTATTTGGCAACAATTCTTCCACATCTGCAGCAAATGCTGGGAATTCCACATCTTCCACCATATTTGGTAATTCTGCACTCTCAACAAACCCACCGTTTCTATTTGGACAGGCTAGCACCACTATGAGCAGTGCAAATCTTGGAAGCAGTTCTGAATCAACTGTTGCTGCAACCAAGCCATTTCTGTTTGGCTCACAGGACATTAAATCAACTGCCAGTACGTTGGGTGTAGGGGCCCCCGTTGTACCATTCTCATTTGGCTCAGCACCCAGCAATAACACTGCTACATCGTCTGTGTTTACATTTGGAGCTTCGACCACAACATCCAGTTCAACAGGTAAATCCTCCCATCATCAAGAGATTTGTATGAATACAGGAACGTAGTGGGCAACATGAAGATTGTTTTTATTTTATATAAAGGTAGTTGAATAATAAAACCAATCCAGTTTAAAAAAACTAAAAGGCGTTATGCTAGGTTTGCTTTTTTTTTGACGGACATTTACACAAAAAAAATTTGTGCGTACCTGCAAGGCAAGTTTACCTTTTTTTATTTTGTTTTTTTCACAGAGAAATAGTATCTCTGGATTTTTTAATCTCGTGCTCTTCCTCCGCTCCCCTTTTAAGATAGAATGATGAAGTAGGTTTACAGGGTTGAAGTGCATGCTATGTGGATTTCACTGGCAAGGCCAGTATTGGTTGCGAGTTTCTCATTGCCCTTGGTTTGCTCAGCTATTTCAGAGGATAGTTAAGAGTCAGTGACATTGCTGTGGATCAGGAGTCGCATGTAGGCCAAACCACATTCCCTCCCTAAAGGGACAGTAATGAAGCAAATAAGTTTTTATGACAATCGCCGAGGGTTTCATGGTCATTATTTCTGAGACTAATTTGCAATTCCAGATTTATTAAAAGAAAATCAAACTCCAAATGTAATTCAGAATTGCCACACTGTTCCTTCTAAGAATTAAAAATTGACAAGGTAGCATTATTATCTTTCAGCTACCTGCTATGTAGAATTTATTTGCACCTGGAATAATCCTAATAGTTGAAGCAGATGTTTCATGCCAGTCTCCACTATTGTCCAATGCAAAAGCTGGCAGTAGTTGAGTACCCACCAGCTAGAGGGAAAGCTGGTTTGTATCCAAACTTTGGAAAATTGAAATCTATTTGTTAATTACATAATATGGTTCAAAGCATGGTGTGGGAAGAAGAGGTTGTAATTTGTGGGGCACTGACCTTAGTACTTGGGAAAGAGTGAGCTAGTCCATTGGCCCCAGCCTGGTTCAAATACAGCTAATCCCAATGACCTGGCAATCGTATACCTAGGGCAACGAGCAGGGCTTCAAACAGGAGAATTCAGAAGAAGGGAGATTTAGAAATCCAAAGAGAAGAGTCAATGCAGCAGTACAGCATAGAAATGGGAATAAAGACAGATTGAGGAAAAAAATTAAACAAAAATTAAGGAACAAGGTTTTCCCAGTGAATAGAAATAAAAAAAAAATGACATTGAAGTATCTTATCTGAATGTACAAGGCATCTGCAATGAGATAAATGACCTAGTGGCACAGTGAGAAGTAAATGATTTAGATCTAATCACTATTACAAAGATATATGGTTACGAGTTGATCCACGTTGAGAAATAAATATTCCAGGGTGTGCACAATTTTGGCAAGATAGACAAAATGTCAGTGGAAGAGAGGTAACCCCCAATAGTAAAGGATGATATAATCAGGAAATTAGTGACGACAAGCTGTGGCTTCAGAAAATCATGAAGTAGAATCAGTATGGTGGCAAGTAAGAATAGGAAGAGTTAGAAAACACTGATTATAGTAATCTATAGACCCTCTATAGCAGTAGTGATGCCATTTGGCAGATCATTAAACAAGAAATTAATGGAACTTACAACAAAGGAAATGTAATAATTGTGAAAGATGTTGTCCTAATCCATATGAAGGTTAATCAAATTGGCAAGAATGGTCTGGAAGATGTGTTTGTAGAATGTTTTTGTGGCAATTTCTTGAAACAGTGTCTTGAAACCAGCTGGAGATTTATCAGAAATAAAGCAATCCTAGGTCATGCACTCTGTATTGAGAAAGGGTTAATTAATTAATTCAGACTAAAATATCCACTGGGAAATAATGACCATAATATCACTGAATTCAGTGTTAAATTTGAAAATGACATACTCCAGTCACAGACAAGAATTTTAAACTTAAAGCCAGTTACATAAATGTGAGGGGGGAACTGGCTAAGATTGATTGGTAAATAGAATAAACAGTATGAAGGTAAATGGGCAGTGGGAAATATTTAAAGAAACAATTCAAAATCGTTGACAAAAGTGCATTCCATCAAAAAACAAAAACTCAAGCAAGAAAGACCTATCTCTGGCTTACTCAGTAAGTTAATGATAATGTTAGATTAAAAGGTGAGGCTTGCAATGTTGCAAAACAGCAATTCTCAAGATTAAGAATGTTCAGAAACCATTAAACATTCCCAAATACCAGGGCCAAACGGCAAAATATAAAATGAGTAAATTAGCCAGAAACACAAAAGTAGATTGTGCAGACTTTGGTAAGTATAGATAAAGGGAGAGAGTAGCAGAAGTAAATTTTGGTCCCTCAGAAGCAGAGAGAGCAAAATTATCATGGATGGGTATTTAGTGTCTGTATTCACAATAGAAAACACGAGTCACGTGCCCCAAAAAGATAGTAACCTAGGGGCTAAACATGGTAAGAAAATAAAGGAAAATAATATTGGTAGAGTAAATGTATTGGAGAAACTTGTGTGACTAAAATCTAACATTCCTGAGACCTGATGACATACAAGGTTCTAAAAGAGTTAGTTAGGGATGGTGAATGTGCTGGCTATGATTTTCCAAAAGTCCTTGTATTCAGAAACATTCCCATTAGATTGGAAGTTGGCCATGTTGCATCACTTTTAAGAAAAGGGGGGAGAGAGAAGACAGTATGGGATATCAAATTTTGCTGATAACACCAAGCTAGGTAAGAAGATAAGCTTTGGGAAGGAAACAGGCTGCAAAGAGATCTAGATCGGTTAAGTAAGTGAGCAACAAGATGGAGAATAATATTGGGAAATGTGAAATATTCACTTCAGTTGTAAGAATAGAGCCAATATTTTTTTCAAAGATGTGAAACTGTAAGTTTTGATGTTCGAAGAAAAGACTGGATGTACTTGTAGAAGACACACAATTCACGTGCAGCTGAAGCAACTAGTTAGGGAGGCACATGGGATTGGAGATTTTAAAAAAAATTAAAAAGTTGTCTTACAACTGTACAGGGTTTTGGTGAAAACATATCTGGAGTAGTATGTGCAGTGTTGGAATCTACATTTTAAGAAAGGATGTACTTGCATTGGAGGTGGTGCAGTGAAGGTTCACTGAGTTGGTGTCTGGGATGAGAGGGTTGCCTTATGATAAGAGGCTGAACAATACCTTAAAGGTTTTTGGCCTTGGGGAATTAGGGATGTGAAACCCAAGATCAGCCATGATTGTGTTGAACGGCAGTTTAGGCTTGACAGGCCGTACAGTCTACTACTACTTCTTGTGTTCTTGTGTCCTAAAGTAAATTTATCTACTTTGGGTTAGTGCAAGAAAAAAAAGTTTAGTGTTCAAGTCAGTAACTACAAGATTTTTAATGGTGTTACTCACCATTTATTCTGTTTTCAGGTGGATCATCAAACCCTATCTTTGCATTTGGATCCAGTTCCACAGCTACAGCAAATCCACCTCCACCTTTTGGTAGCACACACACCCCTGTCCCTCTGTTTGGACAAAGCAGCAGTCAGCCATCTGCTGCCTTCGGTTCTTCTGGTGCTCCTACCTTTGCATTCTCAACTGGTTGTCAGCAACCTGCCTTTGGTACACAGTCTACTAATAGTCAACCATCTCTATTTGGAGGACAGTTACCCAATCCGCAATCTGCATTTGGTTCAACTTCATCTACCTCGAGTAAGTAAATCCTTGTTTCCATAAGGTGAACTTGTAAATTTGACCATTTCCAGTTTTTAAAATGTATTTTTCCATGGAATATGAGTATCATTGGCAAGGCCAGCATTTATTACCTATCCCTAGTTGCTCTTGAACTCTTACTGTAGGTCATTTCAGATAGCAGTTAAGGATCAACCATATTGCTTGGTTTTGGAGACACATGTAGGCCAGACTGAGTAAGAGAAGTTCCCCCAAATTTGGGAAAGTATATTGAATAGTGTGACAGTAAGCAAGCAGCTTTTAAACGTCACTTAAAATATTTTCTATAATTGTAATTCTCTGTATGTATCCAAAGAAATAGGTTTCAGGTGGTCTGCTGTGTGTACACAGAAGTTGGTTGTCATAACAGGGTTATTGCAACAAAAGCAATCTCCTCTGCTGGAAATGTTAGCAAATTAGTTAATTTTTAAATGGCTACCTAGGATTTGCTATAAAACTACACCTATGCTGCACCCAGGAAGAAAGGAGGGAAAATAAATTCCCACCCACTTAGTTATTAGATGCCTGGCAGCTTATCTACACTGCAAGAATAGTGTGTAATGTCAGACTGGATCCAGCAAGGTTGAGAATTGGCATCCGTTTTATAATTACTGTGTATTCCCCTCTGCTCAGACCTATCCTCGAGTTAACTGCCCGATAGCAGATCCAAACCACTCCCTCCATGGGTAGGGCAAAGAGGCAAATCCTGATTGATCCTACCCAGAAGGAGGATTGAACCCCGTGCTGCTAGCACCAATCTGATCCACACTGGCCCTCTTGCCAACTAAACTAACTGTCCCTTCTCCACCTTGGCAGGAAATCCAAGTTGCTTTGACAGCTGATACTTTTACATCTGTCATAGTCCGGAGCTGTGGAGAGTGATAGTGGAGGCTCCAATTTTCTTCCAACACGTGGCTGACCAGGAATATCTGCCATTGATTGTTGGAAGGGTTTATAAGTTGATGCTGAATCTGTTGACCATGTTATGAATCCACTTTCCTTGGTTATCAAGTCCTGGAGTCGGAATTGAACCTGGAACTCTGGCTCAGGCAGGGGCCTCCTCTATCATAAGAATACCTCAACGCCTACTAAGGGTGGACAATGTAGTGTTATGCTTTCTAAGTATGGACATGGAACTTCAAGATAAATGGGACAGTCTGACCTGTAGGAAACTATTCAAGTCAGGAGTGTAATCGAATACTCTCCCCTTGCCTGGATGACTGCAGCTCCAACAAAACTCCAAGCTTGACACCATCTGGGACAAAGCTTGATTGGCACCTTATCCACAAACATTTGCTCTCTCTCCCCACAATGTAGCAGTGTGCTCTTAAAAGATGCACTGCAGCAGCTTACCAAGGCATCGTAGCACCTTCTAAACTCCTGACCACTACCATCTAGTAGTGCAAAGCAGCAGATTGATGGGAATACCACCACCTGCAAGTTCGCTGAGTCAAAATCTTGGGATTCCCTCCCTGACGGCCGTGTTGGTGTATCTACACCACATGGCCTGTGTTGGTTCAAGAATGCAGCTCGTCTCCACCTTCTCAAAGGCAATTAAGGGTGGCCAATGAATGCTGCCTTAGCCAGCAAAGTCCACATCTCACAGATGAATAAAAAATATAACCGTCAAAAACTAAAGCCTCATGAGGCAAAGTCGAATGCCGGTCAAACTTCCTGTTAAAAGATCGATTTAAAGAATAATTGCAAAGGTGTGCAGGTTAGGTGGATTGGCCAAGTTAAATTACCCCTTCATGTCCAGAGATGTTAGGGGGATTAGTGGGATTATGGGGAGAGGGCCTGGGTAAGATGTTGGGTTGGTGTGGACGCGATGGGCTGTACTATAAGGATTCTATGATTCCATGAAAAGAGGGAAGTGAAGAATACTGTATTTGAAAAGGAAATTCCACAGAGTATGACCAGGATAGCTGAACGCACAGTTGTTCTAGACAGGGTCGTTGCAATAAAGAGTTCTTTGAGTAAGTTAAAGGGCTGTTGTAAGTTACAACTATATTATAGGTTAAAAGCAAGCCTGAGTGGATTCGAGCACAAGGCTGAGTGTGAACGGTGGAAAGCCAGACAGGAGAACAGCAGGATGGTGAGGAATACAAGTGAGTGGTCGGAAATTACGTTTTGTGTGATTGAGTCAGTAGAGTCATGTGAGATGGCCACCCTCAGGTTCATGCTAAGAATATGCATTGGTGTTTGAGGAAGATGTTTCAAAGATCTTACAAAAGGGATACAGCAAAGTATGATAATCCCAAGAGATGATATCAGAGGAAAGAAACCAAGGTGTGTAAACTGACATATTAAACTGAAGCAGTAACTGTTATAAAGATAAGGATAATGCAGAAAAGGTGGTCATTGTTATAAAGCAAAGGTTGATTTCCGCCCCCCCTCCGCGCCCCAGAACTAAAACCCAAAACCCCCAAAGAGGAGTACTTTGCCTCAATCTCTTTAAAAAGTGTGTGAAGTGGTGTGACCTGCCCTTCAGCACCTCCTACTGGTTAAGTATGAAATAAATCCCTGACACTCTAAAATCAACATGTAATAATTTATTTATCCAATCTGGTACCTTCAAGATTCTAACGGCATGCTGTTCCAATAAATGTAATTCCGACTTATTAATGACAAAAAAAATTAATTACTCTAAGCTGCAACTAGGTTTTGTGACTTCTAGAATATTCTGGGGCCTCTCTGTTGATTCTTTCTTTTTCTTTGGTACCTTTTGCTATCTAGATGGGGCTTTGAGCTGCAGCAGGTGGCAGTTGCTCTCTTCCTTTTATCCCAGTGTTCCCCTTCATTCATACCTGTGATGACACATCAATATTTCCCACAATAGGATTGGCCCTAGGTTGTCAAAACCATCAGATTTAAATTTAATAGGTTTTTGGTATCTAAGTAACTAATTCAAATTGGCTGAGTTCAAAACATTGCTAACACTGCTGCTTGGCCTTTCAATACACGTTTGTCTGGGGCTCTATACTACTTGAATTTTTTTAACTCTTAAGCACAGACAAAGCACCACCTTTTGAAGGGACCATGCATTTTCTCTTTAGCATTTTACAAAGACCGCTCTATTCAACTTCGCAACAGTTTTTGTTGATTTTAAAAACAAAAATTGTTTCTAAACCAAAAAATTGGAAAGTTTGGCATGTGACCAAAGTAGAACAGTGAATTGTTCATTGATTACGTTCACACATCTTTAAGTGGTGAACTCATGAGACATTAGCTGAATGTCTAGGAATAATCTTTGACAGCCCATTTTACATTTGATGAATTACATTTGTACTGGAGTCAAAAGGAAAGGCATATCACTTCCAGGGACATCACCAGTAATCCAGAAACACCTTGTTGTAATGTGCCATCTGTTCAGAGATTATTTCTAAATTAACATGTATTCTGCAGGTAACAGTTTTCAGTTTGGAAACACTGGTCATGGTTTTAACTTCAATGCCACCAATTCATCAAATGAGGTATTTAAATTTGGATCATCTTCAACGGGAGCATCGCAGCAGCCTGCCCCCCCTGGTGGCTTCCAGTTCAACCCAGCCCCTGGATTCACTGTTGGGTAAGAATCTTCATGTGTGATATCAAGATGCTTCCCACTGAAATATTTGTTTTGTTAAGATTAGATGTTCAATGACTGGAAAGAAGATTTTGTCAAACAAAAGCTCTGGCATTGGAGAATGCATCTGGTTTAGATGTCTATCAGGAAAAAGTTATTTAATTCAAGCTTAATTGAAAGTTCTAGGGTGCTATCTGACGGCCTTGTCCTGCCCATTGTACCACCTCACATCATCAAACAATCGGATGAGAGGCAAAAAACCAGGTTTACACCTGGTTTCTTGCCTCCCCCAATTGTGTTAGCCTTGTTTTGCCAGCAAAGGGCACAAAGCCAATTTCAATATTAATGGCACAATTTGCATGTCTATAACTGTGCTAAGGGCACTGCTGATGGAGTGGGGCCTGAGTGGGTGTGGAACCTGGCAAGGGATGGAGCTGTGACAGTATGAGGATGGGGGAGAGGAGCTCCACAGGAAAGGGGAGAACTCTGCGTGGGTGTTTGTTTTGCAAGATCACACCTCTAGACTGCACTGCAAAGCAATTGTTGGATATCTCTAAATAAACTAACATTTGACTGGAAATAGATGTTAGTGTATAGAATATATGTGGATAATCAAGTATATCCTGTCTTTGACCGACTCCATTTCGAGTGAACTCCAAGGGAAGGTGTTGAGCAATCGGAGGGAAACTTGCCATCATTGATTACATTCACACATCTTTACGCAGTGAACTCATGAGACATTAGCAGAATGTCTAGGAATAATCTTTGTGACAGCCCATTTTACATTTGATGAATTACATTTGTACTGGGGTTCAGGCACCATCTAACAATGAATATTCATTGTCTTCAGCAAAAGAAAACGGGATTGTGCTGTTGAGTCTATCTAAGCACAAATCTAAATTTGAGTCTTTTTTAATTTTGAAAAACTTGCAATTTGAATCAACTGAAAGATACAAACATGCAGTTCTGTTCTGCTGTAGCAGTTTTAAGCAGCTGTTGGATTATTTTAAAGTCTACTGTTCAAGTGCACCAATAGATATTGTTTTGGAATATCAACAAGCATCAGTAAATGCGTGGCTTGGATAAACACACAGATATAGAACTACTTTCTATAAGTTGAGCTGATGTCTAATTTATTGATGCATAATTCACTAAATAATTTGAGTTTTGTTTTTCTTTTGAACAGCGTTGGCAGCACCAATCCCTTTTCTACGACATCTAGTGGCCGTTCAACTGTTACTGGTCGGAAGATAAAGACTGCTGTTAGACGCAAGAAGTAGTTTTCACAACTGTTTTTTTAAAAAAAAACAGCTAATTATTGAAAATGTATTTTCTATAAAGAGCTGGTGCCCTGCATTAATTGAATTGTACCTCCTTCTGGGCTTTATCAGATCTACCTAGGACCATTTGAACCTGCATATAATTGGTCGCTGCTTTTAGTTGCCTGGTGATGGGTGGACTGTAGATATTTTTGTGAGATCCCAGCAGTGTCATTAGTTAAAGACTTGGCATGGTCTGGCTACAAACAACCTGCAAAGTGAATGGCTTTGTATATTGATACCTCTTCATCTGCACCACTAGATATTGTTCATAACCCACCCAATTGTACTGAAAGGTTTGTACAGACTGTAGAGCATCAGTGAGAATAGGGACTGATAATTCTTCAAAGGTTTCATCACAGTATGTCTGGAGTATGTGAATGTGTAGATGTTAAATGGATGGCCTGTTGTGCACTGATGTTTTTGACTGCGGAATGATTGAAGAATCATACTTGGAGGACTTCAAATGAATTGTCTTCATTTCATAGAACATGTGCTTTTTAAATTCTGTTTATGCTTTTTTGACTTATTTCAATTTATTACAAACTATTATGTACATATCTTATGATTTTCGGTCAATTTACCATTCTTGGACAAAAACCCAAATCTGTGAACTTGAATTATTTTTTGTTATAGCGGTATGTTTTTCGTTCAGTATTGTCTATTAGAAGATTTTATTATGTAAATCTCATTATTCAAAGTTGCCTAATCCATTTAACATCCTTTCTGATTAAATAAAATTGGGAACTCTTTAAAGTTTGCGTATTGGCTTTTGTGATCCACTTTTGTTTGGACCAAAACAGTGTTGTACAAAGTATTAACTATATATTTTTATATTTGTTTAAATGGACTATGGTGACTTTGGATAATAAGGAGAACAATTTAATATTAAAGCCATGTTTATTACTGTATGATTAACAAAACCATGGGATAAACGCCATCAATAAAAATGAAGAAATAGTAAAATCATTTAATTTTGTTCAGAGTGCAAATCCTTTTTTTTAAAATCAGTCTTTTAATTCTTACCAGTCTTAATATACCATGCAGATTTAAACTTAGTGGACTCTTTCAGAACACTTCTGAAATGCATAGAATTTACAGCACAGAAACTGGCTATTTTGCCCAGCTAATGCTGGTATTTATACTCATGTTTAACCTATAGATGGCACAGTGGTTGTACTGCTGCTCTTCACCAGGGACACAGGTTGATTCCTGGCTTGTGTCATTTGTCTGTGTGGAATCTGCATGTTCTTCGTGTCTGTGCAGTTTTCCTCACAGTCTGAAAGATGTGCAGGTTTGAAGCATTGGTCATCCTAAATTTTCCCTCAGTGTACACATCAGGTGTTGGAGTGTGGTGTCTAGGGGATTTTCACAGTAACTTCATTGCAGTGTTATTGTAAGCCTACTTGTGACACTAAACTCCTCCCACTCTCCATCTAACCCTGTCAGCATATACTTGTATTCTTGATCTTCATACTTGACTAACTTCGAGGCATTTAAGCAATTTACATCAGCATGTTGTAACAATTCCGTTATAACTTGTTTCTGGGTAAAGATATTTTTCCTGAATTCTATCTTGGGAGTGGTTTGTGACTATCTTGTAAAGTAATCCCTAGCTTTGAACTCTGGAAACATCTCTATATAAACCCTATCCCTTTGTGATTTTAAAGCTTTCTATCAAATGAGTCTTGAGCTAGAAAAAAAAATCCATCTAGTTCAGTCTTTCCTGATGGTTATCTGTGTCTGGTATCATCCCTATAATTTTTTTTGGCTGTCAAATGCAAGTTGTATTAAATCTTAAGTTGTAAAATACATTATAAATCTTCAGGGTATCCCAAGATGTTTCATAGCTGAAGAAGTTTTTATGTAATTATGATGTAGAGAAACACAGAAGCAACTTTACACACAGATCCCACAAATAGCAACAAAATATTTCATTAGGAAATTGTTTCACCAATATCAGTTGAGGGATAAACATGTCAGGGCTTGTAATATTTGCTCTTCAAATATTACAGTAGCATATTTTATACCCATTCAAGGACAGATGCCTAGAAATGGGATAAGTAATTCCAAACTTCACACTTTGGAAATGCCAAATATAATTGCTGCCTTAGAAATTAATGCATGATTCAGTGCTCTTTCTAACTTGTGGAAGATGGAAGGGGAAAATCGATTTCCTATTCAAGTACGGTGTTGACATCAAGTGAGCCAGATTACCATTTCAGTTCCAACATTGATGGATACTTAGCCAGGCTATCCAAGCACTTTTTCCTTTGAGTCATACAGATGCATGGGGGAGGGGACACAGGTCATTTAGATCAATTCTTTGACTTACTTTCATACATTAACATGTCCTTGTTCTAATCTGGAATTCTATTCAAAATCTCTTGGCTGAGCTCAGAATAAATAGTGAGGGTGAGTTATTTAGTTTGATAACAGACTTGTTGCATCCCTGTGGTCTTCACTCATGGACATTACTATTTTACTTTTAATGAAAATGTGGAAGGACTAGCTTTTGCAATGAAAAGAACATCAGCCCAGGAAACAGGCCCTTTGGCCCAATGAGCCGATGCTGCTATTTTAACATTACCAGTCCCCCCTCCGCTCATGACTCTTATCTATGCTTATGGCATTCCACATTGAGGGAAACTAATTTAGGGACAATTTATTACCTCCAATCAGCCTACATCTTTGGTTGTCGGAGGAAACCAGAGCACCCGGAGGAAACCCACGCAAGCACAGAGAGAATGCACAAACTCCCACAGACACTGGCCCAAATCCATGTGTCTGCACAGCAAACAGTGATAATCACTGAGCTGTCATGTTGCCCAGCATCTGGTCCAGTTTAAGCGCACACTAACAACATGAAGCACTAGGCTATTCTCGAACATTCAAGAGCAGCCCTAGTACAACCCATTGTGTGTATGCCCCTCGTTGGACAACAAGGCAGACCAACTTAAAACCTGTGAATTAAAAAAGAGAAAAACATTAGTATCATTCCACATCCTTTTACATTACCAGGGATGTCCTAATGCTAATTAACCTTATTTAAAAGGAACAATCCTAATTAACCTTATTTAAAAGGAACAATCTCCTATATCCTCCCATCTCCAACCCACCTGAATCATCAGGTCTGAACAAATTGTTTCACTCAGCTCTTCTGAAAAATACCAGATTGTCTTCTAACTGCAAGTTCATGCTCAGGTGAGAAAGATATACTGGTTCTTGTGTTTTTTTTTCACGATTAGCTTGTGTCTGGTTCCATTGAGGCATGCAAACCTGATGTTATTTGCCACAATCCAGTACTGGCTGACTAGCTATGCATGGTTACCACATCTTTCAGCTATCTTATAAAGTTCTTACAGTGCTCATAGGGCCTGGGATTGTTGTCAGTGCAGGCTCAAATCCTCACAACTCCAAATATTTACCCTGTTACTCCCCTGACAGTAAGGGGCAATTTAGCATAGGGTCCTTATAACTTAAAAACAGCCTGCCTGTTAAAGAGGAAGTACCCAATAAAAGGAAGCTTTTGCTGACTGTAGGAAGTGGCTGTAATAGCAGCCTGGATGGTGTATTGGCCAAGAGCAAAGGCTTGTGTGTCCAAAGTGGAGCAAGAGGCTTTTGTGTACAAGAAACACAATATCCCTGCAGGGTATCAAGAGGCCCTTGAGGGAAATAAGAGCCAGTAGCCATAGGATAAAGTTTGAAATTGTACAACCAAGAACTTGACTTGCAAAAAGATCTGATTAGCTCCCATTCACTGCACCACCAACCTTGTATTATCACAGCCCCTACACAGTAGTTCTAATTTCAGGAAAATCTCAATCTAGAGCTAAGGTTGAGTCCTTTTGCCAGAAATGAAGATAAGGACCAGATTTATATTGTGGGTGAGGTGGGGGGCAGGGTCACAGGTTAATTAACAAAGCTGACAAAAAAAGTGTAAATTGCAGTGATGAAGGCTGAGAAGGATGCTCATAGCAGACCATAAAGATATCAATGCAGAGCAGCAGCATAGTTCTACCTCAATACCAGAGACCTAGGTTCAATTCCAGTCTCTGCAGTTTAAATGTTCTCCCTGTTTGCATGGGTTTTTTCCAGATTCTCCACTTTCCTCCCACAGTCCAAAGAATGGTCATGCTAAATAGCAGGTTAAACATGGTGGAGATGAGGAGGATGGGGAAGGGCCTGGCTAAGATGTTCTTTCAATCAAAAGATGAGGTGCTGTTCCTCCAGTTTGCATTGGGCTTTACTGGAACATTGCAAAAAGGTCAAGAACAGATGTAGACAGCCAGTGATTGTAATGGAAAAAAAGTTAGACCATTTGCACATTGCAAACACCCATAGAAACAAAAGACCAGATCATTTTGACATTTTTAAATGTTGGTTAAGAGGTAAATATTCTCTAAGACAAAGGGGTAAGGCCTCTACTTTTCTCAAATAGAGCCAGGAATCTTTTACATCCACTTAAGTGGGCTGATGGTATGTATCTTGGTTTACTATTTCATTTGGAAGCCAGCATCTCTGGAAGTACTGTATTTAGTGCCACACCAGGGAGATTCTGGAATGGGCCTTAATGCTTCTGACTCAGACAAGTACACCACAATCATTGTTGACACCTGTGATGGACAGGAAATGCACAGTGATATGTCCTGATCAGCTTCAACATGACCTAGCCCCACCAGAGACTTTCAGTTCAACCCAGCAGCTGCATATAGTGTTGGTTAAGTACAGTCAAACGTTCATTAGTCATGCACACATAAGCTGTGGTTCAATCTACCTTCAGAAACATTGGCTTGTTTGCCAAAGTAAACTCACTTGACAAAGTTCAAATAGTGAAATCAAATTTAATATTCTAGAAGTGAATAATATTGAAAGTTGGTTGATAAATTATCTTCTCCTTGGCTGTTTGCAATCACAATCTATGTTTAGTATAAATATCAGAACTTTGACTCAAACGTTACATCTTTAAACTGACTCCATTAACACTTTTAAAGTTTGTTTTAAGAAATTTGTTACTCAGCAATTATTCCTTGTGGTGCTGTGACCTCCTGTCCAATGGATAACCTGTGTAAAAACTTTTGACCAGTATCAAGTTTGTCCTTGAACAAACTACTCGAGTAAGAATTTTCCAAAATAAAATCTAGTTTTGAAATCAAAATCTGCAAATTCTGCTCCAACAATCACAGCACTTGTGACCCACAGTTTAACGCCATCATTGCTGTGAAACTAGGAGGACGGGGAGGTGGAATCAAAGTATATCTGGGGAAGTGACAGAAAAACTGCAATGATTTTTAAATGTTAAATGCAAGTTTTAGCAACATCTATTTGTGGATTGGACCTGCCTTTGGGCCAAGAATGCAAAGAATAAATCTGTATCCAATAGTTGGTAGTACTCTACCACTGGAGACAGCTTCTTCCTACCATTCTTTCAAAATTACTCACAATGCTCAAGTATGATTTCAAGGCTGGAGAATATGGTTTGGGACATCTTTGGCAATCCTCAGTATCACTGTCATTGCTTATTCTCAACACTGAGTTCCATCACAATTTTAAAATTATAAATCAAAGACTGACACAACAGACAGGTCATTTAACCTCCCAAGCCTCTTTTGCCATATGGTTACTTCACTCTACATAATTAAGGGGTATGAAGAAAAAAAAACAGGTGAGAAATATCATTCATCCCAGGTTTCAAATTAACAATTAAGTGTATTATCTGCTGTTAACAGAGGAGAATTAAGGGTAGAAGCATTTCCTAATTTCATTCGTGAAAGATCTGATTCTCTGGTCCTAGGCTTTGCAAGTGAAAATACTCTCTAGTTTCTGTCAATCTTATCTTTCCTTAATATCTTAAGCTTTAATCATGTAATCCCTTAGACTTCTAAATTCCAGGGAATTCAACTCTAGTTAGTGTAATCACTCCTCATAATTTAACCTTTGGCGTTCAGGTTGCATTCTGGTAAACCTCCAAGGACAATTCATTCTTTCCAATGACATTTTCAAGGGACGACTTTGCAATCTCCACAAAATATTCTTGATTTGATCATTAAAAATGGGACAGCATGCAAGGTCATCATTACAATCAAATTAAATTGTAATGGGTTTTTTTTATTCACTTTGATCAGAATAATTTGGCAGAATACAAGAGAGAATAAATGGATATGATTAAAAACAAAATTTGATAGTTTAAGTGTAATCCCAATGCAGAATCAAATTACTATCACGTTTGAACAATCTAACCACTGATTTTAATAGTTAGGAGCAAATATATCGACATATGCATGCATTTATATAAGTTCCATAGCTCTCACTTACATAAACAGCAACTTTGAAATTGCAGCATCTGAACTTTTTTGAACAATTTGTGTAAAATTCAGCCTTCCAGTATTTAACTTGTTCACTTTGTCAGAGAAATCGCAATGCATCCCTTCACTATTTCCTTGTGTAATGTGTTCATATTGAATCATACAGCACAGGAGGCCACCATGCCAATACTGACTGAAGAAATTATCCACATTAATTACCTGATCAGCAGTCACAGCACATGGTTCCAATGTTACTAATTTAGTTAACCTGGCAGACTTTAGTCTGGTTGGCACACAAAGTAGGTGCAAGTTTTATTTACTATCCTTTCCAATCAGTCTTTTCTCTTGCTTTATCTGGATGTCAATATCCAGTCTTTCTAGACATACGCAAGTCACCACAGGATTTCTGGCCATAGCTCATCTGGTTTAGCATAGCAAGACTTTATGGTGCCAGCTAATGGGAGAACTAAGTTACCCAGTAATTCAAACATGATGAACAGTTGCCATTTATTTTATTTCAACCAAATTAAAAATGATTGAATCTAGTGAAACTATCAACTCAGGGGTTACAGTAAAATATCTTTATTCTGAACGATCTGAATCACAGACTCAAAGTAGAGATTGCAGAATCTGTTGTGGTCTGATAATTTTAAAGTCATCGCAAATTATCCTGCAATACTACATTGTAGAAAGTCCCTATAATAGATGGAAATTTATACTCCTTCAGAGTCAAACTGTCATTTCTGTGTTCAATTTTCCAGCTTTGCTGAGAAAAAGATTTGGGAAAAAAAAATCCACTTTTAACTTTGAAATTAATTTTACTCTTTGCTGTGTATTAGAATGTTACCAACAGATAAGCTGACCTACTGCATAACTACCAACATTTTAATTCAAACACTACACTGGATAGATTGATTGTTTTGTGAAGTAGTAACAACAAACCGCAAAACCAAAAGGTGATCTGTAATCTTTAAGAGTGCTTCTGTTTGCCAGAGGGGGGTGGGGTGTGCATTGTGCACATCATCCCCTGAAGCTCTGGGTGAGGACAATTTCAATACTATTACAACCCTTTAAATCAGTATTATAGGTATGATTTGATGCTAGTTAGACTGAAGGTTGGGACAACTCCAGCAGAAATGTTCCACCAACATGTATGGCTTTTTTTGGCACAGCATTTCATTATTTACATGCAAGTCTTACATCTTATAAAACTACATATTATATAGCCAAATTAGCACTAGGATTAACATTCGACTGAAGTGGCTGTTTAAAAACTACAAAAATATAGTAATCGCAACAAACCAAGAAATCTAAATCCCAAATTCACATCCTCCTTATGATTTGATTTCCTTGCAAAAACAGTTTTGACTGATTGTTACTGAAACAGCTTTGCTGTAATGCCATAGAAATAATTCACACCAGGGGCAATTAAAATGAAAAAAACTATAAAATCCAGAGAGGTAGGAGGATGTGCATTAACCGAGTTTAATATTGTAATGTGTACAAATTATTTTTGCAAAAGGTTGATCACCATCACCCCAGACACAAGTCTACACCACTCAGTATTTGCAAGCACTTCCTATCACAGCCACATTGGACAGGATAGAGAAAGTGGGGTAGATCAGGCTTCTGACTCTGACCGCTGGGCCTTTTGTGTGCTAATCACACTCAATGCTGCAGTCAGCTTCATCAACACATAGTAGGCCTGGCAAGATAATGGGGAAATTTAGAGACATGGCCAGTTAATACCAAATGGTCATACACGAGGACAAATTAGCCGTTAGCCTTTAAAAATCTAGTTTATAGTTTTGATATATATTTCAAATTTTGCAAAAACTGTTTTAGGTAAAAGAAAAAGATGTCTGGCAATTGACTGTCTCAATAATTTTGAGGTCAAATCTCTGGAATAGAGCAGCAATTAAATCTACTGTTTAATGGCTGTCAAAGTGGAGGCAGTACTGAAAAAAGTGCTCGAGCAGCAGCAGTTACGCTTAGCATATCAAAGCTGCCTTCACAGCCAAGCAAAACAACTGGAGGACACAGCTCACCATTAATACCACTGGCAAGGCTAGCTGTCTACATGAAGCAGGTGGTACAATTCTAACTGTGGCTACAGGCAGTACTATTCCACAATGTCACTACCACAGGGAACTCCTCCATCTATATAGTCACAGGTATGAGGATATGAACAGGTGGTCACACACACTTGCTGTGATAAAGTGAAGTGCCTGAACTTAGGGTCAGATGGCTCCATTGCTCCTTTTTTTTCTGCCAAAGAGCATAAATAGGATTCTCATTGATCAAATTGGCGTATTCTTAGAAAAATAGTTGCATGAATGAATTGAAACAAAGCATCTCAGCTAAATAGAATTAAAAAGAAAAATGAGACAAAATTCAAAAATCGAAATGCTTCAATAAAGTGAAAGGCAAGGCCCTTTAAATATATATCCATGAACATCAACACTCCAGCTACCTTTACATGAGGGAGTATATAAGTGAATGTTATGAGTGAGTATTATAAAGTACTTGACGTCTCAAATCACAGCATTTAGGACCTAAGAATTTATTGGAGTTTGGCGAGCACTAGAATGACAATAATTGACCCCCCAAGAGAGTTTCTGATTGCTAACAGCTATTTCACACCGATTAAAAACTGACCCACCTGTTACAAGTGACCAGTTTCAGTATCATGGGTGTGAAAATGTTCAGCACGAATTAGCAATCGATAGATCCCAGAATAAAATCAAAACAGGAGCCCAACCCCTGTATAAAATGGCAAGTGGTGTAAACAGTTATCCATGCAGACCATGTTACATTGAAGTGATAAGTTCAGGGACCAGGGTATCAATTCCCAAAAGTATAAACAAAAAACAAATCACTCAAGTATACAAGAACACCAATTTAAAAAAATAATTATTTGCATGGAACAGTCATATGTCATAGATATAACTGAAAGTGATTTTTTCTTTAAAGTCATGAAAATCCTAGGGAGCCAAACTGAATTAATTCTTAATACTGAGCATTTGGATTTACTATTGCAGAAATGGCATCAGCTTTAAATACAATTGATACTTTAAATATAAAGAAACAAGATATCAGTTAAAAACTCTCCTTTTTGCAAATTTGTTTTCAATACATAAAATCTCTTCGTTAGTCAAATCTGTCCAACTATGTTTCCACAGGGAAGTTGATAACTATTATCAACACACTGGTTGTAGCTTCTAAGATCGATTGGCTGCAAATGGTTTTCCTCCTTGGCAAAACTTTCCAAAGCAGCCAGATGCACCACCAAAACTAGAAGTGTCACGATGAAGGGACTAAAATAAACAGCCACTGTCAATGTCAAAGTCAATTCTGCACTGCTTTTTCAAATTTTCAATTGATACTTATAAAACAAACCATGCTATTTTCTTGAAGATTTTGAGACATTAATTTTGAAGTTGTGCAAATTTCTGATGTGGAACTTATGAGTCAATCATGATCCACATTTTAAAGTTACAGTGTCAAGCTTTGGAGCAGATTAACTTCCAAATCCAAGTTAATTCCTGTATTAGACTGGCAGGTACATTACTGTAAATGTGTTCATTCTCAACTCAGTTCGTCAGACGACCAACCACCGTGCAGTCCAGAACAGCAACAGGTATTTTCCTCCCGTTCCTCCTCCTGAATGATGCAGAACTCCAGCAAATCAAGGAGCAGTGTGAAAAAATTATCGATAAGTCTTTTGCAGTGTCCTCATCTTGCTCCATTTCTCTTTACCACAATAGTCCCAGCTACAATATCGTAGGCTGTGCGATTGTGTTGAAAGAAAAGCAAAGTAACAAAGGCAGGAAAAAAGAAGGCAATTGAAAAGTTCTTGATCAATGCTCGTATTGACGACCTGTTGCAAACAAAAAATTGATAATAAATATGGATTATCTTTTGAAAGATTTCTTCCTTTCCCCACAATTCTTTTTTATCCTCTGTTTTAAATTGGTTTACCATTTCCATTATTTTTGAATTTCTTAACAATCAGTACATCTATTACATAGAATTTACAACAAAGCAGCATGTTAGTCGGCCCAGGCCAGTGTTACAATGCTCCACGTCAGCCTGGTTCCTAACTATTTCACCTTGCTTTATCAGCATTACTCCCATTCCATTTTCCCTCATGTGCTTATCCAGCCTCACCTTAAGTGCATCTTTGCTATTTGCCACGCCCCTATGGCAGTAAGTTCCATATTCCAATCACTGTCTGGTTTCTTGCGAATTCCCTTTTGGGATTTATTAGTATCAAACATGTTCAAAATGACCCAGTTTTGGATTCATCCAAAAGAATGAAGTATTTACACATTCCAATATATAATAGTTGGAAGTTTCTTTTTAACAATGAGCAATAGGGAACATACTCTTTTTCTTGTAATTTGAACTCAGCACACATCAGGAATTTGACTGCAAAAATCAGTGTACCTGGTGAAATTTCACCATGGATATTTTAATGGATAGAGCTCCTTTGAGTCATGTTGACCCCCCCACAGTTAAATTCCCAATGTGAAGCCTCTCATGTGAAGCTCAGAGCATGAAATAAAATTCACAATTCCTTCAATGATTATACTGATTGAGTTAATCCAACTCGTTTAATTCAAATTCTAATGCAATAAATAAAATGCTCCTCTTTCTGAGCTACACAGTTGTGTATTACAGAGCTTTGAGGACTTAAATCCCTGTTGTCATTAATTTATATATATCCTGTCACTAATGCAAACAAATCTTGGTGCTTTGATTTAAGATTTATTCACTAATGAAGTGATAGAACAGTTTTCTCTTCCAGGCTCATGAAATTCAAATAAATAAAAACGTGTACTAATAGGACCAAGTTACCTGGGCTTCAGAGCTTATAAATAACCATCATACAGCTCAAAATTCAGACCCAATCAGTTTAAAAAAAATAGCAAAAATTCTATCCTGTACAATATATCACAGGAATGCAGCCTTGTCAAAACTTAAAGCTGAGCCTCCCTCAGAAAATAAGTTAGTTGGCAATTTTAAAAAAGCTGGACTTTGCTTCAGGTTACTCGATTATTATAACATGCAATAATGGAACTCCTAAAATTTAAAATGTAGGAGTAGCAGGATAGTGGAACAATGTAGAGAGTTTGTTTAGTACTCTGCCAGACTTGTCCAAAATAAATAGCATAGAAAGAGGCCATGCTGCTCAACATACCCATGTTTTACACAAGCCTCCTACCACATTACTTCAACCTGCCCTAGCAAGCTATCAATTCCTTTCTCCTTTATGTTCTTCTTCAGGCTAACTGACTGTCAGAACTAATCCAGGCAATAGAGTGTCACACGCCTAAGTTGTCAATGGTAAACAGATTTTGGGGAATCAGGACACAAGTTAGTTGCCACAGAATTCCCATCGCCTGATCGGTTCTTGCAGCCAAAGCAATTAACATTTAACCTGCACAATGGCTTCATCCATCAGTAGGGGCAGGTATAAGTTTTATCCACTAGCAATAAGGAATCTCGTCGAGCTTCTTTTTGATGAATGGGTGATTTCTTTATAGTACTGGCAAAATCTGAAAGTGTCCGGAAGTCCAGACACAAGTCAGTCCCTTTGAAATATCTTAGCTGCACAAATCCTGCAAAAAAAATTTTAAGTGGCGGCAAACTTAGAGGGAATGCTGGCCACAAGAGGTGAAACATTCCATTTCTAATTTCCTTGAGCAGTGCCATGTACAATACTGGATAATATTGACATTTTACCAAATAGAGACTGGAGCTGTATCACAGTAACTCCATAACCTTCCATTAGAGCATACCTGCTGTTAAAAGAAAAGAAATGCAGAATATTTTTTCAGAACTAACATCACTTACGATGAGATGCTGACATTCTGTGCCGGAATCACCAACACCCGGTTAGGAGCAACAAGCACTGAGCTGTCGCAAGAGACGACTCGTAACCCAAGCAGAAACTTGCCAGGTGTGGCCCCTCCAACTCCCCAAAGGCAGACAATCTGAAGGCGAAAATGAAGATAAAGTTGAAATCATATGGTGCTACTAAAGCATAGGCAGCCATTTGGTCCATCCAGCACATACCAGCTCCTTGTATAGCTCTAGTAAGTCACATTCACCCACTCTGCCCTGCAAGCACCCATCCAATTTCTTTGTTTTATTCTTTCACAGAATGCAGATTTTGTTATTTATCCTCAATTACTTGAGAAGTGATGGTGAGCTATCTTCTTCAACTGCTGCAGTTTGTGTGGCACAGGTACACCCACAGTGCTGTTCAGAAGAGTGCTCTAAGATGTTGACCCAGCAACAGTAAAGGAACAGCAATATAGCCCCAAGTCAGGACAGTGAGTGGCTTGGAGGGGAACTTCCAGGTAGTGGGGCTCTCATGCCTAGTGCTTCACATCGTTAGTGTATGCTTAAACTGGACCATCTGACAGGCAACACGACAGCTCAGTGTCTATCACTGTTAGCTGTACAGATACATGGATTTGGGCCAGTGTCTGTGGGAGTTTGCACATTCTCCCCGTGATTGCATGGCTTTTCTCTGGGTGCTCCGGTTTCCGCCCACACTCCAAAAATGTGCTCTTAGGCTGATTGGTGTAACAAATTGTCCCTAAATTAGTCTTCCCTCAATCTTCCCCAATAGGTGTAGACAAAGGTCATGGGTAGAGGAAGGCACTCGATGTTAAAATGGCGGCGCAGGCTTGTTGGGCCAAAGGGCCTGTTTCCCGTGCTGTGTTGTTCTTTGTTCATGCAGCCCTTGTCCTTCTACATGGTAGAGGCCTTGTCCTGGAAGGTGCTGCTGGAGGCAGCTTGGGGAGTTGCTGCAGTGCATTTTGTATTTGGTACATACTGCTGCCACAGTATGAGGGAATAAATAATGAAGGTGGTGAATGGGATGCCAATCAAACTGGTATTAAATGGTGTCAAGCTTCTTGTGTTGTTGGAGGGGCACTCATCCAGGCAATAGAGTGTCACACATGTGACTTGTTGATGGTGAACAGGCTTTGGAAAATCAGGACACAAGTTAGTTGCCACAGAATTCCCAATGTCTGATCTGCTCTTGCAGCCAAAGCAATTATACAGTTGATTCAGTTCAATTTCTGGTCAACGTTAACCTCTCAATGTGGACACTGGGGAATTCAACCACGGCAATGATATTAGACATCAAGGGGAGATGTTCCTTTGTTGGAACAGTCATTGCCTGGCACGAATCTATACTGATTCTACTTCTTGGATCTTTTGAGCCAAGATCCTTTCTCACTGCTGTCTTTATGTCTTCCTTAAGCAGAATCACACCACTTGCTCTTCCCTTTTGACAGTCTTTTTGACTGTTGTCCCCAAGAATATTTACTTCCCAACCTCATAACCGTGTTTCCACAACAGTGATCAAGTCAAAACTAATTATTTGTGCTGCTATACATACAACCAATCTAAACCCAATGTTACTTACAATGACATTAATACCAGCTTACTGCTCTCAAACCCCATCTTTATAAATGCCTTACCTCATAGAAACAGACCAACAGTCTGTACATCAGTGCTACAGCCATCATTTTCTGAAGATCTTCTAGTGAGGTATCTTCATCAATTTCTTCAATTATATAATTCAGGGCAAATTTGGAAAGATCCCTGCATATCACAACACAAACAGGATGCATGTCTATAACTAGTTATAACTGATCGCCATGAGAAAACAAAGTGCAAGAAAACTCAAAAGTGCTATACATTTGCTTTTTCAATCATTGGGAAAATATTAATCCTACAAGGGCTCCTTTTTCAATCACTGGGAAATATTAATCCTTCAAGGGCTTCCACTTCCAATAATGTGTAAAAATTCATTCTCAGTCTTAACAAAAGCTTTATTCATAACATTTTAAATCATTTATACAATCTGAAGAAATTAAAAATCATACATAAGTACTGCTCCACCTTTATCACTGTGCACAATAGCAACATGATGTGATGCTGTAGTTTTTGCTAACTTAAGGGAATTTACAATCAGCTGTTTGACACTGCTTTGTAATAGATTCACAGGTTAGAAATGAGGAGAATACTGCAGCTGCTGGAAATCTGAAATAAAACAGAAAACGCTGAAAAAATTCAAGGTCTGGCAGAACCTGCAGCGAGAAATGGAGTTAACATTTCAAGTTGTGACCTTTCACCAGAACCGAAAGGTCACAATCTCAAACATTAACTGTATTCTCCCTACATGTGCTGCCAGAGCTGCTGAACGTTCCTAGGACTTTTTATTTTATAACTGAATACTATAGGTGTTAACACCTTCTTCCCAGGATGTCAGAGAGTGTGTGTGTGTGTGTGTGTGAGAGAGAGAGAGTGAGAGAGAGAGAGAGAAATGCTAGAAGTTATGGTCCACAATAGTACCAACGACAAAGGCAGGAAGTGGATGATATCCTGAAAGCAGACTGAGGGAGTTAGGAAGGAAATTAAAAAGCAGAAACTCAAAAGCAGTAGTCACAGGCTTACTCCCAGTGCTATGCCCTGGTGAGCATGGAAACAGGAAGTACGCTTGATTACATGGATGGAGAATTGGTGTAGGAGGAAGGCAGGGAATCAGACTCCTGAGGCACTGGGACCAGTTCTGGACAGGTGGGACCCGTACAAATTGGACTGGTTCCACTTTAACAGGGTTGAGATAGAAGTTCTCACAGGGAGACTTTCTACTGTTGTTGGGAGGGTTTAAACTAGCTTATCTTATGTTTGCCAAGTGGATGGGAACCTGAGAGGCTCAAGTTCAAAGGAAAAGTAGCAAGTAAAGTTTGAAGGCAGGCAAAGCTGAGCTTAGAATGTGGGATGTCAAAAGAATGAAGTTTAGGGCGCATTACCTGAATGCATGCAACAAAATAGACGATTTAAACACAGATATAAAATGGGTAATAATACAATTTCCATCATGTAAACATGGCTAGATTATGACCAGGGCTGGGGAGTGAATATTCAAGGATATTTTATACTCAGGGAGGACAGACAAAATAGAAAAGGAAGTGGTGATGATAAGAAGGGATGGGATCTATACATTAGGAAGGGAGGATCTCAGACCAGAGGAACAAAATATTGAATCTGTTTGGATGGAGTTAGGTAACAAGGGACAGCAAACATTGGGAGTTGTTTATAGCCAGCAGTAGTGATAGTGTGGAGCATGGTATTCAGGCAATTAAAGAAGCATGTAGCATGAGTAATGCAGTACTCATGGGTGACTTCAGTCTACATATGGAATGAGTAAATCTATTGAGCACTAATGCTGTAAAGGACATGTTTCTGAAGTGTGTTAGGGATGGTTTTCTAGAGCAGTTATTTTGAGAAATCAATTAGAAAATAGGCCATTTTAGACCTAGTATTATGTAATAAGAAAGGGTTGGTTAATAATCTTGTTGTAACAGAACCTTTAGGGAGGAGTGGCCATAAATCTTAGAATTTTACATTAAGCCAGGGTGTTAAATTCAAACAAAGGGAAATCATAAAAATGAGGGACAAATTGGCTCAGGTAGATTGGGGAAATACAATAAAGGTTTGACTGTACCTATACAATGGCCAGTTTCTAAAGAATATTACATAATTTACAGCAATTATACATTATTTCAAGGCATAAAAACTCAAAACACAAAGTCCAACTAACAAAGAAATTTCAAGATCGTATAACATTAAAAGAAAAGATCCAAAATGTTGCCAAAGATATTAGGAAACCTGAGGATTGGGCACATTTTAGAATATAACAAATGAGGACCGAGAGACAGAAAGAAAGAACAGAACTTTAAACTAGCAAAAAACATAAAAAGCTTCTATAGGTATGCAAAACAGGAACATTTAACTAAGACAAATGTGGGATCCATTACTGGCAGTCAGGGGAATTTAAATTGGGAAAGAGAGAAGATATGGAGATAGTGGACACATTGGTAATCATCTAAAATTCTATAGATTCTGGAACAGTTCCTGTAGTTTACAAGGTAGCAGATGTCACCCCACTATTTAAAAAGGGAGGGGGAAGTGAGGTATTACAGACCTGTTAGCCATATATCAATAGCAGGGAAAATGCTGGAATCTGTTAAAAGATTTGATAAATGAACACTTAAATAATAATGTTCTGACTGTGCATAGTCAACATGGATTGATGAATGTGTTGTTATTATTATAATTGACAAAGGGAGTTGGTGGATTTGGATTTTCAGAAAGCTTTTAATAAAGTCCTCTGCAGGAAGATGGTTAGCAAAGTTAAAGCAAATGGGATAGGAGGTAATTTACTGACATGGATTATGGATTGTTTAACAGGCAGAAAACAATAGGAACAAATGGGCCATTCTCATATTGGCAAGCTGTTACTAGTGGGGTACTGCAAGGATCAGTAAAGAACAAAGAACAACACAGCACAGGAAACAGGCCCTTCGGCCCAACGAGCCCATGCCACCATCTTAAAGCACTTTCCTACACCTACCTTGACCTGTGTGTATGCGTATGGCACCCCCATTGGAAACCAGATTCAGGGGAGAATAATTTAGGGACAATTTGTTACACCAATCGGCCTAAGAGCACATCTTTGGGGTTTGGGAGGAAACCGGAGCACCCGGAGGAAACCCACATAACCACAGGGAGAATGTGCAAACTCCCACAGGCACTGGCCTAAATCCATGTATCTGCACAGCTAGCAGAGATAGTCACTGAGCTGTTGTGGTGCCCATCTGCTGGTCCAGTTTTAAGCACACACAACGACGCGAAGTACTAGGCCACTCTCGAAACATCCAAGAGCAGCCCACGCATGACCCACCGTGTGTATGCCCCTCATTAGACAACAAGGTGGACCGACACGCCTGCGGAGTACTTGGGCCCCAGCTGCTCACAATATATAATGATTTGGATGTGGGGACCAAATGTAATATTTCTAACTTTGTGTCATCTGCAAACTTAAGTGGAAATGTGTGTGAGAAGAAGATGCAAAACAGCTTCAAGGGAATTTGGGCAGACTTCGTGTGGATGAGAACATGGCAGATGGAATATATTGTGGAAAAATCTAAGGTTATACACTTTGATGGGAGGAATAGGATACGCAGAGTATTTATTTTTCTTTCTAATCTCTCATCATGAAAGAGGTGAAATCAACCAAACACTGTCATTCATGATTTAATTCTCAGTCCACTTACCCCACAAAATGGACATCAAACTCCTCTGAACTGTTGATCCACTTACCAGATTTAAACATGGAGACACAGGAGTGACACTGTACAGCTGGCCAAGAAAATAATCTCTTGCTAAATGCTGTAAAGGAATCTGAGGGAAAAGAGGGAGCATTTGTTGCAGTGCCACATGACACACTTGCAAGCAAAGTCATAGCTCTTGGAATAAAAGGGACGGTAGCATCATGGATGCAGAATTGGCTGAGTGCCAGGAAACACGAGTAGCGGCTTACGGATTTTCTTTCAGGCTAAAGGAAGGTTTGTGGTAAAGATTCCCAGGGGTCAGTATTGTCTTTCCTGAAATATACTAATGATCCAGATCTTGGTATATAGGGGATTACTACTGCTCTGCAGATCATCAGCTGGATCAGAGGTCCTGGCCTTCAATCTCCTCTCTCCCTGAAGCAATCAAAGGCTACACTCGCACACTGAAGGCAGTGTTCAACCGCATCGTTGATGTCTGTCCTTGTTGACAGTAGGCTCCCAAGGTATGGAAAGTGGCCCATGATATCCAAGGTCTCATGGATTCAATAAATTGGCGTGTGATGGTGTGCATGTGGTGCATGGGTGCAGGTGCAGTGCTGTGTAGCAGGGGCAGGTTGGTAGAAGATCTTTATGTTTAGTATAAGGCCCATGCTCTCGTGCACTTCGAGACATGGATTATGTATGGCAGTCACCTCAAAACTCTGGAGAAGTACCACCAGCACTGCCTCTGCAAGGTCCTGCAAATTCAAATTCATTGGCAGGCTAGGCACACCAATGTCAATGTTGTTGCTGAGGCCTGCATCCCCAGCACTGACCTCACTATAAGCTCTGCTGGATGTGTCACATTGTCACATGCCTAACACAAGAGTCCCAAAATAAGTGCGCTACTCAGACCTTCAACACAACAAGTAAGTCTCAAGAGGGCAGAAGGAACATTTTAAAGATGCACTTTTTCAAGGAGGCTTTGAGTGTAACATCTGCACTTACACATAGGAAACTCTGGCCCAAGGCCACCTGAAGTGGAGAAAAAGCATCTAGGAAGGAGCTGAATGCCTTGCGTTTCATCACCAGGAGCAAACTGAAGCTAAACAAAAGAAGCATATGGCAATTCAGGGACACCATCTACCCATTCTTCCAACCACTGTCTGCCCCAATTGTGAGAGAGACTGAACGTTTTGCATTGGACTCCTCAGTTAACTGACAACACAATATGGAGGCAAGTCACCCTCAATCCCTAGGGACTCAGGATACAATTTCAAAGTTTGCAGGTAAGGAGGGTAGTGTAGAATTTCAAAAGGACAGGAACATGTCAGTGAAATAGGCAAACAGGTGGCAGATGAAGTTCAATGGAGAAATGTTGAGTATTTATTTTCATAGCAAGACAGTATAAACATAGAGACAGTATAAAGAACACCATTCTAAAGTGGAGCAGTAGCAGAGGGACCTGGGGGTGTATATGTTCATAAGTCATTGAGTGGTAGAACAGGTTGAGAGAGCAGTAAATAAAGCACAGTCATAGCGTCAGAGCTTTACAGAAAGGGAACAGGCCCTTCGGCCCAACTTATCCAAGCCACGCTTTTTAAAAAAAACAAATAGCTGGTCCCAATTGCCTGCTTTTGGCCCATATCCCTCGATAGCCATCTTACTCATGTGACTGTCTAAGTGCTTTTTAAGACAAAATTATACCCACCTCTGGTAGCTTGTTCCAGACACTCACCACCCTCTGAAAAAAACTGCCCCTCCGGACCTTTTTGTATCTCTCCCCTCACACCTTAAACCTCGGATACTGAAACAATCCATGTCCATGTCTAAACTCTAGTTTTAGACTCCTCTACCTTTGGGAAAAGATATTGACTACCTAGCTGATTTATGTCCCTCTTTATTTTGTAGATAATACAGACCAGCTTTATTAAGGAGGACATGGAATACAAGAGCAAAGCCCCTGGTCACGCTGTTCCAGTACAGCTACAACATTGGCATCTACCTGGCAATATGGAAAATTAGCCATAAATGTCTTGTACACAAAAAGGACAAATCCAACCCATCCATTTACCAGTTTATCAGTCTATTCTCAATCACAGTAAAACAATGGGAGTCATCAACAGTGCCATCAAGCAGCAATCTGCTCATCAATGTTTAGTTTGGGTTCCTCCATAATCATTCAACTCCTGACCATGCCATTCAACAATGCCACTCTCCCACCTTCTCAAGATAGTGGATTCTTCCTTTTCACTTGAGCTTAATTCCCTTTTGAATATTTAACTTGAACCTGCTTCCACTACACTCATGGGTTGTGCATTCCAGACCTTAATCACTTGCCACATGAAAAAGTTTTTCCCTTGGTTCACTTTTGCTTTCTATGCTGCTTTAAATCTGTGCCCTCTCTTGCTCCTTGAGTGAGAATTATTTCTTCCTACATTCTGTGTCCAAATCCCTCATGATTTTAAACATCTCAATTAGATCTCCTCTCAGCCTTATCTTTTCCAAGTCAAACAGTTTTAACTTCTCCAGTCCATCTTCATAACTGAAGTTCCAGAGATAGTTCCACATTCTTGTGAATCTTTTCTGTATTCACTCCAATGCCTTCACATCTTTTCCTGAAGTGTGGGGCCCAGAACTAGATGCAATTCTCCAACTGACGTCATCATAACTTTATAAAATTCATTTATAGTATGGGCATCACTGGCTAGGCCAGTCTTTATTGCCCATCCTTAATTGCCCTTGAGAAGATGAGCTGCCTTCTTGAACTGCTGCAGTCCCTGTGGTGTAGGTACACTTACAATGCTGTTACATTAGAGTGTTCCAGGATTTTGACCTAGTGACAGTGAAGGAATGGCGATATATTTCTAGATCAGGATGGTGTGTGGTTTGGTGGGGAAGCTCCAGTGATGGTATTCCCATATGCCTAATGTTCTTGTTTTTCTAGGTGGTAGCAGTCGTGGGTTTGGAAGGTGCTGCCAAGGAATTTTGGTAATTTCCCACAATGCATCTTGAAGGTGTTGCACACTGTTGCCACTATTTGTTGGTGTGGAAGAAGTACCAATTAAGTTGGCCACTTTGTCCTGTATGGTATCAAGCTTCTTGTGCTGTTGGAGCTATACTGAACAAGGCTAGGGGAATTTCACAGTAACTTCATTGCAATGTTAACGTAAGCCTTACTTGTAACTAAGAAGGGATTTACTTGTAACTAGGAAAGGGATTTTTGAAAATCATATTCTTGGAAGATACTGATCTGATAGAGTCCTTAAGAACCTCAGCTACTTAACCACATTCTATATAAGTGAGTAAAGACCTAGAGATCACATGACATGGTATCACAGAGACCTAGAGGTCACCGCCTTCTCCAGCACTGCATAGGGCCATATAAATTACAACATGCTACACCACACCAAGTCCTATAGATTATCACAAACTACAGCAAAAGTACATTAGGCAGACCTTTAAACGTTTTTAAGAGTTTTTGCTTTTTCAAACAAAACTCATTCTTACAGGTCCGGTGAAAGAGATCATTAATCTGCTGAGAAAATATTTCTGTTTAGAATGTTTCTGGGTCACCAGTTTGTCACAAACCAAAGTGCAAGTCACAGGATTTCACTGGTGGTGTCACCTATTACAATTTCATTTCTAGCTTTTGTGAATTTATGACTTCCTCAGAAAGGTTGCAGTTCTCTAACACATTCCCAATCTGCAATCCATCTACCTAGACAGCATCACCCAGCCCCAAACTAAATGAGAAATATTCACAAAAAAAAGTTTAAAAAGCTGAATTTTGTTTAAAAGCCTGAGAGTGGGATGTGTAGAACGTCTCCTCACACTGTTTTCATTGGGCATGTGTTACCCCAGCTGAAAGTAGGAGCAAAATTGCAAAGCATCACTTGGACAAATTAATCCTGAACTCACGGACACACACACGCACTGTTTCCTTGTATGGAATCAGAAACTGGACATCAAAACATCACCTTATGGTGCTCATCAAAAATTGCAGCAATTCCAATATAAATTAAATTAGCAACTGACAATTTTAAGTGGTGACTGTCAGTTTAGATTCCTTCATGGTCAACTCAAATGATAGATATACTCCCCTTCATGATTTACCAGTGTTACAACATTATGAACAAAAGCTGCAGTTATAAATAAGAGTTTTATTACTTACTTGATCCCACAGATGTGCATCACAGTCAACACCACAACAGCTTTTAGCAGGAACAGGATTAAAAAATCCACCATCTCTGCAAGGAATCGATGCATCAGGGTTGGAATAGTGTATTCACGTCCTTTAGAAACAAAAGTAATTCTGATTTAAAAATGAAATTCATGCCACACATTTAATAAATACACAAGAGAAAGGTATTTTGTATGCAGCATCTACTGGAACATGGAAACTGCTTCCAAACCAGTGAAAATGTTGGCTTATAGCTTTGAGATTCCTTCTCCATCATCCCACATTAATGGAGCACCTATATAGTCAATGAAAAGATATACTGCTAATTTTTTAACAGGAAAATGTCACCCTCAAAATAAATACATTTCCCCCACAATGTGTGAGTTTGTGCCACTATTTAGTGAATGCAGTTATGTTTAACATGGACTTTCCCTCTGAAGTTCCTGCTCATGTACTTCCCATGCGGAAGTGCTCGATCTGAGCAATCGAGGTCGTTATAACCCTGATAACACCAGAGTTCAATTACAGTGCTTGTAAATTGCTTTGATTTGATTTGTCAGATGTATTAGTACACAGAAGTATTGCTTCTTGTGCGCTATACAGGCATAGCATACTGTTCACAGAGTACATAGGGGAGAAGTTAAGGAGAGGATGCAGAATAGTGTCACAGTCACAGCTAGGGTGTAGAGATCAACTTAATACAAGCCCATTCAAAAATCTGATGGCATCAGGAAAGAAGCTGTTCTTAAATCGGTTGATGCATGACCTCAGACTTTTGTATCTTTTCTCCAACTGCAGAAAGTGGAAGAGTGTATGTCCATGGTGTGTGGGGTCCTTGGTTATATTGGCTGCTTTTCTGAGGCAGTGGGAAGTATAGACAAGAGTGCATGGATAGGAGGCTGAGGTTTGTGTGATGGATTGCACTACGTTGACAATCCTTTGTAGTTTTTTTTGCAGTCTTGCTCAGAGCAGGAGCCATATCAAGCTGTGATACATCCGGAAATGTAGCTAGAAGTCAGAATAACCTAGCACAAAATGTATGCGTTCCCTCGTATTTTTGGAAAGAATGTTTGTACTTCTAATGAAGTACAACACTTGAAACACTGAAACATAGAAGACAGGAGCAGGAGGTGGCCATTTGGCCCTTCGAGCCTGCTCCGCCATTCATTACAATTATCCAACTCAACAGCCTAATCCTGCTTTTTCCCCATAACCTTTGGTCCCATTCGCCCCAAGTGCTGTGCCCAGCCGCCTCTTGAATACATTCAATGTTTTGGCAACAACTACTTCTTGCGGTAATAAATTCCACAGGCTCACCACTCTTTGGGTGACGAAAAGTCTCCTCACTTCCGCCCTAAGTGGTCTACCCTGAATCCTCAGACTGTAACTCCTGGTTCTGACTCCCCACCATCGGGAATATCCTCCCTGCACTTATCCTGTCTAGGACTATTAGAATTTTATAAGTTTCAATGAGATCCTCTCCCATTCGCCTGAACTCCAGCAAAAACAATTCTAGCTCTGTCAATCTTTCCTCATATCAGTCCTGCCATCCCCGGAATCAGCTTGGTAAACCTTCGCTGCACTCCCTCGAAAGCATGAGCATCCTTCCTCAGAAAAGGAGACCAAAACTGCACACAATACTCTAGGTGTCACCAAGGCCCTTTATATTGCAACAACACATCCCTGATCGTGTACTTGAGATTTAACATGTAGAATGTGATGAGCATATGCCGATGGAAAGAAATGATACTCTTCAATGACAAACTCCACGAAGACTAAATAAACAGCGACACTTTAACTGAGGGGGGAAAACCGATACCAAGTGTAAACCTAGAAAAATGTGTATAATTTGATATTCTCAGAAAATAAAGTGGATAAAGGGACAACCTCAAATTATCTAAGGTATATTCCAGTTTATTGCTTCACAATTAGCTCTGAAATTAGGACCAGAGATGATAAAGTTAAACTAAAAATTTAGAAGAGAAACTTCCTTACTCAAAGCGAAATCAATGTTTAGAATAATTAATTGCAACCAAATACTACATTTAGGAAATTAAGGTCTCCATCTTCCTTTAATCTTCTAATCAGTCTCCCATTCATTGATTGTGTCCACATTTCCACTGTCTTGGAAAAGCAGCCAACATAATTAAGGAC
The DNA here is from genome assembly GCF_965287045.1 of Carcharhinus amblyrhynchos. NCBI lineage: Eukaryota > Metazoa > Chordata > Chondrichthyes > Carcharhiniformes > Carcharhinidae > Carcharhinus > Carcharhinus amblyrhynchos. The sequence goes on from NC_137325.1 coordinate 32,186,683, forward strand.
CCCATTCTTTCTTCCGTCAGGAAGACAGAAATGTCTGAGGTCAAATAGCAACTGACCTCAAGAACAACTTCTTTCTTGCTGCCACCAGATTTTTGAATGGACCTACCTCACATTAAGTTGATCTTTCGCTACAACCCAGCTATTGACTGTAATACTCCATTCTGCACTCTTGTTTCCTTCTCCACAAACAGTATGCTTTGTCTGTACAGCAGACAAGAAACAATACTTTTCACTGTATACTAATACATGACAATAATAAATCAAATCAAAAAATCCAAACGTGGTCTGCTAAAAAACAGATGCACACAAATATGAACTCTGGTGACCTCTGGAGACACAAAAGTCTTGAAGGAATAGAGCTGGACACCAAGTTTCACATTGTGTATTAAATGTTCCAGCAACTCTAATTTAGCGAGTGATTACTAGTTCAGCTCGATTACAATGGAAAGAACGGTTTGTGATAATGCTGTCTGAATATAATCTGCAGTTAATGGAGTACATAACATTTACTGCTCAATCTTACAAATGGACATTTAGAATTGTTGCTGCATGTTTAGGTATAGTTGCGCCAGTTCACTTTTTCCTGCTACAAAAACATATGTGAATTCAGGACCAACAGCTCTCATGGTACCGTTGCAATCACAAATATTTAGGCTGTGTTTTGTTGATAGTGCAAAGCATGAGCTAGTTTGTTAAGTACACTACTGTATACGAACACGGATATATACAAACTATAGAATCAAAACATTGGTATCCCCAGAGCATTCAACTATAGTTGTTTATTCCAAACAACTATTGCTCATTTGAGCATGAAAACATTTTTCAGTACTTGGATGTTGCTGTAACGCCAGAATTATTGCCCATTAGATGGTGAGCATTTTTACTGAACTGTGGCAGCCCATGGTGAAGGTGCCTTCACAATGCTATTCTATTCAGTAGGGATCTCCAAGATGAAGGAACAGCAATACACGTTCAAGTTAGGATAGTTTCTGACTTGGAGGGGAACTTGCAAGTGATGGTCCTCCTATGCAGCTCATGTCTGTTCTAAATAAAATTTCCCCAACATCTCCTTAGGCTTATTTTAGGGACCATGTATTTGAATAAAAGACCAAATAAAGGCCTTGCAGAATCCAATGATGCAACAACTGATATGTCAAGAAGTCTCTCTTGCCATCATAGTGTCTACAGAATAGGTTCAGGTAGAACATTGATACATAAGCTGAACTTTCATATTGGATTCCCAATCTTCTATGAGCTTCTTAAATCTATAATTATCACAATGCAGCAATTAGCTAATTTTATCAGTGCAGCAAAATTTACTTTTGCATCTATGCTACAGTTATAGTATAACTTTAGTGGACAGAAGAAGTTATTAAGCAATGAATGAAGAGCCTATCTCCTCTTTAGGCTGGAGATAGGCGATACTACTTACATTCCCAACAAATTATAAACATGAATCATTTCAGTACTGCAACTAACACACCATTTGTCTGTCCACTGTACAATTCCACAGCAAAACAACCATTACTGACAGCCAAAAGAATATCATTCACATCCAAGAACCCACTGATAAGAGAGGAATTGTATGGCTTTTTTAAAAAAAGTTTAGTGTCACAGGTAGGCTTACATTAATACTGCAATGAAATTACTGTGAAAATCCCCAAGTCGCCACACCCCGGTGCCTGTTCAGGTACAGAGGGAGAGTTTAGCATGACCAATGCACCAAACCAGCACATCTTTCAGACACATACGTGGCAATAAAACAGACTTGTACAAAAGGTGGTAGCTTAATCGTGTGACCATTCTATGGGATTCCTCATGGCGAATCATAAGTTATGCTTACAGGTGAGAGTTAAAAAACTGGTACCTTAGATCAAGTAATTCACGGTATATTGTTGTATAACCACAGCAACGTTTGTGTCTCAAGCATTTTTTAACAAATATAAATGAACACCAGAACATGAGAGACAAACAGCAGCAGAACATACGGCCCATTGAGCTTGCTCTGCCATTCAATGACAATGGCTGATCTCAGGCTTCAACTCCACTTTCCCACCCATTCCCTATATCCCTTGATTTCCTGGGACAACAATAATTTGCCCATCTCGGCTTTAAACGTATTCAATCATGGAACATCCACAACACATTGGGATAGAGAATTCCAAAGATTCATAACCCTGTGTGAAGAAACTTCTCCTCATCTCAGTCCTGAATGACTGGCTCCATATCCTGAGACTGCACCTGAGAGTTCTAGATTGCCTAGCCTGGGGAAATAACCTCTCCATGTCTACTCTGTCAAGCCTCTTCAGAATCTTTTATATTTCAATGAAATCATCTCTCATTCTTCTAAACTCTAGATAATATAGAACTAAATCATGCACCCTCTCATCATAGGACAACTCTCTCATCTCAGGATTCAAATTACTGCACCATCTGACAGGTACCTGCTTCCTTTTACGTGGAGACCAAAACTTGGCACAGTACCCCAGGCGTGATTTCATCAAAACAAGACCTCTTGTACCGCAATCCCCTTGGAAAGCAGGCCTATGTATAATACACCATCCTCATTGATTGCAAACCTGCATGCTAAGTTCCTGCATTCCTCGTACAAGTACATCCAAGCTCTGCTAAACACCAACATTTATAAATTTTAGCTTTAAAATATTTTTTTCTATTACAACCAAAGTGAATAACTTCACACCTACGTACATCATATTCCATTTTGTAGCCCACTTCCTAACCCTGTCTCTCTTTTCTGCCTGTGCCTTCCTCACAGCTTGCATCTCCCCAAACATTGTATTGGTAACAAAACTTAGATACTTCCACAGCCCAACGCGATCGAGAATTCCAAAGATTCACAACCCTGAGAGAAGAAATTCCTCCTCATCTCAGTCCTAAATGACTGGCCCCACAGCCTTAGACTGAACTTGAGAGTTCTAGATCCAAATCATTGATCCTTGCATCACTCAATGAATCACAGCTTGCTTAACCCTTTTCTTTTATTCCTGTGATCAGTTACCATGCTAATATATTATCTTCCAATTCCAAGCCATTAACTTATCAACCACTTGAGTGGCAGCTTCAGTTTTGAAAATCCAGGTATACAACATTCTAAAAAAACTCAATATATTTGTCAAATAAGATTTCAATTCAATAAAACCATGTTGACTTTGGCTGAACATAATCAATTCACTTTGAAATCATGGCAAGACTTCCTTAATAGATTCTAGCACCTCCCCAGTGACTAATGTCAAACTAACTACAATGACAGAATCTCAAATCCAGTTATTCAAAAACTGGTGATGTCTGAAAATTGAATGTTTTAAATGGACAACACAAAAATTTTAAGTGTTATTAAAGGAGTGAAAAAACATCACCAGTTCGTGTGGAGTTCTTATATTCATATGGTGGCATGACAAACAGTTATCTAACATGTGCACCTGGCTTTTCTCACTTTGTGGTCTGAGTGACTATTGCCTCACCAAACCCAGCTTGGAAAAGTACATGGCGCTGCACGTCACTGCAGTTTCCATCTCAAGTGCTTCTCTCATGCTCCAATAACTCAGCAAAAGCAGTTTTAAATGTGTGGCCTTACCAAAACACTAACCAGTTTCATCCTTACATTTGATCACTTCAATCTTTATCTAATCCCATCACAGACACTGAAATGCCTCAGATCTTTTGTTTCAAACCAGCAAGATTTGAAATCCAGCATGGGTTCAGTTCCAAACTTGCTGATTTTGAGATGCACTACCTGTACTATATATAATTCCCAATATTCTTAATCTAATACTATCCTTAATCTCTTTAGTAAGCCACAGATGTATCTTTCTCGCTGAGCTTTTGTGCTTCAATGGAAAGTATTTTTGTTTAACAATCTGAATTTTTCTTTGAATGCTTCTGACCGACTATTTTCCTCCACATCTTTTAGACTATTTACTCAATCAATCTTAAATAACTTAAACTCATCAATCTCAGAGGAATGAGATGCAAGATTCCTGTTAGTGGTTGAAGTATGTCGCGCAAACACATTGCGGGATTCAACCGATCACTTTTTTCCCAGCAGAACTTTTACTATGAGATTGCTGATTAATTCAGCCTCATTGTACATTACTAGATCTAAAATAACTTCATCCCAAGTTGGTTCCAAAACATATTGCTCGAAGAAATTGTTGCAAAAGCAACTTCCAAACCATCTGTGCCAACTTGACTTGTCCAGATTATATCAAGTTTAGAGCCCCCACAATTCATTACATTGGAGCATGTAACAAAAGCAATCGACTCAATGGGATAACTACCACTCCTATAACCTACTCACACCAGTGCTTTCTGATCCTTAGATAAAAGCAAAATACTGCAGATGCTGGAATCTGAAACAAAAAATGCTGGAAAATCTCAGCAGATCTGACAACAGCTGTGGGCAGAGAACAGAGCCAATGTTTCAAGTCTAGATGACAAAGGGTCATCTAGACTTGAAATACTGGTCCTGTTCTCTCCTCACAGATACTGTCTGACCTGTGAGATTTTCCAGCATTTTTTGATTCTCACTATTCTTAAACTTCACTGATAGAAGATCAAAATATAGAATCACTAAGCCAAGATATTTTCTAACATCCTCATGACATCTTTTACAATCAGGGTTACTCCTCCATTCAAGCTGCCTTTTGAAATGCTGGAATATTTATTTCCTAATCCTGTTTACCATAAGCACGTCTCAGTAATAATTATTAGATCTAAAGCATTTATCTCAACCTGTGCCATTAGCTCATCCAGCTTATTGCAGACACTATGCACATTCAAATAAAGATACTTAATTTCATTTTTGTATTATCTGCATGAATCTTTCTTACTGATGCATTATTACTGTAAACTCTGTCCCCCCCCCCACCCCAAACTCTGCTGGACTTTACCCATTTTGCTACACTTTCTACTGTCTCAACTTTTCTGTTTTGGATTTCTAAATCACACACACACACAAATTAGTTTACAGCTCTCCACCTGCCTGGGGAAAGCAGTCTGTGATTAAGATGGAGCAGAGTTTAAGCCAGCATGCCCTTAAAAGCTGCAAAGTTCAGCCACAGTAAATAGGATATCCTGAGGTAAGATAGTGGCTAATTGTTGTTGCTCTGATAAGCATAGATTGCTAGCTGTTAAATCCAAATGAAGGTCATGAGAAACAACCTGGGAAGTGAATAAGTTTATTTCAATTGTTTTAAATGATCCTGTTTGAATCAGCTAGTCTTTCCTTTGTAGATTCCTGATCCTATTCGGTTCTGATTTACTGCTGTTTTATGAATGTAATAGATGAGCTAACTGAATACAACTGCAACACATTCAAGTGCACAGATGTTCCAAATAGGCTTCAACCTGAACTGCACAACTAGGCATTAAAAATCAAAATAGTAGCTCCAACAAGATTCAGTACAGATCAGATCTATGTGGAGAAACTTCTTGTAACTAAGTTGCTTTTTTGGTTCACAGAACACTCTAGCAATACAACGGTATTTTGGTTGAAAGGATGAGAGGCATTAAAAACTAAATGGCACAATTTTATAGGGGATGTAGAAATAGAAAGTAGTACGGACGTACATATAGAAATATTTGAAGGAGTGGGCATAAGTTGATATATCCATTAAAACAACTTAAATCCTTGGTTTTATAGAGATGAAGAATGCAAAAAAGGAAGCTGTGCTGAACCTTTATAATTTTCTGGATAGGCCTCAGCTAGAGTAGTGTGTCCAATTTTGAATACCACACTTTAGGAAGGATGCACAGGCTTTGAAAAGAGAGCAGCAGAGCTCATCAAGATCACCAGGGATGAGGGACATTTGGTAAGAGAGGACACTGGAGAAGTTGGGACTGATTTTCCTGAGCACAGGGTAATTTAGTAGAGGTGTTCAAAATAGTGAGGAATGTTAGTAGGGCAGGTAAGAAATTACAGTAAGGGTTCAGGAAAAGCAAAGCAGTGAGCAGGAGGGGTAATACCAGGATGGTTGGTGATTGGAAAGGCAGCCAGTGGGAAGACCAGGGAGCATGATGTGCTGCAAGTCAGAGTGAGAGGAGCAACTAACAGCACTCAAATCAAATAGATAACATTTATTTTTAAATTTAAAAGTTATTCCTCTATGAATATATTCACTTAGCAATTTTTAGCATTCAAACTTACAGGGGATCATGTTTTCCTTCTGACTGGAAAGGTCCTACAGAGTCTAACTAAAGCTTTTATATTAGTCATGATGAACGATCTGAGTCACTTAACATGGTTTCAATTAAAGTTACATTTTTCAGAAACGTCACTAAAAGATGTAACTAGTGGAGTGTCAAGGATCAGTGTTGAGGCCTCAACTATTGGTATTTACAATTTGTATTAATGATTTGGAGTGTTCAAATTTTCTGATAATACAGACAGATAGGAAAACAAATTGTGAAAAGGAAACAAGGAGTCTGCGAAGGAATATAGATTAACCGAGTGGACAAAAATTTGGCAGATGGAGTATAATGTGGGAAAAGTGAGGCTGTCCACCTTGGCAGGAAAAAAATCAGAAAAGCAGAGTATTGTTTAAATGGAGAAACTGCAGAATGCCATGGTATAGAGGAATCTGGGTATCCTTGTACATGAATCACAAAGTTAGCATGCAGTTACAGCAGGTAATTAGGCAGGCAAACAGAACATTGGCTCTATTGCAAGGGGATTGAGTAGGATACATAAATGATCATGCAGTAATCTGGAATAGCTTTCATGATAAGGGGTCATAAAAACACAAGATAAGGGAGAAGTAGAAGCTTGCGCCATCAATCAATAAGATCATGACTGATCTGACTGTGGCTTTAAATGCATTTTCCTGCCAAAATCCTTGACAATAAAAGTCTCTAACCCAGCCCTGAATATATTCAATAACCCAGCCATCATTGGTCTCTGGGGAAGGGAACTTCACAAATAAACCGCCTTATTCCCATTTAATTATGAAATTCCTTATTTTGAAGCTATGTCCCCCTAGTTGTAGATTTCTCTTTGAGGAGGAACATCCTCTTAACATCTACCCTAATATCCACACAGAATCTTGTATGCTTCAATAAGACCACCTCTCATTCTCCGGAACTCTAATGAGTATAGGAGCAAACTTTTCTCAAAAGACAAAATGCTCACCTTGGGAAGATGGAGATGAAGAGGAGTTTGTTTCCTCTGAAGAGAGGAATTCTGTATCACAGAAAGCAGCACAGCAGTTAGCACTTCTGCATCACAGCACCTGAGACCTAGTTCAATTCCCGACTTGGTCACTACCTCTACAGAGTTTGCACGTTCTTTCATGTCTGTGCAGGTTTCCTCCTGGTGCTCCAGTTTCCTCCCACAGTCCAAAAGACGTGCTGGTTAGGTGCACTGGCCATGCTAAATTCTCCTGCAGTATACCCAAACAGGCAGATCTTGGGACTAAGGGATTTTCACAGTAACTTCATTGCAGTGTTAATATAAGCCTACTTGAGACCAATAAATAAACTTTAACTTTACATTAATGGTGGAGGCTGGGCCATTTAATTTAGCAAAAAGTCTGACAACACCAGGTTTTAGTCCAACCGATTTATTTGATAGTAAACTCACAAGCTTTCGAGGGGACTCCCTCTTCGTCAGGTGTATGGAGAGTTTAATTTATGTAAGGCTGAGTTTGACAGCTTTATATGGGAGACTAGGGTCATGGGAAAGGGGTGGGCAGGCAAGAGTGGAATTGAGATCATAATCAGATCAGCCAGATCTTCTCTGCAGCAGGCTTGAGGGGCCGAATGGCCTATCCTTGTACTAATAACCCTTGGGTGACACTCAGAATTTCACCATCTTCAATTTGCAGAAGTGACGCACCTCAAGCTTCATAGATAACATTCACCGACATTCCCACCATACCACACACAAGATTTAAAATAAAGAGGTTGTTGTTGTGCACAGGAAACAATGATTAAAGCTAGAAGTGAATTTTAAGTGAGCCTTAAATAGAACAAGTTTAGGGTTGCAAAGTCCAACAGCTCCAAATCCGAGCGCATTACCAGGAGTTGCGCTCAAAGTAACAATCACACATTTTTATGGTGCATTAACAGGCATTACTGCAAAGTGTTGTGATGGAAAAAGAACTGTGTGTCCCTATTTCAGCAGCTGACTTCACTGGAGACCTTGTTTGTGAAGCTTGGCCCCGGTAACTGGAAAATTTAGCCCCTCAGTAGCTGTCTCTTACCTCTGGGGTGCACATTCCCTGCCGCCGGCTGCTGCTGTGCATTGGTGGCCGGCAGCCTGACACCGTTCCCCGAAGCTGTCGCCACCTCCTGCTGCTGCTGAGGCTGTTCACCCGGAGTCGGCGGCACCGCTGCGGCCACCCCCAGAGTAAAATAGGGAGGGTAAAGCGGGAAAGGGTTGTAGGCGCCGGGCAGGGTGGTGGTAGTGGCGGCCTCCTCCCCCTCGCCCGGCCGGGCCCCGCCGCCGGGGAAGGGGCAATAGGGAGGCAGCGGGGCCATCATCATCATCCAGCTCTGCCACTGCACGTAGCTGTAATACTGCCACAGCCACTCCTGCACCTTCCGACAATATTCCCCAGCGCCCGCGGTCCCGGGGGCTGCCTGACTTTTCCCAGCCGGGCTGGGGCTAGAGGAGGAGGAGGAGCAGCATCCATCCCGGCCCGAACCAGGGCCCAGAGCTGAGCCTGAGCCGCTCTCCGCCATTGTCAGCAAGCGGACCCCGGGGGGGGGGGGGGGGGGAAGGAAAGGAACAGATCACTGTAACTGTATTCACACACAAGGGGGGGAGAATACAGAGAAGCACGACAATGTATCTTTACAAGGAGAGCAACATATCAGCCCACAGCTCTTCCTGTTATTATTATACACCAATTCATAATTCATTATTGTTTAGACGTCGCGGTGTTTTTAAAGCTGAGGAGATCTGGTGGAAAGTGGGAACAATTCAGAACGTCACCCCCTCCTCCGCCCCGGAATGAACGCGCCCCCCTCTGGTTGACGTGTTGACATGTCGGGTGGTTGGGAACTGCCTACGTCAGAGGTGTGGGTGGGGCCTGGATTCTTGCTGTCAATCAACTGCAGCAGCCACTTTTCTGGGGCATTGCAGCAGGATTCGAAACAGATCCCATAAACTCCTTACACTGCAGGAGGAGGCTATTCAACCCATTGAGTCTGCACCAACTCTCTGAGAGAGCATCTTACCCAAGCCCACATATTTACCTCACTAATCTCCCTAATTTACACATCTTGGAACAATAAGGGGCAATTTAGCATAGCCAATACTAATTTGCACATCTTTGGACTATGGGAGGAAATCGGAACGCCCATGCAGACGCTGTGAGAATGTACAAACTCCATATAGACGGTGACGGAATTGAACCTGGTTCCCTGGTGCTGTGAAGCAGCAGTGTTAACCATTGTGCCACCATGTCATCCATAATAAAGCACAGGTCCTCTTAATTACACCTCCAAATAAATTAACATTTGTTAGATTATTAAAAAAATCTCTCTTTCTATATTTATATTAATGTTATGTCTTTGCAGAGCTAATAAGATATTAAGAGTGACATTTCGTGAATGAGGCAGGTTGCACACATTTAAAAATCAGCACCTGTTTTTATTGTTAGAAATAATAGTAGGAGGGATTACTATTTAAAGGGCGAAAAGCTGCAGCATGCTACGGTGCAGAGGGACCTGGGGGTCCTTCTGCATGAGTCGCAAAAACCCAGTCTGCAGGTGCAGCAGGTGATCAGGAAGGCAAATGGAATGCTGACCTTTATAGCGAGGAGGATAGAATATAAAAGCAGGGAGGTCTTGCTGCAACTGTACAGGGCACTGGTGAGGCTGCAGCTGGAGTACTGTGTGCAGTTTTGGTCGCCGCACTTGCGCAAGGATATTTTGGCCTTGGAGGGAGAGCAGAGGAGGTTCACTAGGCTGATACCGGAGATGAGGGGGTTGGACTATGAAGAGAGACTAAAGAGACTGGGTCTGTACTCGTTGGAGTTTAGAAGCATGAGGGGGGATCTTGTAGAGATGTGTAAGAACATAAGAAATAGGAGCAGGAGTAGGCCATCCAGCCCTTCGAGCCTGCCCCGCCATTCAATAAGATCATGGCTGATCTGTCGCTGCTCAGTTCCACTTTCCCGCCCTCTCCCCATAACCCTTAATCCCCTCTCCTATCAAAAACCCATCAACCCGCGTCTTAAAAATATTTAGCGAGGCAGCCTCCACCACTTCAATGGGCAGAGAATTCCAGAGATTCACCACCCTTTGAGTGAAGAAGTTCCTCCTCAACTCCGTTCTAAACCGCCCCCCTTTTATCTTGAGGCTGTGCCCCCTAGTCCTATTGTCTTTTTTGAGCGGGAAGAGTCTTTCCACCTCTATCCTATCCATCCCATTCATCATCTTATACGTCTCAATGAGATCTCCTCTCATTCTTCTAAACTCTAACGAGTACAAGCCCAGTTTATTCAGCCTCTCCTCATAGCTCAACCCCCTCAACTCCGGTATCAGCCTAGTAAACCTCCTCTGCACTCCCTCCAAGGCCAAAATATCTTTGCGCAGGTGTGGCGCCCAAAAATGCACACAGTACTCCAGTTGCGGCCTCACCAATGCCCTATACAGCTGCAGCAAGACCTCCCTACTTTTATATTCAATCCCCTTCGCTATGAAGGCCAGCATCCCATTCGCCTTCCTGACCACCTGCTGCACCTGCAAGCTGGGTTTTTGCGACTCATGCACAAGGACCCCGAGGTCCCTCTGCACCGTCGCCTGCTGCAGTTTTTCGCCCCGTAAGTAATAGTCCTTCCTACCATTTTTCCTACCAAAGTGGACCACCTCACACTTGCCAACATTAAATTCCATTTGCCATTTCCTGGCCCATTCGCCCAGCCTATCTAGATCCTTCTGCAGACTCTCCACACCCTCCGCACAATTTGCCTTTCCCCCAATCTTGGTGTCATCAGCAAATTTCGACACCCTACACTCGGTTCCCTCCTCCAGATCATCTATATAAATGGTAAAAAGCTGAGGCCCCAGCACCGACCCCTGGGGCACTCCACTAGTCACCATCCGCCAATCCAAATAGCACCCGTTGACCCCCACTCTCTGCCTCTTATTTGACAACCAATCCTCTATCCACGCTAACACCCTACCCCCAACTCCATGTCCCTCGACCTTCTGCAATAACCTCTTGTGAGGCACTTTGTCAAACGCCTTCTGAAAATCTAGAAAGACCATATATGTATAAGATAATGAAAGGGATGGATAGGGTAGAGGGAGAGAGATTCTTCCCGCTCAGAAAGGGTAGCAGGACTAGAGGACACAGCCTCAAGATAGAGGGGGGGGGTGCAGTTTAGAATGGAGTTGAGGAGGAACTTCTTGACTCAAAGGGTGGTGAATCTCTGGAATTCTCTGCCCGTTGAAGTGGTGGAGGCTACCTCGCTAAATATATTTAAGACACGGGTAGATAGGTTTTTGGTAGACAAGGGAATTAAGGGTTATGGGGAGAAAGCGGGAAAGTGGAACTGAGCCACTTCAGATCAGCCATGATCTTATTGAATGGCGGGGCAGGCTCGAAGGGCTAAATGGCCTACTCCTGCTCCTATTTCTTATGTTCTTATGTTCTTATTAATGAGTCTGGATTGGATTAATATGGATAATTTTTAAACTAAGATTAGAATGTGCCTATTGCTGCCAATAACTAATTTTTTGTTGTCTTTAATGTATTCCGTATTAATTCCTAGGTTAATAAAGTAGTTGATGATTCTAATAATCTTTATATAAGTAATGGATCCGGGGCCTTTTTTTTTGTGACTTTAATTTATTCAGTATTAATTCCTAGGTTGATAAACTGTTGATGATTCTAATAACCTTTATAAAAGTAATGGATCCAGGGCCTTGCAGTTTTGGTCACAGAATGGCTAATTGCAATATGATAGCTTGGTGTGAGTTTTAAAAACTTTATATGATTTACTTCCTTGAATCTATTCTAACTATTCCAATCCATTCCTGGCCAGCCTGTAAACTCTTTGTAAACTTGAGTCTAGCAAAACTTGCTGCCCATTTCTTTCAGTTTAAGTTTATTTATTAGTGTCACAAATAGGCTTACATTAACAATGCAATTAAGTCTCCTAGTCGCCACACTTCGGCACCTGTTTGGGTACACAGAGGGAAAATTCAGCATAGATAATGCATCTAATCAGTACATCTTTCAAACTGTGGGAGGAAACCGACTCACCCAGAGGAATCCCACGCAGACACAGGGAGAACGTGCAGACTCTTTACAGACAGTGATTCAAGCTTGGAACTGAACCCAGGTCCCTGGCACTGTGAGGCAGTAGTGCTAACCACTGTGCCACTATTTGCATCAAGTCCCATTCACTCACCACCCCTGAGCTCAATGACCTACATTGGTTTGTGGTCAAACAATGGCCAGAATGCTCTGCTGCCGCTGCCAGAGAGGATGGAGAATTTGGTGCTCAGCCAAATCTCAGTGCACTGCAGTGGGATGAGACAATCCTGCTGGCATGAACAGCTGGAAAACCCCACCCATAGTCTTGATTTTAAAGTCCTTATTCTTGTTTTCAGATCTATCCATGGACCCACCACCTATTCCTCTGTAATAGTTACATGGAGTCACCTCTTCAGACCTATGGATGAAGAAACAGCCAGGTCAGAATTGGCAAGTTTGTGGTAACTTGCAAGGTCAATGGGATCAAACCTTTTTGAGAGGGGTGATGATAGCAGACTTCAAGGAGAGAGAGCCATTACCTGAAGAGAAAGATCTATTAACAACACCAGCTAAGTGGTTAGTCATTTAGTGGGAATAGGGTCAAGGAAGCAGGGGTAGGTATCATGGACAGGATAAACTGAGAGAGGGAATGATTTGATTTGATTTGATTTGACTTATTATTGTTACATGTATTAACGGACAGTGAAAAGTATTGTTTTTTGTGCAGACAAAACATACCATTCATAGAGAAGGAAATGAGAGAGTGAAGAATGTAGTATTACAGTCATGGCTAGGGTATAGAGAAAGATCAACTTAATGCATGATTAGTCTATTCCAAGGTCTGACAGCAGCCGGGAAGAAACCGTTCTTGAGTCGTTTGGTACATGACCTCAGACTTTTTTATCTTTTTCCCAAAGGAAAAATGGAAGAGAGAATATCCAGGGTATGTGGGGTCCTTAATTATGCTGGCTGCTTTGCCGAGGCAGCAGCAAGTGTAGACAGAGCCAATGGATGGGAGGCTGGTTTGCATGATGGATTTGGTTACATTCATGACCTTTTGTAGTTCCTTGCGGTCTTGAGCAGAGAAGGAGCCATACCAAGCTATGCTTTCTTTGGTGCATCTGTGAAAGTTGGTGAAAGTCGTTGCTGACATGCCAAATTTCCTTAGTCTTCTAAGAAAGTAATGGAGTTGGTGAGCTTTCTTAAATATAGTGTTGGCATGGACGGACCAGGACAGTTTGTTGGTGATCTGAACATCTAAAAACTTGAGTTCTCGATCCTTTTACTTCATCCCCGTTGATGTAGACAGGAGCATGTTCTCCTTTTGCTGTCTGAAGTCAATGACAATTTCCTTTGTTTTATTGACATTGAGGGAGAGATTATTGTAGCTGCACCAGTTCACTAGATTCTCTATCTCATTTGTGTACTCTGTCTCATCATTGTTTGAAATTCAGCCCACTACAGTGGTGTCATCAGCAAACTTGAAAATCGAATTGGAGGGGAATTTGGCCACACAGTCATAGGTTTATAAGGAGTATAGTCGGGGGCTGAGAACACAGCCTTTTGGGGCACTGGTGTTGAGGAGGAGGTGTTGTTGCCTATCTTTACTGATTGTGGTCTATGAGTAGGAAGTCCAGGATCCATTGCAAAGGGAGGTGCTGAGGCCCAGGCCATGGAGTTTGGAGATGAGTTTCGTGGGAATAATGGTGTTGAAGGCTGAGCTATAGTCAATAAATAGGATTCTATACAGGTGTCCTTGTTATCTAGGTTTTCCAGGGTTGAGTGCAGGGCCAGGGAAATGGCACCTGCTGTGGACCTGTTGTGGCAGTAAGCAAACTAAAATGGATCCAGGTAGATCAGGAGGCTGGAACTGATTCGTGCCATGACTAACCTTTTGAAGCACTTCATAATGATGGATGTCAGAGCCACTGGTTGATAGTCATTAAGGCACACTGCTTGGTTTTTCTTAGGTACCGAGATGATGGTCATCTTCTCGAAGCAGATGGGGACCTCAGATTGTTGTAAACAGAGGTTGAAGATGTCTGTGAATACCTCCGCCAGCTGATCCGCGCAGGATCTGAGTGAATGTCTGGATACCCCAACCAGGCCAGTTGCTTTCCATGGGTTGACCTTCAAGAAAGCTGCTCCTCAATGCATCTGCAATGGTGACCCCATCCAAGGCTTCCTGGGTGGAGGGCACACTCTCACTGACCTTTTGCTCAAAACGGGCATAGAATGCATTGAGCTCATCAGAGAGGGGTGTGTTGGAGCTGGTGATTTTACATGCCTTCATCTTGTAGCGTGTTATGTCTTGGACACCTTGCCATAATTGGCAGGGTCGATGTTGTTAGCCTGGGATTCTAGCTTGGTTTGTACTGTCTTTTGGCATCTTCGATGAATGAAGGGAAATAAGAGAAAAAATAGAGAAAGATGTGAGTTCAGAGTTAGGGCATGGTGAAGTTTGTTGCAGTGGGCTAGTGGAAGGGATGGAAGTGGCAGAGGCAGGTGATTATCTGGTTTCTATCCATGAATTCCTTGCACTTATTGTTGCAGTGATAAGGGTGGAGGATATCGGGAAATGTTTTAAGAAGATTGCATGCAGTAAAGAAGGTGGGAATATCTTTGTATTCCAGGAAAAACCTGAAATCAAAGCAATTTTAGCAGATGAGAATAGGACTGAAAGTGCTTTATATGGTCCTGCCAGATCTGGTGGCGAATAGCAGTTGTCCATCATATTCTTTCAAATCTGTGTCCCTTGGACTTAAGGGAGAGGAGACAGGGGTTTCATAGAATACCTATAGTGCAGAAGGAGGCCATTCGACCCATTGAATCTGCATCGACTCTCCAACAGAGCATCTTACCAAGGCCCACCTGCCACCCTATCCCTGTAACCCCACACATTTACCCCACTGACTCACCAAACCTAAAAAGCTTTAGACACACTAAGGAGCAATTTAGCATGGTCTATCCACCTAACCTGCACATCTTTCGACTGTGGGAGGAAATCAGAGCTCCCAGAGGAAATCCACGCAAACACAGGGAGAATGTGCAAACTCCACACAGACAATCACCCAAGGTCGGAATTGAACGTGGTTCGCTGGTGCTCTGAGGTAATAGTGTTAACAACTGTGCCATTGTGCCACCCGAGTCTAACTTCCTTTCCCGGATAGTCTCCCACCCTTCTCAGTTAGTCTGCCTCCCTTCCCAGTTAGTCTGCCTCCCTTGTCCATCCTCAGCCTCACCCCTCCCCACTGGGCCTCCCTTCCCCTGCCCAGCCTTCGCGCAGACTGGCCTACCAGCACCTGATCTCAATCCAGAGGGTTGTACAATGAATGATGGCCAGAGTGAGAGACAGTAATGATTTTACTCAGGACTAGGGCATCAACAGTTAGGATTTTAAAAGTGTTATTGAAAATGAATTGGGATGTGATTTTTTTTTCAAGGACAGGTAGAAAAAGATGCAGTGTTGGAGAATGAATGTGGGGTGTTGGTGGAGAGTGATACAAGAAAATGCTCAGAAAGGGTCTCATCTGTGATCAATACAATGGTAGTAACAAGACCACGTTTGAAATTTTGTGGCCACATTGTGCCTGCTGCAGAATGTGTTAGAGCAGAGAGAGGTGAGTGGTTTAGCTTTAGCAAATCCCTGTCTGTATCTTCCCACCCATCGCTCTCAGACGTAATCTGATTCCCCCCCAAGCAAGGGGGAGATGGAGCCTGAGGGGGCTATGGTCATGAGTGGAGTCATAAAGGAATACGAAGGAGGTTCATGGAAGGGAAGTCATAAGAGGTCATGAAGGGGGGTGTCATAAAGAGGGTCATGAAGTGGGACTTGAGAGGACCCCAATGCCCTGATGCCAGTGATCTTTATTGGGGAGTGACGTGGGTAAACATCCCTTCAACGAGGGAAGGGAGGGTCCTCAATATCTATGGGGGGAAGGGGGTTCCACAATTTCAGTTTGAGGTCAGTGCACCCTTCAAAAATGGTGCCTGATCTCTATGGAGCCGGGTTTACCAGTGTGGTTAAGCACCCCCCCACCCCTTCTCAGAACCTGTCAAAACTCACCCTCTCCCGTAAAATGACTAAGGGGCCGATTTTACCATTGCTCATTTTCGGGTATGAAAATGTGATAAAGTCGGGTGTGAGGCCATTAACACGATCTGCGTCCGCGTCTGCCTAAATGGCTACTTTACTGAGACCCGGGAATGGCCATGATAGATTCAAGCCTGAAATGGGTGCAACAGCGATTTAAATGCATTTGCATGTATTTAACTTGAATTAATGAACTGCCCGCCCAACAAAATGGAAATACTGAATAAAAGTCTGAATCGGGTGTTCCAGCTGCTGAAGAGGCGAGTTCAGAGTTTCCAACGTCTCTCTGATTCAGATTGGTGGTGGGGGGAGGTCAGAACATTCCCTGGTGAGGTGGGGGAGGGAGGAGGAAGGGCTGTGTGGTCTGGTTGGGGTGGGGGAGAAGGGCAGGTCATTGTCTGGTTGGCGGGGAAGGGCTGATTGTTGTCTGGTTGGGGGTTGGGGGAGTGAGGCCCAATCAATCTCAATCTCTTGGCGGGGGGAGAGTGAAGTCAGATCATTCTCTGGGGGGGGTGGGTGGGGCGGGGGAGGTGGGGGGGCGGGGGGGGGTGCGGTGGTGGCTGTTGGGAGGGAGGGGGTGAGGCCAGATCATTTTCTGTGGTGGGGGAGAATGAGGCCATATCATTCTCTTGGGGAGTGAGGCCAGATCATTCTCCGGGGTGGTGGGGGAAGTGAGGCCAGATCATTCTCTTGAGGGGGGAGAGCCATATGGATCTCTGGTGGGAGGGGACGGGGGGAACAGGGGTCTGCTGCCACTCTGTGGGCGATCGGTTGGAGGGAAGGGGACAGGGGGTTGCAATTGGTTTGGGTAGCGGGGAGAGGGTGGATAAGGGGGACAGTGATATCTGTGGGGGCCTCCGCTTTTTGAGGCATCTGACATGGGCGTGCTTTTTAAATATTTCTCTAACTGCGCATGCGCAGTTCAGAGCTGCGATCATTTTGGGCACGCTAAGCTCTGCCCACAGTGAGAATGGGACCCACAATTTTTTTTCAGGCTGAGTGTGTATGGGTGCCTGAGAACAGTTTCACAAGTCGGATCTGAATTGCACCCATATTCAGCACTTAGAAGGAAAATGGTAAAATCAGGCTCTAAGTGTGGGAAAATTGCGATCTGATTTGTACCGGCATATCCAATGGGAATCACACTAGTTTTCTAACCCGAAAGGACATCTGGTCATTTTTTGGGAAAAGTCCCCCCCACATGGCAAGGTTAAATGGGTGGCAGTGGACATGGGTTGGAGTGTTTACATGGAGGGTGAGATTATGGATGGGATTTTACAGCCTCGCTCGCTGCACCATGGTGTGTGAGCCCTCAGCGATGGCCCACTGAGTCTGGACCAAGATCTGGAGCCTATCTGCAATCGAGACTGGAAATTCCCACCCAAGGTCAATGCAGATTTCTGTTTTTGGACCCTGGCCTGTGCCGATTCTGTGGCAGGCGAGGTGGTAGAGTTCCGGCCTATGAGCGGATAAGAGGGCGATAAAATAAGAAAGAACAGAGCATGATAAGTTGGGGTGCATATTGAAATCATGTGAGAAATCCTTTGGTGCTGTTGGTGAGAGAGGAAAACAGTGAAGATAGTTCAGTGAGAAAACTTTTATTGCACTTGGATCTGCAGTACAGAATAAAGATCTTGAGCAAGAGTTGAGATGACCAAGATAAGGTGAGATGTTCAAAGAAGGAGAAAGTGGCAGAAAGTAGTGAGGCAGGCCAAGATGTCATTTGGCGATAAGAACCACACCACCACAAGCATGGTCTTGATGGGGAAAGTTGTGGAAGGTATGGCCAGGTGGGGAGACCTCATTTAGGGGGAAGGTGTCATCACCACTCAGCCAAGGTTCCATTAAAACTATGATACTAATTGAATCATCCACAATATGTTTAGGGATGGCAAGTGTCTTGGGATCACACTTGAGACACAGCGGGCGATTGCAGAGAGGCTCCAGATCTTGGTCCAAACTCAGAGGGCCATCGCTGAAGGCTTGCACACCATAGTGCAGATACAATTGGGCCTCACTCACTGGCATGGCCAACCCAGGTCCATAACCCTGGGTAATGTCAGTACGACACTTGGGATGGGTGCTGTGGGAAGGGAGAACATAAGAACATAAGGACTAGGAGCAGGAATAAGCCATCTGGCCCCTCAAGCCTGCCCCACCATTCAATAAGACCATGGCTGATCTTTTCATGGATTCAGCTCCACTTACCCACTTGCTCACCATACTCTTAGTTTCTTGTCTGTTCAAAAATCTTTGCCCTAAAAACATTCAAAGAAGTAGCCTCAACTGCTTCATTGGGCAGGGAATTCCACAGATTCACAACCCTTTGGGTGAAGAAGCTTGTCTTCAACTGAGTCCTAAATCTGCTCTCCCTATTTTGAGGCTACGTCCCCTGGTTTTGCCTACCAGTCAAGGGTGTGGAATTGGATAAAGAGAATGTAAGTGAGGATACAGAAGGGTGAGAAGGTGTTAAGAGTGTCCATTATGTGATCAAAATGCAAGAATGGGAGAACAGAGGTGCAGATTGTTCTTGTTCAGGGGATGAACTCTCTCTTCCACCTTCATCCCATTTCCATTCATTTTATTCCATTTCAGTTGATCTCATTCATCCATTTTATCATCCTTCTTTTTCACTTTTATTTTTCCACCTCTCCATTCCAGCTTTCCTTCTTTCCACCAACCCCCTCCCCTCCTGTCCCCCCTTCAGTGCAACTGCCACATTCCTTAGGCAGTCCTTTAACAATCTGACCCTGATGCCATGGGGCCAGCAGGTGCTGTGCAAATCATCTATAGTCCCCTGAACTGGTGGCATGTCAGTGACGGTGGCAAAGTCTTCAGCCGGGGCTTCTTGTTGGGTTTGGCTTAGGTCAAAATGGATGTAGTGCCTTGCCTGGAAGTACAGGGCATTTGTCATCTCCCGGATGCACCTGTGGACTGATGACTGTGAAATGCCACACAGGTCCCCGCTGGAGCCCCGGAATGACCCGGTGGTGGAGAGGTTAAGGGCAGCTGTCAGCTTAACAACCAGCAGGAGTGGGTGGCCTCTTTCCCCATAAGATGCCAGGTCAGTGAAGACGTGGCTTAGCTTGTCACCAAGTGAAACCTTCAGCAGCACATGGCATCTGTTCATGGAATGACATGTATGACCTCCACTGCCAGGATCTCCTCCTCTGCTGTCTTTTACCCTCCCCGCAGGCCAACTTCTGGCCAGATCCTGACTCAGACCAACAGCCTCCTGTTGTCCAGGTGTAGATTCTGGTCTGGGTTGGGTGTGCCATAGGTAACAATGTCTGCCAACTGCCACAGCAGTGCTGATGATTGCTGCCAGCTCTGATGGCTCTAATCCAAGATCCATTTTTGCTCTGCGGGAGGGCAGTGGGGTGGGGTGGGGGGGGGGTGCGGTTTAAGGAGAGAGTGAAAGAAAGTCTGTGATTTTATCCACTCTGGGATCCTCAATCCCTGCCAGCACCCAGTGTCCCCATGTATCTGAACCTCTGGTGCCATGCTCCACCTCGAGTGGCTGCTGTTATCACATCATCATCTCAACAGCCACTTTCACTTCTCCCTCATGGTCACCAATGGTGTCCCGCAGGGCTGTGCCCTCCCTTCATATGATGCAGCACAATACCTTCTGCACTCCCAGTGCAATTGCGTGCTCGGTGGTATTCAGCACAGAGCGGCTCCTGGATGGCTGGATCTCCCAGGATACAAACCCCTGTTACCACAAGCCAGTGGCAGCAGCGTGAGGCAGGCTTGATTCAGTGCTCTGGCTTTCATGGTGAGCATAAGGGTGGCTGTAGGAAGGTGCTCATTGAGGATAAACATGAAGTATAAACCTACATGTACCCACCTGGACATTTGGTGCAAAGTGGCTTCCAAACATGGCATCCAGGTCAGACAATAGGGAAGCACCCTCTTCTATGCAACGGATGGCCATTACAGGAAGTACCACAGAGTTCATAAGAACATAAGAACATAAGAAATAGGAGCAGGAGTAGGCCATCTGGCCCTTCGAGCCTGCCCCGCCATTCAATAAGATCATGGCTGATCTGTAGTGGCTCAGTTCCACTTTCCCGCCCTCTCCCCATAACCCTTAATCCCCTCTCTTATCAAAAACCCATCAACCCGCTTCTTAAAAATATTTAGTGAGGCAGCCTCCACCACTTCAACGGGCAGAGAATTCCAGATATTCACCACCCTTTGAGTGAAGAAGTTCCTCCTCAACTCCGTTCTAAACCGCCCCCCCTTTATCTTGAGGCTGTGCCCCCTAGTCCTATTGTCTTTTTTGAGCGGGAAGAGTCTCTCCACCTCTATCCTATCCATCCCATTCATCATCTTATACGTCTCAATGAGATCTCCCCTCATTCTTCTAAACTCTAACGAGTACAAGCCTAGTTTATTCAGCCTCTCCTCATAGCTCAACCCCCTCAACTCCGGTATCAGCCTAGTAAACCTCCTCTGCACTCCCTCCAAGGCCAAAATATCCTTGCGCAGGTGCGGCGCCCAAAACTGCACACAGTACTCCAGCTGCGGCCTCACCAATGCCCTATACAGCTGCAGCAAGACCTCCCTACTTTCATATTCAATCCCCCTCGCTATGAAGGCCAGCATCCCATTCGCCTTCCTGACCACCTGCTGCACCTGCAGGCTGGGTTTTTGCGACTCATGCACAAGGACCCCGAGGTCCCTCTGCACTGTCGCCTGCTGCAGTTTTTCGCCACGTAAGTAATAGTCCTGCCTACCATTCTTCCTACCAAAGTGGACCACCTCACACTTGCCACCTCACTCATGCAGTGTGCAAAGCTGTGTGAGCACCTTCTGGGCTCCCTTGATTAGAGTGACAACTGCCAGGTGCTTGTGACTGTTAGTGGGGGCCTGGGATGGGATGTCCGCAATAAACCACAGAGCCTTTTCAGCCGAGAAGTGGCAGGGTAGGAAGGTACGATATTAGTGACCTTGACATCTGGAACCCTTTAGGGGTCTTTCAGCAGGCAGGGAGAATGCTTGCCACATAACTCCAAACCAGCGGTGACCCCTGACCTAAGGATACCTGGCCCAGCCCAAGCAATCCTACCCTGCCCCACCAGGCCATGGAAGACCCCTGCTGTGAAACAGTTCACACCATTAAGAAAGGAGCTGGGAGCATTGCAAACATTTTTTGTGCTGGGCGCAAAACAGATTTTTAGCCTTACTATTCTCCAGAGATCTAATAATGGGGTGGCGATGTCGAAGAATCTCTCCCCCTCCTCTCCCCACACACACCTTCTACCCAGCACAACAACCTGGACCTTCCTTTAATCTTTAACAGCCCCATCAACCAAACCTGTTGTCAGGCAGACTTTGGCACAGATTACCTCATTTCTTCGATTTTATCATAAAGTCCAGATGACACATTACAATCAGATTCTCAATACTGTTGAATGCAGTATTCACTTTAAACATGGTGCTAGCACCTACCATGGCATGACCTGATACCGCCCCCAATGCCTGTATATCTGCTTCTGCTCCCTCACTGTTTGGTCCCTGCACCTGCTGACTCTTAATTGGCCAGCTGCTGGTAGATCACGTTCAGCTTGTTGCTCTGATTTCAAGTGGTGGGACCTGTTGCCTAGCCACAATATTCAAACTGTAGTTCCACCTAGATGACAATTCCCTAATTTTACAGCAGAATTTGAATAGGATTTTGTTTATTCAAAGAGACAAAGTTACTGCATTACATAAATGAGAAACACTACCAAAAGGTGACACCATGCATCTGGACTGGTGGTTAACATTTTAACCTGCACCAATCCAAATGTCTGAAGTGGGGTTAGGATATTGGTGCCTGTTAGAGTCCACAATCCAAAACATAACAATCTTATAAACCTCATGATTATAAGTACATAAGAATGTGTTCTTACAATTCTCCATTTTGAGTATAAAGAAATCAACCTATGATCGTTCAAACTGATCTGCTTGCTTCTTTACTTTCTGAATTAAGCAGTTAAGTATACATAATTCTTTTGTGGGTAACTTTTACAATCACCTGTAAGACTTTTGACTGAGGGTGCTGCTTAATTGTGGACTCTAACCGGCACCAATATCCTAACCCCACTTCAGACATTTGGATTGGTGCAGGTTAAAATGTTAACCACCAGTCCAGATGCATGGTATCACCTTTTGGTAGTGTTTCTCATTTATGTAATGCAGCAACTTTGTCGCTTTGAATAAACAAAATCCTATTCAAATTCTACTGTAAAATTAGGGAATTGTCATCTAGGTGGAACTACAGTTTGAATATTATGGCTAGGCAACAGGTCCCACCACTTGAAATCAGAGCAACAAGCTGAACGTGATCTACCAGCAGCTGGCCAATTAAGAGTCAGCAGGTGCAGGGACCAAACATTGAGGGAGAAGAAGCAGATATACAGGCAATGGAGGTGGTATCAGGTCATGCCATGATCGGTGCTAGCACCATGTTTAAAGTGAATACTGCATTCAACAGTATTGAGAATCTGATTGTAATGTGTCATCTGGACATTGTGCTTTCACCTTTTCATTGATTTAAAGTCCAGATATCTGCTGGGCTCCTTTGAAGCATTCTTCCAGTACTTCTTGAGCTCTGTAATTATACTTGCAGGTTTTTGAAAAGTTCATGAAACCATCCAAAAAATCTATTCAAATGCACCTCAATCTTATTAATTTTGCATAAATCTATCAAAATATACAAGCTGGTATTTAAAAACCACTTAAAAGAAACATTATTCCCTAAACAGCTCATAAACCGCCAATGAGACAAAACCTAAAGCCTTCGAACCATAGAAAATTACAGCTCAGAAACAGGCCTTTTGGCCCTTCTTGTCTGTGCCGAACCATTTTTGCGTAGTCCCACTGACCTGCACTTGAACCATATCCCTCCACACTCCTCTCATCCATGAGCCCGTCTAAGCTTTTCTTAAATGTTAAAAGTGACCCCACATTTACCACTTTATCCGGCAGCTCATTCCACACTCCCACCACTCTCTGTGTGAAGAAGCCCCCCCAATATTCCCTTTAAACTTTTCTCCTTTCACCCTTAACCCATGCCCTCTAGTAATTTTTTCTCTCCTAGCCTCAGTGGAAAAAGCCTGCTTGCATTCACTCTCTCTATACCCATCAAAATGTTATACACCTCTATCAATTCTCCCCTCATTCTTCTACGCTCCAGGGAATAAAGTCCTAACCTATTCAATCTCTCTCTCTAATTCAGCTTCTCAAGTCCCGGCAACATCCTTGTGAATCTTCTCTGCGCTCTTTCAATCTTATTTACATCCTTCCTGTAACTAGGTGACCTTCTTCACAGCTATGTAAAAAACTCCCACAAAACTGAATTATATTAGGAGACAGATTCCCCAAGTCAGGGCAGGCAGCTCATTGAGGAGAGCAATGGCTGTCCTGCAGCCATTTCATGCCCAAATGGCCATTAATATCCTCCAGGTTGGATTTCTGCCCAACAGGATCAAGAGGGCCCACCTCAGAAAGCTGCTGGTCAATCAAGAATCTGACAGTTTTTAAGCACTTTGGGACAGAGACGTGCACCATTTGATTGGGAATTGGAAATGTATATAGGAATCTTCTTGGTGCCAACCAGGCAACCAGGGCCTAGGGGTTCTGTTACAGAGAGCCACCCCTGCTCGACAGCTACCCACAAAGGAAAACATCAATGCTTGGTATGGGTTCCTCTCGCCACTCATTAAATCCAAGCAGCAGGGGGAGATGGACCTTAAATTGGAACTAATTGCACATTTAAGGGTCTCAATTGGCCATTGGTAGGTATGCTACCCATGCCATATCCACCACTAGTATAATAGCATTGGGGTCAGGCAGGTATGCAGCAGGCAGACAGCCTGCCAGATTTAGCGAGCCACCTCCCTTCAGACATTTGCACAGGTGAGTGTAAAATCTAACTCCATTAGTGAGGCTTGGAGCTCAACCAAAGATTCCTAATGACATTCAATTTCTCAATTGTATCACAAATGCTCTAAAACAGAAAACAGTGAAACCTTCGCAATAAGCCAAACTGGTGACTGATTTAGCAATCAAAGAAGTCAGCCTTCTGCTGAATGTTTTTATGGAGCTCATGACTTCTGCATACAGTGGATACCAGGTGAGTGGGTATGGAGGATGCATGGTACACATGGAGAATGTATGTGGGCATGAGGGGTTGAAACATGGAAGAAATGAATGGCATAAAGTTGGGAGGGGTGGGGCTGATGTTTGAGTGCCCAGTATTTGTTGACAGATCTGGGCTGGTATCCCAGTGAATTGAAGTGGACCTTCTAACCTGCTCGCCCCAGCATCCATCTGCCTCCATGCCCTCTTGCTTCTGGATGCAACAATCTTGGCCCCAGCCCATTCCCGTCACCGCACAATGAAAATATCATGGACAGGCACTGCTGAACAGGAGGTGGGATCGTGAGATCAGGAAATGACCCAACTCACGATTCCTGTGTTGAGAATGAAAATCCAGGTCATTGTCTCTGAGTTCACTTCAGACCATTCCAAATTGTGCTTCATAAAAGAATCCAACTTCTCTAAGCACAACATGATAAAACTCTACATACAGCAATTATATAAGTCAATGATGAAATATAATTGGAAACATTTAAGAGTAAATGAATACTTTCTAATTGTACCTCACTATAAAAAAGCTAAATGTGTTCATGTCACTCAGTTCGTTTGCACATCTGTTTTCTTGTGTCTCCCATTTTAAAGTATAAATTGTATTTCTGTCAATTTAAATCAAGTCTGTAATTGCCTGCACTCATGCATATAGAGAAACATCCATCACATCCTCAGAAATAGTAGTGACAATGGCAGCAGGTGTTGTAAATGAGGTAGTGGGAAAGAGGGCACATTCCACCCCAAGAGTTTACCTGTTGAAGGCCCCTGTCTTGGATAGAGCCTTCATCACAATACATCTTCAAGGCCCTAGGGTTCTTTTAAGTTTTTCTTCCCTTCCTTCAATCACAGCACCACTTGGATCTTTCCCTGCTACAACATCAAACATGGACTGCACATTTCTCAGCTCAAAGTGAACAATTTTAGGGTTGTAGATAAGTTAGTGTTCACTCTGTTATTGGTGACATAAAATGGCTGAAGCTTAATTTTAAAAGATTAATTCAGGGGATGTGTGGTATCACTGGCAAAGCCAGCATTTATCACTTATCCCTTATTGACCTTGAACAGAGTGGCTTGCTAGGCCATTTCTGAGCTAACCACATTGCTGTGGTTCTGGAGTCACATGTAGGCCAGACTAGGTAAAGGTGTCAGATTTCATTTCCTAAAGGATATTAGTGAATCAGGTGGATTTCTCTGATAACCGATATCTTAATGGTCATCACTGGCCTTTAATTCCAGATTTTTGTTGAATGCAAAGTTCACCATCAGTCATGGTCCCCAAATATTATTCTGGGTCTCTGGAGTACTAGTCCAGTGACAATATCACTGTTGTCTCTCCTATTAGCCTGTTCTCTCACTATTAACACAGGATTGGTGTGTGTGTCAGTGGTGGAGGAGGAGTGAGATATTCGTAATCCCTCCCAGTGAGAAATTAGATTCTACTCCTATAATCAAGAAACTGAAACCACCTCCTGCACAGCTCAAATTTATTTTCCCACTTGGTTTTATTCTCCTTTCTTTTGACGATGCCGATCCATGGACTGCATGTTCTTCAGGCCTGAATCTGTGCACCAAAGTGTTGATGAGCTGTGGCATAGGGCACTACAGTGGAGTCCTATCCATATTTTACCAAGCGTCCAGGCTTGTACATTTTCCATAGCAGGCACTGGGTAACAGTCAGAAACAATGTCCTTTGCTGAATTTCTTTACATAACATAAGAACATAAGAAATAGGAGCAGGAGTAGGCCATCTGACCCTTCGAGCCTGCCCCGCCATTCAATAAGATCATGGCTGATCTGTCGTGGCTCAGTTCCACATTCCCGCCCTCTCCCCATAACCCTTAATTCCCTAACCCAGGAACAATAAGGTTAATTTAGTGTGCCAAATACACTGGCTGGGATTGAGCCTGGAACCACATGGTCTGTAACCAACAGCTAACCAACATCACTAAAACAGATTAACCGATCATTGTCACACTGTTGTCTGTGGGAGCTTCCTGTGTGCAAATTGGCTGTCATGTTACCTGCATGACAACAGTGACTACACTTCAAAGGTACTCTGGGATATCATGCGATCGTGAAAGGGTTAAGTACCAAACCAAGCAATGTATTTACACACTTACAAGTTATGGAAGGAGTTCCCTGGAGAAACTTGAATACAATATTAGAATTCATAAACTGATATGAATTTCATCCAGCTCCGATGAATATTCCACCAGAAATGCTAACTTGGTTATCCCTCTCTAGATTTGGCATGATCTGCTCTGTATCTTGCCACATTTTCTACTTTTTATTTAAGATTCACAATCTCATTTATGTGTCTTGTGGAGCTTACAGGTAATAAATACTAATAAATACTTTCAAAAAATATTAGTCTGGTGCAGCAAACAAACCACATCGTGTAAAACATAAAAGGCATATAAGTGGGGCATGGAATTTAGTTAAATTTATTAGTAATATCCACCACAATCCCCAAAATTGAAATGATAAAGCGTCATGTTGATCATTATAGTTTGCAACAGTTTGATTTTTATTTGCAGAACGCCTTCCTTGTGACACATGACAATAGTCTTCAAATTGTCTAGTGATATTACAAATTACAGTAACTAATCCCTCAGAAATAAGTTCATTAACAGGAACAACTGCAATACTACATTGCAACAAACCATATCCATTTTCTACACTAAGATATTGTCAAGGACAAACTTTGAAACTTAGAACAGCAGAAGTCTACGTTAATCTTGTCGGTGCAGTGTGCAAGGACATCTTGGTACCTGAATAACAAGAGGTTATGCAAGCCATTACATTGTAATGTCTCTGCCAGGATCTGATTGCTGCATTTACAAGACACTGGACAATACAGATCTGCAGATCTTTGATCTATGCTCCTGATTGCTTTGAAATGGCCTGGCCATTTTAGTAAAAGCTTGGAGAAAGGGGAAGGGAATAAAAGCTACTTTTACCCAAGTGACTGCTTCTACCTACTACCACATTATGCCAGCACCTTAAGAAAAGGCAGGTGTTAACTTCTCGAGTAATTGGACTCCTTCTCCCCAGTACAAATTTAGACTCAATATTGATGGACAAATTAGCGCACAAAACAAAATTAAGAAAAACAAAAATGCAATAATAAATGCAGTGAAACAAAAAAAAAATTGATGTTAAAACTACAATTTGTTGTCCAGCTTTTCTCTGAAAGGGCAACATCCATCCTGACCAAGGAAATGTGACAAGATATTATGCAACAGTGGAACTTATCGTCAACACAAGGGCGCATGGAACATTAACTGAAACCGTTTCAAAGCAACTATGCATTAGAGATTAATCTGTGTCCTTGGGATGACTTAAATGGCAATTTAAAAAAAAAGAGGCAACAGAAGGACACTGTGGTGAGATGCACAATTATAACACTGATTTGAACCAACAGGCGCAATGATTAATTTTGAATGAACTGAAATTCTGGATTATCTAAACTCATGAAAGAACGGAGTGAGATTTTGTCATACAAAGCTCAAATAGTACAAAGATGTCGATGACACTCAAAATATGTACAAGCGTTATGTAACCCACAGTTGCTAAAACATAGAGTGTCAGTAAGACCATCAATCATTGCACTACTTGTAATGCAGCTACTGCAAGGTGTCTGACTACTGTGGTATTATATGCTATGGCTACACAAAGTGTAAAACTGCATTATGATGAACTATAACTCTGGAATACAACACATGAATTACAGAACAACCTATAACTTTGGCAGTTAGCCAACATTCTCTGCTGCTTCGGTAAGCAGCTTTGAACCATTCCACGTAGTCTTGAACTGTTCAGGGACTGGATATTCTTTCTACAAGAGAAACAAATAGCCTGTTAGTAAATAGGATTTCATTCTTGAAATAATACTGTCTAGCTAGCACCTACAATGACAACAGATTATTAGTAATTCTCAGCAGCTGAGAGAGGGAGCATAGAATCACATAGTCCATTTGGCCTTTGCTACTGTGTTAGCTCTTGCAAACAGCTATCGAATTAGTTCCTCCCCTTTCCTCAAAGCCTTGGAGATATCTCTTTTTCAACTATATATTCAAGCTGTCCAAACTTTTTTACCTTGGTGAGCCTCAATGATGGAGTGCATTCAGTGTTTAAAGTTGTGTTCCCATACAGTATATCTCCAGATCTTGGTGCTCTGATTTGGGATTTTCCATCCAAGAGGCAACCTTCTTAAATTTCCAGTTCTATAAATTCCAAACAGGACTGACCTCCAAAGTGTGTGCTTTCCCACTTACCCTCAATTGTGCCAACAACTTCTATTTTCCTCTCTTTGCAACTATACAAAATGAATTTAGAATTAAATGTAAACAGGACTGAGTTTTCTGAGCTTCACATGTCAGATTAGCTGAGCCAGTATCTGGACACTTAGACACAGGTAAAGATTACCCTTTAGTTATCTTATCAAGGCTTGAAGTGTTTCTACTCCTTGCAGTTTATGTGGGAGCATTATTCATTTACTTAAACAGGATGACACCCTTGGGAGGGGAGCCACCTCAGATTTCCTAAAGCATATCCAACCATAATTTCTACCTTTATAATCATTATCCAAACCACAAGTTAATATGACTGAAAAATATAAAGGAACATTGGTCAACCTTTGCAAGGAAAACAGACTGGCATTTTGTGCACCACGGGATTTTAGCAACTCAAGCTCCTGGCACAGAACTCTATGGCTAGAAATGCACATGAATACAGGTCAGTACAGAATTTCTATCCAATAATATTTAATAGGCAGAAAATTGATGGGGTGCAACCAAACTCTGTGCCCAAATTCCCAAAATGTATTCATCATGTGAATGTCTAGTTCTGGAAATGCTAATTTATAAAGACTACCCCATACTGTCCAATATCTGTCAAGAATGCAATTAATGCCTCTAAAATTTAATTCTTGAAGCCCCAGTATCATTTTGGTGAATATGCACAGTATTCAATCTTATATATTCTTCCTCAAGTCCAATGCCCAAACCTGAATGCAGTATTCCTGATAAGGTCTGACCAAGGATATCTACAGCAGAAGCATAACTTCATTCCCTTTGCGATACAGCCCCATTGAGATAAAGGCCAGCATTCCACGAGCATTTTTGACTGCTGCTGTTTCAACTTTTTAACTGCACAAGCATTGCTTTCTTTTTGGCAACACTGTAACTCCTGTCAGTGGCTAGAAAGGCATCAGGAACAGTTGTACATGTTGCACTCGGCCAACACTGCAACTGCTGGTGCATGACAACTGTTTCTGACCCCTTTCCAATCGGTAGCAGGAGTTTGGAATATGTACCATCAGCACTAATTTCATGGTTGCAAATAATGTTTAAAACAAACATCATTTGCCAGCATTAATTATAAAATCTCACCCTCTGTAGCCTGATTATGCATGTCAGTTCCCAATCTGTAATGAGATTTCATTCTCAATGAGATTTTACGTGACTGATACCTATTAAGTGGGGTCAGTTGGAGCTAGGCTAAAGTGGTACTTATTGTAAGCAACAGTGGCCTCACCTGTCAGATGGAGAGCTGGCATGAGTCCTGCATCACCTCCTTAGGAGAAGGCCTGCTAAATTAAGTGTCTCTCAGGCACTTAAATGGCTAGCATGGGCCTTCCCCAGGATTAGCGACCCCAGGGATGGAAATTCGCTCTGTTCTCAAGCCTTGCTTGTCAATCAAAGGTTGGCAGCCATGCATTTCAGGCAGCGCCATCGGGGGAGCGCTGGTAGCTGCCAGAAATGCATTTCCCAAAAGCCTAGGATTGCTGAAGGACCCAGGCCACAGGTGAGTGAGGGAGGGATGAGGGTCAAGGGGAGGAGGTTTGCAGCAATTACAGGCCTTGGCCCATTCCTGATCCTGGGTTCCTCAATCAGGCATTGAGTGCCTTTGAATGAGGGACTGTCCAGCCCCCTACCCACCTCAGAAGCCTGCAAACAACAGGGTTTGCTTTTCAGAGTTCCCTCATGGCATTAGGTCCTTAAGTGAGCATTTATTGCCCAGTTAATGGCCTCAATTTATGGAGTGGAACGGCCATCCATGAGACTTTCTATCCCAGACTTAATCAGGGCAGAGTACAGAAGGTCCTTATTCACCTGATTAAATGCCTCCAAACACCCTTGGGAGGAGGGCATTAAATTCCACCCCCAGTATGTTAAGGCTTTGTGCAGGGACATTTACACAGTCTGGGTATCTCAATTGGTAGACAATGGGACTTTCAATCCTAGGTTTTGAGTCCCACATTGGGTAATTAAGTCATTTAAAAATATTTTATTCAATGTACTGTTTTATCAATTTTTTTTTAACTAAAATGTGTTCTTAGATGAAATATTACAATCAATTCTCCAGTCTGAGTTTGGAAAATTTGGAATCTCATTTACTGAACTGTGATTACATATCTGAATTGTCACAAGTATGTTTTACAGAGGGAAATGTTGATAAATGACAGCTTAATTAGATCCAACTTGCAACTGGTTAAAGACTGCATGGTCTTAAAATGGGTAACTTTATTGTTATTTTATTGTTAATCTGTTAACCAACTTGTTTAACTTGGACAGCTGACAAAGTTAAGCTGCCCAACTTCCTACACGTTAGCATGTGTAGTTCAAGCTCCCCCAAGTGTTTTTTGAGAAAAGGAACAAATGTTTGTCTTCAGCTTTCTGTTCAGAGCTTTGCATATTTGGAAATCGGCTGTATGCTTCCAATGACATTCTCCAGTAGGGGGGCAGAAACCAAAGACTTATCCTGAGGGAGTCCTGTCGGAACCTTTTGTAATCACATCAGATTCTGAAAGATGTCAAAACATTGCAAAACAATAAATGTTTACGGCTGTGTAAAACTTACGTAATCATCATCCTGAGGAATTAGGACATTCATTTCAGAAGACTTGGCACTGATAATCTCACATCCTAAAGACTCTTCACTGAGGTATATGTGACATCCCTCTGTCTTATTTATAGATATAGTGGGTACTTTACCCATGACCTGTAAAACAATACACAAAATCATTTGTATTCCAGCTGAACAATGCTGACTTTTAAAGATGCTGTGACAGTTGAAGAGGGATTGCCAAAGATTCCACAAGAAATATAGCATTCTTCAAAAAGAGAAACTGTGTAAACAGTAGAGATTATTGATCCATACTTCGATATGTACATGAGTAAGATATTGTGGCCAAGGTGAATGACGTTAACTTAAGGGACTGGAAAATTCTTTTCCGAATAACAGACACTGCTGCAGTGAGACACTTACTCCATTTGAGCCTCCATTTACTCTCGAGTACTAATTTATGTTCCCATCACATGGTCTTGGGTGTGGAAGGTAACATGTCTGATTTGCAACCTGAATGATTTTCCCAAGCGCTGAAAGATTGCAAAGTGAATCACTATCAGTCACCTGATTTTCCATGCTCAAGTTCCTGATTGGCACTCTTATTGAGGAACGCTCTGTGACGGCAGTACAAACATGTAATGTTAGCCCTTTAGAACCTGTTTGGTGCTGACCGATAGTGAGCTGTACGCTGTAGATTGGCAGCAAGATCAAAGCTCATTAGAGATAACATTCATAAATTAACTGCTACTTTTTATTAAAATGTAAATGTGTTATATATTAAATTTGGTACATCAGATGTACGTTACATTGGAAACTCTCATATCATCCTAGCAGTAGATATGGTATCTGTAATACCTGTTATAAGAGCTTCCAAAGTTAATTTATTGTACCATGCCTGTCACAGATTGACTCCGACCCAGTATTATACAAAGTAGGTGCTAGGCACAGGTAAATGGCCAGTTTCATATTTTACTTTTAATATATTCATTTAACATTTTTGGGTCTTCTCTTTCATTCGTTTTGAAAATAATCTACTTAGAGGGATGAACTTTACTGTGCCCCTACTGAGTATGTTTTCGATGGGGAGGGAGGGCTAAAATATGAGAGGTGTCCAGCCCACCACCATTTCCACCCACCCATGGGCTGTCCCCCACATTACAATGGATGGGCCTGCTCCAAAATCGGCAACCCACCCACTATATTTAAATAAATACGGATCAATTGAGCTTGTTACTGGGGGATATTATGCTGCCCACGTCTTAACATGGTTGGTGTGGGCAAAAGCCTGGGAGATGGCTAGCTTG
Organism: Carcharhinus amblyrhynchos; assembly: GCF_965287045.1. Taxonomy (NCBI): domain Eukaryota; kingdom Metazoa; phylum Chordata; class Chondrichthyes; order Carcharhiniformes; family Carcharhinidae; genus Carcharhinus; species Carcharhinus amblyrhynchos. The sequence goes on from NC_137325.1 coordinate 32,219,303, forward strand.
AGGCCAAGTTGAAAAGGGTTGGAAGGAAGGCAGATCACAGAATTTCGGGGGTGTTCTATGCACATCTTGGACACCACCCACCCCAGAAGTCAGCCCCTCCTTTGTGCCTCACTGCCTGCCCTTCAAAGCCCAGCCCCCTATCTCCTCTTCCCCTCAGCTTTCAGATCCTCCCTACCCTAAAAGACTCATCTGTCTCTGGCAGCCATAGCTCTTCTTCCTGCTGCTCCCTGCAGTCCCAGCAGCATCTATTACTGAGGTCTGTACTGTTGGGACTCCTAGAGCTTCTTGTCAGTCAGATTGGCTGGTGGTTCTTGAGAATGGAACTTCCTGTCCACTGAAGGGCAGATGTCACACTGTATGCAGGCAGTTAGTAGCATATTATGACTGCCAAGCGAGCTTCTTCCAGGCGTATCAGCTGCTAGCTAACTTTCATTCGGTGGGTAGGGTGGGGAGGGAGCAAACGGCCCCTGCACCCTTATCTGTTCAATGAAACCTGACGTAGTGTGCCTTTAAGAAATGTATTTATATCATGGTTTTGTAAGGGGTATGCATAAAATTCAGCACTATTTTACACCACGCCAATTTGTTTGCACCAGGCAGTTCACCTGCTGAGAAGGCAGGATAGTGATTGATTTTAGCTCAGAATGCATTTGTTTTAATCTGAGTTAATGCATTTTTGTTTTTTTTTGCCTGGGGTTTCAGAGTTGGGTTTTGATTAGGTTGATTGACAGAAGCAGAATCATGTGAATGGGTGGAACTACGCTTGCAGAGACAAAACACAGCTCTCTTTGATTCTAAAACAGCCAGATTCTGCCTGATCTCGAAAGAAGCAAGAGCTGTCTTTCTGTCTCTCTCTTCCTCTCTGAAGGCTAATGTTTGGGGCTGACAAAAGACAGGTGTCTCTCCATTTGTCTCTCTCTCTCTAAAGGTGTTCAAAGGCTTTAGACTATTAATAAGTACAAGCACGTAAACTTGTGTTGTTAGTTAATTGATTGTGAAGTGGTTTAAGTCTATAAGAAGAATGTTGGGTGGGAGTCACCCAAAAAAGTTTTAAGTGCCGAATTCACGTAAAAACTGGAATAAATCTTTTGTTCTTTTTTAAATCAAGCCTGATTTTCAAAGTGAATCTCCAACACTCTCTGCATCATAGGGAGCCCTAGTGTGAATCACACTGAAAAGCTGTGGGTGGAGCCTATTCCTGCTAGCGAGGCGGCAGCATAGCTCTGAGAAGGCCATCGTGCATGTGCTGGTCTGTCAGCACATAGATCGGCGCATGCACAGGAACACTGTACTGCTGGCCTCCTGATCACTGGCCAACCCCGTGACCCCTCTTTTTTGTCCCACTGATCCCCCCCAAGGCCTGATTGCTGGCCTCCCAGACATGTCCGGGCCAATACCCACCCCCATCCTCCCCCTGCAATCCCGACTCCCCCAGCAACCCAATGGCCAATCCCGATCATGGGCCTCCCTCTCTCTGTCACTGATCCCAGCGCAGAGTGGCAGAAGGACCCCATATCCTCACTGATTGCCCTCCCCCCCCCTCCCAAGAGGCCCCACCACCATTAGGTCCTGCCCCCCTCTGGTCCCACCCACTTGCCCGATGCCTGGTGAATAGTACCAAGGTGTCCCCTGGGCTTTGCCATTTTGCCCCTTGGGCAGTGTCGGGGGCCAGGCTGGCAATTCCCAGGAGGCACCTTGGCAGGTACACACAGCTGCCACTGTTCGTCAGTGGTGGAGGGAATTAACGTTTGTGATAGGTTAGCAATCAGGTCGGCTGCTTTGTCTTGGATGGTGTTTGAGTTTCGTGAATGTTATTGGAACTGCACTCATCCAGGCAAGTGGAGAATATTCTATTACACTTCTAATTTGTGCTGTGTAGATGATGGACAGGCTATGGGAGTCAGGAGGTGAATTACTCATCTCGGTATTCCTACTCCTTCACCTGTTCTGGTGGTCACAGTATTTATATGGCTAGTCCAGTTCAGTTTCTGGTCAATGGTAACCCCCAGGATGTTGATAGTGGGGGAATCCAGAGATGGTAATGCCATTGAATGTCAAGGGGTGATGGTTAGCTCCTCTCTTGTTAGAGATGGTCATTGCCTGGCACTTGTGTGGCACAAATGTTATTTGCCATTTATCAGCCTAAGCCTGGATATTGTCCAGATCTTGTTTCATTTGGGCATGAACTGTTTTAGTATTTGAAAAGATACAAATGGTGCTGAACATTGTGCAATCATTGGTGAACATTTCCAATTCTGACCTTATGATGGAAAGGAGGTCATTGATGAAGCAGCTGAAGATGGTTAGGCAGTGATGGCTTGGAGCTGAGATGGTTGACTGCCAACCATCATAACCATCCTCCTTTGTGCCAGGTATGGCTCCAACCACCTGAGAGTTTTCCCCGATTCCCGTTGACTCCAGTTTTGCTAGGGTTCCTTGAAGGCATATTTGGTTAAATGCTGCCTTGACGTCAAGGGCAGTCACTCTCAATTCTTGCATTCAATGTTGTCCATATTTGAACCAAGGCAGAATCCGTAAGCAGGTTATTGCCGAGTAAGTGCTGCTTGATAGCACTATTGTTGGCCCCTTCCATCACTTTGCTGATGATCGAGAGTAGACTGATGGGGTGGTATTTGGCTGGCTTGGGTTTGTCCTGTTTCTTGTGTACAGGACATACCTGGCTATTTTCCAAATTGCTGGGTAGATGCTACCGTAGTAGCAGTACTGGAACAGTTTGGCTAGGAGTGCAGCATGTTCTGGAGCACAATTCTTCAGGATTATTGCCAGAATTTGGGCAGGGCCCCTAGACTTTGCAGTGTCCAGCATCTTCAGTTGTTTCCTGATATCATGTGGAGTGGATCAAATTGGTGGAAGATTGACATCTGTGATGTTGGTGATTTAATAGATTTTTAATTCCAGATTTTTAAAATTGAATTCAAATTCCACCATCTGCCATGGTGGGATTCGAACGTGGGTCCCCAGAACATTAGCTGAGTTTCTGATTAATAGTCTCGTGATAAAACCACCAGGTCATTGCCTCCCTATAATAATTTATGATTATTGAACAATTTATATCCTGGAGTTGTTTATGTGATAGATAGAATTCACCTCCTACTTCAGCAGGCTTCCCCTCTCCAATGCACCAAAGACACAAACAAAATACCAGGACCAAATGCATGACAATTCATTGTGTAAAGAAGAAGATAACTGATTGAATATTATTGGCAGACTTGTGTCAACATTAAAATAGAAATAAGGCCACTAAGCCCAAAGATTTAAAGCTATTTATCAGCAATCAGCTTCAAAAGTGGATAACTGCTGCAAACCTGAAAGTATGTTCGAAGGACAATATTTATTGGCAAATGGTTTTGAGAAATAGGAAACTATTGCAATCTTGATCTATAAAAGGGTTTGAACTGTCAATGCAAGAAAAAAAAGAGGGAATCATCAGGGAGTTTCTGCTAGCTATTTCACTGATCCCAACAGATTGGATTAACCAGGGAGAAATAATTACAATATTATAGCTCACTTTTCATAATAAACTGATGTGTTTCATTCCAATAATGGACAAAGAGAATACATTGACTCAAATCTGTGGTTAATAACGATGTAAATTATGTAAACATTTATTATGCTGTAAATTTTCACAAAACGGGAAATATTTCTACAAGTTCTATTATTTAGTACTATTAAATACTGGGTATTTGCTGATGTTTCTGCAAATGAATTGTTACCTGAATTTGCACATCTCTGGAATTGATGATTTCAACTATTCCCACCACGTTGTCAAACACAAGGCCAAGCTTTTTACAAGAATCTGAAACGTAATAAAATATACTTAGGGGACCAACCAGTGTTACAAACAAAAAGTAATGGAACTAGACAATTGAAGGTAACAAAGTGATGCCCCTACCGTGTGCAAGATAAGCCATTCCTATCAGGTATTTAACCCTTTTGGTATTGACTCACATACTTACCGACTATAATGGAATTGACTTTGCCTTGGACTTTCAGCGTGGATTTGTTGCACTTATAGACATAAGCAACATGTTTCAGTTCAGTCTCAGAAATGACAAGATTGTTATTATTTTCCTGGTATTCCTAGAACAAAGTAACAAAACAGTTACCTGCAAATTCAAATATAAATAAACCCCACAAAGATATAGGGGCAGAATTTGGTTGTGACCTATTTTTGGGTCCATAGCAATGGCATAGCAACATTGTGTGTCCGAACCAAACTAATGTTCTACCTGTTGCACTCCATGGGAAAGTTACACATTTCACTAAGAGAATATTGAAATATTTGTCTTACTTGTAGTGGTCCAAAGATCAAGTTCTTGGAAAGGGTAGTTGAGGCAGCAATGGGCAGGGGTAAGGGGTGATCACATGGTCTGTGAAGTCCAAGGGAAGCATTCCTCCACCTCCTGGTTCCAGAGGAACGTTAAAATGTTTAAAATTTAAAAATACATCTTTGCCTTTTGGGACTGGTCATTGCTTAGGCTGCAATAACTTATTAAGATTCCCAAGCAAACAAGGACTGGGCACTTGCTCTGAACTGTCAAAACCAATTTTTGTAAGACAGTCTGAAACTGGCATTCCTGGCACTTGGCCAGATTTTCTGGTCCCGACATGGTGGGAATCACTGCAGAACGTTCTGCAGTGGTTAGCACTGGTGCCTCACAGCGTCAGGGATCCAGGTTCTGGAAAGAGTGTAGCCTACTGGGCGGGGGTGGGGGGAGGTGTCGGGCTACAGAGGAGGGGATTGGTGATGTTGCGGGGGGGGGGGGGGTAAACTTGCGGGGAGGGCAGTGGGGTCAGTGATCAGGCCATGGCTGGAGGCCGGTAGTGCGGGGTCACTCAGTGCTGACAGATCGGTGCATGTGTGCAGTGGTCTGCTCAGTGCTATGCTGCTGGCCTCTCCAGTGGGCATAGGTCCCGCCACAGCTTTATAATGATATGCACGCTAGTGACCTTTGCAGTGCACAGAGCGTGCGAGATTCTTCTCTGAACTCCTACTGAAAAAAACAGTATGAATTACTTGTTTTTACACAAATTTGACACTTTTTGAAAAGAATTTTGAAAAAACGTTCAAGACTGGTGACTCAGTCCACGTGAGGAACTTTCAGTATGGTCACAGTTGGACCCCCAAATCATAATGGAAAAAACAGGGCCTGCGTCTTATAGGGTCTAAATGCTGGGCAAAGTTGTGAGGAAGCATCTGGATCACCTCAAGAGTAGGGAGCCTGTGCCAGTGCAGGCCTTGTGGGGATGACTACTACCGGAAGACAACCCTACACTTGTACCTTCGTATAATGAAGATATGGATTCCGAAGTAGAAGCAGAAGATACTGGTGAAGCAGCTGGAGTAAAACATCAGGAAGAATTGGCGTCAGTGGCTTTACAATGATTCCTTCGGAAGTGAAGGTCTCTGATCCACTCCACAATCACAGATCCAGTACTGCCTCCAATTGATCACAGGCTGATCGCCAAATGCTAAAAAGGCCAATCCGCAGCTGTGTACTGGAAGAAACGGACTGGAGGGGGAGGGATCTTATGATGGCCACAGGGGATCGCTAATAGATCCTTCTGTGAACGTTGTAGAGTACAAGCTCCCCTATTTATAAATGACCTGGATGAGGAAGTGGAGGGATGGGTTGGTAAGTTTGCTGATGACACAAAGGTTGGAGGTGTTGTGGATACTGCGGAGGAATGTCAGAAGTTGCAGCGAGACATTGATAGGATGCAAGACTGGACGGAAAAGTTGCAGACGCAGTTCAACCCAGATAAGTTGAAGTGGTTCATTTTGGCAGGTCAAATAGGACGGCAGAATATAATATTTATGGTAGGACTCTTGGCAGCGTGGAAGATCAGAAGGATCTTGGGGTCCGAGTTCATAGGACGCTCGAAGTAGCTGTGCAGGTTGAAGTTGTGGTTAAGAAGGCATATGATGTACTGGCCTACATCAATTGAGGGATTGAGTTTAGGAGTCAAGAGATAATGTTGCAGCTATATAGGACCCTGGTCAGACTCCACTTGGAGTACTGTAGTCAGTTTTGGTCACCTCATTACAGGAAGGATGTGGAAGCCATAGAAAGGGTGCAGAGGAGATCTACAAGGATGTTGCCTGGATTGGGGAGCATGCCTTATGAGGAAAGGTTGAGGGAGTTCGGCCTTTTCTCCTTGGAGAGATGAAGGATGAGGGGTGACCTGATAGAGGTGTACAAGATGTTGAGAGGTATTGATCGAGTGGATAGTCAGAGGCTTTTTTCCCAGGGCTGAAATGGTTGCCACAAGAGGTCACAGGTTTAAGGTGCTGGGGAGTAGGTACAGAGGAGATGTTAGTAGTAGGTGAGTGGAATGGGCTGCCAGCAATGGTGGTGGAGGCGGATTTGATAGGGTCTTTTAAGAGACTTTTAGATAAGTACACAGAACTTAGTAAGATAGAGGGTTATAGGTAAGCCTAGTAATCTCTAAGGTAGGGAAATGTTCAGCACAACTTTTGTGGGCCGAAGGGCTTGTATTGTGCTGTCATTTTTTTCTATGTTTCTATTAAGCATGTGGTGGCTTAACCAATAGAGGAGCAGCAGAGCGTCTAAAACCAGCTGGCTCGAAGGACTCTGGGGCTTGATCTGTACATTGTGGCCGCAGAAGTGGTACTTCATGCACACTGAAAATAAAGGGTGATTGGTGACGGAAGACTGGCCTTGGTAAGATTATCACACAGAGACGCTTTTTTATGTTAGCTATTAGTCTCTTTTCATGCTTCCTCTTTGCTTTTCAGATTAGTTTCACTTCCCCTCTGGTCTTTCTTCCTATATTCACCATAATCCTCCATTGTATTTTCTACCTGAAATCTGTTGCACAGGTACTTCTTCCTCTTCATCATGCCAACTAACCACCTCATTCAACAGGTCACCCTTAAGTCGTGCCAAATAGCAATATTCACAAATCTGAACGCCCAGCATATACTACAGGGTGGGGAAGTGATATCTTGGTGCTATTTTGTTGAGGAGAGTTTGATCCTGGCAAAGACTGTAGTTAGAGGGAATGAGAAAGATATCAAGTTTACACTTCATAGAATCAAAGCTAAGTTCAAAAACAATCCTCATTTAAGCCACACTCACTGATGGCATGTAATGAATTATGCACAGTCTAACAAATAGTGTCAAACAAATGTCTTTCAAAAAGAAACAAGAAGCTGTTTTGGGATAGCTTTATCTAAAATGGATCAACGAAACGATGTTGTACTACTAAGATGGCTCACTAACACTAGATGTCACTATTGTGCTTTGTACAACACTGAGTACTGTATTGGTGATCATAAAGTAAATGACAGTCAGGAACAATTACTGTCAATTTCACTAAAGTTAGCCAAAAAAGTTAAATTAAAAGGCTACTATGTTTTAAAAACAATTTTTTTTGCAAAGGTTCTTTCTGTGAGAGATGAAAAATCTTAAGCATTTTAAATACACTCTCCTATTCTAATGCTTATTTAATGAACAAAAACTTAATTAAATCCACATCCCCATTGCTTTTTTTTTACACCAAGTTCCATCTGGATTATTTTCAGAATGCTAAAAAAGAGAGCTTATAAATGATTTAAATGGAAGATAGTGAATGGAAGAATTTCTAATGTTCAGATAAACAGAAACAAGTAATGGAGCATTGACTGTTATTTTACTGTAAATTGTGGGATGTTATTATTCATTCAACAGTGCACATTTTTTTTCAGAAACTGCATGCATGAATCAAAACCCAAAAGTACAGTTGGAAAGCAACAGAGGAGTGGTAACTATACCTTCACAATTTATCTAAATAGCTTTATATCAAGTAATTGTAACTTGAAATAGGTTGTGCTGGTTTTAATTGTACTTTATGTGCATGAACACCACTGTCCATCTTGTCATTGAAAACAAACAGATTTGTGGTTTAGACAGCACCCTATACCAAGCTGGGTGGGGATGTTTGTTGCAGTAAGTGAATCAATAAATGTTCCCTTCTGAGGACTCAATCATTAAGCATTATACCATGGTTTCAGGTAATCGCCTTGAAAATGTGTCCAAGTGAACAGTGAAATCTTTTGACATTTGAGTCTATATTTTGTGGTTTCTATTTTACAAAATGGTCAACTGAAACAAATAAGATTTCTAAAGTATATCAATTTTGTGATACATCACTCAGTTCTGCTTTTAATTAATTTGTGTGGTCTAAATTTGGGGACAGAAATTTCCAATGGAAACTTGTGTCTCAATGATAATTATCTGCCAACAGTGTTTGAGACCCCAGTAGCAATAACCATATCGCCTAGCTCCCAAAACTCGTTGAATTTGACAAGACATGCAAAAGGACCGTTTGAATGTGGAGTTTTCTTCTCGAAATAGAAGTAGATGCTGGGTCATTGAATCTATTGAAGATTTTTGTTAAACAAGAGAGTCGAGGGTTATAAGGGGCAGACAAGAAGGTAAAGTTGACATCACCAACAGATGGTTAATTATACATGCAAGTTCTTTCCTTCTGTGAATGGAATACCATCCATCAGTACTTGGTTGTAAGATATTGTAATTTAAATCTTGACATTAATACCATAGATATACAGATCAATAACTTTATTCTATTTACCACTTTCCACTTCTTTCCTTCCAGCTCCAGCACAGGCGTTCTCAGCTGTTGTGGAGGGGACATGGGAGATGTAGGACTGATCAAGGGACTCTTTGATGGGGAATTGATAATTCCACTCCGTTGACGGAGATTTGGATTCTTGTGGCTCTTCTGGTCATCGGGGACGTGGCGGAGACCTCAGAAGTAAGACAGAGAGAAATATCAATTAGTTGCTAAGAAAACTGCTTGGTTTATTGAATCAGCAACCAAACCAAAAAGTAAAGTATTCAACATTTATATTCATCTCATTATTTTAAAGCGCTGAAGTTCAATATTAAACTACATCAGTTTCAATAATTACAAAAATCAGGACATTATAATACAGCACAAAACTTACAGCTTTGCCACTGCCTTGGCAAAGCAGCCAGCATAATTAAGGACCTCACGCATCCCGGACATTCTCTCTTCCACCTTCTTCCATTGGGAAAAAGATACAAAAGTCTGAGGTCACGTACCAACTGACTCAAGGACAGGTTCATCCCTGCTGCCGTTAGACTTTTGAATGGACCTACCTTACTTTAAGTTGATCTCTCTCTCCATCCTAACTATGATTGTAACACTACATTCTGCACTCTCTCATTTCCCCCTATGAACGGTATGCTCTGCCTGTACAGCGCGCAAGAAACAATACTTTTCACTGTATGCTAATAACGTAACAATAATAAATTAAATCAAATAGAATATACAGCACAGAAAGAAGCCATTCAGCCCATCACACTTGTGCTGAATCTTTGTAAGAACTATCCACTTAGTCCCACTTCCCTACTCTTTCTCCACTGTCCTTCATTTTTTCCAATTCAAGTATTTATCCAATTTCCTTTTCAAAGTTTCTTTTGAATCTGCTTCCATAAGCCTTCAGGTAATACTTTCCAGATTATAACTACTTACTGTGTAAAATAGAATCTAATCTCACCTCTGGTTCATTTGTCAATTAACTTAAATTTATGTCTTCTAGTTACCAAAACCATGCAGCAGTGGAAGAGGCTTTTGCTCATTTACTCTATCAATATCCTTTCATAACTTTGAACACCTCTACTAAATCTCCACTTAATCTTCTTTGCACTAAGGAACACAATCTCAGCTTCTCTAGTCTCCACATAAGTCCCTTATTCCTAGTCAACTAATAACTGAACATACTTGAAATGAATGTCCATTTTCTATAGTTTAACACAGCTGGTTTATTGCTGGAATTGGTGGCCTGTTTATTCAACGAATATGAACACAACAGTTTCCTTAGAGCTGAAGTAATCTAAACTTTGTAGCAAAATCATTCAGAAGTCAGAAATCTTGCACAGGATTAAGAAAAACATGCGGCAAAATGTGGGACACACACACACACACACACACACGACCAATATTTCTGGATACACAAGGGCTACAATTTTTTTGACAAGTTTCAGCCTTGTCTTGCTGGTAGCAATCTCACTGAGGACGATGTTTACCAAAAAGTGCACAGAGTGCTTGATCAGGTGAGAAAGGCTGTGTAAAACTTGCTGGTTCAGACAATGTTTCTTGGCTGATTAAATAGCACTCTAAAGCAATTTCAAAGTGCTGGCGAGGATCACACGGCAGCTTGGAGTGGGTGGGGGGGCGGGGTGCAGAGTAAATACATTGGCAAAGCTGGGATCCTAAGATTGGGGCAGTGTTTTTAAAGGTTGCTCCAATTCCAAAATTACATAAAACAAACCCCACAGCCCTCCACAGAGATCAGGATCCACCCTCCGTCCAACATTGAGGCTCTCCCTTGTCACTTCCTCACCATACACAAGGGGAACCCTCCGGTCAATGGACCCTTCTGCCAGAGCCCTCTTGGCACTGCCCCTTCATGTGTTCACTTGGCAGTGCGAAGGGGTAATGCTCAACCTTGTCTCTCAACCCCTGGAGTAAACCTGATCACATCACCCACCGGGAGGGGAAAAACTTCAAGATGAGATCTCGCCAGCACAAATTCCGTGTCGGCCCTCCTGCAAGATTTAGTGGGCAAAACGAGATTTTGCATCCATGGCGAATTGGGCCACTAGATGCAGCCCCTAGTCATAAGGTCTTACATTCAAAGGCCACTCAAGGTACTTGAATATTGAATCTAGTACTGCCCTACCTATATCTTTCAGATACGATGTCAAATTGAGGTCCAGGATGGATTGGGAGGACAGCAACTTCCCATAACTGGTTGGTATGCTGGTTTGTCAACATGCTCTTACAACCAATTAAAGGACTTAAAAGCCCTGTTAAGGCCACTTGGAAACCAACCAGAGTTTTCACTTTGGCATGTAGGCCCCAGCTGAGGCCAAAACGCAGCTGAGGGGTGGAGGCACTAGGCCTGGGGCCAGCACTCCATCTTGCAAGGATATCTCCAGTAGAGGGACTTCCCATCCACAACGACAGTCCTGCAAAATGCTTTCAGAGGATGTCTCCATCATCTCTCTACATCGGCAGCTCCCACCTCTGACACTGGGGCAGCTGATCTTTCATTGTTGGAAAATCTCCCATTATTCCAATTAATTGGTAGTGTCCTCCAAAATCACTTTTCACGTCCTGTGACCAGCATTTCCCAGGTTTCCGACCTGAAATTCATCCTGGCATTGGGACCATGGATTGAAAATTCAACCCCCTGTCTTTCTGACAAATCTTATGGTTCTGTTTATTTAAAAAGAAACAGGGGTGTTCTCTCCAGTGCTCTGGTCAACATCTCTTCTCTAATTGTCATCACCAAAACTGATTAATTAGTCATTATTTCAAAGCTGTTGTATGCAAATAGTTGCCGTGATTGCTTATAAAGCAAATGGCTAAATTTAAAAAGTAATTCATAGGACGCCATTTGTAGCATCTGGAGGACATGAAAGGTACTAAGTAAATTTGTTATTTAATTATTCTGAGAATGATTTTTGCTTCTCAATTCCTCATGTTCAGTTTTATTTTATTAGTATCCAGAATCGTCATTGTTCAACGGATTGGAGTCTCCTCTCTTTGGAGAGGCAACTTGAATTCAGGTTAGAGTTTCAATAACGTTGGCAGCTTATTTAGCTTCAGGAAGCATCATGACTGAGCCTGGAGTTACCAACTGTTGCAAACATGTGCACATGTCTATACTCAAACAGACTCATACTCTAAAAATAGGAGTTGTTGGATAATGATATGTTAAGTTGATGTTTATTTGCTTTTGCTGGTCCAGGGATACTGAGGTTAGTTGTAGAAACTTTACTACTAGTAAATCAGGGATTGAGGCTACAACCTTCAAATTGACTCAGTCACTAACTGGATATTCTTGGTAAGATATTACTAATTCCGGGCTGGGGCACAGGATCTGAATAAGGGACCGATCGTTTGGTTTGAAGCAAGGAGAAATTTCTTCACTCAGAGGATTATGAATCTTTGGAATTCTCTATCCCAGACAGTTGTAGACGCTCTATGTTTGAACATATTTAAGGCTGAGATAAACATATGAGAAATTCTCATAGTTATTCCCCTAAGTGACATAGTCTTGATTCATTTTTTAAAAATTGTTCATGTGAGAGTTAACATCCTAAAAATTTCCACTCTTGCCTCTAGAGGGTGCACACATCTCATATTCCCGACTGCTAGGAGACAGATTTAACAAGCTGCTCCCTCAAGATAACAGGCAAGGATTTTCATGATTTTCTATGAGTTACACATAAAGGTACAACTTGAAAACAGTCTTTTTCTCAACAAGACCCTGTCAACATTTATTCCTCCACGCAATTGGTCTGAATCATTATACCCATCCTGGTTCTATATCATTTCATTCATTTTTACTTCAAATAATTTAATGATGAATTGATACAATTTTTGCTTCAATCATTAAAATTGAAAGTGGATTTCACAGCCTCACAACTCCCTGTATGAAGAAGCTTCTCTTTATTTGAAATCTTTTACAGCTGATTTTTTATCTTAATTTAGCACAACCTTGTGTCACTTGTGTTAAAGTTAATGAATTTACATGGAGTGATGGTTTAATTTCAAAAGTTCTCATTTTAAGTTATACATCAGGAAAGACTAGCCTTTCCATATTATCCCAAATTTCTCTTTATTTAATGGTATCCACAAAACTTTCTAAAATATTAGCGGGTACACCTGTTTCATCTACTTTTAATTATTTAATATTTTAATCGATAAATTACAAACTTCAAAATGATCAAGTTAGATGGATGGAGCTCTTGCCTCAGAAGGTTGCACAGCTTTTATCACTGCCTGTAAAACATTTAACTTTGGCGCACTACTGTAGGAGCGCTCCATTATTAAAGTTCTAAATTAAAAAAAAACTTTATTTAGTAATGTCACAAGTAGGCTTACATTAACACTGCAATGATGTTATTGTGAAAACCCCCTAGTCGCTACATTCTGGTGCTTGTTCAGGTACACTGAGGGAGAATTTAGCATGGCCAGTGCAACTAACCAGCACATCTTTTGAACTGAGAGAGGAGAAACTGGAGCACCTGGAGGAAACCCACACAGACACGAGGAGAACATGCCCAAGTGACCCAAGCTGGGAATCAAACTCAGGTCCCTGGTACTGTGATGCAGCAGTGCTAACCACTGTGCCACGTGTCGCCTCTATTAGAGGTGTTTTGTTCTTTTCGTTGAGATAATGAGGCGCTGTCATTAGTTGCGAAGGACCATAAGGATCTTACAGCATTCTTTGAAACGCTGGGAGTTCTTGCTGTATTGGAGCAAATATTTTTCCCAACCAAAGCCATCAAAACGCGTTGTTCCTGTGCACAATGCAGGGGCTGCATTGACCAGCATGACAACAGCAACTGCACAATGTAATTAATTCTCTGTGAAGCACCAGGAGGCTTTTTGAGACAGTTATTCTAATAGACGCATGAGTTTCAATTTCTTTAAAATATGCCACTTAGCATTTGGAAATCTTTGAGCAAGACCAACAATAAGATCCCATACAAAGTCAATGTACTGCAGATGCTGGGTGTGTGTAAAATAAGCAGAAAATGCTGGAAATACTTAGCAGCTCTGGCAGCATCTGTGGAGAGACAAAGAGAGTTACGGCTAGGATTTTACAGGGCCTCAAGGACTGGGGTGGGAGTGGGTGAATTGGAAAGTAAGATCTCGCTGACAAGAGTCTCATTTCCTGAGCTGTTTGTGCTTGTGAAGAATGCGGGTTCAAAGTCACAACAATGATCTTTGATAAATAATCCTGCCCATATAGGTCACTAATGTGGTTTTCTTCATCCATTTGTCTGTAGCTATCCCTGACAACTTGTAGAGAAGGTCCATCAGTTGCAAGTAGGTTTCAATGAGTAATTTAGAAATGACTGCTCATGCGCACGTGCTTTTAAGCAATAACCATATATAAAAACAACAAAGGTGAAATAGGGTCCCTCGCAAGACCAGCATTTACTGCTCACCTCAATATAATGTAATAGTTTGCTAGGCTATTTCAAAGAACAGTTTTAGATTAATCACATTTCTGCGCATATAGAGTCACATGTAGGACAAACCAGTTAAGGATCATAGATTTCTTTTCCTAAAGCACATTAGTAAACCAAGTTGGGTTTTTACAACAATCCAGTAGTTTCGTGGTCACATTTACTGATACCAGCTTTTCTTTAAAATCACACTCCCAATTTATTTAATCAATGGCATTTAAATTCTTCGACTGCTATGTTGAGATTTAAGCTCATGTTACCAGATCACTAGTCCAACTGATGGTTCAGGAGTCCTGAATAAGAATCATAGTGGACTCAAAACATGGACTGGAATTCTCCAATCTTGCCTGTTTCAGGGATTCTCCTGTTCTGCTGGCAGTGATGGTGGGGTGTACGAGACCTGGCCATGAACTTGTTTCTCTCTCCACAGATGCTGCTCGACTGGCTGAGGTTTTCTAGCACTTTCTGCTTTTATTTCAAATCTCCAGCATTTGCAGGATTCTGTTTTTATTACAGGCATCTCATTAGATTGAGTGGCTTGTTGATATACCCATAGTTCTGCAAACTACTATTTAAAACAACAGAATAGAGTCATACATCAACAAATGATTGAACGAGAATGTACTTAAAATACTTGTTTGTAAATATGCAGTAGCCAAGTTAATAACAAAATATTGCTGATAACATCTGACAATCCTGCTCCCCAGTATCATGTGAAAATAATGATAATTATGCTGATATTCCCACCTTTAGTGATTCCCTCTCCTTGATTAAGCTGAGCGAAGAGTTGGGAACGTGCCTCAGATGCCTCATCTTTTGATGTTTCCGACAGTAGGACTGGAGGGGGCCCAGGAGGGGGAGGAGGTGGAGGCGGGGGACAAGGTCCACAAGATGGTCTAGATGCAGCAAGACCCTGAAAACATAGGAAAAACAAACTTTCAGCTACTATTGTAACAGCATAACAGTTGGCACCCAACTGTTCATTATTCATCCTAAAATGACTGCACAGCATCTTCATTTCATTTTCACTTCAGCAAACTGCAGGCCTGATGTTCTGCAAAATAATTATTTCTCACCACCCCACTAAAGAGAACTGAATTTAGACAGTAAATGTACTCCAATCAAGGAATGCTTAGTCAGTACTGAAGCAGGGATTTGGACTTGTAATTGTTTGGTGATTTGTAATTCTTTACTTTGTCCTAACAGGTTTCTCAATTCTCATGACTACTTTCTATGTCCTCTCCTCTTTCGCTTCCCATTTCCCCAGTCTTTCTGCCAGAGTCTGCAGTAACAGTGACTGGGACATTTCACTACTGTTGGACGGGTCTGGCGATGGGAGTGGAAAATATGGCGAGAAGTGCAAAGTCACATTTTACTTCGGCATGAAAGCATGACATGATTGTCCCCTCCCTCTCATCAGTGACATACTGCATATTCCGATGTTCAACTACAGGAACGTCATTATAATAAATTTACATATTATCAGACCCATACGCCAGCCCACATGAAAAAAATCCATCCACGAAGGTGTGATGGCAGAATGACATGCAGCCCCATGGGTCTTTGAAGCTGTGCTCCAGGCAAACATTACTCCCAGGAGAACTCAAGTGAGTGCCCAGGAGGTCTTGCCATGGTACTGCTAGCCTGATGCCAGGGTAGTGTCAGGGGCTGCCAAGGGTGCACCTGGGTGAACTGATTTGTTTGCTGTGTGCTGGGCAGCCTTTAAAAATGGTACCGTGTATCATCTGAGTTGCTAGTCCTGTAGACGAATCAGAGTCTGCCCTGCCAGTTATACGTCACGGAACCTAGATTTCAAGTTTATTTTTTCTAAGTCCTGCACTATATGGCACAGAAAGCTGCCTTTGCCTTCCAAGGCTTCAATGCTGCTCTTCCCACCTGACATCCATCTCTGCCGATTTTGGAGAAAAGGCCAGTGACTTATCACCATAGTACACAGACTGAATCTTGAATGAACCACCATGCACAAGACTACACCTTGTATCTTACTTTGATACAATTTGCAGGGAAAACACCTGAAAGAAACTGTCCTAATCACCACTTTCGCCTAAAGGTAGCACTCTCACCTCTGAGTCAGGTGGTGTGTTCAAATCCCATTCCAGAGACATGCGCACAAAATCTAGGCTGACACTCCAGTGTGGTACAGAGGGAGTGCTGCACTGTCTGAAGTGTCACGTTTTGAATGAGACATTGGGGCGAATTTTCCCGTTCCGCCCGTCCATTGACCTCAGGCAGGATTTTCTGGTTTCAAGGTGAGCATACCTGGAAAATCCCACCCATTATACTGATGCTTCATCTGTCCTTTTGCACAAAAGCAAAAGAAATCAGTTTCCTTTCACAAATGCCCTGTTTCCCACATCTGTATCATTTAAAGTTTGTTTACAGTATCTTCCAGCTGCTACTCCAGGCTGCAATCACTTCCATTTTTAAACAAATGATATACTGGTTGGGGAGATATCTGTCAATTAAATTTGTTAGATTTTTGATGAACAAGGCAGTAGCAGGCAAGAAAGTGGCACTAAGGCCAATATCATTGCAAACATGATCGTGCTAAATCAGAGCAGGTCAGGGGCCCAATGACCTCAAGCTTGCTATTTTGTATATGCAACCAATTGAATGGTGATGCCTAGTTACCTCGCAGGCACCAGCCATCAACTAATTCATCGCTGTCTATCTCTCATCAATTTAAAATAAAACACAATGCATGAGTGAAACTGATGTCTGTGAAGGCACAATTTTGTGGAAATGCTTTGTGACATAGGTAAAGTGAGCATTTGGCCAATCAAGTGTTTTGGTACTGAATCAGGAGTAAATGAGATTGAGCAAGCATCCTCATGAGTTGGTTGTAAAGCAAAGAATCTGAAGTAAAAACACAAAAAACCAAATAACAAAGTAATGTATTAAGGACTAGTTATTGGTGAATATGATTACTAAACATATGATGCCCCCTGCACACCCCACTCCCCACAAAGGAACTTTATTAATGTTATAATTCTCAGGCTTTGATAGACACTGACATGGGACAGCATTTTATTACCCATGAGAAGGTCATCGTAGATTTCTTCTTGATCACTGCAATTCAGGAGGTGCAGATACTCTAACAGTGCTATTAACTAGGCAGTCCCAGGATCTTGACCCAAAGATGATGAAGGAATGGTTTGCGACTTAGAACAAACCTCAGGAGGTGATGCTATTTCAATGCACCAGCTGCCCTTGTCCTTCCAGGTAGTAGTTGTTACAGGTTTAGGAGGTACTGTCAGGAAGTCTTAGCAAATTGTTGCGGTGTAATTGTTGTAGACAAATTGGGTTTAATAAGTACACCACATTCTTGCATTACATTTATACAAGTAATATACATTACTTGTTAAAACTAAATATCAAATTAGTCATTCCTCATGGAGCCTTGGCCTATATGAAAGTACTTTGTTTTGGTGCAACACAGGATCTAGCTTAATAGGTTAGTTATTAAGTGCAAGTTAACATGAGTGCTCCCATAACTAGCATTTATTAAAAAAAAATTTCATTGGATGTAGGCACCACAGGCGAGGCCAGCATTTTCATTGTCCATCCCTAACTGCCCTTGAACCGCTGCACTCTATGTGGGGTAGGTAGCCCACATGGCTGTTAGGGAGGCAGTTCCAGGATTTTGACCCAGTGACAGTGAAAGAACAGCGATGTAATTCCAAGTGAGGATGGTGTGTCCGGAGATTCTCCTTTTCAATTTATTTTTGAGTTTCCTATGACTCACAATGAAACAGTTCAACTTGAATTATTGTATATGTAGACAAATCCTATAACTAATGCATAAACTGTTCCATGTGTAAAGAAAAGATAACAATCTGTACAATTAAAACAGAAGTGTCTTTACAGGAGTGAATTTTAAATAACTGAGCAAGACAGGGCTCTATGAATACAAAAATTCTGAAGCAGCCAACAATTTTTGATAGCCTGTCTCCATTCCTATCTCAGCACATCTGCTACTGAACCATAGTTACATCCATACTCAGCTATTTCAATACTTAAACTTGAGCTCATCCAAAAAATGCTGCCCATATTCCAACTCCGATCAAGTACTGTTCACCATTATGCCTGATCTTGCTGATATCACAGAATCATAGAAACCCTACAGTAATCCCTCTAACCTACGCACCTCAGAATAAGAGGCAATTTTAGCATAGTCAATCAATCTAATCTGCACATCTTTGGACTGTGGGAGGAAACCGGAGCACCAGGAGGAAACCCACGCAGACACAAGGAGAACGTACAAACTCTACACAGACAGTGACTCAAGCTGGGAATCAAACCCAGGTCCCTGGAGCTATGAAGCAGCACTGCTAACCACTGTGCTACCATGCTGCCCACATAACACACTGATTCCTGGTTAAGCTACACCTTGATTTTAAAGTCCTCATTGGTGTGTTCAAAGTATAAGAACATAAGAAATAGGAGCAGGAGTAGGCCATCTAGCCCTTTGAGCCTGCCCCGCCATTCAATAAGATCATGGCTGATCTGTCGTGGCTCAGTTCCACATTCCTGCCCTCTCCCCATAACCCTTAATCCCCTCGCTTATCAAAAACCCATCAACCCGCGTCTTAAAAATATTTAGTGAGGCAGCCTCCACCACTTCAACGGGCAGAGAATTCCAGAGATTCACCACCCTTTGAGTGAAGAAGTTCCTCCTCAACTCCGTTCTAAACCGCCCCCCCTTTATCTTGAGGCTGTGCCCCCTAGTCCTACTGTCCTTTCTGAGCGGGAAGAGTCTCTCCACCTCTATCCTATCCATCCCATTCATCATCTTATATGTCTCAATGAGTTCTCCCCTCATTCTTCTAAACTCTAACGAGTACAAGCCTTGTTTATTCAGCCTCTCCTCATAGCTCAACCCCCTCAACTCCGGCATCAGCCTAGTAAACCTCCTCTGCACTCCCTCCAAGGCCAAAATATCCTTATGTAAGTGCGGTGACCAAAACTGCACACAGTACTCCAGCTGCAGCCTCACCAATGCCCTATACAGCCGCAGCAAGACCTCCCTACTTTTATATTCAATCCCCCTCGCTATGAAGGCCAGCATCCCATTCGCCTTCCTGACCACCTGCTGCACCTGCAGGCTGGGTTTTTGCAACTCATGCACAAGGACCCCGAGGTCCCTCTGCACCGTCGCCTGCTGCAGTTTTTCGCCACGTAAGTAATAGTCCTTCCTACCATTATTCCTACCAAAGTGGACCACCTCGCACTTGCCAACATTAAATTCCATTTGCCATTTCCTGGCCCATTCGCCCAGCCTATCTAGATCCTTCTGCAGACTCTCCACACCCTCCGCGCAATTTGCTGTTCCACCAATCTTGGTGTCATCAGCAAATTTCGACACCATACACTCAGTTCCCTCCTCCAGATCTATCCCTGGCCTCATCCCTTCCCTCTTCTTGCAACTTCCTTTAGTCCTCTGTACTCCTCCAGTTCTAGCCTCTTGTGATTCTTTAACTTTAATCATTACATTATTGGTAGTTGTACTTTCAGCTGCCAAGGCTATCAGCTTTGGAATTACACCTCTCTATCTTCCTTCAGCTGCTCTTTAAAACAAGTTTCTGATCGTATATTTTAACATTACTTTGCATAGTTTAAAGTCAAACTTTGTCACATTATCTTTTTGCACAGCACTTAGGCATATTTTTACTACTTTAAAGGCACTATATAAATGCAAACTGTAATGAAACTTGGTGAATTAATGCAGGGGCTAATTGGGCGTGTGGTTAGAAGACTTAGTATAGGGTCCCTACATATGTATGTGTATATATTTTAAAATTTTATTCCTATCTCAGTTACAAAGCCAATGTGCAGAATGAACTGGGCAGGCCCCTAATCCATCTCCTGTCGCCTCCAAAAAACAAACTCAAATTCAAATTGAATCCAATTCATGGTACCACAAAAGGGATATACTAGATTCAAGCTGAGAAGAACAGGCATTACATTTCATCGCATACTTGATTCTACGCTTGATCTTAGCCAAAAGGTCGAGAAATGAGGGGTCCCTACAAATTTACAGCATTTCGAAACATTTAACAGCATTTCAAAACAATTTTCTATATACAGTGCATAGATATTCTATAAATCCACATCTTGTTACATTTTACTTAAATGTGTGTGCTATAATGTGTGGGAAGGATGTGCTGGTGAGGGATGGTGTAAGGATTCCTACAGGTTCTTGATGTTCAAAGCCCTAAGAATCTTTAATCCAGTTTTTGCTACATGTCAACCCTTCCGCCTCCAGATCCCCTTTTGCTTCTACCAAAGGCTTTGTTTCCTCTCAGTGTCAAAACTAATTTAAAACAGACGTGTGCTGGGTGTCAGGTGAAGTAACTATCAGCCAGTCAGCTGCAAGTGCCCAGTCAGGAACTTGCTGGGAGTTACCATGTAGGCAGCAGTCATCAATGTCTCTCATTGGCTCACTAAAAGCCCCTGATGCGTAGAAATCAGAGCTTTGTGCCTGAGGCTGAGTAACAATTGAAGGCCCTGATAGAAAGAATAGTTAGGGCTTATCAGGCGACTGTGTACCGTCATCTGCAAAAGCCGTAGCTTTACAGGATTACCTCAGCTGTTTGTGTTTGCAACAGCTGTTACCCATAGTTCACCAGACTGATCTCTGTGCTCACAGTAGCTGTCATTTAATTTGTTATTTGTAAGAATTTTAGGGGCCCCCCAGAGGGGTGGACTGGACCTGATATGTTCTTCTTACACAATATAGTCAAGGATATGTACTGCATCTGATACATTTGAATGTAAATTAAAGCCATTTCTTTAGAATCGTATATTGAAAAGTTGCCAAATGTAAAACTTACAACTGTTGATTTGTTTCACGTCACGTTAGGTTCCAAACAAATATACTGCAGTTATTTATTTTCATCTGATATTTACATTTCCTTCCCATGTCCCTCTGCAATCTCTCCTCTCCTGTGGATAGTTTGGAAGGTTTGGGTTGTGTCTCCTCCATTGTCAGGGGAGACACGCACAAAGAAAGCATTTTCACCACCTCTTACCACAACCCTGGTTATATCACTAGAAACTCCATCAGAAAACTTTTACGAGGTGGATCACCAAGTCACTTCAGTTGCTAGGACAGCAAATCACCAAGCCCATGAGATATGATTCTAAGTGCTGGGTGGACTTGAAACTGGGAGTGTTTCAGATCTGACTTTTAGACCCGTTCTCAGGCACCCCCATACACATTCTGCCTGAAAAAATACCAGCAGTTCTGAATCATGCTGCAGAAGCCTGCGAGTGGGGTAAATGCGTTCGAAATCCTCCAGCTCCAATCTGCGCCTCCAACTGCATATGTGCAGAAAAGATAGATAGAATATGGCTCTCCTGCCACATTGCTCCCGGGCCAGATAATGCCACCCCCTGGCCCCCACTGATATTGCCCCATTCCCACAACATTACTGACCCTCTTATCCCTCCACCACCCAGACCGATTGAGGGCCCCTCCTCCCCACCACTGATCTCAGGCAAAGTGACAGTGGACCACCCCTTCCCCCTCACCGATCACAGGCAGAGTGGCAGTGGACTTCCCCTTCCCCCTCACTGATAATAGGCAGAGTGGCAGTGGACCCCCCCCTTCTCCCTCACTGATCTTAGGCAGAGTGGCAGCAGACCCCCCCTTCCCCTACCCCAACCGATCTCAAGCAGAGAGCTGTCAGATTCACTCACCTCCCCCTCCCACCCACCCAGCAGAGAGCCGTTGGATACTTGGCACTTAGCTCCTCACTAACTGGAGAGCCCAAATTGGATTTTTGTGGAGCACATCTCTTTCACGCCGATTCTAGATGGGCGAATATGGTGGTAAAGAGGGAAGTGCTGGTGAGCTTGGGCAGGCAGCCCATTAAGCAAATTAAAATGCATTTAAATGACACTGCGCCCATTTTGGGCATGGTCCTGATTGTGCCATTTTCGGGCCTTGGTAAAGGGGGAACCAGTGTGGAGACGGGCACGTATTGCGCTACTCACCTCATGCCTGATTTTACCAAGTTTTTGCACCTGAAAACAGGTGCAACTTAATGATAAAAATTGGGCCCATGGAGCCATAACCTGACTACAATGTATAAACATCTCTCTCATGTGGTCGCCAATACACTGGATTTCCTCAGCACTGTTCTCTTGTAAATTAGTTAAACCCAAGATTCCATTCCAAAACACTGGGAGCCCTCAGCAGTTTGATTCACAATCACACCAAAGATAGGTTTGGTGAACTGATTCAGCAGCTGTAGTTTGGCTAGATTACAATGTTGAAACTGTTGTAACCTACAGTGTGCAATAGGAGCAGAGTGGAACAATTCACACAAACTCCGTTTGCATTTTGTTTTTACACTTCCCACCTGAAGAGACTGCTCTGCAGCCATTTGATGCTCTGGGGACTTAATTGGCTGGAAGTGGGCCTTCCGCCTCTCACATGGAAAAGAGACCTGCCTCAGAGAGCTGTCAGCAAATTTACTGGCTGACAGATATGTAGCCCCAGCAGTGCCATCAGGAGTCGTGTTCACTGCTGGGATTGCAAGGAGTCCCAACAAACTTAGTGCAGAAGCCCACTGGATCGGGTAAGCCTGGGATTTCCTACTAGGGAGCAGAAGAGAGGGGACTGAAAACTCGATGGGTGGATGAGCAGGTGTGTAGATTTCTTGATGGCAAAGCCAGGCAAGAAGGGGGCATTTGGGTGGAGGAAGACAATGAGTGCCCAACACACCTCTTCCATCCGAGGCCTCAGCAAGGGACCAGCCAGGTTTCCCTCTTGTCCCTGAATTCCTACCCACACGCCCCAACAGCACAGTGAACAGGAACAACTATTAGTTTGCTAAGCCATAAGTACCATCTCTGGACTGTATTGAGTAAGTTGATCATGTCCTAGGTAAGTGTACTATAATTGGGTTCAGTGCTTCACGGGCAATAGAGCACCAATCAACATTCCAACATGGAGACCCTATTAGAATGAATAGATATGCATAAACTCAACTGTATGGCTCTACCTACTGTGATTTCCCCCTCCAGCTCAGAATTAAGGAGGACTATGTGTAGGCATGGGGGAGGGATTAGTGAAAGCTTTCCTTCTTTGGCAGTCCCTCAAGGTTGAGGATGACTTGTTTCCACTCAAGGGAGATGGGTTCTGCGGTGGCTGAATGGTCTAATCCTAGAGTCGCAGACTCTGCCACAGGTTTGGTGAGCGGTGTTTGATGAGGGAGGTGGATGGGATGCTCTGAATTCTGTACTCTCTGCTGATAATGCTTGAACTCTGCAAGCTCCACCTGGTGGCACTCGAGATGATTGGCACCTTTACGGATGCTTCTTCTCCTGTCTGTACTCTGTAAGACAAGTGATTCTCATGTGTTGAAGGGGTTATTACGTCTATTCAGGGAGGCTTTCAGAGTGCATTTGTAGTGTTAGCTTGACATTGCAGAGCTTGGAGTAGGGCACTTGTTTTGGGAGTCTTGTGTCAGGCATGTGGAAAATGTGGCCCACCCATTGCAGCTGGCCGAGTGTGACTAATGCCTCAATACTTAGATACTGGCCTGGGAGAGGACACTCACATTGGTACACCTATCCTGCCAGTGGATTTGCAGGATTTTGTGGAGGCAACGTTGGTGATCACTCCAGGGATTTGAGGTGTCTGTTGCAAATTGTCCATATTTCTGATGCATGCAGAAGGGCGTGAACCACAGCTGCTCTGTAGACCTTGAGCTTGGTGTTGGATTTGAGGCCTCAGTCTTCGAACACCCTGTTCTTCAGGCATCCAAAGACTGCACTGGAGCCTGTGGAAATGTACCTCAGCACAAACAACTTTGTAATAAAATAGTAAGATGAAGGAAAGTAAGAAAGATAACATTGGCAATAATATATCACCTTTCACAATCTTTGGATATTCCAAAGCACTTTACAGCCAAATAAATATTTCTTAAGTAGTCATTGTTGTAATGTAGGAAACGGGTCGACCAATTTGCACAGCATGCCCCAATAAATAGTAATAAGATTAGTTTAATCTCTTTTAATTATGCTAGCTGTGGGATAATTAGTGGCCAACTTTCCTGTTCTTCTTTGAAAGAATGCCATGGGATTTTCCTCAACCACCTAAGAGAGCAGATGGGGCCTTAGTTTAATGTCAGATTCAAATGGCAGCATCTTCTCCCTCATTACTGCAATGTGTTCAGGTGTCTGGCCTGGGAATTTGAACACAAGAACTCTTGAAGTAGCGTGGTACCACATTGCCAAGACTGACATCCTGTACAATTACAATTTAAATGCTTGATATTGAAATTTTACTGAAACAATTTCAGAACATACAAAAATAATTAGAAAATGTGATAAGCATTGTAGGATTAAACACTGGGGAATTTTTGTTGAATGCAGAATGCCAGTCATTGGGAACTACCACTTGTATAAGGAGATATCCAATAGGAAGTCACAGATTTAATGCCATAATCTGTACAACATAACCAGCAAGGGTGTTAGTTTATTAAAAGCTGCCTCTTTGAAGGATGATCCATGTAGGTTTATGTAAATGAAGTTTTAACAGATTCTTTGACCCTCTTGGAAAAGACGATCCTTCAGGAGAATCAGAGGCTAGGATTATCTGGCTCCAGACCGACAAGTCATTCCAAAAGTCCACTGACTTCGGAGGGACCGGAAGATCCTGCTGGCAGGAGGGTCTGGAAAATTCTGGCTAGGGACTCAGCTCTCTTTACCCAATAGACTCACTGAGCAGGTGTACAGCTACATTAAACACAAGCCTTTTGTTAAGGCATTTCTTCACTGAAAACAAAATTAAGTGAGTACCCACTCACTGTCCCATTATAAGGCCACCTGTTTCAATTGAACACAGCAGCCAGTGACATACAACCCTTGCAAGTTAACAGCTGAACAGCAGCCGACTACTTTTTTGGGGCTGTAAATGGTCTTTGGAGAATGAACAAAGAATTGCTCAGTCGGAATTATTTACTAAGAACATAAACATTTCATCAGCGTCTGTTGTGTATTGTCAGGTCCCCAGGTGCCCATAACCACTACATTAACTCTACACAATTAACAATATCCAGCCAGTCATATGAACCTCCTTGACACAGGCTTCTGTTTGGCTGTATTTTTAAGTGTTGTACTGTTTTATCCAAAAACACTTGCACAGGGTGAATGTTCACTAAAATACAACAGAATCAGGAATTGCAATACGAGGACATATTGACAACTGAAAAATAAAAATTAAAAACGGATGATAGAAGAGGAAACAAAGAAAAGGGGAAGTAATAAAGATTTGGATTTATATATCACCACTTCTCATGTTTTCTAAAGGTTCTCCTCACTACACGTTCTCAATGCTTAATATTCTGCTATTTCAATGCCATTCTTTGTAAATGTTATGAATGGCAGTAGATTAGAACATAGGAAGGGATATTTTATGTCGCCCTACAACAGTTGTTTCAACAATGATGAAGTAAATGGATAATTTGTTACATTTTCCAGTGCTAGAACTCAAAGGGAGAAGGTCAGTTTGAATTTAAATAGCTGGCAGAACAATCTTAAACGAAAGACAAATGTACATTATGTAGCACTTTTCATATTCTCAGTATATCCCAAAACTCTTTGTCAGCAACAAACTGCTTATGAAAAAGTAAATGTCGATAAACACCGTAGGCAATTTTGTTGAGAGGCAGATTCCACAAACAGCATGGAGATGAAAGTCAGGTTAATCTGTTCTGGTGGTGTGAGCTGGGATGGATATTGGCCAAGGCACCAAGAGATTTTAATGTCCTTATTTGAAGAATTGCCACCAAAACAGGCTCTTTTAATGGTTTCACCCACACAACAGTACATCACTCCTTCAGTTTCACATAGAAATGTAAGCGTAGAGAATTTGGTTCAAGTGCTGGACTGGGGTATGAACCTCCCATTTTCTGACTCCGAAATGCAGTGCTACTAAGTCAAGCTAACAAGCAGGATGGGCAACTGTCTAAAATAACAGGCTCCTTCATGGTATTTTCTCACTGACTTTCTTTTCAACTGCACTTCAGACAGTAGCAGGCAGGCCACTACTAATAAAAACAGAAAATATTGGTAATAAAAGATAGATTAATCAGCTGCCGGACAAGAGAAGCACATTTCCTGTTTCTGTTCTTACTTCAATTTTTGCACAACTTTTCTTTTTGTACTAATTGTTTTGAGGATCCCAATCCCAAAGACAGCTGTTTTGCATTCTTTGACAAGCCGATGCACACTTTGTATCAATGAGTGAAATTGGGGAGGGAAGTTACACTAATTTGCTTATTTTTTGAGTTCTATTGTTAATGGGATTTTATTACATCAATTGTTTGCTTTACTGAGGCAATTCAGGAAATTCCAAATTATAAAACCCTGCGCATTACCCTCAGGGAACAGCCGCTCTGACACCAGTTTGCATTGTCTGCCACTTACATAAAGAGCTATCTTTAGTCCCATGGATCGAGCAACAAGAACAATTCAGAACGGTTTGGCTCAGGTCAGTTCAATTCAATATACTAGTTCAAGAATTATATACGTACACACACAAACATATAAAACTTTATACAGTATCATGGTTCAAAGACATTTTCCATGAGGTTCTGAAAATTGCAACCCTTCATACATCTTTTTGTAATTACAGACCATGATTTTCCAGGTCATTTTGAGTTCCGTCATAACTTCTGAACTAGACAAAATTTAAATCCCTGGGGTTAATGCACCTTTCAAATACTCCCTTCCAAAATTTGGGGAAATAAAGCAAGTCCTTAATTGCTGCTATTCCCACACTTTCCAGTCAGAATTATTAAGACCTTGTCTGGAATTCTCCAACTCTGCCCGTGGCTGGTGTTGCCCAGTCCCGCTGCTGTGAATGGAGATTTGGCTGAGCACCAAACTCTCCGTTCTTATTGGTAGTGGGGACATTAAGGTCGAAGAATTCTGGCCCTATGTTAAGGCTGAAGCCCGAAACTGCACATGAAAAAACTGATGTTAATTCAAATAACAGTAAACTCCTGAAAATACTTGAGATCTAAATGAAAATACAAAATGGTCAGTTGTGGGATTAAACTGGATAACCTCCGAAAGCAGGAGCAGGGATGGTAATGTGCAAATAATTTGTGCTCATTCAGTACAATGCAGGCAGGATGTTAAATTCAGGCTCTGAGATGTTTTAAATGATTACTGCATGTAGCCAGCACCCTGCATTCTGTTCACTGGCTACATACAGGGGTCCTGACGTCAAGAGTGCTCACAGCTACTTAAAGCCAGTGTGCAGCTCTTAAAGTGAAGGTGCATTGCATCAGGAAGAGAAGCTGGGAGAGTTTTGAAAGTGAAAAAAGGACAGTTGCATTTGTAGAGTGTCCTTCACAACCTCAGGATGTCTCAAAGCACATTGAAAACACTCAATAAGTTCCCAGAAGAAGAAATGGGATAAATATGAGATAATCTATTTTTTGTGTTGTTGATTGAAGGATATTTTCCAGGACACCTAGAATAACTCCCCTGCTCTTCTTCAAAATAGAGCCATGTGATTTTTTACATTCACCAAGTAGATGAGTCTCTGTTTAACGTTTGATCTGAAAGATGGCACCGCTAACAGTGCAGCACTCCCTCAGAACTGCACTAAACTGTTTTATCATGATCTGGAATGGACCCTGAACCCACAATTTTATGACTCAGAGGTGAGTGTGCTACGAAACGAGTATGGTTGACCTTGTCAACAACGGCTGACCAAGGTGGACATCATGCACCGAGTTCTCTGTTGCTGGGCTCAAGGTTTTGATGAAAGAGGTGCAACAGAGGGAATATGTTCTCTATGCTCATGGGGACAGAAGGCCCTCCAGACTCATGTTCAACAGGCAGTGGAAAGAGATAGCTGCGTAGGTCAATGCCAGGGCTATACCCGTAAGATCAGTGATTTTATCCTCAAAACCATATCCTACTAATTCAGCACATTGATTCATCCACCGCAATCCCATTACCCATTCTGCAAGTGGAGAATCAGCAGGGGATTGTCAACACGAAGAGACATTGTTATTCTCACCGATGCAGCTTCCAATTTGGTATTAATACTGCATGTATTTTAAGAGGTGGGATCTGCATATGATGAGAAATCAGGCACAAATGCACAAGAGCCAGGGGAAAGGGTGGGACAGGTGCCAACTCACCAGAGGGTTCGGTCACACTCTACTTCAAAAGACTCCAATGAGGTTTTTAAATGGCCAGACTACAGAAGATTCTGTGGACGCCCAAATTCTTGATGCACTGGAAATCCTGCCAGGAAGTATGCAATTAATATCATAAAGCATGGAAAAGCCATCAACTTGGCAAAAGGCTTTGCAGAGAGCTTGGATCCAATCCTTTCCAGTGTGGAATGGGCACTCACCTCCACATGGAGCCAATCATAATGCAATGTCTGAAAGTCAATGTCTCAATTTCCATTAGATCAGAAGCAGCTTCCACTCAGAGTCATGTACAGCTCTGTTAAGCATTAGTATCAAATCAGTGTTGCACACTGATCGGTGAATGATCTTGCGTCTTTCCATGGTTCTTATGGTTGTTAGGTAAATGTGCATAAACCCTTTTCATAATATGGTATCCAGTGTGTTTCACATTATATGTGAATCACAGGGGTCATTTTTAAACTTTAGGAAGTGTTGCAGCTCCCAATAAGTGCTACAAAACTCAACCTTCTACTGTCTATAAAGTGAATAAAGAAATTGGCATATTAAATCCATAGAATTCCTACAGTGCAGAAGGGGGCCATTTGGACCATCGAGGCTGCATCAAATCTCTGAAACAGCATCTTATCCAGGCTCATCTCATTACCTGTAACCCTGCATATTTACCATGGGTAATCCATCTAATCTTTGGACATTCAGAGGCAATTTAGCACGGTCAGTGGACTTAACTTGCACATCTTTGGGCTGTGGGAGGAAACCGGAGCAACCAGAGGAAACCCACGCAGACATGGGGAGAACATGCAAACTCCACACAGCCACCCAAGGTCCCTGGTGCTGTGAGGCAGAAGTGCTTACCATTGTGCCAACATGCTGCCTGGATAAACCTTTGGGGATAGATCCGTAAGAAAATCCATAAATAGTTAAATGAAAAGGGAAAATCTGAAATTTTGTTTAGATTTGTACATCTGCTGCCCCAATAGTCAGTGCCGACTTGGGTCAGAGAATATACTAAAATATGAGAAGGACAGCAAGGAGGAAATGTAATATTTACAGGAAGTGAGTGCAGGACTTTCAATACATTATAGATTGATCCAGTTACTAGTTCAGTTTTTGGTATCACGTGCAACACATCTCAATAGTGGAATATTCCTCCTCTGGGGAAGCTTCCCTAGGATTCCCAGGAATCTGTGTAACCTAGAAAATCACAGGTCCATGTGAACCAGTTAGTAATTTTAGGACTAAGATGCACCTGATATTTGGCTCCAGGCCTCTTCTGGAGGTTTCAGTACATGACCTCTCATTTACAACTGCACCATGCTTCCACCACAGTTCAAATCCATCTTCGGGATATGATGCTTTCCTGAGCCAACGGGTAACCAAACAAATTTCACTGCACCCAACTGGGTGATTTTTTCAAGTCTGTTTGATTGATCTCCTGCAGCTGCTTGTGGTAACGTCCTGGAGATTAATATTCAATTCATGAAAACTCTAGAACAATCCTGGAGGTTTGTTGACCATGCCTAGGATATTACTAATACAGATCAGTGGGCTATGAACCCTCGCTGGGCCACCCCACAGCTTGCTGACTAGTGGCTTGGAATTTTCCATTGCTGTTTCACTGTGAGTGCTTTCCAAGGAAGATTAGGCAGCCGGTAAGGGCCAATAACAGTCTGTGGGACTAAAATGGAGGGGGGAGAGAACCACTCCTGCTCCTCTCTAGCTCCACACTCCTGATCGTAGCCTGCAGTGTTCCCTATAAGAACCAAAGTTGAACTGCATCTGGACCAGGTTTTTCTAAAAGCAGCCAATTTGACTGAAATCAATAAAGATAATTGGGAGATATGAATGCAGGAGGTGCTTGATCCAATATCATTTACTTTAAACTGTCACCCAAAGTTAACCTGGTGCTGTGCTCAAAAAGGCTGGCCTGATCTCTCAGAACTGAGGTGGAGATTTTAAAATGATATAATTTGAACCTGTCCATATTAAGTTGGAGGCTCATCACTTGCATGTATCCATCACTTTCTTTGGGCTTCTGCAGTCCAGATGGCAGGGGTAGTGACAACCACCATTAAGCTATTAGAATGGGCTCCCTCACTCCACTGGCAGACCTGAAAATCAGGATGAGAGAAACATTTGAGCAATGGATTCGTGAGGAACCTAAGTGTGCTGACTTTGGTCTCCTGAGTCTAAACCACATTGTAATGTCAGTGTAATGGAACCTTTTCTCTCATCCAACGATACGTGCACTATCTAAACTGTCCTTTAGATGATGGAATGCCACGGATGGTTCTACTTTGAGGGAGAGTGGAAAGCACATTTCAAAAATTTCAAACCATGGGGCAGCACAGTGGCACAGTGGTTAGCCCTGCTGCTTCACAGCGTCAGGGACCTGGGTTTGATTCCTGGCCTGGGTCACTGTCTATGTGGAATATGCATGTTCTTCCCATGTCTGCGTGGGTTTCCCTCAGGTGCTCCTATTTCTTCCCACAGTCCAAAGATGTGCGGGTTAGGTAGATTGGCCATGCTAAATTATCCCTTAGTGTCAGAACTAGCTAGGATAAATGCATGGGTTTATGGGGATAGGGCCTAGGTGGAATTATGGTTGGTGCAGATTCGATGGGCCAAATGGCCTCCCTCTGCACCACAGATTTTCATCACAAAGGACATAGGATTGTCCTTTGGATTGTGGTGTGATGAGATGACATGCTACAAATGATTTAAAATACAAAAATACAATTTGAAAAATGCACAAAACCTTGGGCAAACTTAAAATCACTGCATTTTCCTGAAGTAGGGTTTTTGGGTATTCAAAAATTTTCTACTAATAGCACAATTCCACCCACCACCATCCTGTTCTCCCATCCCACTCAACAGCTATGGATTCCTTAGTGTACTGCGGTAGTGCAATACCTAATCTGAAATTCACAGTTTCACTTCTAATTGGGCTTTATGGATCATCATTAAACAGAACAAAGTTTGTTGGGATTATAATAAAACACCTTGGGGTGCTTCTCCCATGTCGTGCCTCAGCTAAGAGGGAATGTCAACGTCAAGTGCTGATACAGCTGTTCACAAATCCTCAAGATATGCATGTACAATCTCGCCATTTCAGAAAGAGAAGACTCAAACAGCTGAAAAAACCAGCTAAAATAATTCTCCGATTTTACTACGGAAGACGTGCCTAACAAGGTTAAACAACACAGCAGTGGTTGCAGATAGGCTGGCTGGAAGAAGGGCTACACAAAGTAATTCTTTGCATTTTTTCTTTCCCCAATTCCACTTCCCCATCTCCCCCTCCCCCCAACTCGGCAATGGCAACTGATCAAGGCACAGAGAAGCTTGCCTATGCATATCCTTTCTTTCCCTTTTATTGAAAGATTGTATTTTGTCTGAAATGGATATAAATAATAAGATCCTGGATTCATGCAGCAACTTTCAAAACCTTAAGACATTTCAAAACACTTTACAGTCAATGAAGTAGTTTTGTCACTATTGTAATGCAGCAGATAGTTTGCATAGAGCAAGATCCCATTGTGATAATGGTCAGATAATTTGAATTTGGTGACGCTGGTTGAGAGATAAACTTTGGCCAAAACATTGTGGAGGAACTCCCCTGCTCTTTGAATTAGTTCCATGGGATCTTTTATGACCACCTGAGAGGGTAGTCATCCAAAAGCACTTTGACATGCAACACTCAGTTTTACACTGGTGTGTCAGCCTAGATTTTGTGCTAACATCTCTGGAGTAGGTATTGAATGCGCAACTCTCTGACTCAGAAGTAAGAGAGCTACCACTAAGATACAGCTAATATGGGGAAAGATGAGCGAAGAAAGAGCTACTGCTAGATTCCACATTACTAAGATTATTTCTCCTGCTTTCAAGAATTAGATTTTGCCCCCTCACACACAGGGTTATTGGACTAGGGAGTGTTTTACTATAAGTAGTTATTAAAGCAGACTATAAAATAATTCAAAAAGTTGTTAGGTATTTCAAATAAGTTACAATGAAACAATACAGAACAAGAAAGGGAAATATATTGAAACAGACAGTTCCAGTTAAGGGATTTGATTCAGTACAAGGACAATTGGTCAAATTACTTCCTTCTGTGCTATAAGCATGAAGTTGCAGCCTTGTTCATTGCAAGCACTTCCAAATATGATTCAGAAGGTGGGGTTTTAGATCCAACTCCAGACTCCTTAGAGTCCTTAGATCATCTAAGTCAGGCTTGTCCAACATTGGCATCCAGCTCCTGAAGACCTCCTATGTGGCCCTAGAACTGATTTTTCAAATACTGGCCAGATATTGGAGTGGAAGATTCTGCAAGGAACAGTGCTTCCAAGCACAGGTATGTGCGTAAGAGAGTACGTTTGTGAGAGTACATGTGTAAGACTGGAGGGGTGTGTGTGTGTGTATATTATATATATATATATATATGTACGTGTGTGTTCGAGTGTGAGTTTGTGTGACAGATTGTGGGTGGATTTTATGAGAAAAATTCTAAGTGTCCAGAGAGCTGTCAGGTCTCTGCTGCTGCAGCTAGCCTCAACTCTAAGGGGCAGTCTCCCATGCCCTCGAGTTCCCCAAGGGAGGGCCTCAATGTCCTCCAGTTCTATCGGTGAGGCCATATTCCCCATTTATGGGGAGCAGGTGTTTTCTTCGCCAGAGAGAACCGCTCCCAGCAAGGTGATAAAGACAAGTGAGCATGGACGTTTGAGCCTTGGCTCACTAATCACATGGAAATGAAGATTAGAATAAATTAAAATAATTCATTCAGCCTCTCACTGGAAACGGGTGACCACGCCAGAAATCTGACTCTGCCAAGATCGCAAGAGCCGGGAAATTAGACGCGATCCTGATTTTTTGGCTCTCGTGCAATTTTATGAAACTCATCGAACCGATAAAATTGCAGCCTGTGTGACAGCAGGAGAGCAAGAAGACAGCGAGCAAAAGCACGAGAGAACATGTGTTTGTCTCTGCTTTTCTTCCAGTCTCAGGTTTCGCACTCATTCTAACCACCACAACCAACACATACTTACAGTCACTGACGCAAGTGGGTGAGATTGAGTGAGTGAGCATCCTGAGATTGGGAGTGAGCCTCTCAAACTCTGGTAATTTTTATTAATTACATTTTCTAACAAAATTTATGGCTTTGACATTGCTCAGCAAGTTGTTTCTTTTCTTAACACCACAATTGTAGTTTAATGTTGTGTCAAACCTTGGGCAAGATTCTCTGGCCTCCCCTCAGCAGTTTTCTTGGCGTCAGGAGGTGGCATGCCATTTGCTGGTGGTGGGATCCTTTGGTCCGTCTGTTGTCAATGGGATTTCTGACTGATGTTGAGCATATTTCCAGGTGCCGGCCAATACACCATCGTGTTGACACACAACGTGTTTTTTTTTGACAAGCAGATTAGTGGTCAGGGCATGTACTCAGTGTCCAGCTAAAGATGACAAGTGTGCACTGAAGCTAGAGGGTCAACAGGATGCCTCACCGTACTCTCAGATCAGCAGCCCCACAGTTGAGAGTTAGGTGCTTCCACTGTATGAGAGAGTGTCTCACAGAATGGAAATGCTCTCTGAAGAGTTTTTAACTACATTTATATTGGTCGCTGCTGCCAGACTGCTACTGTGGCCACCTCATAGTTGTAGCCATGGGATGGATTAAAAATGTTATATGGTCTGCCACTGGGAGGCTACCTTCATTCACTGGCCAGGATTCAACCGGAATGGCTGATGACTGGAAAATTCCTTATTGTGTCCGTAATATGCACTTTTAAGGCATTAAATGGTTACTTGCCACTTGCAAGAGATACGTGAGTTAGTGTCGGAATACTGGGCCTGTCTGGCTCTGGTCTCACCTCTGTGGTTTAAAAATTCAACCCTCAGGGTCATTGCAGTGGCCAAGCGTGCAAGCTCATGGGTGTCCAATCTTCGATAGAAAGCTGCACTTCACAGCACAAAACAGCCAGTTGTGTAGTTTGCATCTGACAAAAATTCTTAATAATTCCAGTCACCATTTCAAAACTAAGTTTCTGATCTTGGGATACTGAATACAACTTCTGTTGAAAGCCAGAATTAAAGAGTTAAAACTCCCCAAGGTTACTGTTGTGGAGGAGAGAAAGGATAAAGTTAAAAAGAGAAATAAAGGTCAAAAAACTGAATCTGAGTGAACAGCCAAGGGGAGTGGGGTGAGGTGGCGGGGGTGGATGAGAAATCATGGCAGTGAAGAAATCCACCTGCTCATGCCAAGCTAATAGCTTTCTATGACACCAATTCCATCAACAACTCCCAGGCCAGAATTTCTGGGTCTCCTCTGGGGGATTGGGCGTGGGATGGTGCATGAAATTGAATGAAGAGGATTCCCTCTGGGTTCCTGCCTGCCCTAACCGGGTAGCGATTTTATGATGGGACAGGCAGGGAAGTCTACCCTTGTCCCAGTTAATGTCCTTTGATAGCATTCCCTGCCCAGTCTCAATTTTCAGCCTGGTGGGTGGATGACAGTTCAGAGGGGTGGAGGAGGGCAAAATTAGACAGAGTTGAATATTGGGTGGGTAGGGTTGGGGCGCGTCCATCAGGAGATCTGTTCTGTCTGGGGCTGCTCTCCTCTTAAGGATGGTGACCTCCGGACCTTCCTCTCCACCAGCTTATCCCCCTGAGACCCTGATCACACCTGGACTCTTCAGGCATTCCCCATCCTCCCCACCCTGGGACCCCTACCGTGTGCCTGCCCTCTAGTCCTGATACTC
Source organism: Carcharhinus amblyrhynchos (assembly GCF_965287045.1). Taxonomy (NCBI): domain Eukaryota; kingdom Metazoa; phylum Chordata; class Chondrichthyes; order Carcharhiniformes; family Carcharhinidae; genus Carcharhinus; species Carcharhinus amblyrhynchos. The sequence continues at coordinate 32,254,322 of NC_137325.1, forward strand.
AGAGGTGGAGATGATGGCCTAGTGGTATTATCTCTAGACTATTAATCCAGAAACTCAGCTAATGTACTGGGCAAATAGTGGAATTTGAATTCAAATTAAAAAGTTTGGAATTAAGAATTTACTGATCCAAACCATTGTCGATTCTTTAAAAAATCCATCTGGTTCACTAATGTCCTTTAGGGAAGGAAATCTGCTGTTCTTACTTGGTCTGGCCTACATGTGACTCCAGGCCCACACCAATGTGGTTGACTCTCAACTGCCCTCCAAGAGCAACTAGGGATAGGCAATAAGTGCTGGCCTGCCAGCAACATGCATGTCCCACAAATGAAAAAAAAGTTCCAGGCAGATCTCTGCAATACTTCTTCGGGCCACTGCTTCGCTGTGCCTGGAGGGGCTGGCTGGCAACTCCACAAAGTGGAACTTCTGCCTGAGTGAAGGCAGAAGGTCTCTCCTAATGCTAATCAATGCTTGTTAGTGTGTGAAATGGCATGAGGACTGCTGGAGGGGATCAGCCCCCGCTTCTTTAAAATTCAGGTTCTGGAATATGTCCAACCCTACCCTCATATGGAGCCTTGCTGTCAGGAGCATGCATCAGGAAATCATAGGCTTAGTCAATATCCCTTAATTTATCAAAGAGACGGAATGTCATTCTGAGCATGATGTCAATTTCTCTGATAAATCTCCCTGTGGGAACAGACATTCCCCTCTCCCAGCACTCAATCCAATATCCTAACTGCAAGCTGGGTTGTCTGACCCATGATCACGTAAGTGGTAAAAAAAAATTATTATATAGTGTCTTTCACAATCTCAGGTGTCCCAAACTGCTTTACAAGCAGCGGAATAAATCTGAAGTGCTATTATAGGAAACATGGGACTTAATTTATGTGCATCGAGTTCCCGCAAACAGCCATGTGATAATGATCATATAATCTGTTTTGTGAACTTGAGGGATAAACATTTAACAAGATTCAGGGAAATCCTGTGGTCTTCTTCAAAATAGTGCCATCACAGTACTGCATTGGAATGCCAGCCTAGATCTTGGTGTTGCAAGTGGGTTTAAATCCACAACTTTCTGATTGAGGGGAGCCATGACTGTCTATCGTTATGCTCTATTGTCCCACTGAAATACTGCCAACTCCGATGCCAGTGGAAGGAGAAATGCAGCATGTACTAGGGCAGCACATGAAACCTTCCAAATATTAGCCCTAGGATCCATAGGTTATTGCATTTTAACACACAAACACATTGCTCTTAAAACACAATCAAGGGTCAATACTTCAACTTGATGCCAACATGCTGACATTTATCACCCACAGCGTGAGTCAATGATTTCTCACTTGTGGATCATGTTCCAAGTAAACAATTCTCAATTCTGAAAATGTGCAGGCCAACTCATGCTGCTAAGCTTGGGATTTGGCAGGGATGTGGCATATGTAACTGGAACTTAATAAGCTTAACTTCATGGCTGTGAATATTCTCCCTTCTCTCTAGCTCAACCTTAAAGAGCACTCACAGGAGTACTTTTAGAAAGGGTGGAATATTCACGTACATTTCATTTTACTTCTGCATAATTTGATCAAAATATTTTCTCCTAGTATAACCTGGTAGGGAATGAGTTAAGCAAGGACATAATCGGTTGGAATTTTACTGGCATACCCACCCAAGCCTCATAAGATCACAGCCAAAGTCAACAAAGAGTGCCGTTCTGCGAGCTAGGGTGGGGTGAAATCGGAGTGGGCGTACCGGTAAAATCAGGGCCACAATCTACAAAATTCTGAACAAATCGAATTGAGTCTCAAAAAGGTTTTCAAAAAAAGCAAAATACTGCAGATGCTGGAAATCTGAAATAAAAGCAGGATGCACTGGAAATACTCAGCATCTACATTGAATACAATTTCTTTAGAACTGTACAAAGGTAGAAATGTGATGGATTTTATAGTGTAAGAAAGTACAAAAGGGAAGATCAGGGATAGGATGGACAGCAGGAGAGATTAAATGACAGTTATGTTTTGGAAAGCAAAGGGAGTGGTAATGGTTGTAGGGAAGAAACGAAGCATTTGTCCAAAGTGTGAATGGCAGAATAATGAACAGCTCTGTCCAAAAGCATACACATGAAAAACAAGATTCACTGGCACATGGAAAAAAACGAGAATCAAAATGGGGGACGGAGTTCAACTCAGAGGCTTAATCAGAAGATATGTTGTTCCTCTAATTTGCATTGAGCATCACTGGGGCACTGCGATAAGCTGAGGACTTTGACACTCAAAGGACTCCAGTATATTTGTTATCAACAACATGACTTATTTAACTCCTTCCCTCACCCTGATCCTTCCACTTTCTATCCGCGATTCAGCCAGAATCGTGGACGGTTTCCACAATGAATTTCTTCCTCTAGACATCTTTGGGGAAGTCAGTCAACTGACCTCCCGCTGATCCAAAGGCCAAGAGCTGGGCTGATGCACGATAGCAGAGGTAGAAGAAGAAAGCACTGTTGCAGAGATAAATATTTGAACGTGAGGTTTAGAAACTGCAGTGTGTGATATTCCAAAACACGGGTGCATGAAATGTCTGACATTATTTGGCCTACTATTATAGCTGGACTGCTAACTTGGGAAGAAGGGGACAGACAAACTGACACAATTGTGACATCTGTGGCTGCAATTCCCTTTTTGTAAATAGTATCCTGGTCAATGATCAAGAGAGTTTCCACAATTATAGGATCAAATCTCATTAGAGTTGCCAACTGCGATTAAATGTATTCCTGGGTGTTTCATCACAAAACTTGCCATGATGCTCTTGCCAATAGTAGGGCAACACATCCATACTTGTGAAGCAATGCCTTTCTATGCCAACTGGAAAGCAAAAAGAATTATTACACATTTGAATGATGCTTGACTATCAGCTAAAAAGCCATTTCACCCCCCTCATTTTCAATATTTTTATATTGGATGACACAAAGATATTAACAAGTTAAATGCGTGGACAAAAACTTGACAGATGGAATATAATGTAGGAAAATGTGAAGTTATGCACTTTGGTAGGAAGAATAAAGGGGCTGAATATTGTTTAAATGGAGAAAGACTATAGAAAACTGCAGCTGTAGATGCTGAGAAGTTGTTTTCCCTTGTGGAAGAGTCTAAAGCCAGAGGGCATAATCTCAGAGTTAGGAATCATCCATTTAAGGCAGAGATGAGGAAGAATTTCTTCTCTTAGAGGGGAGTGAATCTGTGGAATTCTTTACTGCTGAGGGCTATAGAGACTGAGTATGTTCAAGACTGAGATAGATTGTGAATCAGTAAGGAAATCAAAGGTTATGGGGATAAGGATTATCAGATCAGTCATGATCTCATTGAATGGCAGAGCAGACTCAAAGAGCCAAGGCCTACTTCTGCTCCCAAGTTTTATGGTCTATAATTGGTAAAGAGAAATGTTCAATATCCCAATTATTTTTCTGCAAGCTGAATAATTCACAATAAAATTCTGGCACTGTCAGAGATGCTGTTTTTTGGATGTGACGTTAAATCCTCGCAGGTGAATGTTAGAGATCCTGTGACACTATTCTGAATAACAGCAGGGGGCTTGATCCAATGTCCTGACAAACGTTCATCCCTCAACCCACAGCTTATTTAATCATTACCACATTGCTGTTTGCTGGACATTGCTGTACACAAATTGCCTGTTGCATTTCCTACAGTACAACTTCAAGTGTACTTAATTGGCTTTAAGGCATTTTGGGATGTTCCAAGGCTGTGAAAAGTGCTGAATAAAAGTAGTTTTCTTCCCTTGTTAAACTAAACCAAGGAAAAGTGGTCATTGCAAATAAGGGCTGCCAACAATCCCAATTTGGCTAATTCCTTTTGGGAATAGTTAATTTATTCTGCTCACAATGACACTCACCTTTGACATTTCACCCGTGCTATCATACGGCTTTCAATTTAAAATGATAGCTCATTTTTTTGGGAGGAGGGGCCAAAAGAAATAAAGATTTAAGTTTTGTTCATAGAATCCCTACATTGCAGACTCTTTGAAGGAGTGTCTTACCCAGGTTTCACCCCCATCCCTGCAATCCCAGGCATCATCATGGTTAATCCATCTAACCTACACATCCCTAGACACCAAGAGGCAATTTAGCATAGCCAATCCACCTAACCTTTGGAATTAATGTGCATCAATGTGCAGTAACATGATTAAAATGAAAAGCAAGTATTTTTTTTTGCAACAATAGTTACTTTTCACTCCTACACTGCAAGAGATGTCATTCACACTCCAATGTTGTAAAAATGATTTCTAAGGTACAAAGACTTATTTTCCAAACATTAGTGAAATAACTAGCTCCATCTATTGCAGAACTACATTAATCTATCATTTAAATAAAGACCTTCTCTTGTTTGTAGTTGTTCACTCCCCAGAGCTTTATATTTTTAATTAAACGGAGTCATGTTTCAAAGAGCAGCTTCATTAATCCACTGGCTTTGAGTGTTGGTTGGAAATTGGATTTTGGAATTCACCAATTCCTTGACTGATCTACAAGTAGTAATTCAAATGGCTCAGTTAGTAGCACTTCATCTTCAGGTCAAAAGGTTGTATGTTGAATTTGATCCCATTCCAAAAAAGTGAGCACAAAAATAGAGGCTGGCATTGTTATACAGTACTTATGCCGCAGTGCAGGAAGTTCAGTCTTTTGGACGAGATGTTAACCAGGGTTCTTTCAGGTGGACGAGAAAGGATGCATGGCACTATTTCAAAGAACAGCAAGGTGGTTCTTTCTGGTGTCAGTGGCACAGTGATCAGCATTGCTGCCTCACAGCACCAGGGACCCGGGTTTGATTCCTGGCTTAGGTTACTGACTGTGCGGAGTCTGCACATTCTCCCTGTGTCTGCATGGGCTTCCTCCAGGTGCTCCAATTTCCTCCCACAGTCTAAGAGATGTGCTGGTTAGCTGCATTTGACATTCCAAATTCTCCCTTAGTGTACCTGAACAGGCACTGGAATCTGACAACTAGAGGATTTTCACAGTAACTTCATTGCAGTGTTAATGTAAGCCTACTTGTGACTAATAAATAAACCTTGCTGTGTGCAAAAATGGGTGCCACATTTCTAACATTATAGCAATAATCACAGTTCAAAAATACTTCACTGGCTGTGAAGCACTTTGGGATATCTTGTGGTTGTGAAAAATGACATAAGGAATACATGTGGACTGTTCTTTTCTCCGTTTGTATTCTAATATCTGAACATATATGGAATGTAGGTCATGGAATTCTTTACCAAAGCATGTAATTGAAACATGGAAATCGAAATACGTTGTTTCTTAAAAAGAAACAGCCATACAAAAAGAGTGTGTCGAAGAGTAGAATTAGACTACATGTCTCATATGGAGAAAGACAATGAATCCATTAAGTTATGTAAATACTGCATGAAGCTGAATGGATACTTACAGCCTTATTCCACAATAGCCCCGTAGTATGATACTCCTTGATGTAGGCCTGAAGCTCTATCCAGATACTGAGGAACGATTTGACCCATTCTACATGTCTCTTGTCTCTGAAGGTGAATAAAGATTTAAGAGAATATCAACACCAAACTATATTGAAATCAACTTGGTGCAAAGCTATTTACCTTGAAGCTGCAACAGTCGGTTTTAGTTTCACACTAAACAAAATATCAGATATGGAGACTAATTTCATATTTCTGGAACTTGAAGATATTTCAACATTACAACTATGTTGGAGCTAGTTCAATGGGAGGGAAGAAATGCCACTTTTTTTCAGGATAAGCTACATATGGTGGTGGGTGTTTATACATGCAAATGTTGTACGAGGAATGGTTGAGGACTCTGGGTCTGTACTCATTGGAGTTTAGAAGGACGAGGGTGGATCTTACTGAAACTTACAGGATACTGCAAGGCCTGGATTCAGTGGACGTGGAGAGGATGTTTCCACTAGTAACAAAAACTAGAACCAGAGAGCACAACCCAGGTTAAAGGGGCGATCTTTTAAAACAGAGATGAGGAGGAATTTCTTCAGCCAGAGTGGTTAATCTGTGGAATTGTTTGCTGCAGAAGGCTGTGGAGGCCAAGTCATTGAGTGTCTTTAAGACAAAGATAGATAGGTTCTTGATTGATAAGGGGATCAGAGGGTATGGGGAAAAAACAGAAGAATGGGGATGAGAAAAAAAAAAGCCACAATTGAATGGCGGAGCAGACTCAATGGGCTGAGTGGCCTAATTCTGCTCCAATGTCTTATGGTCTAAAGGCAGAACTGACTTTTCCAACAAGACATTCGTATTGATGGAGTCTTTTTGATGGGACTCTAGATTATGGAATATGGGACTCTTTATCATGGAATTGCTATCTTTGTAGACCAAACAATTGGCAAATGAAAAATGGTGCTAGTGAGGCAGGGAAGAATGGAGTGCAGGGAAAGTGTTCCCAAGATGGTAGAGGGCAAAGAGTACAAGGAGATTAAATGGAAGAGAACAAAGAAATAAGGAGAGAAGACAGGAAAATTAAAGTGTTGACCCATCACTACACTCATGTGAGAAGCTGGTTAAAGGGACCACACAGACTGCTGCAGTTATTGATTCTATGGAACTTGCCTTTTTGTTGTGATCCTATCTAAAACAGAGGACAGCAGTATCCGTGGATAAGAAAAAAAATTCCTCCAGTAGAAACCATCCTTTGGACTGTCTGGAATCTGGCACTAAATAATTAATCAGAATTTTTTTTTCCCTAAGAGCTGCCAGCAATACAGCTGCCCTCATCAGAAGTGGTGGGAGTGCTGGCAATGAGCCCATTTAGGATCAACAAGGGACCACTGGTGAGTGACGGCGGTATGAGGACTGCAGTAAAAGGACTACTGGCTTGAGGTTACAGAGTGAGCAGGCATCAGAAGAAAGTGCAAGGAGGTGTCAAGGCAGGAAAGCTGTCTTCTAGTTCCAGAAATAATCACACTTTAGACTCAAAATGCTAGAGTATAGAGTATAAAAGCTGCCGTCTAATGCTTCAGTTGTATAGAACGTTGGTTAGACCGCATTTGGAGTACTGCGTCCAGTTCTGGTCACCTTACTACCGGAAGGACGTGGAGTCTCTGGAAAGGGTGCAGAGGAGGTTTACCAGGATGTTGCCTGGCATGGAGGGGCTGGGTTACGAGGAAAGGTTGGAGAAACTGGGACTATTCTCCTTGGAAAGATGGAGATTGAGGGGGGGACATGATAGCGGTATATAAGATACTGAAGGGAATAGACAGAGTCAATAGTGAGAGACTGCTCCCTAGACTGGGTACAAATACGAGAGGACATGATTTAGGGGTGAGGGGGGAGAGGTATAATTTGGATGTGGGAGGAAGGTTCTTTACGCAGAGAGTTGTGGGGGTATGGAACGCGCTACCGAGTAGGGTGGTGGGGGCAGGAACGTTGGACTCGTTTAAGGTTCAGTTAGATAGACACATGAGTGAAACGAGGATGGAGGGTTATGGTAGGGGCTACTAAATAAGGGTTAGAACCTCGGGAGACACCGGAAAAGCAGACTTGTGAGATTAACGTTTTTGTCTTCTTATTCCGCAGGTGGAGGTCCACCTCGTTGTCAAACGAGGGGCATGCACACGGTGGGTCGTGCGTGGGCTGCTCTTGGAGGTTCCGGGAGTGGCCTAGTACTTCGTGTCGGTGTGTGTGCTTGATCCTGGACCAGTAGACGGGCGCCGCAACAGCTCGGTGACTAGCACTGCTAGCTGTGCAGATATATGGATTTGGGCCTGTGTCTGTGGGCGTTTGTGCATTCTCCCTGTGGTTGCGTGGGTTTCCTCCGGGCACTCCGGTTTCCTCCCACACCCCAAAGATGTGCTCTTAGGCTGATTGGTTTTACCAAATTGACACTATTCTCCCCTGAATCTGGCTAAGTTAGGGGTTCCATTTGTAGACACGCAGGGTAGAATAGGTGTAGGGTGATGCGGCGGTGCGGGCTCGTTGGGCCAAAGGGCCTGTTTCCCATGCTGGGTTGTTCTTTGTTCTTTGTATCTACAGCAAGTGTATTTCCTGATAGCATGTGGCTGGGAGACTAATACATTGTTACTTGGCACATAACTGCAGTTCAACAGTGAATGTCACGCCCTGGGATATGTATCCCAATAACAATTAGTTCCTGGCTCTTTACAAATAATATAACAAAAAATTCCTATTTCTGTAAAATGTCTGTGCACTTGGCTTGTTGAAACTTTTTGCTTGAGGGCTATATTTGTACATTTTTCTCAAGGAGTCAAGGGCAAATTTCAGAAAGTTGAGTTTCAGCATTAAAAATAAACTGAATTCCAAAAAAAAAGTTGAGGTTTTAAGGAAAAGAAATAATTGCTAAGCAAAAGTGAAACAATGTCACAGAGGATCAGTGTAAGTGAATGGGTGATATGAGTGGTTGCATGTGTATATGTTGGTGTGTGACGGTGAGAGCGAGTGACAAAGCTGAGATTGGGAGTAAGGCACTCACACTCACCTCCACTCAGTCTCCTGCACTCACCACCTACTCACTCAGTGTATGTACTCATCCCCACCCACACAGTCTCTCACATGCACTCCTCCTCGCCTGCTCATTCAGTCTCTCACACTCACTCCCAATAATTCACTCACTCAGCATCTAGCACTCCTTCCCATTCACTTAGTCATTCACACTCATTCAATCCCCCACACACACTGTTGCACTTGCTTGCTCCTCCCTTTCCCCAAACATACATACATTTTCTCACACCCACATATTCACCACAGCACCGTCTCTTCCGCAGGCCCATCAAAATATCGCCATGCCAGGAGCTGATTTAACATTGCTGTCCCCAGGCCTTTCGCACCTGGCTCTGCGGGCTCTAGGCCACTGTTGTTTTCTTTCTCTTGGCCTAGCAGCTCTCAGCACACTCACTGATGCTGGTGTTTGGACAAGCCTGCTTTATGTCAATATAATGTTCCAATCATTAACTTGTTCTTCTAAACTGCAGAAGACTAACAATAGACTTTTATAAATAAACACCTTAGAGTTTGTTATATCTTACAGGTTTCTTTTCTCACAACATTATGTACAATATTGTTTAGGTGATAGGATGTTGCACCTTCATCTTGTAGGCTTGGAATTATCTGTGGTGATTTGGCATGCAGCACGGATGATACTGTGCATTCACATGTTGTAGAAAGTTTGTTTGATGTTGTGTTACTTGCTAGTGATGTTAATGATGTTGCACCAGTTGGTGCTGCTGCTGTTGACATGAATGTCTTTTGTTTAAACTTCGTGAGTTCCTCAACATCACCAGTCTCCCAATTCATTATGGGTTGGAGCTGTGTGCTTATTGCTGTGGCAGCTATTTCATTTTTGCACAATTTACTCAGTGTTTCTTTTCCACTTTGGCATTAACTCAGGTAGCTTTTTCAATCTAATTCAGCTTTAAATATGTTAAAAATAAATCGGGTTTTTACGGTAAACAATCACTGCCACCATGGTATATTTTCTGATTCCCATAAATTGGAAATAATCACTCTTTAGAGTCAAAATGCTGGAGCTTCATTAAGTGTATTTCTTACTGCTCTCCACATGGCTGTTACATCAATATAGCAGGCAGGGTCCTTACCTAGCACTTTCTCGCAAAATTAATTCTCTGCCACCTCTAAACTCACCCCGGGGAAGGATTTAAATTTGGCCTGAGTTGTCTCATCTCAACAAATTCACCCTGATTAGAGATGAAATCTAGCTCAGGAGTGCACTATCTAATTTGTTTAATATATTGAGTATTCAGAGAACCTTTGATCTGCACAGGCTACAGAAAACACACACATGCATGCACACACACACACATACAGTTAGCTGCAAATGAAGGAAGAGATTAAAAGAATAAAAAGTCTGTCTCAAATTACTGCACTTAGGAATCAAGATAGCTTCTGTTGGATGGTTGTCATTGGTTAGCCGAATGCACCTGTTGTGCAGAGTTTTGGGGGTTGGGTGGGTGGGGGTGATAAGGATCATGCTCTGTAGGGACTTGTTCAGAATGATTCAGACAGCAAAGTCCTTAAATCCGTGTCATATGGCACACAGTGCAGTACGATGTACAGCATTCCCTTTGTCGGAAGTACAAATGAAAACTGTAATTTCAAATCAAAAGCCCTCTTGTATCAAGAAATTTGGTCTTTAATGACTGAATGCCTGTAAGCAGAATTATGATTCTATTGGCTAAATTAACAGTTCATGGAATCTGATACTTATTAACAGTATAATACATACAAGGAACATTAAAAATATTTATTGCCTACAAAATGCTCCTGTGGTGCCAGAGAAACACTGATAAACTAACCTCGAGTTAACCCATTCAGAAACAATGTGGCCAAAGACATTATTTGTATTAAAAACAAAAAATCCTGGAAACATTCCACTAGCTGGACAGAATCTGTAAAGGGGGAACTATGTGGTTAACATCTCAGGTCATTGACTATGAAAGGCAATCACATCAAAATATTAGCTCTGCTCTTCTTTCCATAGGTGCTGCTTGGCCTGCTGAATGTTCCATAAGATTCATAAGAACTAGGAGTAGGCCATTCAGCCCTTCGATCCTGCTCTGCCATTTAACATGATCATGACTGATCTCATCTTGGCCTCAACTCCACTTACGTACCCATTCACCATAGCTCTTCAAACCCTTACTAACTAAAGATCTGTCCACCCTTTCCTTAAATTTACCCAAAGTCCCAGCATCCACCATGCTCTGGAGGTATTGAATTCCACAGACTCAAGGCCCTTTGAGAAGAATACTTTTTCCTCATCTGTTTTAAATCTGCTACCCCTTATCCTAAAAGGATGACCTCTTGTTCCAGATTGCCCTACAAGGGGAAACATCCTCTCTACATCTATTTAGTCAATCCCCCACTCTTGTACATCAAATTACATCTCCTCTCATTCTTCTAAACTCTGGGAAGAATAGGTCTAGACTGCCCAATCTTACTTCATAAGCCAAACCCTGCGGCCCGGACTTTGGGATGCTCCGGGACTGGGGGGGATCAGGGCTGGCCTGCGAATGAACGGGGGGAGGGCTTCGGCCACAGTTGGGCTGAGGGGCAGGGGGTTGGAGGGCCTGCAATGTGAGGGTCCTGGTCTGGCCAACGGTCAGGATGGCTAGCAAAGTGCAGGCTGACGTATGCAGAGGCCCAGAACCGGCAGACTCTGGCGTGAATAGGCCCTACCTCCAAGCTTTTTAAGTTTATTTATTAGTCACAAGTAGGCTTACATTCACACTGTAATGAGGTTACTGTGAAAATCCCTTAGTCACTACACTCCGACGCCTGTTCGGTTACACTGAGGGAGTATTTAGCGTGGCGAATACACCTAACCAGCAAATTTTTGGACTGTGGGAGGAAACCGGAGCACTCAAAGAAAAACCATGCAGACACAGGGAGAATGTGCAAACTCCACACAAACAGTGGCCTAAGCTAGGAATTGAACTCTGGTCCCACGCGCTGAGAGTCAGCAGTGCTGACCACTATGCCACCATGCTGCCCCATGAGATTCACAGTTGTGACCTTTGCATTGCACAGAGTATGGGAGATTTGAGTCTGAACTCTCACTGAAAAAACAATCATGATTTATAGCAATTTTCCCACAAATTCAGCACTTAGAACTTTTTTGGGAGAATCGCTGCCCTCAACTTTGGAATCAATCTAGTGATCCTCCTCTGCGCCATCTCCAATGCAACTACATCCATCCATCAAGGGTACCGAAACGCACACAAAGGTCTAAGTGAGGTCTCGCTCATGCTTTGTACAGTAACAGCAACACTTCACTACTTCTATATTTTATTCCTTTGGAAAGAAATGACAAGATTCCATTTGCTTTCCTTATTACTAGGTGATGGCTTAGTGATAGTATTACTAGACTATTAATTCAGAAGCTCAACTAATGTTCTGGGGACCTGGGTTTGAATCCTGCCACAGCAGATGGTGGAATTTGAATTCAATTAAAAAAAAAGTCTGGAATTAAGAATCTGCTGATGGCCATGAAACCATTGTTGATTGTTGGAAAAACCCATCTGGTTCACTAATGTCCTTTAGGGAAGGAAATCTGCCATCCTTACCCAGTCTGGCCTACATGTGACCCCAGAGCCACAGCAAGGTAGTTGACTCTTAACTGCCCTCAGGCAACAAGGGATGGGCAATAAATACTGGCCAGCCAGCGACACCCATGTCCCATGAATGGATAAAAAAAATTGCATACTAGTTCTCTGCGATTCATACGTGAGAGCATTCAGATCCCTCTGCACTGAAGCATTATGAAGTTTCTCTCCATTTAGATAATAATTTGCCTTTGTATTTTTCATACCAAAATGGATAACCTCACACTTATCCATGTTAAACTTCGTCTGACACATTTTACTCCATGCACTTAACCTAACCATATTCATTTGTAAGTTTCTTATATCATTATCGCAACTTACTACCCCAACTATTTTAGTGTAATCTGCAAATTTGGCTAGGGTACCTTTCCCTTTATCCAAGTCATTAACATGGATTGAAATAGTTGGAGCCTGAGGACTGAACCCTGTGGCACCCCACTAGTTACTTCTTGCCAACCCAAGAAGTATGCATTTATCTTGACTCTTTGCTTTCTGTTGGTTAACCAATTCTCTACCCAAGCTAATAAATTACCACTAATCCCATGTGAACTAACCTTGTGTATTAACCTTTTGTGTGGCATTTTATAAAATGCCTTCTGAAAGTCCAGATGCACTATATCTACAGGATCACCATTATCCATTTTGCCTGTTACATCTTTGAAGAACTCAAGCAAATTAGTCAAACCATTCATAAAACAATGATTACTCTGATGGATTGCTTTTTGACATTGTAAATGAACAGTTATTACTTCCTGTATAATGGATTATAACAATTTCCCAACAACAGATGTTAAACTAATTGGTTCAGAATTTCCCACATTTTGCCTCCCTCCCTTTTTGAATAAAGATGCTGTATTAACACTTGTCCAATCAACTGAAATCATTCCCGCATCCAGAGAACTTTGGAACATTGTAACCAATGGATTCATCAATCCCAATAATTTGCTCAGTACTTTTTCTCTAGTGATGATGATAGTTCTAAGTTCCTCCCATTCTACAACCTCTGCATTTTCTGTTACTATTGGGAAAACACTTGTGACCTCCACCGTGAAAACCGAGGCAAAACATATACTTATTGCCTCAGTCATTTCTGCAATCACAACTATTAACTCCCCAGCCTCATCTTCCTAGGAGCCAACATTCACTTTAGCTACACTCTTCCTCGTTATGTACTTAGGGAACCTTTTGTTGTCCGTTTTTATATTTTGTGCTAGTTTTCTTTCATAATTTACCTTTGCTCTTTTTATTACTTTTTTAGTGACCCTTTGTTGATCTATAAAAGCTTCCCAATCTTCGTGTGCCACTGACCTTTGCAATACAGAATGTCTTACTTTTTGTCTTTTTACGTTATCCATAACTTCCTTGCTTAGCCATGGAAGGACCACTGTTTTCTCTTTTTATTTTAGAATGGCAGCATTTTTAAATAAATAAATGTATTTGTTATGCAACCTTCAACCTACTACAGTGAAAAATAAAAGGGGAAGATGAGTACCATTTGATGAAAAACACTTGTATCCTTGTGAAACTCCTAATGAGCAAGGTACTGCCTCAGTAGTTGACTTGTTTTTTGACCAGTGGCTCTTGCCTGCAGTGGTGGTGGTGAGGGAAAATTGTTAGCCTCAAAATAAATTTATGGTTAACTGCAGGTGATCTTAGTTGTGCGTGTGTGTGTGTGTGTGTGTGTGTGTGTGTGTGTGTGTGTGTGTGTGTGTGTGTGTGTGTGTTTGCATATATATGTGTGGATGTTTAAGAGGCAGGATGCTGGAACATACAGCTATAACCTATAGAAGGTTGTATATTATCTATATACGTTATCTTTACAGCTTCACTACTGAATCCAATCTTGTATGGATGTAACATTGAATGTTAAGGTATTACTACAGTCCTTTAAATTTGTTTTCAAACCATTTTGCAGATGACTATTTAGAATTTATTCTCAATTTTATGCCATACAGAATATACAGGCAACAGTTTTAAACAGAACACACCGTATAGCTTGGAGGACAAGAATGGCAAACTTACATGTCCTTGTACTCCTTTAACACCCTGTTAGTATAGAAGGTAGCTGCATCATTCATTTCCTTGACATAAGGACCTGGCTTGGGGGCCTATGTTAACAATGGAAAAGGGTGCACAAAGAGGAGAAAATTGGGAAGGAAAAGAACACATTAGATTCAACAAAAAGTTGCTTCTTAACTTGATAGTGGTTAACAAACAGTAAAGCAGGTGCCTCTTAAAGCCTTGAAGTTTTCCTAGAATCATACAGCACAAGTGCATCATGCTTAGTCCAGCTCCCTGAAAAGTTATCTAATTCTCAAGAGACAATGTGAGTATAAAAATCAGGGAGATTAACATAGACAGAGAGGAAGTTCGGTTGTGGTCTGGCAGGCTTAAAAGTAGATAAATCTCCAGGGCTGGATGAAATGTATCCCAGGCTATTGGAAAACTGAAATGCCAGGATTTACAGATAAAGCCAATAAATACTTTTACAGGCTAACATCATCATGGAGTTCTAAAACCGTTTTATAAAGATTTCTATTCTGGTAAGCAGGACATTAAAGGTAACTACATTTTTAAAGTTTGCATGTTATCATTTAGTTGAAGGTAATTAATTCCTTAATTTGCTATTATGAAATGGTATATTTTGTAAGACAGCATTCTCAGAGTTGCTTCCCCAGTCTCTCAAATTCCATACCTATCATTTACAATCAACTCACACCAATGACAATCCTTTTCTGTGACAGCTGTCTTTTCTTTGACAGATGATAGATGCCTTACATTTACCACTGTCTACCCTAAATGACCCCTCCAGTCAAGAATACATTAGACTAATATCATCTGTCTTCTTTTGCTGCATTATACATAATACCATATATGTACATTAGACGGGGACACAATGGTACAAAATGTGGACTCTGGCCTTCCACCTCTGAAATATGGATTCAATTTCAATTCAGAGTGACAGGATGATAATCTCCTCTGTTTGATGACTCTAAGGATCCTTCACAGTGTGTTTTAGAAATCTTGAGCAGAATGGGCAGTCCAAAGATGTGCAGGTTAGGTTGATTGGTCATGCTAAGAAATTGCCCCTTTGTGTCCTGGGATGCGTAGGTTAGAGGGATTAGTGAGTAAAATATGTAGGGATATGGGGGTATGGCCTGGGTGGGATTGTGTTCGGTGCAGACTCAATGGGCCAAATGGCCTCTTCCTGCACTGTAGGATTCTATGATTCTAATGTTTTGGATAGCAATGTTTCCTCCCCTGCCACAAAGAAAAGTCAGCAGAGAATACAGCCCAACTCCTGACAGCTGCTTTGCAGCCACTTAATACTCAAGGGACATTAAGTAACACAGGGTGAATATTCCGCCCCATCCGGAGAGGAAGTATCACCTTGGTAAGCTGCCAGCCAATCTGATTGGGAGTGGTAGCCACTGCTGAGACTACACAGAGTCTCACTGAACAAAGTGCCAGGAATGTCTGGATATCACTCCACAGGGTCAAGAGAGGAAGGCTCAGGATGGCTTTTGAGGACAGTGGGGCCTGTTTCAAAGGGCCAGGGACTGAGGGGACACCTAGGATGAGGGATTAGCAGGGCAGCCCTTTGGTGGAGGGCCCAATCAGGAAAGGTGGAGGTGCCAAGTCAGGAGCAGGCAGGTAATGAGAGGGATACCTACAGAATTTTATGGACCCACCCCATGAGAAAACCTGTTGCCGGGGGATTCTAAAACGTTATCCTTCCGAGCAGTTCCTACAGCACAAACTGTCTTGAACTCAGCACTAGTGAGAAAGTTGGCCAATAAGCCACAAAGTGTGCTAGAGGAAATGGAAAAATTTCACCTTGGTGAAATGGCCATCTTCTGGTTGGGAATAAGATTAATCTGAGGTTGGGGTCAAACAGCAAGTTCAGGGTGGTTGCCGTTGAGCCACTGATTGCCACACATTCTGGACTGGTCCAAAATTTAAGCACTTAAAGTAAGTGACCAAACCACAGTTCTGTTTAGTAGCCCTGACACCCTTCATGAATAGAAGCAAAAAAAAGTCATGCAATACTGGGGCCAAATTTTGTGCTTTCAAAGATTGTATAAGTTTGCACCATGGGTGCCTCAGTGGTCCTGAATTTCCATTAATTTTCACGTTGTTCACGCCAACAGGTCTTGTTCTGATTTAGGAATTATCCACCAGTGAGGCAATTACGATTAAAAAACGCATTTCAGAAATCCAGCTCCACAATATTCAAATGACATCATGGCACAGTGGTTAGCACTGCTGCCTCACAGCACCAGGGACCCGGGTTCAATTCCAGCCAATGGGTGACTATCTGTGTGGAGTTTGCACATTCTCCCCATGTCTGGGTGGGGTTTCCAGTTTCCTCCTACAGTTCAAAGATGATTAGGGGGATTAGCAAAGTGAAAGCGTAGGGTTACAGGGATATGCCCTGGGTAAGCTGCTCTATTGGAAGAATTGGTGCAGACTTGAATGGCCTCCTTCAGCACTGTAGGTATTCTATCATTTTTTTGAAAAAACAGGACAAAACTGCATGTAGGAATTCCGAGTGAAAATAGAAACAAACTGACTGTGCCTGAGAATCAGTTTGCAAAGCTGGAACACTTGGCTGCAGTAGTGGAAATCTGAGACTCTCTTCCCTCAGAGGCTGGGTGAAATTTCAAAACTGAAATTGACAGATATATGTTATTAAGGGATATGGAACAAGTGGGAAAATGGAGTTGAACTATAAATCTAACTGAATGATGAAACAGCTTGAGGAGCTGAATGGTCTACTCCTTTCTTCTATGCCCAGAACTGCATTCTAGGTAATATTTGTAATATAAACAGAATCCATGTACTAGCCTTAAGTCTACAATCTGATCTCAGGGTTATAGACAACTTGAGATTTGCTTCTGTAGTGTGGAAAGTTAATGAGATTTGGTTCTTTATTTTAAAGCACTCATAGGGTTTCTTAAATTGACTAAGAGCATTTAAAAAAAAACACATGCATAACTGAACACAGGCTGATCAGGCAGACCAAGCTACTATCTACCATGCTGGAGCTTGGAGCCTCTGAACATCCCAATCAACCTACTGTATTAATTCAATGGAAAATCTTTCCACTTACCACTGCAACCCAACCCAGTGCTGCAATGCTCTCGCTAACAGCTGACAGGTGGTTAAAGAGCTTGCTGCCACGGTTCTTCTCTCGAAAATCCTGGATCTCCTGAATTCTGTCAGATATGGGTTTGAGAAGTGCATTCATCTCATTCTGGAATAGCGAACAAGATAAAATGTTAATATATTGTAAGATACAACGGGGCTGATATAACATGCCTCAGACCTGCAGTTTAGAGTACCTGTGCCTTACAAATCCTTGCATGCACATATTCGATGCCAGCTGTTAATATTTTGGCAGTTTAGATTTTGGCCAAAGCTTTTTTGTTTTTGCAGGGAACTAATTCAAATCATGACCTAATGCAAATTTAAAAACGTAATTTAAAGAGCATGAACATTCATTAAGCTAAAATTAACAAGCAAATGAAGCAGCTTTAAATTGAAAGAAAATGGATGGTCCTTTATAAAACAATGTAATAAGAAAAAGCTTTGAAAAAAAGTCTGGGATTTTTAGATTTAGTTATTTTCATTTAGGACATATTCCAAATGTTTACTGTTTGAGAAGGTACAAATCTAAGTTCTGAATATATAAGCAGCAATCTATAGAAAAGCCAAGCAATTTCTTGTGAGAAATATAACAAATCAATGCTGAATTTTGTTATTAGTTCTAAACACTGAGATGGACATGTGTTTTAATCAGTTTAGTAACATCTTATTGATGGCCAAAAGTACTTCGAACACCTCAATTTAATGTCACATTTGATCTTTCACCACCAGAAGGCAATACACTGCCATTAAAGTAATGAGCTTGTTGGCTTTAAAACATGATACAGTTAAGTACAAACAGCTAACGGAAGGTTGGACAGGCAACCCTTGGCACTGACCAGGATAGGGTAACAAATACTTAACATTTTCTGCAAAATACTGATGGTATTACGCTTTGAAGTATTTGCATGGTAAATGAATATAGCTGTCAAATTTGTATTATTTATTTAGTCAGTAAGTTCTGTGTAATTGTTTTGACTGACACTTACTAGATGAGCAGAGAGAATAATGGAGTGCATGAGATAAATTGTAGGCATACATGCAAACTGAAAACTCCTTCTTCATCCTCATACAAATATAGAAACAAGTCAATAATCAAGTCCTCTCATATAACTAATGACAATCCCTGTCTGCTTGTCCTGGAAAGAGATCCTGTTGTACTTTCTCTGAAGAGCAGCAATTCTCACTGGGTCTTGGTGGACATTCATTAATCAATACCACCAAGGCAGATTAAATGGTAGTTCTTTCCTCTGATCTTTAATGGTACTTAACTGTACACAACCTGACCACGACTTTTGCCTACCTTATAGTAACTGTACTGTAAAATCAGTTCATTGTCTGTACCATATTCTAGAAGCCCTGAGAAGATGAAAAACTCTCCATAAGTGCAAGATTTTAAAAAATCTTTAATATTTCCACATTGAGTGGCTTCTGCAGTGGAGACTTTGGTAGGACATGCACTACATGGCAGGAGATGTCAGTGCCATGGTGCAGGGCTTTGACTGCAGGAGCCTCAATGTCCCGGATCCTGGGGATGCCTGCCACAATCATTCAGGCAGAAGGGCTTGGAAGTCAGCAGGCCTCCTCAACTTCAGCTGTGGAACCTGGGGAGACACCTAGATCTGGTGGGACAGTGAGGAATATTAAGAAACCTTAGGCACTTAGTGGGCACTGGTGAATACAGGAACGATTGCAGTAAGGTCACCATTTTGTTCTGAATGTTTGTCAATAAATTTCACTTGGTTAGCCTCCGCCCGGTCTGTTCACACCATAAAGCTTGGGAGAACCACCACATTTATCCATTGCCTCATCTTTGTGGAGAGCGAGCTCAGTAGTACTATGTTCCTGCCACCCTCATGTCAGCCACCACTAAAGAAGGGCACTCCCTCAGCTGCGATACGGCACAAACCCAGAAAGGAGGAGATGGGAAGCGCTGCCTGCATGCCAGTCTTCACAACCCCTTCAAAGCAAGGGGTCTTCATTACCCCTCTCCTGAAATGGTGATTCTGGGACCCCAACCAGGGCCCTGAATTGAACCTATCAGTGTCTCTGAGCCTTCTCCGGTGCCCCTTTAGCAGTGCACGCTGCAGAGGTCTGAGTGCTTACCTCTGAAGCCCTCCTCAGTGGCAAGTGCAGCCAGGTTCACCCTTCTGTAGGCCTGTTGTAAATGGTGTCGGCGTGATATCCGAATGAGAGGGTAAGTCCTGGCAAAAGTGCTTGCTAACGACATGTTAAGTGCACATTCTGTGGTTCGGTGGTATGTTTCAGGCTACTCCACTGGCAAAGGGCCGGGAAGATCGGAACTCGGAAACACATTGGCATGGATCATGCCCTCTGGATTTTGAGCATGCGCTGCCATTCCCGCAGACAGAGAATGTGGGTTCAAGTTAACAGCTACAATTTTCCAAAAAAAAAAAGGACTAAATGTCATAATGAGAGAAACTGAGCAACCTGAGTGCTGGACTGAACTTGTCCCATGCTCATTTCTTTGGAGTGGTGAGTTGCATGCTATTTCTGAGAGGAAAGGAGGGGGAACTGGACTTAATCATGCTGGTGAGTCCAGCTGCAAAGCAATCAGGTACTGTTTTGGAAGGGCGACCTGATCTCTCAGTGCACTGGGAACCTTCTCCTTCCCTCCCGTTAATAGCAGCATGTTTCCCCACCCTCTCCTGGCAAGGATCACAGGGGGATTGGGGGACCTCCGAATGACCCTCGACATACCCTATCTTCACGCCCATCCCTTCATGATCCTTCCTTCAAGATCCACCCCTGCACGACCACCAGGCCCCACCCCCTTGACTATACACCACACATCGGCAGTGCCCAACTAGTACTGCCAGGATACCAGGTTGGCAATTCCAGAGTGCCAGGTGGGCACTGCCCAATCATGTCTCCGACCACCTGGGGACTTTTAAAGCCCTCCAAGCCTCCCAGCATGACCATCATGCTTGGTTTCTGCTAGTGCAGACCAGTGGTGATTCACGTTAGTTTCATGCCACGCCCAAATGTCAGAAGGTCTCAGTAGTTGGGAGAATTCAGCACTGGATCAGCTATCCATATTTAAATGCTACTTTAAATATGCTAATTGGCCTTGGGTGTTATCTGGGTGCAGTTGGTTTGTGCTATTAGAAAAGACTGGGACATTTGCAAACCATTTGATTTCAGGCACAAAACCAAATTTTTAAGCCCACATGCTATTTTCCGAGATTGGCGTGAAATACAACAGGTGGGGTGAGGTCGCAAAATTGCCCCCAACATTTCTAGTGCATATAATCCTTTTACAAAACTGAAGGGAATAGAAATATAATGAATTGTGTAATCGAAGGGGAGGTGGGGCAGAACGCAAGGTCAGGGATAAGTCAGAGTTAAGGAGAGATTGATAAATATGTCATGGAGATAAAATAAGGAAGTGTTGATGGTGCCATTAAGGACTGAAGAAGTGCTAATAATAGCATAAAAGCAAGACAGCAGAATGTGTTAATAGGAAAAATGTCAGTGCTCAGTGAAAGCAAAACTGAAGAACAAGTGACCACATGACCCTGTGGGGAAGGGAGGCTGTGTTGGGGCAAGCTAAGGGAACCAAAAAAACAATAAAAAGGGAGCTCAAGATGGATGGAAAAGTTTGCAATCTAAAGTTGTGGAACTCAAGGTTGAAACCAGAAGTTTATAATGTGCCTAACTGAAAGATAAGGTTTTGTTCTTCCAGTTTCAGTGGAGCATTACAGCAGGCTGAGGGCGGACATGTGGGCATAAGAGCAAGATACTGAGGTAAAATGGCAAGCAATAAGAAAGTTGGGGTCATGCTTGTGGATTGAACAAAGGTGTTCCATAAAGCTTTCACCCGGTCAGTTTGTTGTCTCCCCAGTTACAGGAGACCACATTGGGAGCAGCAAACACAGCAGACCAAATTGAAGAAGATGCAAGTGAAATGCTGCTTCACCTGAAAGGTATGTTTGGGCCTTTGGACAGTGAGTAGGGAGCGGATAAAGGATAGTTGTTATACCTTTGGTAATTTCATGGAAACATTGATGAAGGATGGCGTAATGGAAGAGTAGACCAAGGTGTTTGGGTGTTCCCAGTGGCAGGGGAGTTCAAAACCAGGGTTCACAATTTAAGGATATGAGATAAATCATTTAAGACTGAGATGAGGAGAAATTTCTTCATCCAGTGTGGTAAGCCTGTGGAATTCTCCACCATAGGAAACAGTTGAGGCCAAAATATGTGCATTTTCAACAAAGAGTTAGGTATAACTCCTGGGGCGAAAGGGGTTAAGTGGTATGGTGGGGGGGGGGGGGGGGGGGGGGGGGGAGAGCGAAGGGAAACAGGTTACTGAGTTGTATTAGTCATGATCATAATGAATAGTGGAGCAGGCTCGAAGAGCTGTCTGGCCTACTCCTGCTCCCATTTCCTATATTTTGATGGCATCATGCTGGAGTTGGTGGAAATGACAGAGGTTGATCCTTTGGAGGCTAGTGGGTGAAGATGAGAGAGACTCTGTCATGTTTCTGGGAAGGAGGGAAAGGGATGAGGGCTGAGATGTGGGAGATGGTAACTCTGTTTCTTTTTCCACCGATGCTGCCAGACCTGCTGAGTTTATCCAGCATTTTCTGTTTTTATTTTGGATTTCCAGCATCTGCAATATTTTGTTTTAAGGGCCCATTAATTGCTTTATAAACCCAACCCTGCTCTCTTAGAATGTTCAAAAGGGGTATAAGGAGTACAACATCATTTTTAAAAATGCAAATAAAGTAGCTGGCACAAAATAAATTTCTTGAGAACCTGGAATAAGGAGGTTGTCTTATGAAGACTGGCTGAATAGGTTGAGTTTGTTTTCACTGAAGTTTACAAGAGTGAGGGGTGACTTGATGGGAGTATACAAGATCCTGAATGGTCTTGAGAAGTTGGACATGGAAAAGATGTTTCCTCTTGATTGAGTCCAGAACTAGCAGGCTTTTAAAATTAGGGTTGCTCTTTTAGGACAAAGATGAGGAAAAAAATAAATTCTCTCAGAGTTGTTGGAATTCTCTGCCTCAAAAGGCAGTGGAAGCAAGGTCACTGATTACTTTTAAGGTGGAGGTAGATAAATTCTTGTTAGGCAAGGGACTCAAAGGCTTAAGGAGTAGATGGGAATGGGAATTTAAAACAAAATCAACCATTACCTTATTGAATGGTGAAGCAGGCTCAAGGGCCAAATGGCCTACTTTTGCTCCTATTTTGTATGTTCATATATTTCAGTTGAAGCACTTCCCATTATTGTAAGCGTTATTCTTCCTCTATTCCTGACCTGCAGTGCATGTAACAGAAATTGGTGGGAAATGCTTTGTGGAATGCTTCCAATGATCAAGTTCCCAGCAGACTCGTTATCACATAGGGCTACCACCCTTGTAAAAGAGAAACAAGAAGTATATCCTACACTGATTGTTGGAATTAATCAGTAAAAAAAAAAATTAATTGCCACAACTTAAACAAGATGGCAGACATTTAACAGTTAATAGTTTAGCAACTGCAGTTGTTCCTTCATATCCTTAAGAAAATATATCTCCAGTGCCATTAAACAAACGGTCAAGTGCACAGATTTTTTAAAAATTCCTCTAACTATAAATTACCCACCTTCCACAATTCATCTATAAATATAACCTAATTCACAGATTTAAAATTCATTTTGATATTTAGTGAACAGATTCTACCTTTTAATGAGAAAATGTAACTTTGGTGTCCAAGATGATCCTCATTTATATTGAGTACTTCACTGTAGTGTACTGTATTATAGTGGGGTCCCTGTAAATTACTGAAAATTGAGGAAACTTCTTTAATAGGCAGGCAACCAAGTGGCATAGATTGAAAATTATTTCTGGTGTGTTAAAGAGCGGAGGCTGGAGATTGATGTGTATCCTCCTACGCCATGGCACAGAACATAGGCACAGTCCTTCGTCCCATCTGCCTGTTCAGGCTTATTTAAAAGATCACATGGCATAATTTGAAGCATAAGACTACTCCAGTGTCCAGACCAACAATTATCTTTGATTATCATGACCAAAACTAATTAACCGACAATCTCATTCTGTGCATGGACTTCAATGGTTGTCAGGTTTTACGAGACAGTGGCTATCCACCTGGTTGTCAGCTGTGATAAACTTTTGTCACATGGTGAGAACATAAAAACTGCTGTATTAATAGAAAGTACATTTTTTCAGCGTGATTTCTATGCACCAAAAGTGCCATCCTCCCTGTAAAACTGAAAACTCATTACAGTATCTCCTAATCCAGTTCTTGTACAAAAACATATCACTCTTATCTCCCACAGCTTCATTTTCTCCAACAATCGACTGTTTTTAAAACTCTGAACTTGGTATCACACAGCTATTAACACAAAAACAAAATACTTCAGGTGCTAGAAACCTGAAATAAGAATAGAAAATGCTGGAAATGTTGAGCAGTTCAGACAGTTATCTGTGGAGTGAAAGAACAAAGTTAAAGAGCTGAACTTTTGCCACAGAGGCAGAAAACAGGAGCCAGATTTATTTTCAGGTCAGAAACCTGCCTTCAATGGGAAGCATTATTAAAGTTCTGATTTTCAAGGGGTTTAGAGGTCTTGACAGAAGGATGGGGCATCCTTTACTAGAGGATGGCAGAAGGAGACCACTGTGTTGCAAGGAGCACTAAGTGGAACAATGGAACGTCTTCTTACTTTCTCTATCTATAGTTGCCTTATTTTGGACGGTATAAACTAGACATCTATGACTCCTTTTATTGCCTCTGTGATAGGGAAAGTAGTAAGAGGTGGTGAGAGAGAAAATAGGAATCTTTACGTTGAAGGCAAAGCTTACTTCATTGACGGTAAGTGATTAGGTATTCCAGGCTGCTTCTTCCACGCACGTGCTAGCACAGGTATCTCAACTCCCTTTTATGCATGCCCCTCAGCCTGGGTCAGGTGGGCTAAGTTGAAATATACCTGGATCAGGGGATCCCTAACATTCCTGGCATCCTCACAAGCCCTTCCTGTCTTGAGCTACGCCCATCTATCCCACTGTGCTGCTGGGGCACCTCTTCATTTAGCATCATCTTGCTTTGCCTCCAGCTTCTCTTTTCTCTCACACTTCCTTTTCCTAGTGTTCTCCTGACGAGACGTCCTCAAGTCAGTTGTCCTCAAGGTCCACATCTCTCTGGATGGCCATGTTATAGAGAATGCAACAGACCATCACAATGACCAAAACCCTTGCTAAAGTGTGTTGAACAGCACTACCCGACAGCTGCAGGAAGTACATTGCCAGAAGCCCAACTGACTCCTCAATGGTTGTTGTGTTGAGCATCTAGCACTGAATGTATCCCCCCTGGGTCTCTGCCTGGGGCTCCTGTAGAGGGGTCAATAGCCATGTCTCCATAAGATATTTACTGGCACCTAGGAAAAATCCAGGAACTTTGAGGACTTGGACTGAAGATTTGAGACAGCCTGGACTTGCAGAGGATGAAAGAGTCATGGGAGCTGCCAGGAAAATGATTGCACACATGGGGGAAATGTTCATTGTCATCACAGACCAGTTGGACATTGAGGAAGTGGAAGCCCTTCCTGTTGATGGATCCCACTTGCTGAGCACTCAGTGCCTTGATGGGCATGAGTGGTGACCAAGTGTTAACGTCTGGCTTTCTGACCAGCCCAGAACAAAGAGTAGGACAGACAGTCAGATCTAAGAATGCTACAGGAGAAATAAGGAAGATACGTGGGTCAGTATATTTAGCCCAATAAACAGAAGAGCAGGCCATGTTTTGTTATTTTCTATAATGAGGTTTACGCAATTAAGCCAAAATAAGGCAAGATTTACCAGAAACGTCAAGTTGAGCACTATTTTAACAATAGTAGAGTAAACCAACATTGTTTCGTACTCAGCCTCATTTCACTAAAGAGTGAATCCTTCTTTTCCCTATTGATCTTCCTTTATATTCATTAAGTCCCAATTTTAACTCTGGACTGAGTGATGTGACATTTTCCGCAGACTGAACCAGTTTGGAAGAGTTTCAGACTGCAGTGGTAAGAGAGTTCAGTTTTTTGTTTTCTTTATGCGGCCAGAAGGAGCAGACATTCCAGTCAGGAAGAGAATTGGGCAGCGTGTTAACGAAGCTTAAGGAGTTAAAACAACCTGGGTCACATTTCTTTAGCAGCATACCTATTTCCAAGTGACTGTTCCATCCATTGCCCAAAACCACCCTGGAATTAAAATCATGTTTGTGTTGTTAGAGAATTGAAAAAAAGTTTAATGGTTTCAAAGGGCAAGATCAGTGATTCAGCTACCGCAAATAGATGGGAATGAAGTTTGTGAAGTTAATATGTATAATACGAAGGAAATTGATGGAAGTAAAAATGATCAGCTAAAGAATGGAAAAATAAGATAACAGGAAGATTTTTTATGTGAAGAAGAAATTGATTTGGAGGCAGGGCTGGGACCCTGAGTTAATGGAAAAAGGGTTAATGTATGAATTATTAACCAAACACAAGTGGATTACTTTGAGAAGGAACTTGATAGCCATTAGCATAGCTTTGATTCAAGGACATATATGATAGAAAATTGTTTAAAAGTACATGATATCAGACACGTCAAACATCTTGGAGGTGTTCACAGCAAGATATAGCAATGGAGTATTCAGGAGGAAGGCTCATAAGAACATAAGAAATAGGAGCAGGAGTAGGCCATCTAGCCCTTCGAGCCTGCCCCGCCATTCAATAAAATCATGGCTGATCTGTCGTGGCTCAGTTCCACATTCCCGCCCTCTCCCCATAACCCTTAATCCCCTCTCTTATCAAAAACCCATCAACCCGCGTCTTAAAAATATTTAGCGAGGTAGCCTCCACCACTTCAACGGGCACAGAATTCCAGAGATTCACCACCCTTTGAGTGAAGAAGTTCCTCCTCAACTCTGTTCTAAACCGCCCCCCCTTTATCTTGAGGCTGTGCCCCCTAGTCCTATTATCCTTTCTGAGCGGGAAGAGTCTCTCCACCTCTATCCTATCCATCCCATTCATCATCTTATACGTCTCAATGAGATCTCCCCTCATTCTTCTAAACTCTAATGAGTACAAGCCTAGTTTATTCAGCCTCTCCTCGTAGCTCAACCCCCTCAACTCCGGCATCAGCCTAGTAAACCTCCTCTGCACTCCCTCCAAGGCCAAAATATCCTTGCGTAAGTACGGCGCCCAAAACTGCACACAGTACTCCAGCTGTGGCCTCACCAATGCCCTATACAGCCGCAGCAAGACCTCCCTACTTTTATATTCAATCCCCCTCGCTATGAAGGCCAGCATCCCATTTGCCTTCCTGACCACCTGCTGCACCTGCAAGCTGGGTTTTTGCGACTCATGCACAAGGACCCCGAGGTCCCTCTGCACCGTCGCCTGCTGCAGTTTTTCGCCACGTAAGTGATAATCCTTCCTACCATTATTCCTACCAAAGTGGACCACCTCGCACTTGCCAACATTAAATTCCATTTGCCATTTCCTGGCCCATTCGCCCAGCCTATCTAGATCCTTCTGTAGACTCTCCACACCCTCCGCACAATTTGCCTTTCCTCCAATCTTGGTGTCATCAGCAAATTTCGACACCATACACTCGGTTCCCTCCTCCAGATCATCTATATAAATGGTAAATAGCTGAGGCCCCAGCACCGACCCCTGAGGCACTCCACTAGTCACCATCCGCCAATCCGAATAGCACCCATTGACCTCCACTCTCTGCCTCCTATTTGACAACCAATCCTCTATCCACGCTAACACCCTACTCCCAACTCCCTGTCCCCTGACCTTCTGCAATAACCTCCTGTGAGGTACCTTGTCAAACGCCTTCTGAAAATCCAGAAAGAGCACATCCACCGGCTCTCCTCTATCCACCGCCCTAGACACATCCTCATAGAACTCCAGTAAATTTGTCAGACACGACTTCCCTTTAACGAAACCGTGCTGCGTCTGCTCTATCAAGCAATTCCTCTCAAGATGCCTCGCTATTTCATCCTTGATGACGGATTCTAACATTTTACCTACAACAGACGTTAAACTAACCGGCCTATAATTCCCTGCCTTTTGCCTGGCACCTTTCTTAAACAACGGCGTAACATTAGCCGCTTTCCAATCTAACTTCTCACATTAGACAATAAATTAATCCATCATTTCCCTTGAAATTGTGAAAAATGGCACAATCTGTTCTAACATCAGGTGCAAAAATAGGGTGCCAACTGTACCAAGACAGGCACAATCATGAGATCTCAAATTATAAAAATGGAAAGAATTTTCCTTTCTAAACCAAAATCTAGTATTTTTACAAACTATAATTATTTGGGCAATTTCTATGTAAATTGTCAGCTGTGGCACAGTCGGTAACATCCTCACCTGAGTCACAAGGCTGTGGGTTCATAAGATCGTAAGAAATAGCAGCAGAAGTAGGTTAGTTGGTCCATTGATCTGCTCTGCCATTCAATAAGATCACAGCTGAACTGACTGTAGCCAAAACTCCCCATTACCCTTAACGTGCTTACTGATCAAAAATCTGTGTAACTCAGTCTTGAACATATTCAATGAACCAGCCCTCACTGCGCTCTGTGAAAAATTGCAAAAACTAATTGACACAGGGAAAAAATTCCTCTTCATCTCCCTCTTAAATGGCAGACCTCTTATTCTGAAACTTCATCCCCGAAACCAGACCAGGAAATCCTCTCTGAACTGCTTCCAATAATTGAAGTCCCACTCAAGAGACTGTAGCCCAAAATCTAGGCTGATAATTCAGTACATTACAGAGGGAACGTTACACTTTCAGACTTGCCACCTTTCAGAAGAAACATTAAATCTATTCCACGTGGTGTGTAAAAATGGGTTCTGCCCAAAGCCTTCGTTTTATTAAAGATGATCTTAGAAGTCAAATGACTAAAGCAAGCTGCAGTAACAAGAGGCAGCAGTGCACAAAAGACATTTTTCCAAACATTCCCCTTTTCACAAAGGGAAAAAAGCACACTGCATTCACTATGATTTGCAGTTGCAAGTTACATGGTCTATAAAGTCATCGTACGTGAACAAAAAGCTGTTCATTCTAGTCTGTCTACACAGGCATTACACTCAATCTTTCAAACATTTAGGTGTTCTAATGGTACATGTGCGGTTTTCTGTTGGTTGATCATCTTGTATCTGCTGCTTCCTGGGATGATGTTGCCTCTCCAGGAGTGTCGTTACTGTGGCAACTGTTGCTGCTGCTCCACCACATTTATTGGGGAACAATTTACCTCTGGGCTGATGGTCATTTTGTTCTTTGTTCAATTGGCAAAATTAACTCTTCATCAGCTGTCTGTTGTGAAGAGTATTTTCTCCAATTGCACCCATGTGTCTGTGGTTGCAATGATACATCTGGTCATTCACTTTTATCATATGCAATCGACATGACAACTTCTATGCACAGCTTCCGAGTTGCCAAGTGGGCTGACTGTTGTTGAGTATATTAAACATTTGCACTAACTGGCTCACCCTTTCTCTGGCAATGATTTGACAGATTGCCAAAAAGTGAAATTTCATTCCTTGTTGTTTCATTTTGCTTTTATCATTCACTTCTGTTACCACTTCTGGATTCAATAGTTGTTTTTAAAACTGTTAGAAGAGCAGTTTAGATGTGGCATGATAAAAGTCACTTGATCGGACTACTAAATGTCTTTAGTAGGTATGTTTCTCCATTTTAAGAATGCTTTGTACACATCTGCATTGGATCCAATCAATTTTTGATGATCCCTTTGGGAATTGCACTGCTTCTTCAGCCTTTCCATTTGACTGGGTAGTATGGAGATGATATGTAGTGCTGAATTTTCCAATCATTCATGAAGCACCTGAATCCTTCACTTGTGAACTGAGGGCCACTGTTGCTCATCACTGTGTCAGGAATGCCAAAATGATTGTATTGTACATTTCAGTATTCTACAATCTCACTGGTAATCGTTGATATCAATCTTCCTAACTCCCAGTGACCCGAATAGTAGTTGACAGTGGTGCGATAGTCTGTTTCAATGAGAAGAGATCTACTCCAAGCTTTATCCATGCTGTGTCTGGGATGTGAATGACTTTTTAGCATTATGTCCATTATAAGCAGTGAACTAACTGATAATGTCATTTATCACACTGCTCAAGTTTCGTCAGTAAAGCAGTCTTCTTGCCCTTCTCAGACTTGACATAATTTCTTGCACGAATGTGTTTCAAGATCGCTTTTCTCATTTATTTCAGGATAATGATTCAAGATCCTTTGCACAAGATAAAATCTTGGACAATCACTTCATCTCTGTGTGCCCAAATACTGTCTTTTAACAGTAGGTGTATCCTTCATGCTTTCAGGCCATATTTGCATTACTACTTCCTATAGCACTTGGAGAGTTGCATCTCATTACATAATTTGCTTGATCTGAGCATGATTCAATGTCTCTTCTCAGTTGTGATGTCCAGAGCATGCAGTGCTATTGCTTCTTGTTGAATCTTGAAGATTTCACATCCTGTATTAGCATCAACAACATTCTTCATCAAAAGGAGTGTGGCTCTTGACAACATGTTGACGATGTATGTCCTTTCCCCTTGCTCACATTTTACTTTTGAATGATGCCTTGGCAAATGAAGTAATATCCTTTGCAGATGCTTTGGAACAGATAGTTGTTTAAGAAATTGCATTGAACTGGCTTATAGACAAATTCTAACATCACTTTCTCCCTCCAAAACATAAGAATATAAGAACTAGGAGCAGGAGTAGGCCATCTGGCTCCTTTAGCATGCTCCGCCATTCAATAAGCTCATGGATGATCTTTTCGTGGACTCTGCTCCATTTACCTGCCTGCTTACCATAACCCTTAATTCCTTTATTGTTCAAAAATTTATCTATCCTTGCCTTAAAAACATTCAATGAGGTAGCCTCAACTGCTTCACTGGGCAGGGAATTCCACAGATTCACAACCCTTTGTGTGAAGAAGTTCCTCCTCAACTCAGTCCTAAATCTGCTTCCCCTTATTTTGAGGCCATGCTCCCTCGTTTAGTTTCACCTGTCAGTGGTAACAACTTCCCTGCTTCTATCTTATCTATTTCCTTCATAATCTTATATGTCTCTATAAGATCCCTGGTCATTCTTCTGAATTCCAGTGAGTATAGCCCCAGTCTACTCAGTCTCTCCTCATAAGCCAACCCTCTCAGCTCCAGAAGAATGAGCGAAGATCAAGTCTGGAATCAACCTAGTGAATCTCCTCTCCACCCCCTCCAGTGCCAGTATCTCCTTTCTCAAACAAGTACTGAATAGAATGTTCCTAAACACTCTTTCTCAATCTCTGCATAGTGTTCAGTTTGTGTTAATGCTTTTGATACAAACACAACTAGTTGTCTTTGCTGCATGAGGGTTGCTCCACGTCCTGTTCCGTGGCATCACATGGGGGAGTGACTTTGTCACTGACATCATAGTATCTTAACACAAGTGCTGTCATCACTAGTTGTTTGATGCAAGTGAAAGATGCTTTTTATTCTGTGCCCAATACCACTGAACATCTTTTGCTATGAGCTTGTGTAGAGATTCATACTCTTAATTTGAGCAAGAACTTTAACAGGTAGCTCATAAATCCAATAAATCATCACTTCACATCTGTTGGTTGCTGGATTTCTGCTACAACTTGTACCTCATCAGAATCAGGGCAAAGTTCTTCCACTGTGAGCATATACAACTGATTCAATCATCTTCAGTCGCAATTTTTTCTTGTTCAGCTTCAGGTTCATCAGGCAAGCTCTCTCTAGCAGTCCCATTATATTCTGATCATTGTTTGTGACGGTTTCTTCCATCATACTACATTGGATGTCTCCAGTAAGGGAAAATCATTGACTCTCATGTTGTTGCATTGATGGAGCAGTAGAAATGCCAAACACTCTGCACAACCATCTGTACTTCCCAAATTGCATTCAGAATGTAGTCAGAATGTGGTAAGATTTCTTCAATGGTTGGCATGGGGTAGTGAAATCTCTTCAAAGCTTTATTGAGGGCTTTTGGATCTATGCACATTCTCAGTTTTTCCAGATTTCTTCACTGTCACCATGCTGCTAATACAGTCGACAGGAGTTGGCACTTTCATGATTATTCCCCTCTCGTCTTTTCAATCTTCTCTTCTTGTCTTTCAAGCTGGACTTAAGGACAGCTCTACTTGGAAGATGCTGAGTTGGTCTCACATTCTCATCTACTTCATCCATCCAGGATACAGCCGAGGTGCAGTCCAAACAAATATTTAAACTATTGAAGAGCATCAGTGATTAATCTAGAAAGTAGGATTAAAGAACTCTATCCCGCCATAGATGAGGCTTGGCTCTGCAAATATGCACATACTAAATAAATCTATTTCACAATTATATTGATCAGGCAGACACCCAAGATTGTGAAAACATATTTGTAATTTGTCAAGATTTCTTTAGTAGTTAAAGGTTTGTTGCCATGCAAACCACTGAAAATCTCTGCTGGTATCTGAAGGATTACCTGGTCCAAGATTTCAGCTTGTTTCTGTTGATTTGAGGGGATTTTGTTTAGTGTCTACCTCTGGAACTGCACATCTTCTTTCTCCCATTGTATTGGGATCTCAGTTTGGGGTGAATATCATTCCATCATAAAACCTCAATTTTACCTTCCATAACTTCATTGTCTGGTCACCATTTGAGCAACTTCACACAGGTCTGCGAGACCCATGTTGTTCCACGTAACGCCAGTGTCTATCCAACATTTCATATTCATTTGATGCTTTCCTTCTTTAGTCATCGTTCCAATAGTCACAAAACATTTTTCCTTTAGACTTGACAGTGCCAACATGTTTTAAGATGTAGAGTGATTTGGCAGAATCACTGTTTAACATTTTTGAGGCAACCATCTTTATAGGTTTGTTTTTCTTTCTCCACCAAAACACATTCATGAAAAGTGACTCAGCACTGCCTTCTCCGCACTGGACATGCTCCCTTCTCTTTTGGGCGGTGTCCACTACAATATTCACACCCAATATTTTGGTCTTGCTCTTTCTGTAATAGTTCTTCTGTTTCTCCATTGTCTTGTGCTTGGAAGACCTAAGTTGCCTCTAAGCAAAGTGCAAAGCCTCGCCTGTTCTCTCAGTAATGCTCATCAGCTGATGATTAACCACCTCAAGAGCTTCTGCTAGTCAATAGATTTCTCGAGGGCTGCGCTCCTCTCAGCAGATGTACTGTCATGGTGATTTCTCTTGTTCCTCAAACAATCCTATCTCTAATCAGATTCCTATCTCTAATTCGGTTGCCCAAATTCTCAAGATTCAGCTAAATGTTTCAGTATAATCACATGCTGATCAGTGCTCTCCCCTTCTTCCTCAGCTCTGGCGTTGAACATTTAGCTTTCATAAATGACATTCGTAGAAGTTTCAAATTAGGTCTTTAAGGCCTCTAAAATTTTGCAAGACCAGCTTTTCTGCACCTCAGTGAGATCTAGAGGGAAATACAGTTTGCAGCACTTTCTCAAGCATTGACAACATTCCTATTCTTATTATTCAGATTTCTTGTTTAATTCTATGACAATTTCATAGTTCCACAATTGAGACTGGAGGGATTTCCAATTCATTTTCAAATCTCCCTTCACCTCTGTAGGAACAGGTTCTGGAATACTTAAAGCCATACTGTTCATCCAGCAATGTCCTCTACATAGTTGCAGACTGAAGTTTTAATTATTCCTTGCTATGTTTTATTCTGGCTGGCTCTTTTGCATCTTTCAAAATCCACTCAGTTTCAGCTGTACATCCCCAACACCATGGGGGCCAGGGGCAGGGAGGATTGCTAACACTCTGCAGGCAGTCAGTGAGGGGAAAGGGGGACCACTGCCATTCTGCAGGCGATTGGTGGGGGGAAAAGGGAGCAGGTGGTCGCAATCAGTCTGGGTAATGGGGGGAGGGCATGGATAAGGTGGACAGTTATGTTGTGGGAGTGGGGCAGTGTCTGTGGGGACAAAGGACCACTCTAAGCTGGGGCTACTCTGAGCTAGGCAGCAAAGCTAATCCCTTTCTATCCAAAGTGATGTTAAGGAGCTGGTAAGTGCAGAGTTGTAAGGGAGAATGTGTCAGCCTAGCTTGTCAATACAAAAGGCAAAAAGCAGCAATCCATCTTCACTACCCTGTGCTCAGAATTGGACAGACAGTTGATGAGGATATAGATAAAGCTATACAGAGAGATCCTTTGCTCAGTAAAGTACAGGCTCAATACTGAGATTCAGATCTTTGTTTCAAACAAAAGCCTGCTGAGAATTTTGAGGGTATCATTGTTTTCAAACTGTTACTTGGAGATGTTATTTTTCTTTTAAAGAAATTGTTCTTCTAATATTTATTGAAGTTAGGGTTGGGGAAGTGAGCTGTTTTGTTTTTGTAGGATAAAATCCCCTGCTGTTTCTAGTTCTGGGTATTGAAAGGACCTTTTGCAAGGGTTATTGTTTTTTATTGAAATGGAGAGATTAAGAGCTGATTATTCTAATCCAGGAAGATGTAACATATTCAGATCTGTTTTACACACTGCGAGCTGCATGACACTCAGTGCTTTTAACACCCCATGTCCAGCATCCGTGTTAAAGGTGCTAATATTCTTTGGAGAAGCTGAGTAGACCCAACACCAGCCTTCATTGCATAGTTACAGCATTTCTCTGCTTGAGAGTTCATTCATCATTTTCAGGTGCACTAGCTGTTTGGGAGTCCCATGCCATGGCACGATGTGTTTCATTGTAAATCCACCCCACGTCCTGTCCTGAACTTAATTCTGGAAACAGCAGGGTTCTTGTGTGCCACCACACCACCTAATTACATGCCCTTCATGTCTCCAAACTCACCACAAGCGAGAGCAGAAGATTCCACCCTACACGAACGGTGAAGCTCAGTTACTGACGACTGAATGGAATGTCTGTGTTGCACATGGACAGATCTTAAAATTCATGAGAGAGGCGTAGGTGGATTGTGCAAGGCCTGCATTCTGCACATTCTCTGGTTATTTTTGGTGGGTGCCTTGAAACCTTCCGCACATCCCCTAGGGAGCCCCAAGTTTCCAATCTCTGGTCTAGAGATTATACTGGTGACTATGGTGAGCAGACATATAAATTCGAAGTGATTTGTCATGAATTCACAGATAATAAAATAATTTTTGTCACTTCAGTAAAATTAGAATATCTCCCACTTCCAGCTGGCAAAACCTTTTGCTTTAAAAGTCTGGTTGTACAGAGGCAACACTTTGTAAATATAAAAATAAACCAATTCTGTATCTCTACCGACAGCTCAAGCTTCTGACTACGCTCTGATGTAACCCAGATACATACTCAACTGTCAACATGTTTGTCCTACTTTTGAGCTGAAATCCCAGATACAGTTGGAGAAATTGTCAAAAGAATTTGATGTGAAAGGGAACAATTTGTGCTCAGCACAAAATGCTGGATGTCAAAGGATAGTTTTTCTGTGTGCCCCAAATTTGCCTGGTAACAGCCCCCCATATTTAACGATGAGAGAAAGTCACAGGGTTAAGTCTTGCAGCTGGCTACAGCCGAGATTGATGATGCTATTTGGAGCTTTCAGAATGACTCGCTGCAACTGAAATAATTGCAGTTCCAATGGGTTGGAGCATCTGCAGTACATACTGGAGACATCTTAAATCACCCTGAACAAGTGTTTGTGCCTTGCCACAGGTAGTATTATCTCACCATAAGGTTTATAAATTGCTCAGCAGATTAGGATACAAGCCTTTGTTTCTGTAAAACAAAACAGCTAGCTACTGCACAAGGAGCCCACGTAAAATGCTGGCTACCATGACAACTGCTAACAATGCAAACAGTATTTTAACAGTGAATTTATGTTCCACTTACCCTTTCAGGGTGTTAATTTTTAGAGTAAAAAGTCTGACAGCACCAGGTTTAAGTCCAACCGATTTATTTGATAGTACATTCACTAGCTTTCAAGGTTACCCTCTTCGTCAGGTGAATGGAACTCTCCATTCACCTGACGAAGAGGATAACCTTGGAAGCTAGTGAATTTACTATCAAATAAATCGGTTGGACTTAAACCTGGTGTTGTCAGACTTTTTACTGTGTTTACCCCAGTCCAACGCTGGCATATCCACATCATTAATTTTTAGATACAGCTAACAGTACAAAATGGTTAAAATGAAGATGATCAGTACTGAGAAGGGGATTTGTAGATTTTATTCAAAATCCCCCATTTTATGACAAAAACTACAACCATCGAAAATTTCTAGAGTCATCAATTTAATTATCTACGTGAAGACCCTCAGATTAAGTCTCTTCTTTTGAGAGTCATCTCTAAAAGATCACATACAATTTACAGCAGACAACACAGGTTGCTACTGTAGAGTTGTGCAAGTGTTCCTGTACTATGGAGCTTTACAAAAGCAAGCTACAGGCAGAGTGCTCTAACATCTTCTGTCAAAATTTAACAATATCTTCACTATATTAAAGGCTAAGGAGAATATTATTTTTAAAAATTTTTACTTGGGATTTGAGCAAAACTGGTAAGGTTGCACTT
Source organism: Carcharhinus amblyrhynchos (assembly GCF_965287045.1). NCBI lineage: Eukaryota > Metazoa > Chordata > Chondrichthyes > Carcharhiniformes > Carcharhinidae > Carcharhinus > Carcharhinus amblyrhynchos. Next base: position 32,290,138 of record NC_137325.1, read on the forward strand.
ACGCACTTCTCTGGTTGCCCTGAAATGGCTGGACTGCTCCTTGATACATTCCAATCCTTATACTGATAGGAGTATTATCAGTAAGGAATTCCAAGATACTGGCACAATAAAGAAGAAACAACATGTGTCTATGATAGGGAAATCTGGAGGTGACGTTGCTTTGGTTCTTGATTGTGCATGCCACAAGGAGAAGGGGTGCTGTTGAAGTAGCCTTAATAATCTGTTATAGTGCATCTTAACGATTTCACATCACAAAGGGTGGTCAAAGATTGTATGTTGAGTCCAGTGTCAGGAGCTTGTCCTGGATGGTGTTAAGCTGAAGCATTGTCGCATCGGTACCCGTCCAGGTGAATAGCATTTCATCATACTCCCGGCTTGACTGTTATAGGTGGCTGTGAGTCACCAATTAAATAGACCAGTTTTCTTTCATCACTGCTGAGTCAAAATCCCAAAACTCTCTATTTAACAGCACTGTGGGAATACCTGGCTCCACATGGATTTTAGCAGTTTAACGCAGCAGCTCACTACCACCAAAAACAACAATAAATGCTGGTCCTGCCACTGGCCTCCACAACCAACAGATGAATTAAAAACTAAGTTCACTCAGATAAAGTAGGGCAAGGCTGTTAGAGAGATTTGAAAACTAGATTAACGATCTTAAATTCAATTCACAGGGCAAAGGAGTCTGTGGAGCTTGGGAAGGACAGGAATGGTGGTCTTTATGCAAGAAAAAATATGTAAGTATGGAGTTTTAAATGATGTGGAATCGGTGAAGGGTGAAGTCTGGCATTGAGACCATAAAGTCTGAAGGAATGGGGGAGATCCTGAATGAATACTTTGCATCGGTATTCACGAAGGAGAGGGGCTTGATGTCTGGTACGGTCATCGAGGGAGCTGTAGACCAATTGAAGGAACTATCGATTACGAGAGAAGTGTTAGGCCTTTTGGGTAGCATTAAAACTGATAAATCTCTGCGGCCTGATGGCATTTATCCTAGGCTGCTTAGGGAGGCGAGAGATGAAATTGCTGGGCCTCTGACGCAAATCTTTGTCTCTTCTTTGGACACAGGTGAGGTTCCAGAGGACTGAAGGATAGCGAATGTGGTACCGTTGTTTAAAAAGGGTAGGAGGGATAACCCGGGTAACTATAGGCTGGTGAGTTTGACGTCAGTGGTAGGCAAGTTGATGGAGAGGATTCTTAGGGATAGGATGTATGAGCACTTAGAGGGTTGCGATCTGATTAAGGATAGGCAGCATGGCTTTGTAAAGGGGAAGTCTTGCCTTACGAATCTGGTAGAATTTTTTGAGGAGGTGACAAAAACGGTCGACAAAGGACGAGCTGTTGATGTCGTCTATATGGATTTCAGTAAGGCGTTTGACAAAGTCCCTCATGGTAGGTTGGTAGAAAAGATTAAGGCTCATGGGATACGAGGCCAGGTATCTAGATGGGTGGAGAACTGGCTTGCTAAGAGGAGACAGAGAGTAGTAGTGGAGGGGTCCTTTTCTAGCTGGAGGTCTGTCACTAGTGGTGTGCCACAGGGCTCAGTACTGGGATCTCTTCTCTTTGTAGTGCATATAAATGACTTGGAAGAGGGAGCAAGTGGTGTGATCAGCAAATTTGCTGATGATACCAAGATGGCTGGATTGGCGGGCAGTGAGGAGCAGTGTTTGGCAATACAACGGGATATTGATAGGCTGGTATATTGAGCATATATATGGCAAATGGAGTTTAATCTGGATAAACGTGAAGCGTTGCATTTTGGCCGGAATAAGTGTTGCATTTTGGTCTGTAGAATTCTCTTCCTCAGAAAGCAGTGGAGGCTGGGTCATTGAATTTATTTAATGCAGAGTTAGTTAAGATTTTTGATAGACAAGGGAGTGGAGGATTATGGGGGCAGACAGCAAAGAGGAGTCGAGATGCAACCAGATCGGCCATAATCCTATTGAATGGTGGAGACAGAGCAGGCTTGAAGGACTGATTGGCCCTCCTATGTTCTGCTCCTCCTATATTCCTGTGCTTCATTCTGCCACAGCCAGTATTCACCCAGGAATGGCAGGTCTCGCCATGCAAGGAGAATGTCAAGCAATCTCTGTCAAGGTTGCTTGCAAGCTCGCAGGATGGCTCTCTTTCAAAGGCACTCATTACCTGATCAAGCGACCCAAACAGGTTATGATCTGGACCATACTGCCAGAAACAGTGATGAAAGCAGGTTTAATAGTGATACTCAAAAGGCAGTTGGAAACACTTGAAAAACGGAAACATTTTCTGGTCTATGGGAAACAGCAGAGGAATGGGACTCATTGGACCATTCTTTCGGAGTGGGGTAGTATTCTATGATTTTATAATAACAGGCACAAATTCTGGGTGCGAATGTTTTAGTCCTGAGTTTTGTAATTGAAGTATCCTGTTTTACTGAAAAAAATGTTTGGTTAACTATAGCTAAAAGTGCAAACCTATATCTGTCAGAGACTAGCCAACTGGCTGTCTGCTCTTTTTAAATGTTAATTTTCCTGTAATACTAGACAATAAGAGAAAGTTGAATAGCTTTGGAGGGAGTGCGTTGCACCATGATCTATACTGACAATGAAAGCCCTGCATTAAAAATTATAGACTTTATCATTTCAGTGCTAGAACTTTTAAAGTTAGAATGTTAAGAATGCAATCCCTCCAAAGCAGTCCCTCACTCAATGACAGAAAGCTTCAGAAATGGAGGAAGTCCAACAAACTGGAAAATGGTCACCATCTCTGGTTGAATTAATAAGGTTGGCCACAACAGGGCACAAAAATATTACTAGGCAGAACCAATTCCCAGGACTCCTTACAACCTGCTGTACTATTGCATGGAATGTTGAGATATGTCTGTTGTAAATCATCTAATTCCTGCAGTGCAGAAGGCAGCTATTCGACCCACTGATCCAGTCCGCACTGACTCTGACAGAGCATCTTACCTAGGATCACCCCCCCCAACCCTATTCCTGCAACCCACGTATTTACCCTGCTAATCCCCCTAATTTACATAAATACACTAAGGGGCAATTTGGCATGGCCAATCACCCTAAATAGGTTTCATCTAAAGCTATGCCTTAAATAGTCTTTGAACAATACCATACAAATTGCTCATATACAAAACAAATTGTTTTGGTGAACTAGTGTCTCCTGGGGTTGATCACGACTGAGTGGCATTCAGTACTAATGCTACAAACCTAATCTTTTCAACTGCAGTTAAATGTAAAAAGCAGTTCAGAAAGTACAAGATTTTGTGACCAGTTGTTTCTCTTGTCAGTGCATTTTAGTTTTTTTTGGGACAAGGTTGGCTGTGCAAGAATTGTCTGTAAATAGAATGCAGCACAGAATGTGCAAACAACAGTTGAAGAAAAGGTATAAACAGTTATTCTCGGCCCTTGGTCAGTCCTTTCGCAACTGCAATGAATTACAGCTTTCCACCGGCAGAGCCGTTTGTTGCTTTTTATGGAGATGTTCTATATATAAATACTAGATAGTTGGAGGTGGGAGAAAAGATCACATGACTGAAACAATTTGCTATTGCTGCCAGTATATAAAGCAGCAGCTGGATCATGAGGATAAACAAATTAATACAGAAACGTTTTATATAGTCAGTGACTAAAAGGCACATTGCACCTTCCTTTTGGTTAAAGAACAACAAACAATTAATGGCTCATATGATTTGCCTTTAAATGAACCTTCTTGATCAAAACTTTCCACATTATAGGTTCACCAAATGTTCTACCATTTGCAAATATATGTAACTACCTGGCTCCTTTGAACCTTGATTAGTTAGATGACAAATTCACAGAATTTAAAATCAAATTCATATTTAAATGCTACAACAGAATTTAATAGGATGCCAGTCCTTATAGGACTTTGCATAATTTTGATTAATGATGGGTTTGCGATCTTTTGCTATCCTTAAACTCAATCCATTTAAAATTCTTAGACAGACCATAGGTTTTGCAGTGATCAGAATTAAATTGCTTTGGAAAGACTTATAATAGCTGCTGCCAAAAATATGAAACTTGGCTACATACAGCACATATGATCTCTTTTGACCATTTTAAGCAATATTAAGAACATAAGAAATAGGAGCAGGGGTAGGCCATCTAGCCCTTCGAGCCTGCCCCACCATTCAATAAGATCATGGCTGATCTGTCGTTGCTCAGTTCCACATTCCCGCCCTCTCCCCATAACCCTTAATCCCCTCTCTTATCAAAAACCCATCAACCCGCTTCTTAAAAATATTTAGCGAGGTAGCCTCCACCACTTCAACGGGCAGAGAATTCCAGAGATTCACTACCCTTTGAGTGAAGAAATTCTTCTTCAACTCTGTTCTAAACCGCCCCCCTTTATCTTGAGGCTGTGCCCCCTAGTCCTACTGTCCTTTCTGAGCGGGAAGAGTCTCTCCACCTCTATCCTATCCATCCCATTCATCATCTTATACGTCTCAATGAGATCTCCCCTCATTCTTCTAAACTCTAACGAGTACAAGCCTAGTTTATTCAGCCTCTCCTCATAGCTCAACCCCCTCAACTCCGGCATCAGCCTAGTAAACCTCCTCTGCACTCCCTCCAAGGCCAAAATATCCTTGCGTAAGTACGGCGCCCAAAACTGCACACAGTACTCCAACTGCGGCCTCACCAATGCCCTATACAGCCGCAGCAAGACCTCCCTACTTTTATATTCAATCCCCCTCGCTATGAAGACCAGCATCCCATTCGCCTTCCTGACCACCTGCTGCACCTGCAAGCTGGGTTTTTGCGACTCATGCACAAGGACCCCGAGGTCCCTCTGCACCGTCGCCTGCTGCAGTTTTTCGCCACGTAAGTGATAATCCTTCCTACCATTATTCCTACCAAAGTGGACCACCTCGCACTTGCCAACATTAAATTCCATTTGCCATTTCCTGGCCCATTCGCCCAGCCTATCTAGATCCTTCTGTAGGCTCTCCACACCCTCCGCACAATTTGCCGTTCCCCCAATCTTGGTGTCATCAGCAAATTTCGACACCATACACTCGGTTCCCTCCTCCAGATCATCTATATAAATGGTAAATAGCTGAGGCCCCAGCACTGACCCCTGAGGCACTCCACTAGTCACTAACCGCCAATCCGAATAGCACCCATTGACCCCCACTCTCTGCCTCCTATTTGACAACCAATCCTCTATCTACGCTAACACCCTACCCCCAACTCCCTGTCCCCTGACCTTCTGCAATAACCTCTTGTGAGGTACCTTGTCAAACGCCTTCTGAAAATCAAGAAAGGCCACATCCACCGCCCTAGACACATCCTCATAGAACTCCAGTAAATTTGTCAGACACGACTTCCCTTTAACGAAACCGTGCTGCGTCTGCTCTATCAAGCAATTCCCCTCAAGATGCCTCGCTATTTCCTCCTTGATGACGGACTCTAACATTTTACCTACAACAGACGTTAAACTAACCGGCCTATAATTCCCTGCCTTTTGCCTGGCACCCTTCTTAAACAACAGCGTAACATTAGCCGTTTTCCAATCTTCCGGCACTTCCCCGGAATCCAGCGACGTCTGGAAAATAACCACCAAGGCATCCACTATCACCTCCATCTTAGTTCAATATTCATCTTAGTTATATGTACAATCCAGCTCGATACTTTCCAGTCCTTGCATATCATGGATTTTGCATATATTTATGTATATTTTGCAATGTTTTTAAATTTGAAAGATTAAGATGGGTTTCCTCTGGGTGATCTGGTTTCCTCCCATAGTCCAAAGATTTGCAGGTTAGTTTGATTGGCCATGCTAAATTTACCCTAATTTTGGGGGGATTAGCAGGTGGTCTACATGTGAATCCAGACCCACAGCAATGCCCTCTGAAATGGCCTTGTGAGCAATACGATTCAAGGGCAATTAGGGATGGATAACAAATACTGGCCTTGCACATTCCATGAAAGAATAAAGAAAAAAACACATATGGGCAGAAGTCTAAGTTTGGTGGGGTGAGAAAATTAGAGTGATTCCTACTGTGTGGCAGGATAGTGGAACATGTACAATTTTCTGCCGTTCAGTTCATTAATTATGCATCTGTGAGGAAATCGATAAATCTTGTGGCGGAATGGCAAGAAAGCGAAGGAGAAGTAATGTGCCCCAAACTTGTGAGAGCAAACATTTCCAAGAGGAGAAGATCACATGGTTCAGTGGACATTTCCTGGAAATCCTCCTTCAGGCCATTTAGGAAATGTTGGAAGTACTGTTTCCAAAACATGGGAGCTGGAGGCCTTCCCTATCTAACCATGGTGGCCCGAAAGGAGGTCGCCAAGGTGGTCAGCATCTATGGGATCCAAAAAGGACTGGCTTGCAGTATATGAAAAGAATGAATGATCTGCTGCTCTCCACCAGATTAAGTGCATCTTCTACTCACAGCATTAGGTAGCTTACGGGTTAAAGTACACAGGGATCACATACAACTGGGAAACTGGACATCAGCACTGAATATGTGCCAGACACATTAAGCTCGCTATCTCGTATTAGTTTCAAGACAAAAGGCTTCTCAATCATTTATTGAGGTGGCTCAGCAGGGACAATGGTCATGCATATTTCTGAACTACCCATTCACCCATTGGGATCACAATTAATCACTGTCTTTCTGCAGGATAAGATAGTGCATAACAAACGAGATTGAGCCAAGATTGGAGATGATAACCTGGATTTTGTCCCCTCAGTAGTTTTAAGGAGCAAGAGCATAGAGCTGACAGGACAGGAGCATGACCATGCCTATGTGGAAAGTGAGTTCCACACAACAACCCAGTATCCAGTCTCCATCTCCGATATGTAGACATTGACTGTGAGTGATCTTTAATGTATGAGCCTGCTTAGTCAATTACTAAATCATTTTTTCATCCATTCCAGGTACCAGCATGAAACAGTGGAGGACAGCAGACATGACATCTAGAGTCCCAGCCCCAGATTACTTCTGAAATCTTCAGAGAAAGCATTCACCGACACCCTTCACCAGCACAGATACATACATCTTGGTAAGTCCTAGTTCTACAGCAGGTTCAGGTTCACAATCTGGTGAATGCCTCATAGACTCAGGACCACTACTGGCAGAGGTAGTAACAGCCAAGATCTCTGACCATCAGAGTACTCCTGGAAAGCAGGCTTCAGCTGAACGTCAATCAGATACAGACCTCTGGATTCATTCCTAAGAGACACCTTAGGAGATGCAGAGACAAGCAAGGGAACAGTAGACAAAGTTGCTGGAGGCAGTCTGCAGACTGGAGTGAAGGCCGGAAAGCGTGATACTGGTCAGCCCCTCTTTGGGAGCAGGCATTAGGATGACAGGAATGACAGGATTCCTGGCTAAATACGTGTTCCAGTTGCTGATAAGCTGCCATGCACACAGACTTGGTGAGGATATGGATGAAATTGCTGTTCCATTTAAAGTCACCTTAGGTAATGGGAGAAGGGAGTACTGTGCAGTTCCACAGAGGTCATTTATCACCAAGGCTATGCATTTAACTGTAGCGCATTCAAATGATCAACCTAACATCAGGGTAGATGGTGAGTACTCATGTTTCCTTAATCTCAAATGAAATATGGAACATTTGAGAGAAATTATTTGTGAGCAAAAGGGTGCTGGAGCCTACTAGGCAGCAAAGGCAAGAAAAAGAAAAAGCTGTGAGGATCTTGGTTAACGCATTATTTCTCCTGGAATCTTGCATCTATTAGACTGTCGTCGATATTACTCAGAATAGTCCAGCCCTTCTCCCTGAACACAGTAATCAACACTTTCATTAGCAGGTGAACCACTGCTCTATCAAAGTCTTGTCGCTGAACTTTAATATGAGGTTTATTTGTATGGGAGTGTTGGGGACACCATAATCCACGAAGTGTTACACATAGGTGTTTGTTTTCATGGTATATTATGTTATAGTTCAGCATTCATAGAATCCCTACATTGCAGAAGGAGGCTATTTGGTTCACCCAGTCCCTATTCCCTTAACTACATGTATATACGTTACAAGTCCTCCTGACACTAAGGGTCAATTTAGCACGGCCAATCCATCTAACCCACACACCTTTGGAGTAGATGGTTGTATGTAATCCTTGGTAGAGTTTGGGGGGTTATTACCAGCAGTCTGGGTACTGGCTCTGTCATGTGGCATTAAACTTTTGTAACCAATTTGCAAACTCACCTGGCAGTTAATGATCATTTCTTTTGAGTTTGAAACTTTTTTCGGAATTCATCTATTTCTCAAGCTTTCTGTCACAAGTGATTGAGGAGGAACTGCAACAGAGGTGTTGTTTTTCCAGCATTCAGAGTAATAGCAGAATTGCTTGTAGTAAAAAGTGGATCTTCAGTATTGATAGAGGGTTATCTCTCTTTCTATAGCCATCTTTGGGGTGGGGTGGGCTCACTCAATGGCTCAGGTGGCAAAGCTGAGAATGCAGTTAGCTTCCTTCACATTAAATAACAAGCATTCAAAGTTTGCATTCAAACAGGCTGTTTTTCTTCAAATATATTAGATAAAAGCTGAAATACTCCCAAAAGCTAAACGCAACTCGGCCACGCTGACAACCAAATGCAGGTCCTTAGTTGGCACATGTGGCAATACAATTCAGTACGACTGCGTGACAGCAGTTAATGTGCATGACTCATCCAGTTACAGACTTAAATAAATGACAGAATCTACCGATAAACAGCATTAATCCTGCAGATAAATCACACAATCTGGGTCTCTTGGCTCTAACCCACACTGGGTTCTTTTTGGATTTGGCCAAGTGGGGTCAGTCATATGGGGAAATAAAAACAAATGGATATTCCATATTGGGACAGCAGAAAATCTGGCAAATACCCAGCTGGTGAAAATAAAGTTGATTTTTGATTGTTCTCTGACTGCTCTCGTTAAACAAACATCATTAAAACAGTAGGTTCAAAAGTAAAACAGCAATTTTACAAAAAAAGCTCCAGCTGTTCATCTGACCAGGTCTCAACACTTTTAAATGTAGTTTTCAAACATTTTATGACCTCTTTCACCCTCTGATGACCCAATTTCAACTCTATCGGCCTGAACTACTTCCACATCACAGCCCATTTTTGATTATTCTGCACCATGTGGAGTTTCAAAATCTGGCACCAACCAACGAAACATAAAAGAAAAGGCTTTTTTAAAAAAAAAATGTGTTGAAGAGACACACAAAACTGCTATTTGCCTTCAATATTATGACAAAGGAACTCGACATTGTCTTGGTTATTGCTGTCACAATGTAGCAGGAAATATCTAAATCCTATCAGACTCCAGACTGACTTTTCTGAATGTCTGCAAAGCCACTCCTGTGTTAACAGCAACAAACCCATTCACTTCTAATATTGTATGAGCAAAGCAAACAGTCTGGACTGTAGGAAGGGAGCAACACACTCTTTCTTCATTCACTCATGCAGCATCTGACTCTTTCATATTCTTTTCGAACTTAGTATGGAATACAGCAAACAACTGGTAATCATTTATTTCCTGTTTAAACAGGGCATGGTAATGTAATGGCTGTGCTACTGGACTGGCAAACTATAGGCCTAATACTTCAACCCAGATAATTCAAGATCACATCCCACTATGGGTGAGGAGAATATAAATTCAGTCTAAATAACATCTAGGAATAAAAAGCTGATATTAGTAAGACTGACTACACAGCTGTTGGATTGTAAACAACCCAGCAGTTCATAAATAAATGCCTTTCAGGAAAGAAACGTGCTGTCTCTAACCAATCCAACCTACATGACTCCAGTTCCACACCAACACAGGACTCTTGATACTCTGAGGTAGCCTAGCAAGTCATTCAAGGGCAACAAAGGTTGGGCAATGAATGGCAGCCTTGCCAATGAGACCCACATCCAGAGAGTGAACTAATAAAAGGATCCCCAATAAGTTGGGATTTGAATTGTTAGAATTAGGCGAATGTGACCTCAGGTTATTGTGAAAAGAAAGTTCAACTTGCAGGGTATTTGGTACCAATTTCAAATCCAAATCTTGAGGGAGGCACTGGTGCCAACACTGACTCTCTCTAAACACAAGTGAGGGATGAAAATGGGCTGTAGCAGTCTATCCCAGGGTCCACATCCAGAGCTCCTATCTAGAAAGGCCTTGCACTGACATTGCAACCTTTGAATTTCAATCATACTTTGATATATTATCCCTTATAACCTTTCTGTGGATTGCCACCTTACCGTGGTGGAGAGGCTTGAATTTTCCATTCATCCCGAAAGCAACGCCTTCCTGAGTCTTAAACTCCTGACAGGATCACAATTACCGTAAGGTTAGGGGGAGGAACTAGACAAAGTGCAATCCAAGTCCTCAACAGCAGATCTGACAGAAGATACTCAATGGCTGCGATGGCGGCACAGTGATTAACACAGCCGCCTCACAGTGCCAGGAACCAAGGTTCAGTTCCGGCCTCGGGTTATTGTCTGTGTGGAGTTTGCACATTCTTTCCATGTCTGCATGGGTTTCCTCCGGGTGCTCTGGTTTCCTCCCACATTCGAAAAATGTGCAGGTTATATTGATTGGCCATGCTAAATTGCCTCTTAGTGTTGAGGGGACTGGCAAGGTATGTGGGGTTCAGGAGTATGAGCCTGGGTGAGATTGTTATCAAATGGGCCAAATGGCCTCCTTTTGCACTATAGGGATTCTATGATTCGATGGAGGCTGTTATACTTGGGATCTTCAGTCGTTGAGGTTCCCTTGCCACTAGACCTACTTTCTATCAAGGACCATGCATCTGTTGATATGCATCAGCATTCCCATGTTAAAAAATGTCCTGCGCAAGGACACCTAGAGGAAACCAAAATATCCTCCCACACAGGAGCCCTGAAACAAATCAGTGAGAGGTGATGGGGACAGGACTATGAGTTCTGGAAGTCCTTAGCTTTGGACCGGCATGGAGGCAGTGGCGTTTGATTTAGTTGTTTCGCTCTTGGAATAGGAACAGGAGAGTGTTTTGGTAGATGTCTTCATGACTGAGCAGCCCTCTTCAGGATCCACTCTGCTCACCCTGAAGTGCCCTTAAAATATTGTGTTCCATCTACAAATGTCTGGAAAACTGTATCCCGTGTGCTCATCTACTTGTGGTCAGAAAATCAAGTTAAACTCAATCTTGGAATCTGGAATGCATAAACCTTCACGGATAAAGTGCAGAACAATCAACTGGAACAGAGAATTGCTCTTGTTGCTCATGAATTCAGGTGCTTCAACGCTGACATTACCATCCAAGAGACTCTAAGAGCTGGCGAAGAGCAGCTGAGCATAAAAGGCTGTGATTGCACCTGCTTTTGGAGAGGAAAACCTAATGATCAGCCCAGGACACACGGGATTTGATTCACCATCAAGGACAAACTCGTCAATGGACCCTCGGAGCTCATTGCTGGCATCAATGAATGCCTCATGATTTTCCATCTACAACTTGCCATAAGCCAGTAGAAAATGGTCATGAGTGCTTGCGCCCCAACCCTTGATGCTGATGATGAATCCAACGAAGGATTCTACTCAACCCTGGACACCGTGCTCTCCAACATTCCTAAAAAAGATAAGATTATCTGAAGATAAGATGGGGAACTTCAATGCCAGGGTTGGAAAGGACTGCAAACTCTGGAAAAGAACCATCAGAAAGGAAGTGTTGGGAACTGCTACTCCATCAGGTTTTTCCTGCTCACCAATGTATGGAACACCAATTTGTCATCACTAACACACTGTATCACCAAAAAGACTACTTCAAGACTTCCTAGAGACATCCACAATCGAAGCACGGGCACATAATTGACTATGTCACCTTCCAATCACAAGACTAAAAGAATGCCCTCATCACAAAGTGATGACCAGTGCAGATGACTGCTGGACAGACCATCAGCTCATTCGTTCCTCTTTGTCCTGAAGCAATGTAAGTTAAAGAAACAGCTCAGATCAACATTGAGCGGTTAGAACCAGGCAGCAAGTGAACTTCTAAAAATGTCTTCACCAAAATCTCCAAAGTGCTCTTTCTAATAGAAATTGATTCTATCATCCAAGACGTCATTGACAAAGAGGGCCTGGCAAAACAACATCACCTGCTCTTTACCAACAAGCACAACACCCAGGGCTTCTTCTGTGCTACCAAGGTGATATATGGATCCAATACTACTGGCCTCAAAGGATGCAATCTTTTTGAGAGACGGAGAAAACTTCAGCCTTCAACGGAGAGAACAAACTCCTAAACTGTGATACAATCATAGGTGAGGTCGTGTTCAAGGAAATCCCCAACTGGCCAAAGTTATGCTTGGACTCCCACCAACCATGGATGAAGTAGAAGCCACCATTAAGTGCAGGAAGTGGAGTGGACAGGATTCCAGTGGAGAATTTCAAACTTGGAGGGGGAAGAGGTCATTCATCATCTCCATCAGCTGTTCCTGACAACCTGGAGCAGAGATAAAATCTCTGCTGATCTCAGGGATGCCGTCATTGCTACCATCTTCAAGAAAACATAGAAAGCAGACTGTGGGAACGACTACTGTCCATTGTTGGGAAGATCATTGCTTGAATCCTTGCTAGCTGCCTTTTCCCAGTGTGGCTTCCAACCCAACCATGGAACAATGAGCATGATTTACACCATTCAACAACTTCAAGAAAAATGCCGGGAGCGACATCAACCACTCTGCATGGCCGTCATCAATCTGACCAAGATTTTTGACTCAGTTAATTGAGAAGCACAATGGAAGATCTTGTTAAAGGACAGCTGTCCAGAGGAATTCATTAACATTCTCTGATACCTCCATAACAAGATGATGTTCAGTAACAGTCGTCACTGATGGAAATATGACAGAAACCTTCAAGGTCGAGATTGAACTCAAACAGCGATGTGTTGTTGCTGTTGTTCTTTTCTCCATCTTCATTACCACCATTCTTCACCTGTCAAGGACAAGCTTTTCAATGCAGTGCGCATTGCCTATGGGCTGGACAGAAAACTTTTCAGCCTCATCCAGTTGAAATCCAAGAAGAAAATGACACTGACATCACTCGTGGAACTTCAGTACACAGATGAAAACATCATCTCTGCTCTCTCAGAAGTGAACCTCCAAGCCATGCTTGATGCCTTTGTGGAAGCATACCAAAGAATCAGTCTCAGCCTTAACCTCAAGAGGATTCAAGTCCTTTACCAACCTACCCCAGGGCAAGATCTGGTCTCTCCCTATATTAAAATCAATTTTGAAATCAGCCCAAATGTGGAACATTTCCCCCTACCTGGGGAGTTACTTCTCATCTAAGATGATATAATTGCAGAGAATCAATATTGTATTCGATCTGTTGATGTTGCATTCAGACACTTAAGGATGAGAATTCTTGACAACTGTGACATCTGTACTAAGATCCTTGTGTGCAAGACAATCATCCTTCCAACTCTTCTATATGGCTCAGAAAGCTGGACTATGTGCAGATGCCACCTCAAGTCCCTGGAGAGGTAATATCAAGGCTGTATGACAGAGCTTCTCCACATCAGCTGGGAGGACTGGCGTGCTAACATTAATTCCTTGAAGGACCAAGCCTTCAGGAGAACAGTGACCATGGCACCACACAACCATGCCACAGCAACCTCTGCAAGCCATGCCAGATCATCAACACAGATGCCATCATCTCACGTGAGAACACCATCCACCAGGGACACGGTACACACTCTTGCAACTCGGCCAATATTGTCTACCTAATATGCTGCAGGAAAGAATGTCCCGAGACATGGTAATTGGAGACACCATGCAGATGCTACGGCAACGGATGAATGAACACCACTTGACAATCACCAGGCAAGACTATCCTCTTCCTGTTGGGGAACACTTTGGCAGTCACGGGCATTCGGCCTCTGATCTTCAGGTAAGCATTCTCCAAGACGGCCTTCACGACACACGACAGCGCAGAGTCGCTGAACAGAGACTGATAGCCAAGTTCCGCACACGAGGATGGCCTCAACCAGGATCTTGGGTTCATGTCACACTATCTGTAACCCCCACAACTTGACTGGACTTGCAAAATCTCACTAATTTTCCTGTCTGGAAACAACACACATCTTTTTAACTTGTGCTTAACGCTCTCCCTACTCACATTGTCTGTACCTTTAAGACTTGATTACCTGTAAAGACTTGCATTCTAATCATTATTTGTGTAAATTAAGTTTGTGTCTTTATATGTCCTGTTTGTGATCAGAACTCCCACCCAACTGATGAAGGGACTGCCAGTTCCGAAAGCTAGTGGCATTTGCTACAAATAAACCTGTTGGACTTTAACCTGGTGTTGTGAGACTTCTTACTGTTTTTACCCCATTCCAACGCCGGCATCTCAACATCATGACCTCACACACATTTACTATGGCTAATCCATCTAATCTACACATCCTTGAACACTAAGGGCAATTTAGCATGTCCAATCCACCTGTGCTGCGCATCTGTGGGAGGATGTGGCTGATAGCTCATTAGACACTGGGGCCGGGAGAGAGTTGGGTGAAAGGAAAATTATCAGGGAGAAGGAGGTTCCAAGGGATGCTGGTGGGTTGAACTGTGTCTGTTTCAATGCGAGGAGTGTGACAGGAAAAACGGATGAGCTTAGGGCCTTGATGTTTGTGAGGAAGTTAGATGTGGTGGCAGTAACAGAGACGTGGTTAGGTGAAGGGCAGGACTGGCAGCTGAATGTTCCTGGGTATAAGTGTTTTAGGTGTGACAGAGGAGGGTTAAAGAGAGGTGGAGGGGTGGCACTGTTAGTAAGGGAGAACATCACAGTAGTACAGAGGGAGGACAATATGGAGGAATTAGGGACTGAGTCGCTGTGGGTGGAGTTGAGGAATAAGAAGGGAGAGATTACGATGCTAGGGGTATACTATAGGCCACCCAACAGCCTGAGGTCAGTGGAGGAAGGCATTTGCAGGGGCATTTTGGATAGGTGCAGGAAGAATAGGGTGGTTGTAGTGGGTGACTTTAATCTTCCTGGAGTGGATTGGAGGGGGCCTAGAGCTGGGGGTACAGAGGGAGAGGAGTTTGTAAAATGTGTTTTGGAAGGGTCCCTAGAGCAGTACATAACTAGCTCGACTAGGGAAGGGGCTATACTGGATTTAGTGTTGGGAAATGAGCCGGGGCAGGTGGTTGAGGTTGAGGTAGGCGAACATGTGGCTAACAGTGACCACAAGTCCGTCTACTTTAGGATAAAAATGGAAAGGGATGAGTGCCATCCGAATGGGAGGGTGCTGAACTGGGGGAAGGAGCGCTATAGCCAGATTAGGAGGGAGCTGAAGGACACTGATTGGGAGGGACTGTTAGCTGGCAAGTCCACGGTTGGCAAGTGGGAGGCTTTTAAGGGCAAACTGAAAATGTTGCAGGAAAGGCATGTTCCGGTTAAGCGGAAGGATGGGAGAGGTAGGATTAGAGAGCCGTGGATTACAGGGGTTATTGAAGACTTGGTTAGGAAGAAGAGGGAGGCGTATGTTAGGTCGAAACAACTGGGTACGGAGAGTGCGCTGGAGGAATATAGAGAGAGGAGGAGGGAGCTAAAAAGGGGAGTTAGAAGGGCGAAGAGAAGGCATGAAATGGCTTTGGCTGATAGGATTAAGGAAAATCCAAAGGCATTTTATTCCTATATTAGGAGCAAGAGAGTGGTTAGAGGGAAAATTGGTCCTCTTAGGGACAAGGGAGGGGAGCTATGTATTGAGTTGGAGGGAATGGGGGAGATCCTGAATGAATACTTTGCGTCGGTATTCATGAAGGAGAGGGGTTCGGTGTCGTGCAGTGTCTTGGAGGGAGCTGTAGATCAGTGGCAGGAAATATCCATTACGAGGGAGGAAGTGCTAAGGCTTTTAGGTAGCGTATAGATGGATAAAGCTCTGGGGCCTGATGGTATTTATCCCAGGCTGCTTAGGGAGGTGAAAGATGAAATTGCTGGGCCTCTGGCGCAAATCTTTGTCTCTTCTTTGGACACAGGTGAGGTCCCAGAAGACTGGAGGGTAGCAAATGTGGTACCGCTGTTTAAGAAAGGTAGTAGGGATAACCCTGGAAATTATAGACCGGTGAGTTTGACATCGGTGGTAGGAAAATTAATGGAAAAAATACTTAGGGGTAGGATGTATGAGCATTTGGAGCGTTGCGATCTGATTAGGGATACGCAACATGGCTTTGTTACGGGGAGGTCTTGCCTTACGAATCTGATAGAATTCTTTGAGGAGGTGACAAAAACGGTTGACGATGGGAGAGCCGTTGATGTCATCTATATGGATTTCAGTAAGGCGTTTGACAAAGTCCCTCATGGTAGGCTGGTAGAAAAGGTTAAGGCACATGGGATACAAGGACAGGTAGCTAGATGGATTGAGAACTGGCTGGGCAATAGGAAACAGAGGGTAGTTGTTGAGGGGACCTTTTCGGGCTGGAGGCCAGTGACCAGTGGTGTGCCGCAGGGCTCAGTACTGGGACCTCTCCTCTTTGTAGTATACATAAACGACTTGGAAGAGAGCGTATGTGGTGTGATCAGCAAGTTTGCGGATGACACCAAGATGGCAGGATTGGCGGATACTGAGGTGGAATGTCAGGTGATACAGCAGGATATAGATAGGTTGGTACATTGGGCAGATAGGTGGCAGATGGAATTTAATCCTGACAAATGTGAGGTGATGCATTTTGGAAGGAATAATGCAGAGAGGAGCTACGTGATAAAAGGTGGACCGATTAGGAGTATAGAAATACAGAGGGACCTGGGAGTGCAGGTTCACAAGTCTATGAAGGTTGCGACACAAGTGGAGAAGGTTGTGAGGAAAGCTTATGGAATGCTAGCCTTTATAGGAAGGGGTATAGAGTATAGGAGCTGCCGTCTAATGCTTCAGTTGTACAGAATGTTGGTTAGACCGCATTTGGAGTACTGCGTCCAGTTCTGATCACCTTACTACTGGAAGGACGTGGAGACTCTGGAGAGGGTGCAGAGGAGGTTTACCAGGATGTTGCCTGGCATGGAAGGACTGAGTTATGAGGAGAGGTTGAGGAAACTGGGACTTTTCTCCTTGGAAAGACGGAGATTAAGGGGAGACATGATAGAAGTATATAAAGATACTGAAGGGAATAGATAGAGTTAATAGTGATAAGCTGCTCCCTAGATTGGGTACAATTACGAGAGGTTATGATCTAGGGGGGGGGGGGGGGGGGGGGGGGGGGGAGAAGTATAATTTGGAGATGAGAGGAAGGTTCTTCACGCAGAGGGTCGTGGGGTTATGGAACGCGCTACCGAGTAGGGTGGTGGAGGCAGGAACGTTGGACTTGTTTAAGGTTTATTTAGATAGACACACGAGCGAAACAAGGATAGAGGGTTATAGTAGGGGGTATTAAATAGGGTCAGAGCCTCGGGAGACACCGGAAATGCAGACTTACATGATAACGTTTTTGTCTTTTTATTCCGCAGGTGGAGGTCCACCTTGTTGTCAAACGAGGGGCATGCACATGGTGGGTCGTGCGTGGGCTGCTCTTGGAGGTTCCGGGAGTGGCCTAGTACTTCGTGTTGACGTGTGTGCTTGATCCTGGACCGGTACACGGGCGCCGCAACAGCTCAGTGACTAGCACTGCTGGCTGTGCAGATACATGGATTTGGGCCTGTGTCTGTGGGAGTTTGCGCATTCTCCCTGTGGTTGCGTGGGTTTCCTCCGGGCGCTCCGGTTTCCTCCCACACCCCAAAGGCTGATTGGTATACCAAACTGACACTATTCTCCCCTGAATCTGGCTAAGTTAGGGGGTCCACTCGCATACACGCAGGGCAGTGTAGGTGTAGGAGGATGCGGCGGCGCGGGCTCGTTGGGCCGAAGGGCCTGTTTCCCGTGCTGGGCTGTTCTTTGTTGAAACCAGAACACCTACAGGAAACCCACAGTCACAGGGAGAACATGCAAACTCCCCACAGACAGAGACTCAAGGCCAGAATTGAACCCGAGTCCCTGGAGCTGAGAGGCAGCAGTGCTAACCACTGTGCCACCATTACCATGTATCTAGTAGCTCTACAAGATTGACCACTCAATTTTATTTATGCCTGATGCTGCCATTGGCATGCAATTTTCAGTGAACAAAGTTTGGTCACCTGATTTGATGATAGAATGAGGAATATGTCAGGCCACGAAGTTACAGAATACAGTGGAATACAATTCTAATGGCTCAACGCTTCTTTCCTGTCCAGTTTTGTGTTACTGGATCTATTCTGAATATATCCCTTTTAGCACACTGGCACTGCCATACAAACATGAAGACAAGACAATCTTGTTGTTTTAGCCCTATCTGCTGGGACTAAGCTCTGCCAATTCAGAATAGGTGAGGGATTGAATCTGGTCCCTTTCTGGTCAGTATGAATTGGTTTTGCAATATTTTACTTGTACTAGTAAGATGCTCAAAGTAAGAATTTGGAAAATCTTGGACTTTTGGATTTTCATTTTGAGCTTAAGCAACTTTGGTTTGAAATTTGAAAAAATGGGATTTGTAATTAATCAGAGAAAAGACAAAAATGTTTTGAGGGATTTCCTTTGGCGATTAATCTCTAACGAGTATGATTGTCCAAAGAAGCTCCGTGTCACTGGTCAAAAGTTCTGTGGCTCCTTGTGAGGGTGATGAGCCCAATCTTAGAGGCGCACCTCCGACTGCAAACTTTGCAGGTGTTTCCAGGAAGTGGAATTTGTGCTTGGACTCGAGATCACTGGCATTTCTTTCTCAGGCTCATTTTCTGGACCTCCTCTTGTCATTGGGTGCTCTCAAAAAACTGTGTCCCTTCAGTCAAGTGATTCCTCCAAGTAGTTCGCTTCCCTAGCCAAGGTCTCCAGGCATTGGCACCTGTTTTGCATTTTTTTGAAGTAAGTCTTCAGGGTGCTTTGAAACACTTTACTTTGTCTTCCTCTTGTTCAGTTGCCTTCCTTGAGGTGAGCAAGTAATATTTGCATTGGCAGGTCTAGCAGAATTGGTTTCAGGTGATCGTAGCCTCGGTGCTGGGTAGTTTGCTGTGGACAATGGTGTATTTGAGGTCGTGTAGTTGTTTGGAGGCAAGAAGTGGGGGGTGTGAGGACGGCCTTGGCAAGATGTTTGTCTTCATCGTGACATGTTGAAGGCTCCGGAGAAGGAGTCGTAGCCTCTCCGCTCCGGGAAGTACTGGATGACGAAGGGTACTCTGTCCACCATGTCCTGTGTTTGTCTTCTGAGAAGTCAGTGCAGTTTTTGGCTGTAGCACATTTTTTTAACTGGTGCTTAATGCTCTCTCCACTCACATTGTCTCTACCTTTAAGACTTGATTAGCTGTAAAGACTCACATTCCAATCATTATTCATGTAAATTGAGTTTGTGTCTTTATATGCCGTTGGTGATCAGAACTCCCATCACCTGACGAAGAAACAGCCAGTTCCAAAAGCTAGTGGCATTTGCTACAAATAAACCTGTTGGACTTTAACCTGGTGTTATGAGACTTCTTAAAATGTGTGGGGTTACTGGGATAGGGTAAGGGAGAGATACTCTGTCAGGGATACTCTAAGTGCAGTTGTAACGGGTCAAATGGTCTCTTCTGTACTGTAGGGACACTATTCTATGAGCAGCAGCATGCTAGAGGCAGAACTAGGCAATCCCACAACAGATTGAGTTAAAGCTCTGCCACCCTGTCACGAGTAGTAATGAATGTGGCAAACAAAAACAGCCAAAAGGAGGAGGAGGCTCCTCGAACATTTCCATCCTTCCAGGCAAGGTTGAAACATTCTCAACGATCTCCAGCCAGAAGCGTATGATCCACCTCGGCCTCTTAAAGCTAGACTTCTGCCAATTTTATTAACTCCATACAAGTTCAATAACCAGCTAAGGCCACTGGATGCATCAAAGGCTATGGGCTCAATAACATCCTGGCTGCACTGCTCCAGAACTAGTGGTGCCACCATCCAAGTTGTTCAGGTGCAGCTACAACACTGCTATTTACCCACAGTGGAAAAAATTGCCCAGAGCAATCAAGTGCATGGAAACACCACGACCTCTTCTCAACAGCAAAATGACTTGGAAATATATTGTGGTTCCTTCACTGTTGTTGGATCAAAATCCTGGAATTCACTTTTTAAAAGTATTGTGGGTGCATTTACCCTACGTGGACTGCAGCAGTTCATGAAGAATGCTCTCCATCATTTGCTCAAGGGCAGTCAGGAGAGGCAATAAATGCAGGTCATGCCAGCCTTGTTCATAAGATAAAGGGCTTAACACTGCTTCATTTCACAGGCAAAGGGGCACTCAATTCAACTCCAGAGGAAGTGGTTGCTTGTGGATCTAGCTTAAGCATCAAGTGAAAAGATCCTCAATTGTTCCTGGATGAAAGAGAGAGCGTTAAAGAGAGAAAGCACGTGGAAGGAAAAGAAAGAATAGAAAGGATGACAGTAAAAAGAGAACTGAGTTATGAAAGTCTTTGCAATGTAGTACAGAAAAGTCTAATGACTGGAGCCCACACAAAGCAAATAGCAAATATCACTGATAACCCAGTACCATTGGACCACAGATGGCCTTCCCAGACCACTAGCCAATTGAGGCCAGTTAAGTGAGCAATTAATGCCCACTAAAGAGCTTCATTTCCTGCTGCACCAGGGAATTTGCCATGGAGGAAGCCTGAAAACCAAATTCTGTCAGGTTTTGAGGGCTTCTAGGAAAGGATGGTATCTGATCCCTGATGAGATGCCGAAACAAAGCTCAATATTCAGCAGTTCAAGCCTAAAGTGCTGGAGCTCTGCTAGCTTCTGATTGTCCAACAGCTCTCTGAGCTGGAGGTTCTGCCTCTTGAGGGGTAGAAGTCCTGTCTTTGGTCTGTTAATGGTCAATGGCAAGGGGGCAACCAGTGCTCCCCTCAGCAGGTCACCCTTCTGCTACCCTGACCTTGTGGCTAAAGGTGGAGGCTAAATTTAGTTGATACACAATGTTTTACATTAGCAATGCTGAAGTCAAGAACATATCCCATTGTCTCCCTCAGAAGCAAAATAAATGTTATGGGAAATTTGTTTCATTTGAGGGAGGAGAGTCAAAATGAACTATGTTTTAAAAAGGATCATCACATCATTACAATCACATTATGCCATGTGCATGTGAACAAATATTGTCACTTTTTTTAAAAAAAGGTGTTGCTTTGTCTCAGTTGGTACCACCCTCGTCTTTCAGTCAGAAAAGTCAAGTTCTATTCCACAGATTTGGGTAGGTAACCTCATCTCACTCTTCAGTAAGGTACTGAGAGAGTTTTTTTTTAAACTATCAGAGGTCCCATCTTTTGGATGATATGTTAAGCTGAGGCCCCTTCTGCCCTCTCAGGAGCATGTTAAAGATCTCATGCCAATGCCCTGGATTTTGTGGTCAACGGCAAAGCGATGGAGTTCCACTGTTAATCTCAAAGTAAAGTGGAAACCTTCCCAATGCTATGATGATGGTGAAAATTTCACTTGCAAGGAGGATGCCCTCCCGGTCTGGACCTCAAGTCAGGCTCTAAAGCATTTGTTAATGTGAGCAAAAAGAATAGCTCACATGCAGCAGAGGGCAGAGCCCTTGCCCACAGAATCTGTCAAAACTAAGGTGATACAGTTTTTGTCCTAATAGATTCATGCTAAAAAAATCATTGGAACAACAGATTAAGTCATCAAAAACTTAAGCAGAATAATTTTTATAAAAGCTCATAAGTTCATACATATTTTCATAAAGTCAGAACTGGCAAACATTTTTAAAAATCGTACATGAATACATATTTTTAGTCATGAATGATTGCCATTTTAAAATCTCAAAGGTGTACATTTTACAGTTACAAAAATATTATCAGCCATTGTAAAACAAATCATAAATTTACATGTTTTTAATAAGTCAAATGAATGGTATCAAGATAATGTTAAAACATCTTTAAATTATCCCCTCCCACAGCTGTTTTGAAAATTGAAATGCCTTCCAGTACCAGTGTCCTTATTGGTCCAGATTTTTTAAATATTCATGAAGTGACGCCAGGGACTCTTTTTGCCTGGAAAGACCAGTTCTAAAATGTTGTGGCAAAAATAGTGATATTACAGGCTAGCTGGCCCAAATTCTCCCCAGGGACATTTCTTCTCTTTTAATCTTGAGGTCAGCAAGCGTAATAAGTGAAGCCTCTGGGCACTGCTCAATGTCCCACCCCAACACCCAGATTTTTGCACACCAGATATTTCTAGCCCTCTTCACCACCACAATGATGGCTTATACCAAGCTTCTATGTCACTAATACAAAAAAATCCAGGCTATTATTTTAAGGAAGGGTAGATTGGATTATTTCCTAGTGTCCTGGTCAGCATTTATCCATCATCAAGATTAATAAAACAAACACCTGGTCATCTGCAGTTTGAAAGACTTTGCTGTGCACAATATTTTCTGCTACATTGTCTACTACAGAGACTAGACTGGGCTATAAAATACTTTGGGTGCCCTGAAAACTGCAAATGTGAGGCAGGGGTTTTCAACTTTTTTTCAAACTGTTGAGGCTCCCATGTTATAAAAAGACAAATAAAGTCTGTATAAAAATTGGTTACACAAATGGGTATTTATTATTTTTGTTTGACTTACGTTAAATTTGTTGCCAATTTTTGTTTACAGATCAGTTCTGGTTTCAGCTCTCCTCCAGTCCCTACAACCATCTGAGATCTCTGCACTCCTCCACTTCAGATCTTTCAGGTCCCAGATTTTATTTGCTCTATCATTGGTGTCTTGAAATGGCTAGTCCCAAAACTCTTAAATTTCCTCCCTAAACCTGCTCCTTTAAAACCCTCCTTCAAACCCACCTCTTGAATTAATGTTTTGTTACCTACACTAGTACCTCAGTGCCAAATATTAGGCTTTGAACCCTAAAGCACTTTTGGGTGTTTAACCATGTTAAACAGATCATATAAATGGAATTTGTTGTTTTTTAAGCTGCAGAATTCTGCAGACATGAGGGCTAGTTCACTGACAATGGGAAAGTCACCACAGAACAGACAAAACAATCAGCTTAAATCAGTTTTGAATTATTCAGCATGTATCATTAGTTATTTTAGGATTATGTGAACTTTAACTAAATGCATCTGCAATTATAATCCCTCTACTTCAGGAATACCAGCCAATCTTTTCACTCCATTTGCTTCTTCAACATTGAAACATTCTCATGATAAAATTTAAGTTTGCTTGTATTTCCCAAAGGTATTCCTTCATTGTTTTCAAAACTTCTAGCTCATGTTGCCCAAGATCTCTGATTAAACACGCTCCTTCTCAGTAAAAATTTGTTGGTTATATGACAGGTGTTTTCACCAATCCAATTCCCCAGGTACCCCTTAACGAAAACCCGTTTTGCTAGTCTGAGTGACAAGTGCTCCAGGGGTTCTGACCAATTTGCTTCCCCAACAACTGAACGTCACTTCCCCACCTCTAAGTAAGACTGAATGGTTGTGCACTGGAGGGCCTCTGCAATTTCAACCCTTAATTTCCTCTAGAATCTAGGAATATAAACCATCCAGACTACTTTGAGGATGGCTAACCAAGTATTCCTTTATATTCATCCTATCCAATATTTCCTCTACTTCCTCCTTTACTGCTACATTGGCAACATCCTCTGCTCTATTGAAGGTGGATACACAGTATTCATTCATTACTTCAGCCATGCCCTCTGTCTCCATAACAACAATACCTTTTTTTGGACCATACTCAGTTCCATCCTTTCTTTCTGTTATTTATGTGTTTATAAAAACAGGCTACAGTTCCCTTTAATGGCAGCCACTAATCTAATCTTGTGTTCTCTTTATCCCACTACTTTTTGTATTTAGCTTGGTTCTCTGTCTGGTTATCAGTTATGTGCTGGTAAGTTAATACCTATAAAAGAGCCAAATTTCACAGCAGCAAATTTTCTACCACAGTCACAAAAGCAGTAAGCCTTTAAATGTGAACTGCACAATTTCCCACTTCATTGTCCTGCTGCTTATTTATTAAGGGGCTGTCTCTTTCCATTAATGCAACTTCGATCTGTTTGCTTAACTAGCTAGCTCCCGCAGCTTCGAAAGGCATGTCACTGCACGATGATTATCATCGTGATTAAAGTAAATTATCACATGTCACAGTAATGATACATCATCAGTGAGAAAGCAAATAATCTCCACTTATCCTATTACAGTTTATTAAGATTTTACTCTATCCTTTTGACTAGTTAGGAGGAATAAGTATTCAAGCTTTCCATCAAGTCTTGCAGTACAAACTTCAGGCATTCTGAATTTTACTCCAAAGACAAATCAAAAATGAAATGTAATCTGTAGATTGACTTTTGGGTCCTTTAATGCAGCTGAAGCTGGAAACAGAATTCCAAATCTGTACCAAGAGTTTCTTCACATCATGTGGCTAATCACATTCCTGCTACAGTTCTGGCTCATCTTTCCATCATGCTGTGCTTGCATTATCCTTTCACAGAAACAACATAAAACTAGGCCACAATACTTGAAGAATAAAGAAGAAACCTTTCACAAATGTCCATAAAGGGTTGAACAGCCAAGATAATCATGGTGCCACACAGCATAAATAACCCAAGCTATTTTACAGCAGAATGGTAGGAAGCTTGCTCAAACACATAGCTCCCCATGCAATGCACTGTAAGGTGGAAGGGAAGAAGGCCACACAAATATTAAGCTTCCTCAGGCAAAAGAATATAGGAATCAAGGCAGCTCTTACACATGTTCTAGAATATGGTGAATAATATGGAAAAATCTGATATGGGGGAAAACTGCACAAACCACCAGTAACCAATGGCAACCCATTAAATGAGGTCCCATTTAACTGCAACTAAAGTTAAGTGGGCAATAAATTTCAAACCCTATAGCCCCATTTATCCCTATTTTAGTTTTGTCCCCAAAATTTAAAAAAGTCACCTATCCTACCATGCTGGGTGACACGCAGCTTTGTATTAATCTGACAGGATTATACACTGTGACATTAAACTGTCATGGAAAATCTATTAGTATGCATTGAGGTAAACACGTTGCTGTGTAATGCATACACTATGTACCAGGTCATTCACGGAAGAATAATGTCTTTCATGAATGACCTCAGGACATCACAAAGTGAGCTACAGCCAATTATGTATTTTTATAATGCAAGGCAAGACAATTGTACACTTCAGTATTGCATCATTGGTACTGTGTAGGTTTTAGTCTCCATCCCAGGAATATAAGGATCTATAAAGACTGCTATTTTGGACACGACAAAATGTTCGACGTATCTTTCCCTTATCCCGGTGATCAAGGAAAATAGCACAAGACATTTCCAGAAGTATGGACAGTATTATGCTCTAACACAAAAACTTTCAACCGACAACTGAAATGGCACCATCCTGTGTCCAAACTCAGCTGCCCAACAGATCTACTCAATGCCATATGATCCCAAAGTCATTTGTCGCTGCTCATCATGTGCTTCAGCAGGTGCCAAAAAAGTGCAGGGTCAAGTGGATAGAATTCAGAAGGTCAAAGCCAGCAGTCACTTTACTGTTTAAGAGATGGAAGTTCACTAATTTTAAAAAACATGTAGGTGAAAAAAGGAACAAGTGTTTCAGTTAAAATTTCCAAGTGTTACATTAACTATACAAATAGCAATTCAGTACTTAATATGATTTAAGTCTCAGCTGTGGATCAACGTTAGTATTTTTGACTCAGAAACAGGAGGTTGTAGATTCAAATCACACTCCAGAGACTCAAGGGCAGACCTTAAAGCCTAGACTGAGGGTGGGATTTTATGACCTTGCTCGTCCCAAAACCATAAAATCTTGCCCAAGGTCAATGGATCTTCCCGTTGTTCACCCCTTGCCCGCTCTAATTCCCATGGCAGGCGGTGGTAAAACTGCGGCCCAAGAATCCAGTGCACCACTGAAGGAATACTGCTCTCTTTTGGATGAGATGTTAAATCAAGGCCTTATCCATCCTCTCAGGTGGACGTAAATTTACAATAGCCAATGAGGTATTTTAGTATTTTTTTAATAATAGAATATGACCACAGCATGTTTCTTAATGATACAATCAGTTCTGTTGTGTAGCTTTTGGTCTCCCTTGTAAGGATGTAAGGCACTAAGGGGGGTGCGGGTTCCCCCACTGCCTTGGTCAGTATTTATTCAACAGCAACAAAACAGTTGGCTTGGTCATTGTCATTTGTGGCGTGTGACAGTATTAAAATTGACTGATTCTATAATAACTGCATGGTTTGAAACGCTTTTGACATTATAGCAGTCACTTCAAAAATATTTAATTAACTATAAAAAAAAAGGTCATGAAAGACGCTCTATAAATGCAGGTTATTTTTCTGGAGACCCATGTGGAGATGGCAGCCAACTGGAAAAGTTCAGATGTCTTCAATTTCAAGAGAAACCTACTTCCTACTTGCTTTCATCAGACTTTTCAACAGCCTGCAATTGTGTAGAATTCTCATTGTTACATAGAAATATTCAACATGTTTATGTGCACATGTTGCATGGTTTTCAGTTAATTGGGCTCATTGCTCCCCTTTCCTGCAAAACATTTTGTGCCTTTGTGTTACAGATACAGTTACTCACCTCCAGAGGCTGCTGGCGTTTACAGGCCATCACCAGGAAATCCCTCTGGGCTTCAAAAGCTGAGTTAAACATCTTTGCCTGTTCGGGGGGGGGGGGGGGGAAACAAAGCACATTTCAAACAAAGGAAATAATGAAGCATAAAACCAGCGTGCAATGAAAAGGAAAACAAGGAGGATTGGGTTCTTTAGCCATTAACATAAACCAATGCAAATATTCCACAAGTTCACTTCAGCATTATAAAACACATTCATTGCGCATCTGTCCCTTGTACATTAATCTTGACGAGACACAGATGGGCATAAATGTACCAGACACCACATACTGCAGTGAGATTAAAGAAACCTGCACAAACAGCTGGGAATGTGAAAGCTCATCTTCTCTACTTAAAGCTATCAGCACCAATACTCAAATAATAAGCCACTTTCACAGAAGTTCAGGGCTGCAATCATTTGCCTTTAATCAGTGAGTTAGTGTTCGATTTTGAGAAACTATGCTGAGACTTTATTTGCACGACAGCAGTTGGCAGGGCTGGAACACAGACCTGCAAACCAGTGTAAGGCTGTGCAACATTCAGACCTTTCAGTGTAATTACCCTGCCAAGTGTTCCAAACAAGCGATACCTGTATACTTCCTACTCAAGATATGGAAGATTATGTAACTAAAGTCGCAATGATTGAAAACTTTATTATCATCACTTTTATACTCCCTTGAAAAGGCAGACTGAAAATAGGAAGGTCCAGAACCAACAATCCTTTAGAAACTGAAATTCACGCCAAGGATGAGAAAATATAATGGCAAATCTTGCAATTTAGTAAAATGTTATCCAATAGAAATTATGGGTTAACCATGGCGTCACAATAGAAAACATCTTACCCCACACAATACAGGTAAATGTA
Organism: Carcharhinus amblyrhynchos; assembly: GCF_965287045.1. Taxonomy (NCBI): domain Eukaryota; kingdom Metazoa; phylum Chordata; class Chondrichthyes; order Carcharhiniformes; family Carcharhinidae; genus Carcharhinus; species Carcharhinus amblyrhynchos. Next base: position 32,317,607 of record NC_137325.1, read on the forward strand.
TATTCATTTAAAAATTACTACCAGCAATCAATATGAAACTTTGAAGAATGTTTTTTGCATCCAAATTTGGGATTCTGACATCAATTTATCAGGTGCACCATATCTCAGGGCAGCTCCTAAGTTTATATCCGGCAGCAGTAAGCAACTTCATCAGACTGATTACTGAGAATGTTAACTTGCAACCAAATGTGCCAAATCCATCTTAGCTTCTCTTTCATAACTTTTCCTTCATAACCCCTGCCAAGTTTTGCCCCTCTCCTTTCAGGACTACTACCCACCCCTCCTGGCTCCCACAAATATACACCCTTGCTACCCCTCCAGCCCTGCTTCTGCTCTCCCTTCCAGAATACAGCTAGATTCTGTTTGCCCTTTGCCAGGACTTGCATTATTGAAGCTGTTTTTTTATTGGCTGGAAGCTTTCAATGGGTATCCTAGAGTGGTAGTTCCAAACAGTCAAGCTGACCATGGTGACAGTTCCCCTCTCAATGCAATGCTTCTGGTGTTTCCATGAAGCCTGTGTTTTGTCTCATTTTAGCAAATAATCAATAAGCAGTAATCAAGGAAGCAATGCGGCCGAACATCAAAAGAGACACTTCCACACTGCTTCTCATCTTATAATTTTCCCAACAAATAATCATATCTGCTGCAGTTTTGCATTTTCCAGCAATGACTAACACATCCTGAGCAAAGCACCTGTGCCCACTTCTAGTGGTAAGCTGTCTTCTATTAACTGGCACAAATTTTGGTGAAGGTGGAAATCCTGTGTTACATATTGTTGAGCCAATGTATGGCTTGCTTCATTTATGCAAAGACTTCATTTTAAGATATTTCTGCCTATGCAATTACATTTAAACGCTCAACTTAAAAACTTGACTACATTTTAAAGCCAACTTGACCACACTTTAAAACTCAGAAGGCATGCTGAAATTAGCTGGAAAATTGATTGCATTTTTTGAAAGTACAATACAAGCAAATACAGCCGTTTTTATAAACCAAAAAGTTTTCATAAACAACATTTGCGAGGCCATGAGATAAGGATGGCTATATTGTGGAACTGTGTGTTCGGCTAGCAGTCTGTTTTCGAGACCTGTTCTGTCTCTTTTGAGTTCTGCCTTGATCAGTAGAGGACTGGCAGAAAAAGGCAGTCTCGCTCGCTCTCTCTCTCCAGTTTTTCTCTTTCTATTCACTTTTGTAAAGATCTAATTTTAATTCTGTTTAGTAAAAGAAATTCATCGCATCAGTGCTGTCTTCATCTATTCTAACGAACGAATGAACTCTGCACGTACCAATCTCCTCCTTGGTGTAAAAGTCATACTGTGACAGAATTGACCTACGCAGCATTTGCTGGAAATATAACCAAAAGGGACAGGATGAATGGAAAGAGAAGCACACAATTTGTACATGAGTGTGAAAACGTAAGACTCGCCCAGATCTTTGTGATCAATTTTTAGCCACATATTTCCAAGCATTTTCTCTCTTATCCTTTAAAATAGTAAAATTCTTTCAGTTGACACGAGGCCGCTTCTTTGTGGCAGGAGTCAAATACAACTAACTGTCATTCTATTGAATATTTTCCTACTTGGCTTTAGGGAAAAGAGATGGTTGCTGATTTAAAAGATCCAGAAAGATGGGAATTTTCCACAAAAGTTTTTATGCAACTTCTCCCTAGGAGATAGAAGGCAGGAAATGTTCAGTACTGCTTCACATATAAATTTATCTGAAATATTCAATTAAAGTTATATTACCAAAGTGCACTAGAACTTACTTTGAACTGGTCTGTAGATTTAGAAGTGTTTCTTGAAAGTATACTAGCAGCTCCAAAACTTAAATACTATTTTCAATTTTGTTTTAGTCAGTGTTAAATGAACCGTGCGTCTGGCAGAGATTTGCTGTGCTTTGGAAGTATTGAAATTACACACTTAAAAAAAAGTACATTGGTTGGTTTTATAAATTCATTTCTATGAAATTTATAAAATTGCAAAGATTGGACAAAATATAAAGAACAGCTAAGAATGACAAAAAGATTGAGGAGGAGTTAAAATTGGAGCACAAAAGAAGATGGGTGGAAATAAAGAAAGTTCTATAGATATTTAAGTAAGAAAATAATTAAAGTGAGAGACTGGGCCTATATGTGAGTTTGGAGAATTAATAATAGAAAATAAGAAGATGACAGATGAATTGAAGAGATATTTTTGTATCAGTCTTCACTATAGAGGATACAAGTAATATCCTAGAAATATCAGTAAATTAGGAGATGGAAGGGAGGAAGGAACTCCGGGAAATTACAATCACTAGGGAAGTGTTATTGAACGAATTGTTACGGGTATGGGCTGACAAATCCCCAGATGGGACCAAAAGTATGGTTGCTATATCTGCTGATAAATAAAAGATGGTTAAGGGGAGTGTAATGTGAAGAGGATGAAAGGAGGATGCAAAAGGGATACAGATAGGTTAAGTGAGTGTAAAAAGAGCTGGCAAATGGAGCATAATGTGGGCAAATCTTACCATTTGGTAAGAAGAATAAAACTGAAGTATATTCTCTAATTGGTGAGAGACTGTAGAGCTCAGAGATATAGGGATCTGGGTATCCTAGTGTATGAATTGCAAAAGGCTTGTATGCAGGTACAGCAAGTATTTAGGAAAGCTAATAATATGTTATTGTTTAATGCAAGGGGAACTGATTACAATTATTCAGACAATACCCTACCATTCTCTAACTTTTAAAAATTTCACTTTTACTTTATTTTTCTTCAGTCCAAAGTGAATGAGCTAGCACTTCCCAATATTGAACTCCATTTGTCACAGTTTCACCCACTCAATTTATTAATATCCCAAAAAAAAACTTTCTACTTCTATCTATATTATGTGCTTAGGGCTGAATTTTCATTCCCATGTCAGGAGTGCAGAGTCTGAACAAGTCCCAACTCTGTGAACGCAGCTCAAGAGAACGTGTCTCAAATCTTCGGATTTTCATTCTGTAGAGGACATGGGTTTGCATTAATGCCAGAAAGAATTTGGAGGCGTCCACATAGGCTGCTGGGATTGTCTCAGTGCTCTGGAAACTGGTCCCAGTTGCAATACAGAACCTAAAATAGCTACTTAGCTTTCACACAGTCCCATGCCCCATCCCTGACAATTCATATCACCTCATGTTCCCAATCTATCTCCCATGGTCCCTCATGCCCTCCAAGCCAACCTGTGCCAACCTACCCACCTCCCATGACCACTTATATTTCCTTCAAGCACTTTTTTAAAGTTCATTTACATGATGTGGATGTTGCTGGCTAGGCTAGCATGTAGCATCTGTGTCTAGTTGCCCTACAGAAGGTGGTGGTGAGCTGCTTTCTTGAACAGCTGCAGTTCCTGAGGTGTTGATACATCCAAAGTGCTGTTAAAGATGAAATTCCAGGATTTTGACCCAGCAACAGTGAAAGAATACTTCCAAGTCAGGATGGTGTGTGACTTGGATAGCAAACTTCCACGTGGTGGAGTTCCCAGGTATCTGTTGCTCTTGTCCTTCTAGATGTTAATGGTCTTGGGTTTGGAAGATGCTGCATAAGGGACCTTGGTGAGTTCCAGCAGTGCATCTTGTGTTTAAGGGGGATTCAGCAATTGTAATGCCATTGAATTTCAAGTGGTGATGGATAGATCCTCTCTTGTTGGAGATGATCATTGCTTGGCATGTATGGTGTGAATGTTACTTGCCATTTGTCAGCCTAAGCCTGGATGTTATCCAGATATTGCTACATTTGGACATGGACTCTTTCAGTATTTGAGGAGTTATGAATAGTGGTGAACATTGTGCAGTCATCTGCAAACATCCCCAATTGTGACCTATTACGAGAGGAAGGTCATTGATGAAACACTTGAAGATGGTTGGGCCTAGGACTCTATCCTGAGGAACTCCTGCAGTGACGTCCTGGAGCAGAAATAATTGATCCTCAACCACGATAACTATCTTCCTTTGTAGCAGGTATGACTTCAGCCAGTGGAGAGATTTCCCCTGATTCCCACTGACTCCAGTTTTGTTAGAGCTCTTTGAAACCATATTTAGTCAAATCCATGAAGTCAAGGGCAGTCACTCTCACCTCACCTCTGAAGTTCAGTTCTTTTGTCCATTTTTGAATGAAGGCTGTAATGAGATCAGGAGCTGAATGACCCTGGTGGAACCTAAACTGAGCATCTTCAAGCAGATAACTGCTCGGTAAGATCCGCTTGATAGCACTGTTGATAATCCTTTCATCACTTTGCTGATGACTGTGAATAGACTGATTAAATGGATTTGTCTGCTTTCTTATATACAGGATGATTTTCCACATTGCCGGATTGATGCCAGTACTGTAGCTATAGTGGAACAGCTTGCTTAGAGGAGTGGCAAGTTCTGGAGCATAAGTCCTCATGACTATAGCCAGAATATTGACAGGACCTATAAACTTTGCAGTATCAGGTACCTTTAGCTGTTTTTTAATCTCATATAGAATGAATTGAATTAGCTGAAGACTGATGTCTGTGGTGCTGGGGACTTCCAGAGAAGGCTGAGATGGATCATCTACTCAGCACTTCTGGCTGAAGATTGTTGCAAACGCTTCAGCTTTATCTTTTGCACAGATGTGCTGGGCTCCTCCATTATTGAGGATGGGAATACTAGCTTTCTCCCTCAGTAAGTTGTTTAATTGTCCACCACCATTCACTGCTGGTTAACATAGCTTAGATCTGATCTGTTGGTTGTGGGATCACTTGGCTCTATCACTTGCTGATTTTGCTGTTTGGCAAGTTGTAGCACTGTGCTATAGCTTCACCAGGTTGACACTTCATTTTTAGGTATGCCTGGTGTCACTCCTGGCATGCCCTCCTTCACACTTCACTGAACCAGGGTTGATCCCCTAGCTTGATGGAGGTTACAGATTGTAGCTTATAGAATCCCTCCAGTGCAGAATGAGGCCATTTGGCCCATTGAGTCTGCACCAGCTCTCAAACAGAGCATCCCATCCAGGCCCTATCCCCATAACGGTCTTGTCAGGCACTGGAGTGTGGCGACTCGGGGATTTTCACTGTAACTTCATTGCAGTGTTAATATAAGCCTATTTGTGATACTAATAGATAAATAAACTTTAAAAGCTCCACTAATATATACACTTTGGAACACTAATGAACAATCTAGTATGGCCAATCCACTTAACTTGCACATTTTTGGACTGTGGGATAAAACACACACACACACACACACACACACACACACACACACACACACACACACACACACACACACACACACACACACACACACAGTCACTCGAGACTGCAACTGAACCAGGGTCCCCAACGCAGTGAAGTTGCTGCTGCAGATGGCCCACAGTGCTTCATGAATGTCCAGTCTTGAGTTGTTAGATCTGTTCAAAGTCATTTCGCACAGTGTAAATGACACATAACGTGTTGGAGGATATCCCCAATATGAAGATGGGACTTTGCACAAGGACTGTGCGGCGATTACTCCTATCAGTATTGTTATGGACAGCTGCATCTCCAGCAGACAGGTTGGTGAGGATGGGGTCAAATATGTTGTTCCCTCTTGTTAGTTCTTTCACCACCTGCTACAGTTCCAGTCTAGCAGCTATGTCATGCCCAGCTCGTTCTGTGGTGGAACTACTGAGCCACTCTGATGATGGATATTGCAGTCCCCCACCCAGGGTACGTTCTGCGCTCTTGCCACCTTCAGTGCATCTAATTTGCCCAAATGTAATGTGGTGAAACAGAAAATATTCATGTAATGGACATTCACTGGCACAGGTACATGACTTCAACTAGCCACAAAAAACAGCTAATGAGCTATCAGCAAAGCTGATGAAGCACCAAGACACTCAAGAGTATTTGCTGATAAATCAAAACATGCTGTTTTAACCTTTAACTCATTGTTGAGGTCACATTTAGAATACTCATTTGTGCCCAGTTCAATAGGATATTGATGCAGTGGAAAGAATTTGGAGAATGAAGAATCCACTGCCATTAATAGTTAAGGCTACATGACCTCCTGTAAAAAGGAGCTGGAATAAACACCTAGTTAACAGCAGGATTTCAGATTACAAGAATGTATAGAAAGATGATCACTTACTCTTGGCTTCAGTTCTGCTGGGGCTGTGAGTAGCGTGCAGCTGGTCAAACATAAATATGGTCATTTGTAATCACAATTTCATAGCAGTAGTTCTCAAACTTCTTTGTTTGAAGCATCCCATTTAAAATGGATTAGACTGCCACCCAAATTATACTATAAAATCTTCATAATATGGAAGTGCTGCAAACGTTTTTAAGAACACAGGTATTTACTTACAAGTATCAGTGAGGCGAGTGGGAATGTTTCTGACTGCAGAGACTAAATCTTTGCTAGGAAAACAGGAAGAGCACTCGGGCAACAGTGGAGAACAGTGGCCTGGAAAGAAAGCTTGAGAGGAGCAAGGGAAGAGCAGGAGGGTATGGAAGTTGGCGGGGGGGGGGGGTGTGCTAGCCTTGTTTCACTGACTTGCTTTGAGTCTCTACTAATCCGAAGGGGTCTGCAGCCCCCAGTTTGAAAACTAGTGTTTCATAATACAGAAGAAAACTGTCTCATCCCTGGTCTACTTCACTCAAAAGGCTTCGTTCCAGTGCCTGTCTCTTTCTCATTTCTTTTCAAATATTTATCCACCTTCTTTTAAAAGGTCATTAAATTGCCACCGTTTCTGATAACATCCAGCATCCAGGAAATTCTAGTCTCGCCCTTCAACGATTTTGAATTTATGCCCTTCCAAGTAACCTAATGAAAGAAAGTCTCGCTTCTAAATGAAAAAAAATGTCTAGCTTCTCTGGCCTCTTCACAGGGAAGGCCTCTCAGTCATTGATATGTTGGAAGAAGTTATGCTCTTTTAAAAGTTCTACTACCTCACAGATTGATCCAGATTATTAATTTCTAAACTGATTATGCTAGGTTTTGGGTACAGTTGGTCTAGTGGAACAATAGGCCTTTTCTAAACTCTTACTTCATGTTGGTGCATTTTGTGAAAGAAAAAGTAGGGCTTCCAATTCCTGTCACTGGGAAATAGAAACCCATTGAGAATGGCTTAGCAGAGAAGCTTGCACAAATCACCTCTTAACCAGATACTGATGTAGAAATTAACTGATCTGATCATCAGGAATACGGAATTATACATTACCACTAATCACAAAATCAATACCAGTTTCCTAATTCCCACAGCACTAGTGCTTTCCATTGAAGCAACTGAATTCTCATTTCTCCTCTAGATACAGAAATCAGTAACAGTTCAGTGCTTTTGATGGGTCATCTGTGCTTTATGAGCATCAAGTAAATAAGGAGAAACTGTTTCCACCAGAAGAGGGATCAGCAACCAGAGGATTCAGATTTAAGAAGATTTGCAGAAGAACCAAATGTAACATGCGGAAACATATTTTTATAGCACAAATTGTGATCTGGGGTGGATATCTGGAAGGGTGGCGGAAGCAGATTCAGTAGTAACACACAAAATATATATTTGAAGAGAAAAAATTAAAGAACCAGGGGAAAAGATTTCCACCAAAGATCTGGCAGAGGCATGATGAGCCTATTGGATTCCTATGTGTTGCATCATTCTACGAAGTGGATTAAAATTCTCCCGGCACAGCATGATTATGTGGAGTAAAATTCAACTGTATCCTAACTATATCATAACTGTATCAACTGTATCTTCAACTGTATCATAAGGATAGCAGGACTCGGGGGCACAGCCTCAAGATAAGGGGGGGGGCAGTTTAGATTGGAGTTGAGGAGGAACTTCTTCACTCAAAGGGTGGTGAATCTCTGGAATTCTTTGCCTGTTGAAGTGGTGGAGGCTACCTCGCTAAATATATTTAAGTCACAGGTAGATAGGTTTTTGACAGACAAGGGAATTAAGGATTATGGGGAGAAAGCAGGAAAGTGGAACTGATCCACTTTAGATCAGCCATGATCTTATTGAATGGCGGGGCAGGCTCGAAGGGCTGGATGGCCTACTCCTGCTCCTATTTCTTATGTTCTTAGGTTAACAATATATTTCAACACCCAAACTCAAAACATCCTATGCTGTATGGTTATAATTTTTTGTATACACAGCAAGTGCTTAGTTGAGTCAGAAGGTTATGGGTTCAAGTCCCATTCCAGAAACTTAAGCACAAATATCAGGCTGCCACTCCAGTGCAGTAATGAGGGAATGCAGTGCTATTGGAAGTGCTGTTTGTTTGGATTGAGTCTCTCAGATGAACATAGAAGATACTTTGGCATTATTTCAAAGAACAGCCAGAGAGTCTACCTGGTGTGAAGGACCAGTGTTAGCTCACTGTAGCATTTCATTGGCAGTTTTTTCCAACAAGGCTGCTCTATCTTGTAGAAATAACTGATTATTTTCTCTGGCTACTGTGTCATGCAGAACTAAAAAAAAACTCTTTCACAGCATGTGGCTATCACTGCCTAGACCAGCATTTACTACTCAGCCCCAAATAGCCTCGAGAACCATTGCAGTCCATACAGTGTAGGTACACATACACTGCTGTTAGGAAGGGCGTTCAAATAGTTTGATCCAATGACACTGAAAGAACCGCGGTATATGTCAAAGTCAGGAGGATTGGTGGCTTGGAGGGGAAACCTGCAGCTGGTAGTGTTCCCATACATTTGCTGCCCTTAACTTCTGGGTGGTCAAGGTTTGGAAGGTACTGTCAAAGGAACCTTGGTGAGTTGCTACAGTGCATTTTGTAGATGGTACACATTGCTGCCATTGTGCGTCAGTGGTGAACACTGAAGGTGGTGAATGAGGTCTCAATCTAGTGGCTGTTTTGTCCTGGATAGTGTCAAGCTTCTCATGTGTTTTTGGAACTATATTCAGCCATGCAAGTGGAGAGAGTGTTCCATCACACTTCTGGCATGTGCCTTGTAGATGGCAGACTTGAGAAGTCAGAAGATCCATTGTCTACAATTCCCGGTCTCTGAATTACTCTTGTGGTCCAATTCAGTTTCTGGACAATGGTTAGCCTCAGGATGTTGGTTTCAGCAATGGCGAACCTATTGAATGGCATGGGAAAGATGGTTGGATTTTCTCTTGTTGGAGATGGTCATTGCCTGGAACTTGTGTGGCATGAATATTACAAAGAAAATGAGAACATATTCTACAAAAAGAACAGTTTTTATTTATATAGCGTCTTTCATGATCATGATTGGAGGCCACAATTTTCTGAGTTAGAGGCAAGATGGACAGACACTGATCCACCTTAAGGCGCACTTAAAAGGTACTATATCATCAGTTAGTCCAGTTGGCTGGACGGCTAGCTCATTTTGCAGAGTGACGCCAACAGCCACAAGTTCAATTCCTATACTGGCTGAGGTTATTCATGAAGGCCTGCCTTCTCAACCTTGCCCCTTGCCTGAGATGTCATGATCCTCAGGTTAAATCACTGCCAGCCAACTCTTCACCTCAAAAGGGGAGAGCAGCCTATGGTCATTTGGGATTATGGTGACTTTGTTTTGCTTTGATAAATTCTGTTGAAATCTTGGAGAAAAATAAAGAGCAGAAAATTCCACAAGTTAACATGGAACACTTTGACGTTTTTACTTTGATTGATTTTCCTACTACCAATTTTAATGAAAATTTTATTCAGTAGGCTGGAATAGGAAACCATACAGATATCTTCCATGAATATTTAAAACACACAATGTTTTTCATACAAATAAACCAGAGACAAATTACAATCATAAAAATGGGTCCCATTCTGTCATATCCAACTACAGACCAGCTCCCTGATGTTTTGTGTCATTAATCGCCGCTATACGATATACAGAGCAGGAAGGCCCCAGGTTAAAATTTCAGTCCATGAGATTGCAGAATGGCTGCAGAGGCTTTGAAATGGACTCCAATATCAATGAGCTAGAAACAACAAAAAAGTAGCTACTGTTTGTTGCTATGTAGTGATCCTTGTTGGAAGTTTAAAGTTTATTTATTAATGTCCCAGATAGTCTTACATTAACACTGCAATAGAAGTACTGTAAAAATCTCCAAGTCGCCACAATGGGTGTCACGGTAGCACAGTAGTTAGCACTGCTGACTCACAGCGCCAGGGATAGAGGATTGGTTGTCTAATAGGAGGCAAAGAGTTGGTGTCAATGGGTGCTATTCTGATTGGTGGTTGGTAACTAATGGAGTGCCACAGGGATCGGTGCTGGGGCCTCAGCTATTTACCATTTATATAGATGATCTGGAGGAGGGGGAGTGTAGGGTGACGAAATTTGCTGATGACACAAAGATAAGTGGAAAAGCAAATTGTGCAGAAGATGTGGAAAGTCTGCAGAGGGATCTAGATAGGCTGAGCGAGTGGGCGAGGACCTGGCAGATGGAGTACAATGTTAGCAAGTGTGAGGTTATCCACTTTGGCAGGAATAATAGTAGGAGGGATTACTATTTAAAGAGTGAAAAGCTGCAGCATGCTACGGTACAGAGGGACCTGAGGGTCCTTGTGCATGAGTCGCAAAAACCCAGTCTGCAGGTGCAACAGGTGATCAAGACGACAAATGGGATGCTGGCCTTCATAGCGAGGGGGATAGAATATAAAAGCAGGGAGGTCTTGCTGCAACTGTACAGGGGATTGGTGAGGCCGCAGCTGGAGTACTGTGTGCAGTTTTGGTCGCCGCACTTGCGCAAGGATATTTTGGTCTTGGAGGGAGTGCAGAGGAGGTTCACTAGGCTAATACTGGAGATGAGGGGGTTGGACTATGAAGAGAGGCTGAATAGACTGGGTCTGTACTCGTTGGAGTTTAGAAGGATGAGGGGGGGGATCTTATAGAGTACAAGATAATGAAAGGGATGGATAGGGTAGAGGGAGAGAGATTCTTCCAGCTCAGAAAGGACATCAGGGCTAGAGGACACAGCCTCAAGATAAAGGGGGGGCGCAGTTTAGAACGGAGTTGAGGAGGAACCTCTTCACTCAAGAATGGGTTTGTACAAACCTATTGCAAGTTTTTATTTCACATAAATACACACATCTAATATTGCAAGGAAATAACACATTTATATAACTACTGAAGGACAAAAGGTAACAAAATACAGTCGCAGTCAAAACATCTCTGCAAATTAAAACTGCATTTCAAATCAGAAGAAAAACAAACTCCAATCCTAACGTTTGGATAATGAAAGGAAGCTTCAGTGAACTTGTACTTTGGCCTAGGTGCACCCACCCTTCAAGGTTAAGTTGCTTGATATTAAAGCTGTAAAATGAATACCCCCTGATGGATCAACAAGTTTGTCAAGTAGCTGAATTGCACATACCAAAAGGATCCCTGGTTCACAGTCCAATCTGTCCCAGTTAGCAGATATCAGCTGGGCAACAGTGCATCACTAAGCTGGAGCTCAATGATGCAGAGGTAAAAAAACAATAAACTCTAGTCAGGATATCCATTCACCTACCCTCCCACCCCACACTTCCCACTCTCCCCTCATCCCTGATCACAGAAGCCTCTACTGGTCACTTGAACAAGAGGGCAATCCAAGATCTATGGAAATACAAATGAATGAGGAGCCAAGAGGTGTGAAAAGCAACGAACAGGCAAGAATAAAAATGTATTCATCAATTGTGTCCAATTTAATTCTAGTTTAAGGTCCTAGCTAAGTACATGTTCATGACCTAAATGCTTGCATTCTGATGAAAACAATGGGTGGAATTTTATGAGAAAAATTCTAAGTGTCCAACTGGCATAAAAATGGGAAAATGGCTAAAATTTTATGGCCTCACTGGGAGAAGTTCTCCCCATGAACAGCAAACAGTTGGGTTGCCCTTGCTGGTAGAGTCGGAGGCCAGTGGAGCCCCCAGGGAGGCTGAGGGCAGGAGTGATGTCGTTTGGGCAGTACCAGCCTAGCACTTTGACCCTTTTTTTTGGGTGATTCTAATCTTATGCACATATTGCTTGAAAAAAAAAAGAGCTAGACTGTTTCTAGTTAGTGAAGGCAGTGGGTGGCGCTAACTCACCAGCCAGCAGGGGGGCTATTGTGCATTGCAGACCTCTGTGCTGTACGTGCATAATTGCAACAGCAAAGCCTGAGAGAGAAAGAGAGAGAGAGAGAGAGAGAGAGAGAGAGAAAAAGAGAGCGAGCGGTCAGGCCTCTGCTGCTGCGACTAGTCTCAACCCCGCCCCCCACAATCAACCGATCGCAAGCCCCACACCACCTGAAATGTCGCCCCTGCTGCTACCTGCCACTCTCCAGACCGATCACGCCCCCCCCGCTCCCCCCCCCCCCCATCCTCACCAATCGTGATGCAAAGTGCACAGTGGGTCCCACTCTTCCCCAATTAGGCAGCCCCAGCCTGTTCCTACCACCTCCAGGCCCAGTCCAGGAACTGCCTGATGGGCAGTGCCAAAGTGCTAGGCTGGCACTGCCCAAGGCACACCATCCCTGCTCTTGGCCTTCCCAGAGACTTCACTGGCCTCCGATTCTACAAGCAAGGGCAACACAACTGTTTCCTGCTCATGGGGAAAACCTTTCCCAGTGAGGCCATAAACGCAAGTAAGCCCGAAAAATTCAGCATCATGTTCACGAAACATATAAATCAGCATTTAAATAAATTTGGATACATAATTCAGTCTATCGCCAGAAATGGGCGAGAAGCTAATTTCACTGGATATCCGATTCTGGTAAGGTCATGAGAACCGAGAAATCAGGCATGATCCTGACTTCTTGGCTCTCAAGCGGTTTTACTGGCTTGCTCTGCCCATCGATGGGTGGGGTGAACCAGTAAAATTACAGTCAATGTGTTCAGAGTTTTCCTTAGCCCTATTAGATTGTAAAATACGCTACACTGAGTTATCTGGCATATCAATCACATTTTCCTCATCTCACTGAAATGCTTGCATATACCCAGCTGTCAGATAAATATGCCTTTACTAGGCCATCATGGTGCAAAATTATATAGGATTTTTATACAAATTTTCAATCCATAAAGTTCAGATTGCTAGGCAGAACAAAAGCTGAAGAACCAGAGCTATAATTTAGTTTCATGAGAATCCTCTGGTATTAGAAATGCCTTTGAATTTTACAGGCAACTTTTTTAAGGAACATTGAACTCACTTGTGAGAAAACACTTTAAAGTGGTGTAACTGCAAATATCTTCTTTTAATTATTTAGACAGTGTAATTAAATTGAGTTATTTTCCAGTTGGTTAAACTAACCACATTTCAAATGGATGGTCATAACCAGCAAAAAACTATTGGCATTAGTTTCTGGTCCGAGATGTTAACAGAAATTGAAATTCATCTGGTCAAGAAATTTTGCTCCAATGTGCAACCAGTTACATAGGTTGGTCACTCAGCCCAGAAACAATGAGCTTTGACCAAAGACACAATAGCTTAAGTGACTTTTAAAAATTATACTGACAATGTAAAGGTCTACAATTTTGAGGTTGGTTCACAATACTTTCCCAACCCCCGAACTAGTTATGTCACTGTTCTAACCTCCCTTTTGACCTTTTGTTCAGTTGTTCATTTTTCTTTCTCTTCTCTCCCACAGCACCTCCTAATTCCAATGAAATGCTTGGAGACATCTGCCCAGATAAGAGATATCCTCCTGAACTGAAGGCTGCTGTTTTATCATAATACAATACTTCCAATCTGATCAATACCCTATTGAAGTGCCTTCTTAAACCAACATCTATTCCAACTGTACATCCTCCAAAAATATTGCCACATGATGATGTGACAAAGAAAATAAATTGGTACATCAGCCCTAGGTGTTGTACAGTTGGGTGCAAAGGATGTACATTGAACCAGGGAGAGGGAGAGATTGGCGGAAGAGATGGGCTTTCAACAACATCTAAGACTTAGAGGCTTTCCCGTGTCTAATTATTCATTATATCTGTTTCCATTGCTAGATTTTCTTGGAATAGGTCACTAGCCTGTCACTAGGGACTATATATAAGCAATAGTTTGGCCACATTATGAACATACCTTCCATTGTCATCAAATCATGGAATGGGATTAGAGCCTAGAGCTTCTGCTTCAGGGATAGGGATGCTACTCACGTAATTATTTGGCACTTATAACCAAGTAAAACATCCCAAGGCACTTCATAGGAACAGCGTAAAACAAGACATAACTCTGTGGTGACTTGAGACCCACAAATAAGGTAGTCAAATGTGTTGTTTAAAAGAATGAACTTCTTTATATAAACAAATAATAAAGTTTAACAATAACAGTAACTCAGCAGAACAGTAACAATTAGGAACACTGATAAAACAGGTCTTGTTTACGGGTCATCCTCTTGAAGCCCACCAAAGCCGGCACGTGCTCAGGGCCCTCAACAGATGCCAGAAAGATAAAGAATAGAAGAAAGGCTTCTAAGAATACTCGGTACTCAAAAATGATACTCTTTAACAAACACCAAATCACATAAGGATATATTAGATTAGATGATCAAATGCTTGGTAGGTTTGAAGGAGTGTCTTAAAAAGGGAAAGTGAGATAGAGAGGAGGAATGTGTAGGGAGGGAATTCCAGAGCTTAGGGTGTAGGCAACTGAAGGCACAACCACCAATTTTGGGGCAATTAAAATTAGAGACGCTGAAGAGGCCAGGATTAGATGTGCATAGATATCATGGAGAGTTGTGGGGCTGGAGGAGATTACAGAGATAGCAAGGTAGGCATGAATGGGTTTGAAAACAAGCATGGGAACCTTAAAATTAAGACACTGCTTGACTGGGACTCAATGTAGTCCGTGTGTAGTCAACATAGTCAGGGGTGACAGATGAAAGGGACTTGATGCGGGTTAGGACATCTGGATGACCTCAAGTTTACAATGGGTAGAATGTGGGGGGCTGAGGCATGAAGGAGGATTTTAGAAACAGATGACAGGGGCAAAGTTGGGCAATGTCATGGAGATAGAAATAGGCGATCTACTAATGATGTAAATAAGTAGAAGCTCAACTCAGGATCAAATGTAACTCCAAAGTTACAAACATTTTGGGTTAGTCTCAGGCAGCTGCCATGAAGTGGGATGGAGTCAGTACCTAGAGAATGGAATTTGGAGTGGAATCTAAAAACACTGGTTTAGATCTTGCCAATATTTAACTCATTTCTGATCATCCTGTACTGGATGTCAAATAAGCAATCTAATGGTGAGGAGCTGCAAGAAATAGAGATGAGACATAGCTGATCAGCAACTTTTAGAATATTTAAGGAGGAGGAATGGCAGTAAAGTTTTGGAAAGACTACTGGTAGTATACGTAGGCAGCTAAAGCCTCTGTCAGACAGTGGAAATGGTGGATGGGTGAGCAAACAGGAATCCAATGTCAGAAGAACAGGATAGGGAGTTATAGGCCTGCAGGAAATTGCTAAATTGTACAGACACTTCTAAATGTAGAGAGACTTCTAATGAGAAAGATTTTAAAATTACAGTCTCTGATTTGATTTAATTCAAACAAATGACTATATCCTGTCTCAACAATTCACCTTGGAGGGCAGTAGTCCGTTGAAAGCAGCATGTCTAATTTCCAGTAATTCAGTGAAATGAGTGAAAATTTCAAGTCACCTTTAATCAGTAGCAGCTAGTTGCACAACATGACTAGATAGTTAAATATTTATAATGATAAACAACTGAATAAGTAAATACCCAATATTAATAATTAATTGCAATTAGGGAAGAAAAGGGATCAATTCAAGAACTCCAGTTGCAGAAAAATGAACGTGTTACCTGTGTGAGACTCTACACTGTTCCATCCATTAACTCTCCATACATCCATCTGCACAGGTAACCTTGAATCACAGGAGATTCCCCAACAACTCAGAAAAAGGTAATAGACATAGACGTAGAGAAGTTCCAAACTTGATCTACATATGTAATAGTCACAATACATATAATAAGAAATTTAGGAGAAGCTCCTTGCGCCAGTTAGTGGTGAGAACCTCAAGTTGTAGTTGAGGCCATGAGCAAAAAACTAAGAGAAAGCTAAATACTTACATGAGGGGGAAAAGGAATATGTTATGCTGATAAAATTTGATGAAGTAGGTAGAGGACGCTCATGTAGAGCGTAAACATCTCATCCCTAGCTCCTGCTGGTGGTTACACAGCTACACAACTTCCCAAATTCTGTGTCAGACCTCTGAAAGGCTGAAGGAAATGAAATGTAATTTAAAAAAAACAGTTAAGGAAATAAGAACAGCGAGTTTGCAAATCAGCTAAACTATCTATTTAGAAAATCAAACCATTGGAATACAGTCAACTCCTGTTGTTCACAGGGTCCCAATCCTGCAAAATTTCACAAAGGGCAAAATCACAAATGGTGAACTTGCGTTCGCACAAAGTGCACTTTTTATCTGTGAAAGGTATGAGTTTAACCTTCGTTCTGTTAATTCTCCAATATGTCTAGTAAAGTAAGAGTTGTTGGTGTGTCTACACGTCTGTATGTTGTTTAAGTTAAACAGTTTATTGTAATATTTTCTGCGCTGATATCTGTTAAATCGCAGATGACAAGAATTGACTGCACAAGCAATACACCACGATCAATGGTTACAACTGCATTTGATACAGAGTTTAAATTAGAGCTCATGGTGACTTTTTAAAAGAGAAACTTCACTCCCTCAGATGATGTGCCACTCTAACAGAACTTCCATAAAGAACAAAAGTAGCCTGGGAGCAATGCCGAAGCAGCTTAGTATTGTTTTGTACATCCAGGACTAAATCAGAAAGAGAGATAAATAATGGGCGTGGTTCCATCTTTTTTGCGCTGAAATTAAGTGGTTTTATTCAATAAAACTTAGGTCTGATGTCTTCTAGGCTCACAAGCAGAGCAAAAAATAAGCTAAATTTTCACCCACCTTGGGAGTAGGTGCCTTCATGACACACAACAGCACAGAGTCGCTGAGCAGAAACTGATAGCCAAGTTCCGCACACATGAGGATGGCCTCAACTGGGATCTTGGGGTTCATGTCACACTATTTATAACCCCCATGACTTGCCTGGGCTTGCAAAATCTCACTTACTGTCCTGTCTGCAGGCAATACACATCTCTATAGCCTATGCTTAATGCTATTTCCACTCAAACTGTCTGCACCTTTAAGACTTGATTAGCTGTAAAAACTCACATTCTAATCAGTATTCTGCAAACTGAGTTTGTGTCTTTACATCCCCTGTTTGTGATCAGAACTCTCCACTCACCTGACTAAGGGTTAGAGACCCGAAAGCTAGCGGCTTTTGCTACCAAATAAACCTGTTGGACTTTAACCTGGTGTTGAGACTTCTTACTGTGTTTACCCCAGTCCAATGCCGACATCTCCACATCGTGGGTTGTTAGATTAGGGGATCATAAAATAGGGTGGCATGGTAGGGGGCACCATGCCCACCTTCCCTTGAACCAATTGAGGCCCTTAATTGGCCAATTAAATGCCTTCTGCCACCTTCAATGATATATTATCAATGACTGGGGACCAGGTAAGCCCTAGCTGCAAGTTGGTGGATCCCTCCTTTCTGGCACCAACAGAAACTTGCCCACCTCACTCGCTGTCCCTGCTTGTTTCTCCCCATTCCTGTTTTTGGGACCTGCCTGACTCAGCCCAAGAAAATGCCTCCACTCCAATGCGAGTGACAATCTTCACTGGGGACTGCCTGCAGACCCAGCAGTAGCCACTGCTACCAACAGAGCTACTGGGACTTGTGAGCTACTGACCATTTGACTGGTTGGCAGTCTCAGAGATGGGATGGAAGTCTTGACTTGAGCACGGCTGTTAAATTCGGTTCAGGGCTTTCTGGCAACACGACTAGGAGCTGGAGGGAGGTGTGGGGGAGTGGAGGAGGATCCAACTCCAATTGAAATATTGCTCCTCCTTGATTTGTAACAGATTAAATGCCCAAGAAGAATTTCCTTAAAACTAAGAATAAAAGTGATCTGCTAAATAGAAGCTTTAGTCAGAAGTGTGAAATCAGCACTATTCTGCACCAAACATCACGTAATTTGTAACTCAGAACTAAATTACTATAAGGGAGACTGAGCGCTGGGATTAACTGGCCCTTCTATCAGATTTAGATGCTAGTCTTGTACACTGCTTTTGAAAGCAGCTGCCTCAATCAACAATTCAGCTGATTAGTTGAAACTGCATTTGTGATAACTCGAACGAATAGTCAGCTTCTGACCTCATTGTTAGTATTTCTGCTGACTGCACCAAATTAACTGTTTGTTTTTGCAAAATACCCAATCTATTCTCCAACCTAAATGGCTGCAACAGCTAAGCAGAGAACTTAGTACAAAGATAAAAGCATTAAAAGTTAAATGGACAAATAAAGCACATGCTTGGGACCTTGTGGTATCGAATTACTACTCCCCCAGGTCAGAACGACTCTGTCCATCATTTTCCAGTATTGGTATCTGCCTTGGAAAAGTTTCCACCTCGGATATGTGACATCATTAATCAGGTGATTGAGCTGCTGTTCTGACTATATATGTAAAAGTTTCAAGCCTGGCACACAAAAGAAAATTTGATGCATCCATAGATTGGAACGACCTTTTAGTAAAGTCTAGTTCATTATTCACTCCACATTAAAACACAACCAATGAACAACCGGCAAGTTCCATGAAAGCAACCAGTCACTGAAAATAAGCCAGTTTTCTGCACAGCCATATTGATTCCCCTCCCAACCACAGAATACCTGCTCCTTTGTAATGCATTAAATAAGTTAATTCTGGGAGACATACTAAATTTACCAAATTCATCCTGTAAAATATTTATGTTGATCGTACACTATATATTATTTGTACCATATGCCTGGCTCCCTTTTCAATCCAGTCTGTAGACTTCCATACCCTTCCAAAATGTCTCTGCTCCTCTCCCCCCATTTAGAGAACTTTAGAGGACAGCTCAAAAACAGGCAATTCAGCCCAAGAAATTCATGTTGGTGTTTACACTCCATGGTAACATCTATTGATCACTCTTCATCTAAACTCTGATCAGCATACCTTTCTAAACTTTTCTCCTCCATATGTTTATCTAATCTCTACTTGAAATCTTCAATGCTATTCCCCTAAACAATAGCAGCATGTTCCATATTCTAACCACTGCTCAGTAAAGAAATGTCTCCCAAATTCTTTAGCAGATTTATTAGTGACAATTTATGTTAATGACCATTAATTTTAGTCTCCTTCACAAATACAGGCGGGAAGCTTGCATCTGGAAATGCCCTGACTTGTCAGACGTGAAGATTCGGCCACAGATGCAGGTGAATGATGCGGCAGGTTGGTTAGAAGGCCCGCCTCAATTCCCAATCGTTACTTAAGGCTGTTGGACCGTCTAGCTCTTACAGCACCTTAACTCCGACCCAGTCCTCAAGCTACCTCCAGGCCATCAATGCCGCTCCATACTCCCCACAATAGTGTGCACTACTAAAATAGTGAGCTATATAATAACACTGTCAAGTCTTGAAAGGCACTTAAAAACACAATTAGAAATAGTCTTTGGAAAAAACTGCTCTTACAACCCTGTAAAAGTATCAGTCAAATGGAGCCATTAGTATTAACATCATTAGCTTTACCTCACTTCCATAGCACTTAATCTGGTCCGAATAAACATAGATATGGAAAGAAACAGTTCAAAGAAAGAATAATCCCACTATAATTTTTCATCCAGCATGAGCAAGTCTTCACTGTGGACTGCCTGCAGACCCAGCAGTGCTAAACTAATGCGCTGGTGAGTCTTGGGGTACAGCCAAGCATTCATAATATGCCATCAGGAGAAACAGATGCCTGGCTATCTATTTTTGTAGGTACAATTGCAATTGTTTACGATTTATATAGATGATTTGGATTTGGGGACCAAATGTAGTGTGTCAAAATTCGCAGATGACATGAAGATGAGCAGCAGAGCGAAGTGTGCAGAGGATTCTTAAACTTATAGACCACCCTACATGAAGGACAAAATTCCATTTGCCTTCTTAATTCCTGGTGCACCTGCAAACCAACTTTTTGTGATTCATGCACAAGGACACCCAGGTCCCTCTGCACAGCAGCATGCTGCAATTTTTTATTATTTAAATAATAGTCCATTTTGCTGTTATTCCTACCAAAATGGATGACCTCATATTTACCAACATTGTACTCTATCTGCCAAACCCTCGCCCACTCACTTAAACTATCTATATTCCTTTGCAGATTTCAGCATCCTCTGAAGAGGGTAGTAGGGAGCAGAGAGTACAGCCAATGTCAGAGGAGGGAGTTGGATCAGATAGGGTGCAAGTGCTAGGCGCAAGGGCAGGTATTGGATGGTCTCATGAGGTAGGGGGTCATGGAATGTCAGCATACAGCTGGCCTCAAGAGCAAAAGGAGTCAGGGTCAGGAAGGAAATGGGCAAGTCAACAATTATGGGACATGGGAGAGGGCAGGAATGTCCACAAAAATGATAATTCGGTCTACAGCTTCTCGTGGTGCAACTGGCTATTGACTGCACAGTCAGATTCATCAATAGGGTTTCCACACTTTGAATATACAGCTAATGCGAGATAACATTCTGAACCACTCCCAGGTACTACAAGTTTTTCAGAAGAACCTCAGTGATTGCAAGGCTGGCTCTCTGGAGACAAAGGAAACCCCCTGAAGACCTGGTTGATGACCAGCTTGCTGTCTGCAGACTGCCGCCGAGAGTGGCTACAACGCTGCACACACTTTCACAAGTGCCACCACTGAGAAGATGGTAGGTGTCCTAATTATTAGGTTTAGATGTTTGAACTGCTCATGTGGAGCACTCTAATACTTTCCAGAGAAAGTGTCCCAGATCATTGTTGTCTGCTGTGTCCTGTGCAAGCTCATGTAGCAAAAGGGCAATGTCCTGGCTGAGGGAGACATGAAAAGACCAAAATGTCTCTTTCAACTATGGGATAGGGAAAGGGATAGGGATGATGTGGGCCAGCAATGTCCCAGAAACCCATGCAAGGATATGAAATGACAGACAGGCGCCTGACAAATTTGATAGTCAATATCTTTTCCCGAAGATAGGGGAGTCTAAAATTAGAGGGCATAGGTTTAAGGTGAGAGGAAAGAGATAAAAAAAAAGGGTCCAGAGGGACAACTTTTTCCACAGAGGATGGTGAGTGTCTGGAACAAACTGCCAGAGGTAGTAGTAGAGGCAGGTACAATTTTGTCTTTTAAAAAGCATTTAGACAGTTACATGGGTAAGATGGGTGTAAAGGAATATGAGCCAAATGCAGGTAATTGGGACTAGCTTCGGGGTTTAAAAAAGAGGGCAGCATGGACAAGTTGGGCCGAAGGGCCTGCTTCCACGCTGTAAACCTTTATGATTCTATGACTCTATAACTGATAGCTAACAAATTCCAGACAGAGTAAGATGCAGCTTCTTTACTATTTAGTTTTCTATCCTTAGCTGGATGGCAGGCCACAGCTCCTTTTTCTATAGCACACACATTATACTTTGCTTGATTTGTACCTTGATTTATGATGGTGAATTTAATTACTTAACATCTGCCTTCCTAGTGCTGATAGACAGACCTCAAGTGCCAAATGCGTGCATCAGAACCTGTATATCACTCTGTGCAGGAAAGATATCCTGCCACATCCAGCTGTGAAAGGTGGTGGACAATCAACAGCTCATTGGAAGAGGAAGCTTCTCAAATATCTCAACAATGGGGAAGCTCAGTGCAGAAGATAGCGCTGAAGTCTTGCAACAACCTTCAGCCAGAAGTGCTGAATGGATGATCCATCTCGGTCTCCTCCAGAATACATGGCATCGCAGATGCCCGTCTTCAGCTAGCCAATTTGATTCACTCTACATGATATCAATAAATGACTGAAGGCTCAATTCTGCAAATGCTACAAGCCCTGACAATATTTTGGCAAGAGTACTGAAGACATGTACTCCAGAGCTTTCCGCATCAGTAGCCAAGCCGTTCCAGTACAACATTGCTACAACACTGGCATTTACCCAACAATCTGAGTAATTGCCCAGGTACATTCTGCACAGAAAAGGGAGGACAAATCTAACCCAGCCAATTACCATCCCATCAGTTCCACTCTCAATAATTAAGGTGTGAAAGAGATCATCAAAAGTGCTATCAAGCATAACTTGCTAAGCAATAACCTGTTCACTGATGCTCAGTTTGGTTCTGCCAGGGTCACTAACTTCCTAGCGTCAATGTAGCCTTAATTCAAACAAAGACAAAAGAGCTAATTTCCAGAGATGAGGGGTGTCACTGACTGCCCTCAACATCAAGCTAGTATTTGACCGAGTATGGCATTAAGGAGGTCTAGCAAAACTGGAATAAGGGGGAAAGTTCTCCATTGGACCCAGCACAAAGGAAGATAATTGTGGTTGTTGGAGAGGTGGGAGGGATATTTTACCCACAGACCCGGTAACGATATGATAAGCTATGGTAACACATGCAAATCACCACCACACTGACTTTTAGCACGGATTGGTTGACATTGAAAATCATAGGTTGGGCGACGTGCAAAGGACCGGACATTCATCAGGAATCCTGCGAAACGGCTGCAGCTGATGTCTTCAGCTCACTACTAGATCAGTGCAGCTGGAAAGGAGAATCGCCTCCATAGTTTGAAATATGCATTGTCCAGGAATACAACGAGTTGGCACGAACAAATCTCTTTGTGCAAAGTCCCTGGACTGTGCCTGTCACTTTCTCCCTGATATTCCCTACTCTCTATCTGCAGAGAAAGCAGATTTTTGCAGCAACTGAATAACAACTATCAAAAGTCAGCTAAAAGCCAAACTACACTACAAACACACCAAGGAGATACAGAATAAATAACAGCAGTCTGACACAGCCTTCCCTAGAAGGGCAGTTGTCAGAGGCAGGTCAGTCTTCTTCATATATACCTGTATATGTGTGGGAGTATTGGATTAAGCTCAACATCCTTTCTTGCCTATTGAATTACTATGAATTGCTTAGTTAAACTGTAGGGTTGACAGCATCATGTGAACTGGCTTGGGGAAGATAAGTCACCCTGACAGTTTAACAACTGTGCCATTTCAGACATGAACAGAATAAATCTGGATTAACGAGCACCTCAACAGATTTTAATTCAGATTAGTAACTCCTCCCATGTTCAATTTATCCAGGCTCACTAGGTCATATTTTTATTAGTATAATGCCACAGAGAAGATCAGCGCTTCACTGGAATTTAAAACCCAAATGAGAACACATGGTTTTGACTGGGAATAATTCTTTTCTTTGGAAGAAATCAGCACCATTCGTGACACAAGTATAACGATGATGTTTCAATATTCTGAAACAGCCAAAGAATCACCTTTTTTATATGTTCTTAGAATTTGGGAGACGTTAACAATTTATTGTCCATTGCTAATTGTCCAAACGCCAGAATGTTCTGCCCCTGCAGGAGGCGAGGAAGAAAGCAGACAGATTTGAGAATTTGGTGGGTTGAAATCAGGATTGATATCAGACATGTTCCCACATCCACTGGATGTAAATTATTGACAGGAAGGCTCGTAGTCAACCTTTCCGCCCTGCTGACAATTGAGGCATGTTAAGTGGCTAATTAATGATCATTTAAGCGTCTTTTGCTGCCTCCACTGCAAATTACCCAGCTCCAGAAGGGCCTGCCAAACTGCAGCCTGCACACCTGGTTAAAATGTATTGGCTGCACGTCGGCTGGAGGGGAGTGTCTACCGATCTGCACCAATCAATGTGCGATTGCGAACACGAGGCAAAGGGGTCGTCACTGACAACCATACCCTTCTTCTTGCTGCTGACCCCTGCAGTTCCCTTCCTCTCTTTCTTCCCCCACACCTCAGCCCCCAACTCCCACCTTCTCATCAACACTTCTCTTTCTCCAGGGTTGCTATGCAATGCTGGCTGTTATTCTAGGAGCAACCTCTATGGCACTGCCAAGTACAAGAGCTGCTGGTCAATCCTGGAGGTCTGAAGTCATCTTTGGGGTCCTCAGTCTGGAACAAGTCCCACTGCTATCTACTTAGCTGCCTGATGGGTAGAAGATATGGAAGGCCTTCCTACTCAAGAGTCAGCTTGGATGTCTCATTGCTTTTTTAGGTAGCAAGCAAGACTCCACCCAATATCAAGAGTTTCCCATGTAGTTAAGGATTTTTGTTACATCAAGGCCAGAATGAGCAGGTTGCTGTCAATGAATACCATTAATGGACCTATTCCAGTGTATTTTTTTCAGATGCTAGCACACAAGTGAGCACATTTATTGAATTGAATTTCAAAATTTATTATGGTAAATTCACCAATATAATTACAAGGCTACCGTGCCTTGAAGATGTCAATGATGACATTCTAATATCAGTGTGGTTGAAATCAAAGGTTAGATGAATAGGCCTCTCTTCTCAAAAAGGATTATTCTCCAGCACTTACGTAGCATTACTGGCAAATATAAAAATGGAGCTCAGCACTGTGGAGCTGCCGTTGAACAGCTCCATGCTGACCACATATACAGGGATGGTCATAAGGTGTTTGGTCCAAGTACACTTCCCTGAGGATCATATGCAATGATGTTCTTGCAAAAACTAGTTTCTGACAACTATCTCAATTGTCACATGTCCACATGTCTGATGCTTACTGATTCCAGTTTTACTGGACTCATAGAAGCTATACCGGCAATATTTTCATCATCCCTTGGTTTTTATTTTATTTATATTTATTCTTCTCCAATGTGTTTATTTTTCTCCAATGTATTAATAGGTACTTTTCAGTGGACTTTGAATCCATAAGCTTCCAATTCAGAGCGAGAGTGCTACACTGAGCCATGAGGAAGGCAGTCAGACATTGGAAACGGTGCTGGGAAGAGACCCAAGGCTGACCCCTAGTGTCAATGGTGAGTTTGGTGCAAGTTATGAGGAACTTGAATAATATGGAAATTATTTTAAGTGAGGGTGTGAAAGGAAGGCAAAGGAATAAAGATTCAAAATTCTAAAAGAAACTTCAGGATTGATATCAGAGAATGGTTACAATACAGAAAGAGGCTGTTATGACCCAGCCTGCAAAACCTTTCCCCATAGCCCTAAACATATTCTCTCGTCAGGAACTTCTTGAAATACACACATGCACTGCGTTCTTGATTCTAACCACTTGTTGTATTAAAAGGATTTTTCTCATTATTGCCATTGTTTCATCTGTTGTTGACTTTATATCAGTGTCCTCTGGTTCGCAATGCTTCCAGTAATAGGAACTATCCCTACTTAGTAAGGACATAAGAACATAAGAAATAGGAGCAGGAGTAGGCCATCTAGCCCTTTGAGCCTGCCCCGCCATTCAATAAGATCATGGCTGATCTGTCGTGGCTCAGTTCCACATTCCCGCCCTCTCCCCATAACCCTTAATCTCCTTGCCTATCAAAAACCTATCAACCCACGTCTTAAAAATATTTAGCAAGGCAGCCTCCACCACCTCAACGGGCAGAGAATTCCAGAGATTCACCACCCTTTGAGTGAAGAAGTTCCTCCTCAACTCCGTTCTAAACCGCCCCCCCCTTTATCTTGAGGCTGTGCCCCCTAGTCCTACTGTCCTTTCTGAGCAGGAAGAGCCTCTCCACCTCTATCCTATCCATCCCATTCATCATCTTATACGTCTCAATGAGATCTCCCTTCATTCTTCTAAACTCTAACGAGTACAAGCCTAGTTTATTCAGCCTCTCCTCATAGCTCAACCCCAACTCCGGTATCAGCCTAGTAAACCTCCTCTGCACTCCCTCCAAGGCCAAAATATCCTTGCGTAAGTGCGGCGACCAAAACTGCACACAGTACTCCAACTGCGGCCTCACCAATGCCCTATACAGCCGCAACAAGACCTCCCTACTTTTATATTCAATCCCCCTCGCTATGAAAGCCAGCATCCCATTCGCCTTCCTGACCACCTGCAGGCTGGGTTTTTGCAACTCATGCACAAGGACCCCAAGGTCCCTCTGCACTGTTGCCTGCTGCAGTTTTTCACCACGTAAGAAATAGTCCTTCCTACCATTATTCCTACCAAAGTGGACCACCTCGCACTTGCCAACATTAAATTCCATTTGCCATTTCCTGGCCCATTCGCCCAGCCTATCTAGATTCTTCTGCAGACTCTCCACACCCTCCGCACAATTTGCCGTTCCCCCAATCTTGGTGTCATCAGCAAATTTCGACACCATACACTCAGTTCCCTCCTCCAGATCATCTATATAAATGGTAAATAGCTGAGGGCCCAGCACTGACCCCTGGGGCGCTCCACTAGTCACCAACCGCCAATCCGAACAGCACCCATTAACCCCCACTCTCTGCCTCCTATTTGACAACCAATCCTCTATCCACGCTAACACCCTACCCCCAACTCCATGCCCCCTTACCTTCTGTGAGGTACCTTGTCAAGTATTGTCTTGATAACTCATGATTTTGAATACCTGTTAAACGGCCTCTCAATCTCCTCTTCTCTAAGGAGAGCAACCCCAATTTCTCTAATTTACCCACATAACTGAAAGCCCTCAGCCATGGAACCACTAAATCTTTCTGCACCCACTTTAAGGTATTCACATCTTTTTTGAAAGAGCATTTCCCAGAATTAAATACAAAGCTCCAGTTGAAACAAAACCAATATTTTATTCGTGTTCATCATAACTTGCTTCCTTCTGTATTCTATGTCTCTTTCATAAAGCCCAAGATCCCATTTGCTCATTTCACTACTTTTTCAATCTGCTGTCACCTTCAGCAATTTCAGCAATATAATCTCTGGTGTCTGTGTTCCTGCACCACGTTTAGAATTGTATCCTTTAGTTTGTATTGCCTCTTCTCATTCATCTTTCCGAAATCTGTTACTTCATATTTTCTGCATTAAATTTCTTTTGCATTATGTCAGTCCATTCCACTAATCTATGAATTCCTGAAATCTACCATTATCCTCCTTACAGTTCTTCATGTTTCTAAGTATTGTCTACAAATTTTGAAGCTGTGCCCTTTATAAATCAAATCTAGGTCATTAATATAGTTCATGAAAAGCACTGGTCCATGCACGAACTGTTGGGGAACTTCACTATCTATCTATAACCAAAAGAAAAAATGCTCGAAAATCTCAGCAGGTCTGGCAGCATCTATAAAAGGAGAGATAAGAGCTGATGTTTCAAGTCCAGATGACCCTTTGTCAAAACTTTGACAAAGGGTCATCTGGACTCTCGATGTATCTTATAGATGCTGCCAGACCTGCTGAGATTTTCCAGCATTTTCTCTTTTAGTTTCAGATTCTAGCATTTGCAATAATTTGTTTTTATTCATGATCTATAATCTTCCATTCTGAAAAGAAAACATTCACCACTACTCTTGTTTGCTGTTACTCAGCAAAGTTTGTATCCATGGTGTCACTTTCACTTTCCCTTTGAGCTTCCACTTTGCTGTCAAGCCTATTATGTTGCACTAAAATGTTAATCAACTCATTCAATCATACACCTCTCTGTCCTGACTGTTACAGTTTGTCCATTATTAGTGTAATTTTAATGGAGCCATCCAAAAAAGTTCAAAGGCATGATCATTTAGATATCTTACAAACTTTAAATATGACTTAAAGATTTAGGGAAGCATCAAAAGTGGAATTGCCAACTCCACAGCATCTTACAGGGCAGATGGAAGCCATTCAGTCCATCTTGCCCATGCTGATTTACTGAAAGGGCTATCCAATCAGGCCTACTTTCTCATTCTTTCCCCATTGGCCGGTACAATATTTATTATTTGTTTCTTCTTTCCTCTTTTGTGATTTTTTCATACCCTTGTTCCTTCATGCCTCTGACATAACCACAAAGTTATGGGATCCAACTTGTTTAATGAACCTTTTACATAGCTTCTTGTGGCCAGGGTGAATGGAACATGTGCCACCCCAGGCACCCATTGCCAGTTGGAGACAGTCCCATGTAAACTGCAGTGCAGCTTGAGAACACATGTGAACTTTCCCGAGCATTAGGCTTGGGCTCCAATGTTCAGAGAGAACAGCCCAGCCTGCACCAGGTGCTGCTCCCCTTAACCTTCTCAACGGAACACGTCTGAGGCCTCTGAAATGTGAAATGTCCAAAGATGTGTTGGTTAGGGGGATTGGCCATGCTAAATTGCCCCTTCGTGCCAGGGCAAATGAATGGGGTTATGTGGAGTTTGCATGTTCTTCCTGTGTCTGCGCAGGCTTCCTCCAGGTGCTCCAGCTTCCTCCCACAGTGCAAAGATGTGCGGATTAGATCAATTGGCCATATTAAAACTGGCCATGCTAAATTGCCCCTTAGTGTTAGGGGAACTAGTTGGGATTATGGGGATATGGTCTGGGTGGAATTGTGGTCGGTGCAGCCTCAGAAGGGCTGAATGGCCTCCTGCACTGCAGGATTCTATGAATTTGAGTTGGCTCTTTGAGTGACAGCTCTAGAGCAGGTTCCTGTGGTTGGGAAGTTGCTTGGAGCCTCCACTCATTGTGACGTTTTCCCATGGCCAGCAGAAATGGTGGGCCTGAATTTCCTGGGCTTCTCTGACAACAGGAGAGAGAGAGATTTGCATTTATGTGGCACCATACGCAAGCACCTTTGAAGTTTAGTGGCTGTTGTAATGTAAAAAATGTGGCAGCCGACTTGTGCACAGCAAGATCCCAGGTAACAATGATTTGATGATGTGTTTTTGTTGTTGATTGAGGGGGGAAAAACTATTGGTCAGGCTGCCAGAGGTAACCACCAACCCCCCCCCCCACCCCCGTGGTGGGATCTGTTACACCCACCACAGAGGGCAGACAGGGCTGCCGTTTACCATCCTGTTCGAAAGACGGCACCTTCACCAATGCATCACTCCCGCAGTACTGCACCGGGATGTCTGTTTTATTTTTGTTGTACCGTGGGTCGGTATTTTATGACCTCACTCGGGCGTGGTTGGTAAAATCCCGCCTGAGGCCAGCGGCGAATTCCGGTCTGTGAGCTGCGCCCCACTCCAATTCCAGGCAGATGGATGTGGTGATAAAATTCCAGCCTTACAGTCAGTGAGCAAGAGATCATTTGGCCCGTGGAGTCTGCACCAACATGAGCTCCCATCTAATCCCATTTACCAGCACTTGGCCCACGTGTTTGTCATCGTGAGCGGGACGAGAACCCAGAACTCAAGAGGTGAGCGTGCCATACGTTCGGCTGTGACAATGCCGTCTCAGTGACAGGAGGCTTGTGTCCCCCCGTTTGCAACCCTGACCCAGCCCAATTCCTGGGGCCAAAGGCATTAAATATTGTGGACAGCGACTCTGCCACCACTGTGGT
The DNA here is from genome assembly GCF_965287045.1 of Carcharhinus amblyrhynchos. Lineage (NCBI taxonomy): Eukaryota > Metazoa > Chordata > Chondrichthyes > Carcharhiniformes > Carcharhinidae > Carcharhinus > Carcharhinus amblyrhynchos. The sequence continues at coordinate 32,346,853 of NC_137325.1, forward strand.
GTCCAACTGAGATTGGAGGATCAGATTTGATACAATTGGTCTGGGCAACTTGGCTTTTTTTAAGAAATTGATAGTTTTGGTTTTGTGATCGTGTGAATGGCTGGAACCATTGTTTTATGTTTAAATTCCTCCCCCAATCTTTAACAATTTTGGGTGACACCGGGCATTGCTAGGGTATAAATGCCAGGTGGGACAGTATAGCATTGGTATTTATCTACATGTTGGTATAATATGCTGGCTGTTCTTATTATATAATCATCTTATTTGTATAATCATTATTATTATAATCATTCTTATTTATATAACCATTATATATTATATAATTATATGATCTGGAGGAGGGAACCAAGTGTATGGTGTCGAAATTTGCTGATGACACCAAGATTGGTGGAACGGCAAATTGCGCGGAGGGTGTGGAGAGTCTGCAGAAGGATCTAGATAGGCTGGGCGAATGGGCCAGGAACTGGCAAATGGAATTTAACGTTGGCAAGTGCGAGGTGGTCCACTTTGGCAGGAATAATGGTAGGAAGGACTATTACTTACAGGGCGAAAAACTGCAGCAGGCGACGGTGCAGAGGGACCTCGGGGTCCTTGTGCATGAGTCGCAAAACCCCAGCCTGCAGGTGCAGCAGGTGGTCAGGAAGGCGAATGGGATGCTGGCCTTCATAGCGAGGGGGATTGAATATAAAAGTAGGGAGGTCTTGCTGCAGCTGTATAGGGCATTGGTGAGGCCACAGCTGGAGTACTGTGTGCAGTTTTGGTCGCCACACTTACGCAAGGATATTTTGGCCTTGGAGGGAGTGCAGAGGAGGTTTACTAGGCTGATACCGGAGTTGAGGGGGTTGAGCTATGAGGAGAGGCTGAATAAACTAGGCTTGTACTCGTTAGAGTTTAGAAGAATGAGGGGAGATCTCATTGAGACGTATAAAATGATGAATGGGACGGATAGGAGAGAGGTGGAGAGGCTCTTCCCGCTCAGAAAGGACAGTAGGACTAGGGGGCACAGCCTCAAGATAAAGGGGGGGCGGTTTAGAACAGAGTTGAGGAGGAACTTCTTCACTCAAAGGGTGGTGAATCTCTGGAATTCTCTGCCCGTTGAGGTGGTGGAGGCTGCCTCGCTAAATATATTTAAGACGCGGGTTGATGGGTTTTTGATAAGCGAGGGGATTAAGGGTTATGGGGAGAGGGCGGGAATGTGGAACTGAGCCACGACAGATCAGCCATGATCTTATTGAATAGCAGGGCAGGCTCGAAGGGCTGGATGGCCTACTCCTGCTCCTATTTCTTATGTTCTTATGTTCTTATGTCATGAAGCACCTAGGCAGACTTCCTAGCCCAGTATCTCAGCTAGGGTGTCAGACTGCAAAGCATTTGGATTAATTGATTTGATTTAGTACTGTAACATGTATTGGTATACAGTGAAAAGTACTGTTTCACTAATGCTATACAGACAAAGCATACCGTTCATAGAGAAGGAAATGAGAGTGCAGATAGTAGTGTTACAATCATATTAGGGTGTAGAGAAAGATCAAATTAATGCAAGGCAAGTCCATTCAAAAGTCTGATGGCAGCAGGGAAGAAGCTGTTCTCGAGTTGGTCGGTACGTGACTTCAGACTTTTGTGTCCTTTTGCTGATGGAAGAAAGTGGAAGAGAGTATGTCAAGGGTGCATGGGATCCTCAATTATGCTCGCTGCTTTGCCCAAGCAATAGGAAGTGAGCAGAGTCTGATAGAGTCAATGGATGGGAGGCTGGTTTGCATGACGGATTGGGCTACATTCACAACCTTTTGTAGTTTGAGATCTTGGGTAGAGCAGGAGCCATACAAAGCTGTGATACAACCAGAAAGAATGCTTTCTAATGGTGCATCTGTAAAAGCTGGTGAGAGTTGTAATTGACATGCCAAATTTTCTTAGCCTTCTGAGAAAATAAAGGCTTTGGCGGGCTTTCCTAATTATAGTAACGGCATGGGGGAACCAGGATAAGTTGTTGGTGATCTGAACATCTAAAAACTTGAAGCTCTTGACCATTTCTACTTCGTCCCCATTGAGGTAGACAGGGGCATGTTCTCCACTACGTTTCCTGGAGTCAATGACAATCTCCTTCGTTGTGTTGACATTGAGGGAGAGATTATTGCCTTTGCACCAGTTCATTGAGTTTATCTCATTCTTGTGCCCCGTCTCATCATTGTTTGAGATCCAACCCACTATGGTACTGTCATCAGCAAACTTGAAAATTGACTTGGAGAGGAATTTAGCCACACAGTCATAGGTGTATAAAGGAGTATAATACTGAAGACACAGCCCTGTTGGGCACTGGTGTTGAGGATGATCGTGGAGGCGATGTTGTTGACTATCCTTATTGAGTGTGTTCTGTGGGTGAGGAAATTCAAAATCCAGTTGCAGAGGGAGAAGCCAAGGCCCAGGCCATGGAGTTCGGAGATGGGTTTTGTATGAATAATGGTGTTGAAAGCTCAGCTGAGTCAATAAACAGAAGACTGACATAGATGTATTTGTTATCTAGGTGTTTCAAGGTTGAGTGCAGGGCCAGGCAGATTGTTGCCCATGGATGCAGGCAATCCGGGAGGCTGGAACTGATACGTGCCATGACTAACCTTTTGAAGCACTATGAATCATGGATGTCAGATCCACTGCGTGATATCATTTAGGCATGCTGCTTGATTTTTTTCTTTGGTATCGGGAAGATGAATGTCTTCTTGAAGTAGATAGGGACCTCAGACTGTTGTAAAGAAAGGCTGAAAATGTTTGCGAATACCCCTACCAGTTGATCCGCAAAGGATCTGAGTGCTCATCCGGACCAGTCGCTTTCTGTGGGTTGACCTTTGAGAAGGTTGCTCTGACATCTGCAATAGTGACCTCAGATACAGATTCATCTGAGGTTTCCAGGGTGGAGAGTATGCTCTTGCTGACCTCTTGGTCACAACAGGCATAAAATGCAATGAGCTCATTTTTTTTTTGGGGGGGGGGGGGGGGGGGGGCCTTTGGAGCTGACAATTTTACATACCTTCATTTTGTAGTCTGTTATGTCTTGCAGACCTTACCATAGACGGCTTAGTCTGGTCAATCTTTTGACATATTTGATGGATCTCCTTAGAACATATCTGGCTTTCTTATATTGATCAGGGTCACCTGACTTCAACGCTTCAGACCTAAACTTCTACAAGCAGTGGATATCCCTGTTCATCCATGTTTTTTGGTTGGGAAACATGCAGATTTACTTCTTTGGCACGCTTACTAATGAAGTCAGTTACTGGTGGACAGGGAAAGTGATAATCAGTCACTTCATGAGAGCAATGAACTCTTTCACACTAAACAAGCTCACAAGCACCTTGGGCAGTTGGGCCAAGAAACATGTGGGCGGAAGGGAATAACTCAGAAGGACTTAGGCTGATGCACTGACAACATTCACAGCTCATGCAGACTCCTTTGCAGCCCTGACTCCAGATATTTGTGGAGGGCACTCTTGCCAGTCATCCCAACCCACCGCTTCTCTCTTAGCTGTTGTTTTCTTACTGTAGTTGCCAACCATGGATAGGGTTGACAAGGTGAGTATGACAGGGACAAAGGCCGTCAGACTGTAGGCAGCGGCCACTGTTCCAACCGTGGAGATGCTGGCATTGGACTGGGGTAAACACAGTAAGAAGTCGTCTGACAACACCACGTTCAAGTCCAACCGATTTTATTTGATAGCAAACTCACAAGCTTTTGGAGGTTTCCTTCTTCGTCAGGTGAATGGAGAGTTCTGGCCTCAGACAGAGCATATAAAGCACAGACAGTTTACAGATTACTGATTAGAATGCAAATCTTTACACCTAACCTGCTATTCATGTCTTAAAGTGGCTAAGAATGTGAGTGGAAGGAGCACTGAGCACAGGTTAAAAAGAGATGTGTATTGTCTCCAGACAGTACAGCGTGAGGTTTTGCAAACCTAGGCAAGTCATGGGGGGTTACAGATAGTGCGAAATGAACCCAAGATCTCTGTTGAGACCGTCCTCACGTGTGTGGAACTTGGCTAAGTTCAATGCCAAGCCAAGACGAATCAAAACCAAGTTCCGCACACGTGAGGACGGTCTCAACAGAGATCTTGGGTTCATGTCGCACTATCTGTAACCCCCATGACTTGCCTGGGTTGGCAAAACCTCACTGTACTGTACTGTCTGGAGACAATACACATCTCTTTAACCTGTGCTCAGTGCTCCTTCCACTCATATTGTTAGCCACTTTAAGACTTGAATAGCAGGTTAGGTGTAAAGATTCGCATTCTAATCAGTAATCTGTAAACTGTCTGTGTTGCTATATATACTGTCTGAGGCCAGAACTCTCCATACACCTGATAAAGAGGGGAACCTCGAAAGCTTGTGAGTTTGCTATCAAATAAATCGGTTGGACTTAAACCTGGTGTTGTCAGACTTCTTACTGTTCCAATTAACAGAGGACAAGGAATGTTATGAGCAGGACAAGAAGGCTTAAAACCAGGAAAATATTTGTGTCATGAATTTATCAGAGAAGTACAATAAATGAGAATATTTTCTGTTGGTAATGTGTGAGATAATTAAGGGGGGAGGGGCAGAGTGACTGTGTAAATGGAACTAGTGCATTTGATATGTTAATGAGCCTAGCAACACTGCAAACAGATGTTTACTGAAGGCAAGTTAGTAACAATGGGGACACAGCATGAATAGATTTGAGTAAGTTAAGAATTCAAAAGGGATAAAAAAGGTGCGAAGAAGAAGAATCATAGGTTCATAAAGTGAGTTTACTTTGCTTTGAAATTCTAAAAGTTAAAATCAAGAAATAAAAGGTAATCAAGTTTGAGTTCTAAATATGCTAGGTCAGATAAGGGAAGATCAAACTGAAAAACTGTATTTAAGGAAATGATTGAATCAATAGAGAACTGTTCTGTAGATCTTAACCAATGGTAGAAATTGTTATTTACCTCCCATCAATCAAAGCAATCTAAAAGGGAGGCAACAGCATTTTTGTTTACAGTGACTGGATTTATTTAGATTTTAATATCTATAAGTTGTGAAACAACTTGGAGTTAGTTCTGAAGGCAGTTAAATTTACATTGTTTGGAACTGTTTAAGTCAGAATTACTGTACGTAGCCATTGTCTTAATTAAATGTACTTCCTAGTTTACTTTATTTCTTAATAAAGATTTACTGTATTATCATCACAAGACAGCTGGGTCATCATTCTCTGGATTTCAAACCTTTCCTCATACTATATCAAATTGCAAAAATACACTTGATTCAAGTTTTCCTCCTGATATTTGAACATTTACCATCAGCCATATCCTTAACAATAGGAGCCCCTGAAGATAATCTGTGAAATAAGCTGACTGATCTTTGCCAAAGTGGAGCTAAATGAGATGAGTGGGCTGACCTGGACTGAATCCAATTAAAAATAACATACACATATGATGAAAATACAGGCAATAGTGTCCCACTCTGTCATTCAAGCTGCATTCAATTTATTTCAAATCAGGCACCGGACTCCTGCCACAGAAGACCTCACTGAGAAAATGTATTTTTCAGCAACATTGTATAAACATTCTTAAGAATAAGCTTTAATTCAGAATTATAACATATGGATCTCTTACGTTAAAGGATCAGTGCTTAATGCTCAGTGATTCCACAGCAATAGAAACTGTGATATTTAGCACCCCATGAAATACCTCTGGCAATTATCCCCCAGAATTTCTCCTAGCGGCAACTTGATCTAGCACCTTTAAAGCAGTAAAATAGGTGCTTCGTAAGAACCTTAGAGAACAAAATTTGACACTGAGTCACATAAGGAGATATTAGGATAGAGGGCCAAAAGCTCGATTGAAGTAGGTTTTAAGCAGTGTTTCAAAGAAGGAAGAAGAGGTTTCAAATCCCGCAACATCTCTAATCTCTTCTAGCCCCACCACCCTACTAGTTATCTGTGTTCCTCCGATTCTTGCTTCTTGTTCACTCCCAGTTTTACTTCCTTCACCATTGTGGCTGAACCTTCAGTTGCCTAGACCCTGAGCTCCAGAATACCATCCCTGTACCTTGTTACTTTTGAACTTCCTTTTCTTTCTTTAAGACACTCCATAAAAACTCACCACTTTTGACCAAGATTTTGATCATCAGAATGAATTACTCCTTGGACTGGATTATACACCGATGGCTCATTCCCTATACCTCAGCTTAAAATTGTCAGGGGAAGTCTGCCTCTAGCTGGTTGGCTTGCCCAGCTTTAATATTCTGCTGATGAATTTTTAATTATTATGAGGTAAGATTTTTATCCCTTACAGGAGGAAATCCCACTCTCCAGAGCTGCTGGACAAGTGGATCCTGGCAGCTCTGCAGGAGTGGCAGTGTCACCAGGAGCAGTAGCAACTATCCAAGCTAGTAGGAATCTGGGAGAAAGAACAACGATGAATGCTCTGGAACTCAGGCAAGACTGAGATCTTGCTGGGGCCTCCCAGCCAACAAACCTGGCCTGGGAAGTTGGTGGGTGGGGTGGGGGAGAGAGAGCAAGAGTACATGAGGGAGGTTACCTTTGTCCTAATGGCATGCAGCACTGAACCATCAACTTTCTGCTGCTTTTGATTCCCTGAGCCCTTTCGATTGTCAGTTTCTCATGAGTCCTCCTCACTTAACATGACAACTGCAGTCCTTTTCCTGATTGGAGCAATTTAAGCTGGGGTATAGGGAACGAGCCTCTTGCTTCTTAACTGGGGCCTCTCCCCATTCCCGGTCTAAGATTCCCTTTTGGGACATTTCACTGTTCCACAATTGCACAGTGTTAGAAAGTTACAAAAGGCTTAACCACAACAAAAACAAGACATATAACAAGTTGGAGTAGCAAAATTTAAACATCATAGGATTATCATTACTCAGAACCTGCCTTTTCCCCTACACCCTATCTTTAAACTCTAGACAGAACACCAACAATTACATGGATTTTCCCATGGTCAACCAGTGACAGTAAAGTTTTCTTTAGAAAAGATCTTGACAGCTTGTATTTCTGTGTGGTACCATTGGGTTTTCAACTCTTCCGGTGTAACTGCAAACCAATACTCTGGCAATCTTCCCCACTTCACTTACGGATGCATGTGTGTCACACTACATGATGCAAGAAATGGCTTTTGCATAGGTTTCTCAACTTTAATACAGAAAAATGTGCATTTTTCTTATTGTTTTGTTAATGGAAACAAGCCTTCAATGACCCTTTAAAAAGCTGAAGAAATTGTCTTCCTTGTCACCTCCATAACAGACTGTTGTTTCATTGTTTTGATCAAAACTAAATGAATAAAACTGCAGCATAGAAATTTCCCCCTCAAGTAATTTTCTAGTTGACGCACAAGATGTTTGACATGGTCACATTCTTCTCATTGTCAACTGAAAAATGGAACTTTCATCTCCACTTTTTTCTCAAGTTGATCAAAATATTTGTTTACCCTCTAACTTTCCAAGTTTGTTAACTTTTGCATTCAACTCAGCAACTGCTCTGGTGAGTTCTGATGTCTTTGTTTCAGAATCAAATGGAATTAAAAATAGAAAATGCTGGAAAACTCAGCAAGGTCTGGCATTGTATGTGGAGAGAGAACATATGGCTCTTTTTCTTCTGCTCTGAAGAAGAGTCATACAGACTTAAAACATTAACTTTGCTTCTCTTGCCACAGATTCCACCTTCTGGAGTACAAACTGTATTATCAGCCACCATCAATGACTGATCCACCCCAATAATTCTCCTTTTCTGAAGGCTCCTTAAGCATTCCTATTACTGCCACTGGTTTACTGTTCAGCTTCCAACAATTGGCTTGCCTTGTCTCAAGGTGATAAAAGCAATGGTTTATTCACATCATTTTTATTAACTGGAACAACTTCTGCCTTCTCCCTAAAGCTAGATGTTTTTCCCATTCCTCCAGCTGGGTTTACAAATGGAGATCTACTGCTCCCTAGCTGTCCATGTGATATATCATATCCTCCTTCAAAAACCACTGCTTCCTGTATCTTAGAAACCCAACTGTCTTCCACGTGGAACCTCTTAGTTACTGGATTTTGAAATTCTTCCAGTGTTCTGAGATTTCTCATTCTCAAAAGTTGTTCTAATTTCAGTGATCAAGACCACCTCTCAAACAACATTTATTCCCCCCTAACAAATTCTACAAACATTTCACTCAGTCCTTTCTTTAAAGTTCAAAATTTCAATTGATATTCTCCATGGACATTCATAATCTGTGGATTGTTCTTCCTAAACAAATCCAGACCAAAACACTTTGCAAATTAAGAGGCCACTTGAAATTTGTAGACATCTTTGCAAACAAGCAAAAGCATCTATTAATTCAGCGTTCAATTAATTTAGGCATGATGCGAAGACTCTTATATCAAAGCTCGGAGCGGGACTCAATTCCTCATCCAAACTAAACTCCGTTTCCCCCATAATCTTGGCTGTTCTCTCACCATTCATGCTGTCTGATTTCTTTCTCTCTAAAACTCAAGCTCAAGTTTTCACATTTCCATTTTTTTTCAAGTTCAAGTGTTTCTAACCCTTTCTGAAACTTGTGCATCTGCAACTGACTTCTAGCCAACTCAAGCTGTGATATACCGGTCTCAGGCTTTTCTTCTCATAATTCCAAATGCTATGCTATTACCTCAATTATGTCTACTTTCTTAGCTCCTGCTTTTAATTCTAACTTCAACTTTAATGCTAATATGATTAATTGAGCCTTAGTTAACTATTGCACATCAGGGATGAATCTTGCCGTTCCAAAAAAATCCTACAAGAGGTCCACCAGCTCTTCAAGAGCAGAAGCTGATCATCCTAAGCGAGGCAGAGAATATTTCAAGATGTGGGCATCCACTCTCCAACTTTTAAAAATATAAAGCAATAAAACAAACAACCTCAGCAGCCAGGCCACTATCGTGCATGGGGTGGGGTGATAAGGGTTCAGAGGGAGAACCCCTCTAGATAGCAGTATGTGGCTGTGGGCACTGTCAAAGCCAGGCAGGCTGGGAAATCTGTCTTGAGCGCTGGCCTCTAGTTTCCCATCAGGAAGCCACCTCCAGACAACTACACTGTTCTCCCAACATCTGAGGGCATGGAAACAGATTGGAAAATTCCAATTGGCCCTCTGATAATAGGCCTATAAAGGGCTCACTTGGTCAACAACTACTTGCAACAGTGGGGCAGGATGGAGTCAGGAATCAGAATTTTTGCATCTCCCCACTTCTATGCCCTCTCCCCTTAAGGCTTTAACTCTGGTCTCCCCATTTATTCATGAGTGTGTCTATGATTCTTACTTTGCTAAATACTTAAGTTAGGATCTAGAATAATGTGAATCACACAGCACTAAAGACTGATTATATGCACACACTGCAGAGGACAGGAAAGCTAACAGAGCTATAAAAAGAGACAAATCACAAGGTTTAGGTTAGTAAGAAAGAAGAACATAGGAACAAGTGAGGTTGGCTAATCAATATGGAATCTAAGAGTTCCTAAACTGATGGCTGCAGAGAAAAGAAAGAATCTAGATAAAGAAAATGGAAATGGGAAAAAGTCCCAATCTTTCCCACATGCTCTTCTCTGGTTCAAATTGTTTCCTATGCAAATTTAATGGATATTTTTCATAGTGAAGCGCACAGGTGTGCATTTAAATATTATTTTGATCATTACATTCATTCACTAAAATAGCAGCCAATGCCACTTCAGATACATTTGATATGAACCAGACAATCTTCCCCATCTGTCTGCAACATGTGCCTTGGTGATGTATGAAGCTTACGTAGTTCTGTCTGCAGAGCCTGATTTCAGATCCCCTTGGGCAATTAGACATCTGTCTATTAATAAAAGGCACAGTAAACATAGGGAGAAGCAATAAGAACTACAAGACAGCCACCCCATATGACGCATCTTAGCTTACATGGGAGCATATGAATACAAAATGCTTGCATGCAAACCTACAAAAGATGGGACAAAACTGTATTTTTAAATCAGGTTTCTAGGTTTTGAGGCCAACCCTGCTCTGGTTGAGGGATCTGAATGGATTGATCATAGTTCATTTGTAAGGTATGCAGCAGAAAACACAAACATAGTGCTTGAAACATGAAAACTAGCCCACATGAAGAAGTTCGAGCGAACAACCATGGTTATCTGTTCAGCACAGCTGTGGAGCTTGGGCACAGAAAAGTCTGTGAGCAGCCGTTTTTTGCTGGATGCAACTGAGGTTTAGGGGCATGGAGAAAGCGTGTGAGCAGCAATTTTAGAAGGGTAGAAGACTTCTGATAGCAGCACAGTTGGGAGCTGGCAATATGCCTATATTTAATGGCTGGAATGTAGCATGGCCAAACAGCAAAGTAGAAGATTGGCGCAGCTGGTAAAGAGGATCACAAAGGCTAGATATAGGAGCAGAACTGAGAGATTGTGTTCATTTTAGGTGAGACTTACACCATTGAGCTCAATTGGGGATCATTCTAGCTCCTAGCAAAAGACGAGCTACAATTCCTTGAGGACATCTTTGAAGGATTTGAGATTCTTAATGATCTATGCTGTCTGGGTGGGCTACTGAGGACATTTGTGTCTGCCAAGTGGTGTGCAGTTTGTGGTTTGTGTTCAACTGTAAGTTGGCTAGTAATCCAGGTTTACCTCAAGTTAATTCTGGATGTTAACATTACAGGAGAGATAATATTTATCATTTGCTTTGTTGGTTCTTGTATAGTAAAAGTTATTCCATTCATTCAAAAGAATGGGTCAGTCAAGCAGACGCAGCATGGATTCATGAAGGGAAAGTCATGTTTGACGAATATACTGGATTTTTACGAATAGGTAACAAGTGCGGTTGACAGAGGGGAGCCGGTGGATGTGATGTATTTAGGTTTCCAGAACGCGTTTGATAAGGTGCCTCACAAAAGGTTGTTGCATAAGATTAAGGTACACAGAGTTGGGGGTAAAAAGTGTTCGCATAGATTGAGGACTGACTACCTAACAGGAAGCAGAGAATTGAAATAAATGGGTGCTTTTCCAGTTGGCAGTTGGTGACTAGTGGCGTGCTGCAGGGATCGGTGCTAGGGCCTCAACTGTTCACCATATACATAGACGATCTAGAGGAGGTGACCAAGTGTAGGTAACAAAGTTTGCGGATGACACAAAGATGAGTGGGAAAGCAAATTGCTTGGAGGACGTGGAAAGTCTGCAGTGAGATTTGGATAGGCTAAGTGAGTGGGCGAGGATCTGGCAGATGGGGTATAACGTTGGCAAGTGTGAGGTTATCCACTTTGGAAGGAATAATAGTAAAATGGACTATTTAAATGGTGAAAAATTACAACATGCTACTGTGCAGAGGGACCTGGGGGTCCTTGTGCATGAATCACAAAAACTCAGTTTGCAGGTGATCAAGGCAGCAAATGGAATGTTGGCCTTTATCGCGAGGGGGATGGAGTATAAAAGCAGGGAGGTCTTGGTCCAATTGTACAAGGTACTGGTAAGGCTGCAACTAGAGTACTGTGTGCAATTTTGGTCCCATTATTTGTGAAAGGATATATTGGCTTTGGAGGGAGTACAGAGAAGGTTCACCAGGTTGATTCCAGAGATGAGGGGGTTAGCTTATGAGGAGAGACTGAGTAGATTGGACCTGTACTCAGAGTTTAGCAGGCTGAGGGGAGATGTTATAGAGACATAAGAGATAATGAAGGGGCTAGACAGGGTAGAAGCAGAGAGATTATTTCCACTTAGAAAGGAAACAAGAACTAGAGGGCACAGCCTCAAAATAAGTGGGAGTCAACTTAGAACAGGAGTTGAGGAGGAACTTCTTCTCCCAGAGGGTAGTGAATCTTTGGAATTCTCTGCCCATTGAAGTAGTGGAGGCTACCTCATTAAGTGTGTTTAAGTCACAGGTAGATAGATTTCTAATCAATAAGGGAATTCAGAGTTATGGGGAGCAGGCGGGTAAGTGGAACTGAACTATCAGATCAGCCATGATCTCAATGGATGGTGGGGCAGGCTCAAGGTGCTAGATGGCCTACTCCTGCTCTTATTTCTTCTGTTCTTTTGACATGTAAAATAACTTTCCTCTCCAATGTGCTTAGATGATCAAAATTAAGCTGGGAGATCATTGAGATTATGGGGACCATTACTCCTTACAGAGTTGGTCAAACTACAGAGTAGCCCTTCTGGGACCACAGGAATGCACCAATGAGAGCAACTGGTCTGGGGTGAATATGTAAAATGCAAATTTGGAACTTGAACACAATTAGAGGGAATCTTTGTATACAACTGTGGAAACATAGAAACTAAAACCAAAGTAGACCATTTGGCCTTCATGACTGGTCCGCCATTCACTCTGATCATGGCCGATCATCAAATTCAATATCCTGATTTCCTCCCTTTCATAAGAACATATAAGAACATAAGAAATAGGAGCAGGAGTAGGCCATCTGGCCCTTTGAGCCTGCCCCGCCATTCAATAAAGATCATGGCTGATCTGTTGTGGCTCAGTTCCACATTCCCGCCCTCTCCCCATAACCCTTAATCCCCTCTCTTATCAGAAACCCATCAACCCACGTCTTAAAAATATTTAGCGAGGTAGCCTCCACCACTTCAACGGGCAGAGAATTCCAGAGATTCACCACCCTTTGAGTGAAGAAATTCTTCCTCAACTCTGTTCTAAACCGTCCCCCCCTTTATCTTGAGGCTGTGCCCCCTAGTCCTACTGTCCTTTGAGCGGGAAGAGTCTCTCCACCTCTATCCTATCCATCCCATTCATCATCTTATACGTCTCAAATGAGATCTCCCCTCATTCTTCTCAACTCTAACGAGTACAAGCCCAGTTTATTCAGCCTCTCCTCATAGCTCAACCCCCTCAACTCCGGCATCAGCCTAGTAAACCTCCTCTGCACTCCCTCCAAGGCCAAAATATCCTTGCATAAGTACGGTGCCCAAAACTGCACACAGTACTCCAGCTGCGGCCTCACCAATGCCCTATATAGCCGCAGCAAGGCCTCCCTACTTTTATATTCAATCCCCCCTCGCTATGAAGGCCAGCATCCCATTCACCTTCCTGACCACCTGCTGCACCTGCAAGCTGGGTTTTTGCGACTCATGCACAAGGACCCCAAGGTCCCTCTTTCCCCCATATCCCTTGATCACTTTAGCTCCTAAACCTATATCTAATTTTTTCTTGAAATCATACAACTTTTGGCCTCAACTACAGTCTGTGGTAATGAATTCCACATTCACCAACCAATCTCTGGATGAAGAAATTTCTCCTCACCTCAGTTCGAAAAGATTTACCCCTTATCATCAAACTATGACCTTAGTTCTGGAAGGAACAGATTCAAGTAGTCCCAAATGGCTTTTTCTCTTTCATACACTATGGGTCCATGGTTAGGTCAAAGAACACATTCATTTTGTAACATCAGTTCTATGGAATACCTGTTCTCTATTTTTGAGTGCAAATAGCAAACCTCAATTTAAACAGACACTTTGACATGTTTGGAATCTACATTAATTCTCAAATAAGATATCCCATGAAACATTTATTTGGTACATTCAATTTCTAGCTCTATGCATCAAATTCTGTGTATTGTAAAATAACGTGGAATCCTTTATATTTCTTTTTTCAGGGCATGTAGCTTTCCACTCCCATTTCAACTTAGCACGTTCAATATCCAATGTATTGTGACTACATGGTATATTTCATCATATTAATGGTCATTGCAGCAAGTCACATTTTGAAGTGCACAGTCATGTTTTTGGTACATAAGCTTGCATTTTACTGTATTCAAGATTTGTATTCAGCCTCCTCCTTCAATTTAAAATCAGTTAACCCAAGTCATTCACCAACTCAAAGGCGAAGTACTTCATCCTAAATTTGTAAGCTGCATAACCAGACAATTTTTTAGATACACAAAGTATGAACAATAAAAGGTGCTCTTAAGAACAGGGCCAGAACAATCACATCATAAGATAAGTCCCATTCACGTCAGGCTTCCTGTATTTGCTTCTTTTCAAGGTAGAGAATTTACGTAAGAACTCAAATTCTGAATTGGAAAATTCAAGTATTGCTTGTGAATAGAACTGGCATGAGGAATGATTGCGTATTGATGCTTCTGAATAATATAAATTGGTGAAGTGTTAAGGGCCTGTTCCCGCGACATCCTAATGGCTGAGAAACTGACTCATCTGTGAGCCAAGCAAGTTTCCAAAATGAAAGAAGGCAGATATTCAATATATAAAATTCTATAAAGAGTATGATTAAAAAAAAAATCAGAATTAAACTTTGTTAGTGTTTGAAGGAAATGGATAAACACCAGTTTCCTCATTCTGAGATTACAAATGTTCTTTATTTGAACTGTCAGATAATCACTCCAAAGACAGTCATCATTAGGAAAGGTCATCAGCCCAAAACATTGAGCAGAAAGTTAGAAGTTAAGGGACCGTTCAATTAGACAAGAGGGTGACAACTTTGAAGACAAGGGAGCATTTAAATGGCAGGAAGGCGTAGGGTGGGGATCCTACTGCTCTTCTGCCTCCACCTGATTAATAGGCAGGAAGGCTCATGGATACTTTCCTGCCCAGACAATAATCAAAATCTCCAAGTGAGATTCAACCATTGGCAACTAGGGGAGTTGCCATGTGAAGTGCCCAAGTGGGGTGTGGGGGGGGGGGGAAATAGTGAGAGAGACAGACAGACAGAGACAGAGACAGAGACAGAGACAGAGACAGAGACAGAGACAGAGACAGAGACAGAGACAGAGACAGAGACAGAGACAGAGACAGAGACAGAGACAGAGACAGAGACAGAGACACAAAGAGGGATCCATTCAATGCCTGATTGAGGGACCCAGCATCAGAAACGGGGCTGGAGGCCCACTGAGAGCTAACCCATTTTTTTCTATACTGTCTCCATCTTCAATGAGCAACCCCTCCCAATGGCTCCCATTCCACTCTGATGGGTACGTTACCTCACTAACTGTCCTGACTGGAGACAATACACACCTCTTCAACCTCTGCTTGGTCCTCTCTCCACTCACATTGTCTGTACCTTTAAGACTTGATTTCCTGTAAAGACTTGCATTCCAACCATTATCTTGTAAACTGAGTTTGTCTCGGTATACGCCCTGTTCGTGAACAGAAGTCCTCACTCGCCTGATGAAGGAGCCTGAGACTCCGAAAGCTAGTGCCAAATAAACCTGGTGTTGAGAGACTTCGTAGGGCGCATTACCAGCAGCAACCACCATTCCCACTGGCACTGACAAGCAATGAGATCTATCATCATCTGATTAGCTGGAACCTCTCAGGTGCTAAGATGTAAATCCCCGGGCTCTCTGATCACAGTGAAGGCGTTACACTGACCAATTAAGTACCTGACAGGCACTTACTTTTGGCAGGCCTTTCCCAGTGGAAGCATTGCAGAGTTTTCACCAGTTCTCCAGCTAGATGAAAAGGCCCAGTTACCAATATCAAATCTGCCTGTTAATTCTGCAGATACTCCTTGACCTGCTGAATATTTACAACAGCGTTTTCCATTTTTATTTTAAATATCAGATTTCCAGCATCCACAATGCTTTTGAGTGGCCACCGTTGTAATCTAGTAAATGCAGCAGGAAATTTGCACACACGCTAAGATAATGCTAAAAATAATATGCCTTTGACCAGATAACTTGATTCTAAGATGTCATTTGTTTGATGTATAAATACTGACAAGTGTAACAGGAAGAATGCTCCTGCTTAGGATAGAGCTATGAGAACAAGCAAGGTTATGGTTTAATATCTCATTCAAAAGATGTCACTTCCTCAGTGCTGTGCTGGACACCAGCAAAAATCTTTGGACCGATTCTTCTACCCTTTGCACTGCTATAGCAGCACAGCAGGCCTGAAGACATCGGTGGAAGCCATTTAGCGGGCTCTCTGCTGGGCACTGCAATCCCCAGGAGTCTCCAACTCCTAAGTTTTCTGATGTCATCAGCTCCAAGCCAGAAATCAGCACGGAGCTGATTTGAACATGAAAATTAAAATTTAAATCCCATTAACAGGCCTGGGACTGAAGTCTCCAGACCGGCTAGTGTGCACCATCCCTGCCCCCAGCCAGGAATGGTTCATTCCAGGGGGTTTACAATAGCTCCCCACTAATGGGGACTTCGCTGGAGTGAAGGGAGGTCATGAAGGCCCCAAAGGAGGTTGGGCCCCCTGACACTGCCCACCAGGCATCGAACAGTACCAGGGGCAGGGGGGGGAGCCTGCTGCAATTTTGCATTCGGGATCTTTGGCGGAGGGAGGGGTGCTCAGGGCTGGCCAGTGTTCAGGAGGCTGCCAGTGCAGGGCCACTGCACTTGCCCTGATCTCGGCGCTGACAGATCGGTACATGCGCAGTGGCCTGCTCAGCGCTATGCTGCCAGCCTCTCCAGCAGGAATAGGCCCTGCCCACTGATTTTTAGCGTGATTCACACTAGGGCACTCCAGTGTGAGATTTATTTTGAAAATCCCGTTAAAAAAAAACCAGCAGGAGTTAAGTTTTTATACAAATTTGACACTTAGAATTTTCTTTTCGGAGAATCACCCCTCGTGGGTGATTCAGGAGTGGGACTTGAACCCACAATTTTTTGACTTAAAGGCAGGAGTGCTACCAACAGAGCCACAGCTGAATCACTAGTGGAAGAATTACAAAGCTCTAAAAATAAATACATTAAAAATACAAACCACTTTATAAATAAAAATTTATTTCCACATGAGGTCTTCCATTTTAGAAAATGAGCAAGTGCTAGCAGCTGAAAAGACATTGCAAATACCAAAACCATTTATGACAAAATCAAAGTTGAAAAGTCCAATTGTTTTATGCGCGTTCAGACAGAAAGCTTGTTCAAAGAACAGGATTGCATATTATTGCAAGGAGTAAACACTTCTATGAGCCAGCAAGTATAAACTATATATGGGCAGATGGATAGCATAAAAGAAGTCAAGGGTGGGGCTAATTAAGGACCAAAAGAATAAATTTAAACATGGTGGCAGGGGACATAGCCGACATGCCAAATGAGTACTTTGCATCTGTCTTTATCAAGATGCTGCTAAAATCATGGTGAAATAGGAAGTAGTTGAGACACAGAATCAGCTAAAAATTGATAAAGTGGAGTTTTCAGAAGGTTGCCTGTGCTTGAAAGTTGATAAGTCACAGGGATTTCCAAAAGAGCACTTTATAAAGAGCCACACAAATGGTCAGTCAGCGAAATGGAAGCCATTGAAATAAAGGGATGGGGCAACATAGATATGAAGCTGGCTAAGTAACAGGAAACAGTGAGTAGTGGCAAATAGTTGTTTTGCTAAATGGAAAGGGCAGTGTGGTGTAAAGTTGCCATAGTCCCAGATGACCATAGGCTGACTAGTTAGGCCACATTTGGAGTACTGTGTCTGGTTCGGGTCTGCACTACCAGGAGGGCGTGGAGACTTTGGAGAGAGTACAGAGAAGGTTTACCAGGATTTTGCCTGGTAGGATTTTGTCTTAGCTATGGAGGTGAGATTGGGCAAACTGGGGTTGTTCTCCCTGGAAAGACAGAGAATGAGGGGTGACCTAATAGAGGTGTATAAAATTATAAGGGGTATGGGTAGGGTGAACAGTGGGAAGCTTTTTCCCAGGTGGGAGGCGACAAACACGAGGGGTCACAGATTCAAGGTGAGGGGGGTGAGGTTTAACTCAGATATCAGAGGGACGTATTTTACACAGAGGGTGGTGGGGGTTTGGAATGCACTGCTATGCAGGGTAGTGGAGGCAGACATGCTGGGATCGTTTAAGACTTATCCGGATAGTCACATGAGCAGACTGGGAATGGAGGGATACAAAAGAATGGTCTAGTTGGACCAATGAGCGGCGCAGGCTTGGAAGGCCGAAGGGCCCATTTCCTGTGCTGTATTGTTCTTTGTTCTTTGGTGGGGATTTAACTTGGGGAAATCACCACAGCTCAGGTGAGAGGCAAGGTTGAGAAGACAGGTCTTCATGAATAACCTCAGCTGGTACGAGAATTGAACCTGCACTGATAGGATCGCTCCGCATCACAAACCAGCTGTCCAACCAACGGTGCTAGTAATCTAAAAATCTGTGGTAATGTTCTGGGGTCCCGGGTTTGAGTCCCACTATGGCAGAAGGTGAAATTAGAATCCAATAAAAATTTGGAATTAAACATGTAC
The DNA here is from genome assembly GCF_965287045.1 of Carcharhinus amblyrhynchos. NCBI lineage: Eukaryota > Metazoa > Chordata > Chondrichthyes > Carcharhiniformes > Carcharhinidae > Carcharhinus > Carcharhinus amblyrhynchos. The sequence goes on from NC_137325.1 coordinate 32,365,021, forward strand.
GATTCCCAAACACAGACAAAGGTCTTGTAACAAACAATACTTTATTCACTAGCTGAGCAGCTACTCCATGCCTATGCTCTGTTTGTGCTCTGGGGAGAACGTATGTGATCTTGACACATGACTTTTCTATAGCCACATCACGTGACAACTTGGCCAAATCTTCTCCATTTAAGTTAGGGCATACTGTGGCCCCCAAACTGGGATGTCATTGATCATGATCTCATAGGGTTGGCTTGCAAAGTGCTGCTTCATGTACAACTTGAAGTCTTCGCTGACAGCGGAGATCCCATAGTGCATGCAATGAAAATGATATCTGCCTACAGGAGACTTGGAAGTTTTGAGGATTCTTCATCTAGCAGGACTTGTCAGAACATGCAGTTTGCTTCCAGGATGCTGAAAATGTCAGCAGTTGGCATGTCTGTCATCACCTGTTCCACTGTCTTCACAGGATGAGGTCTGAGCAGCAACTTCTTCATATGTACTGGATCAAGACATATCCTGATTGTATCATCTTTCTTTATTGCAACCACCATTGCTGAAATTAATTCTGTAGCCTCATCTATATGAAACCTAGTGTTGTCATCCAATGCATCTCATTGACTACTTTCTCCTTCATGGCTATTGGGTACTCTTCTTGGCACACAAACTGTTGGCGATACCAAGTCATCTAGTCTCATGTGGTATACATGAGGCTAGCAGCTCACCAATGACATCACAGCTGAAGAGGTCCTTGTGCTCATTTCTGGGGCCTGTGTTGCGAAGCATGCATCTCTGGACCAAGTTGGATGAGCCCCAGTGAAATGCTGTCCTGAACTGCATTCTGGTCAACTATATGAAGCTGAAACTGCCTCGTATGCAGTGGAGAGTGGCCATACCTTCAGTGTGGATGGTTTGTCCACCATAAGCCATGAGGTCCACCTGGCTATTGGTGTCCAGTTCCTATAGCATTCGGTTGGGCAATACGTTTCAACTCACTCCGGTGTTAATCTTTATTTTCAGTCTCATGCTGCTGCAAATCATGTTTAGGATAGTAAAGATCTCATCCTTTTTTGTGACGATGTTGACATTCTCACAGAGTGTTGTTGGAGGCTTACTGTTTTTGCTGTTCTGGCTAAGCTCCTTGCTAACACTCCTAGCTTTGGAAGACTGACTAGCTGCTGTGTGACTGATGGTAAAGACTGCTGTGATTTTGATTTGCAGTATTTTGCAAAATTACGCCACTTGCCACATTTATTGCTTTACCATACACGAAACAGATTGTTCTGTTCTAAGAGAAATAGCTGTAGTGGTTGGGGCTTTCCCACCCAGAATCTCATGTTTTTGCTGACTGTTCATTCAAAATGTAGATGCTAATGGCTGTTAGTGTTAAATCTTTCTCTTGCAGCAGTTGCTTATGGACAAAATTGCTGTGGAACCCAGACTATTCAACCCCTGACTAACTCATCAGCAAAAAGGTGCCAAATGCATACTACTTTACTAAGGTTTCCACGGTTGCTGTATAAGTTTGCATTGATTCATCTGCTCTTTGGTTTGTTGAATTAAATATATGCCTGTCAAAGATTACACTTTGTTTTAGCAGAAGACAAATGTTTTAAACTTTTTTAGAATTATTTCAGAGTCCTCTTTCTCTTCCTCCATTTGGAAAACAAATGGCTCAAACTTTTCATAGGCCTCATGACCGAAGTTTAATAAGGTGAAAGCTTGCACGTACTTTGATTTGTCAGATAATGCAGCACTGCAATAAATATACCACTCCTTCTCAAATGGTCAATGTTTTCATCAAAGACATGTAGCTTGATGTGGCAGTTCTTATGCCATACTGTCAACTCCTGACACCATGTAGAAGTGCTGGGTTCCCAAATACTGACAACAAGATCTTGTAACAAGCAATATTTCGCTAGCTGAGCAGCTACTCCATGCTTGTGCTCTGCCCACACTCCAGGAAGAACTCCCATGCTCCCAACCAGTGACCCTTTTTGTAGCCACATCATCATGGAACCACTCAGTCTACAAAAAAAAACTAATGTTGACCAAGAAAACACTGTTGATTCTTGTAAAAACCCGTCTGGTTCACCTGGTCTGGCCTATATGTGACCTCAGACCCACAGATAGATGGTCGACTCTTAACCGCCCTCAAAATTGCCTATAAAATCACTCAATTCAAGGGCAATTAGAGATGGGCAACTAATGCTAGGCCTAGAAGCGACGCCCACATCCCCACAAAAGAATGAAAAAAAGTTATACAGTGGTGTTTCCGAGGGACCCACTTACAAAATTTGCTGATGACAAAACTTCTAGGTACTAGATGAAACTTACAAGCAGAGAAGTGTGAAGTGATACAATTCTCTCTCTTTTCTCTCTCTTAATGCAATCGCTTTACTTCTCTCACTAGGCTTGATTTCTCTATAATTTATCCTCCATCTCTGTCATTCGACTGCTTTTTGCTCCATCTTTAAATCTCACTGGTTAAGGAGATACATTGTTGGCTCATTTAAGTTTCAAAAGTCACAGCGCTGACAGAAATTTGCAAGGCATGGTGCAAAAAATTTTAAATTGAATGGTGCAAGAATAAGTCCAACATGCCAGGAGATTCCCTACTCCAGTGACAGCTGAAACATGATGTAGCTGTCCAAAAGCAGTCAGACATTTTGCCCTAGAGGCTGAAATTGACATTTCATGCACTGAACTTCAATTGACTTGAAGAATTTCTCAGTAACTGCCCTTATTGGATTCCTTGAGGAGGATACAGTAGCTAAGTATCACAGCCATGCTCAAGGCTTTAGAATAATATGAGCAAAGTAACTGAAGGTTCTCTTGTCACACAAGTAGCCTTTGGTTTTTTTCTCTCTGTGATATAACAGAACTCACTAGTTATCACATAAAAGTGGTATAGCACAGCAATTACATATCAGAGTACACACTAACTTTCTGTTAAGATTGATATCCAGGGACCAAAGTTTCCTACTTGTTTTACCTCCAAGTTCACCTACTACCATTTAAATAATTTCTGAACTCACAACTGCCCTTCACCCAGCTGTTTTAATGTCTCCCTTGCAACCACGAAAATTTCTAGCTGTAGTTTTTCTTTCAGTGCCATTCATTTATTCTCCAAAAGATTATGTCAATCTTCACCCATGCAATCAGTTAACAAAATTATTAGTTCACAGCTCAAACCAATTCAATCCACAAGTCATTTAGATTAGTCTTGTTCATGGAATACATCATCAGCAAGGTACTACTGTTGTTAACACTAATGCATGAATGCTCCTACAAGATCTCTCCATTATCTTAACAAAAGAATACTGAGTCAAGTTGGGAAGAGGAAATTAGAATGGAAGCAGGTTTGTGTTGAGGATAAACACTAGTTTAGACCAGTTGAGCCACACAGCCTATTCTGAAGATTCTATGTAAGTGGGTTAATTAACAAAAACTTTATAAGGAAATGGAATAATACACATCAATAAACAGGACAAATTACTGCAATATGACACACGTGCAACAATTCTATGAATAAACTGAAAGTGACCTTTGATTAAATAAAATATATAGTAGAATCTCATCTTACTGATGATCAATACAAATGGAACAACTGTTTTCTATTACTATGTCAAGTATTTCATCAACTCAAGGTCAGCTTCCTGGAGGCGCACAAGTTTGTCTACTTACATGTTCCTCTACATCTTCTCCAAGGATCTTGCTGTGCTTCACAAAGTCTGCAACAGCACCTGTCAGCACAATATCAAAAGCTTCCACATACGGTGCCAGATCTTGAACTACAAAAGGAAACAAAATAATAAAATTCAGTCTTAAATGCTTCCTGCAGAAGAAAAATAAAACCATTTGAAATATTAAAATTAAGCTTGGGAGCTTTGATGTTGTAGAACTAACTACCAATGAGCTTCACTTTCATTTGTACCCTTATTTATAATTTGATTCATATCTCCTTATCCTTCCTTTCTTCTCAGCACTTTCCTTTATTCCTTTCTCTAAATCCTTTCTAATAATATTAGTTAAGAACAATTAGAACATAACACCCACACAGAACATAACAGCAGCTCAAACTCCAACGATACTGAAAAGGTGAGATCATGTCACATAACATTAAAAACAAATCTGTCCACATGAAGAGTCTCTTTTTCCTGAAAACAAATTAAGCACAAACTTGAGAAGTATATTTTGACATGAAAATTATCAAGAAGTAGTTCAAAAAGCAAAGACAATGCGAGAGCTTTAATATACAAGTTCCCAGGAAAATCAAAGTTGTACTCAAAATAATGATGGTTAAGCCAGTAAGGAAGATAATGGAAAGAATCACCAAAATTTTTGATCAAAAAGTGGGTTTTAAGTGGTAGAGAAGGAAATAGTAGCAAAGTTGAAAGGTTTGGGAGGAGTCCCAGAATTTAGAGCCTAGGTTGCTGAAGGCACAACAATATAGCTGGGTTGGAGGGTTAGGTAAGGAAAGACAAAGTCGCAAATGAGAATTTTAAGTGGGAAATATTGAGGACTGGAAGCCAAATGAAAGTCAGTGAGGAAGGTGAGATGGATTGGATACAGGGAGCTGAGTATTGGATGATCTGACATCCACAGAGCAAAGAGAATATTGCAAGGAATGAGGAGGAAATAGTTTGGGGTAGGAGTGAAGAAAGGCAATGTCATAAATGTGGAAATCAATCATCATGTGACAGACAGAATATGATGCCGAGAGTTCAACACAAGGTCAAAGACTACACAGACATCTGGAAAGTTCAACACAAGGCACTGCATGGCAAGACTGTGGAGTTAAACTACAGCCCAGATCTTCCGATCTCTAGAAGAATTACGAGACTCCGGAAGATGTGCTTTGGGATCCCTATGAAGTCCCACAAGTATTTTTGGGAATTAGTCAGGAGCCTCCAATGGGCAATTCCACTCCAAAAAAAGTCTTCATTTGGTTGAATCAGAGACTATCAACTGTTCAGACTTACCTGGATAGTTACCCAAAACATATTAGATTAAAATCTAGTCTAATAATTGGGTGATTATAAAACTGACCCCTAATTACTCACTCTAACCTCCCCAATGTCTCCTTTGAACCTCCCACTGCTCCACCCCCCAAATTCCCCTTTGATCCGCTGTCCAGCTAGCTACGTGCTCTCTGCCTTAGTCACCCTGCCCCCTCCCCCTCCTCCACCCCACTCAGTTGGCCCATCATTGCCGCTTATACGCTTATTTTCTCTGTGGCTTTTCAAAGAAGCTTTGGGTCAAACATTAATTACAGAATATGACACTGCCATAAAAGGGGGACATTACTGTGTGGGGTGTCTCTCTGCTGCTACCTCTGAGGATTCCTGTGCTGAGTGAACTCCACAGGATGCTCCGTCAGAGGACTGCCCAAAAAATTCAGAGGAAAGCAAGTGTGCATTTTCTTTGTCTGTTTAGAGTCAGAAATAGGGGTTCTGACTTTAAACACAAGATTTGGGCCTTTATAAGCAGGATTAAGAAAAGAGAGTGGGTTTAAATTGACAAGAGAAAACAAACTTGCATTCACAAGGTACCTTCCACAGCCGTGGGACATTCCGAAGTGTTTCACAGCCAATAAGATACTTAATGAAAAGCATACCACAAGGTTAAGTACTACAAGATCCACAAGGTTAAGTAGAGCTTAGTTTATCATATCAGTCACTTCTCTATTTCCTTCCCCAACCTCCCTTTTTTCATTATTGATCTATGCTGCTAGTCATACAATGAACCTTGGTTCTATTCCAATTCAGATATCCTGAAATGAACTGCCATGTTTGTCCCATGACGTTATATTCAGTACAATAATCATTAAAAGAAAAAGAAGGAAAACATAAAGAAGGGAAACATAGAAAAAATAAGGAAAGAAGAAAAATAAACTTGCAAACATATCATGCCCCCAGGGGTGCCTTTCCAAACAAAGTGCTTATGAAGTATCACTGTTGTAATGCAGAAAACACAGCATGGAATTTACATACAAGATTATGATTAAAAAATACAATTTTAATGCTTTCAGTTGATGAATAAGCACTTGCCAACATGCTGAGAAAATTGGTCCTGTTCTTCAAATACTTCCATGGGATCCTTTACATCCACCTCAAAAAGGACAGATGGAGCCTCCATTAAATCTCTCATCTGAAAGACTGCACCTCTGAAACATGCAGCACTCCCTTAGGTGCTGCACTGCCGAAAGTCAGCCTAGATCATGTGCTCAGTTCTTGGTAGCAACCCTAAAACGCTGGCCTTCTGGTTCAAAAAAACATTACCAACTGAAACTGCTAACATGTAATCCACATGTCCCATTGCTTTATTCTAAAATAAATGATACACCACCTTCCTCTGACAGTTTGACTGATAATAAATCAAAACACACTCATCTCTAGCAATATGTTCCATCTATTAACCTGACAATCCATATTCTTACAAGACACTATTCAAAACAATAATCCTTCACTCTGGAATACTTTGCAGCCAAAACACCAATTTCTTTGAGCTCATTTCACAACAAGTTGATCATCTTAGACAACACAGGAAACTTTTTTTTTACAATGTTCAACAAAAACAAGCAGGACGATTGCAAAAACCTGTTTCAATTCAATAGATGCTCAATTTTATAATCAAACAGCTAAATGTGTGTACTATGCTGTTGATTAGGCAACTTGATAAATAAGTTAAACCTTCTCTGGTTTTGATCTAATCTTTTCCTGAATTATATACAAAATAGGTTTGGACAATCCACTGTAAAAGATCTTGCCCAGAATTTAGCACAAATCTCCTTCAGAGGCCATAATGGTAGTTAGCATTCAAATTAGAAGAGGCTGTGCGTGTCTAGAAAGATAGGAGACTGCTTCCCAGCTTGAGGTTAAGGCACAGCCTTTTCTTACATTGAGTTTTACAGAAAGCGTTGACATGGCCAAGATGGGAAAGGAATACAAAAAAAAACTAAAATATTTGAATATTGCATTTTTTGTGTCACACTTGGTTACAATTAGCATTGTGCATTGGACAGCTAACGTGCAGCAGGATGAAATGGGAGCCCAAGAACACAAAAGATACAAAAAGTGCATATCAAGTAGAATTAACTGCCTCAGTAAGTGCATTTTCTGTAATAATGAAGGAAGAGACAGGCAGGCTATGACTGGTCACCAAGATACATGAGGAACATTCAATCTTCTACACTGCACCCTTGATGACACTGTAGATCAGCACTAGCCTTGACATTCATGGTACAACATCTATCATAAGATTCCACTACTTAAGAACTCCATACAGAGTGAAAACTTTTAAACAGAGATGAATTTTGCAGTGATCGAAGCAGGAGCATACAGCAAGATTTCAAACGTTAGAACTTTTGTTGTAACAAACAAACTATTGACTGTACATTACTTGAGGCGATAAGGTTGCCAACATTCCTGGAATGGCCATGAGTCCCCCAAAATCAGCCTCAATCTCCTGGTAGCCAAACAAGGCATTCCGGGAGCATGTCTGTTCCTGGCAATAGCTGTGATGTGATGTGGAGATGCCAGCGTTGGACTGGGGTGAACTCAGTAAGAAGTTTGACAACACCAGGTTTAAGTCCAACCGATTTATTTGATAGTAAACTCGCAAGCTTTCGGGGTTTGCCCCTTCAAAGAGTTCTGGCCTCAGACAGAGCATATAACAGCACAGGCAGTTTACAGATTACTGATTACAATGCAAGTCTTTACACCTAACCTGCTATTCAATTCTTAAAGAGGCCAACGATGTGATTGGAAGGAGCTTTAAGCCTAGGTTAAAGAGATGTGTATTGTCTCCAGATAGTACAGTAAGTGAGGTTTAGCAAACCCAGGCAAGTCATGGAGGTTACAGATAGTGCTGAGCAGAGACTGATAGCCAAGTTCCGCACACGAGGACAGTCTCAACAGGGATCTTGGGTTCATGTTGCACTATCTGTAGGTTTTCCAAATTGCTGGCTACCTCAAAGCACAGGTCATCAAAATGCACACATTTCTACAGGGAGATGATGGCCTGGACTATTAATCCAGAAACTCAGTTAATGTCCTGGGGACCCATGTTCGAATCCCGCCATGGCACGTGTTAGATTTTGAATTCAATAAAAAAAAAAAAAATCTGGAATTAAAGAATGACCAGAAAACTATTGTTGATTGTTAGCAAAACCCATCTCGTTCACTCTTGTCCTTTAGGGAAGGAAATCTACCTGGTCTGGCCTATATGTGACCCTGGAGCCAAAGCAATGTGGTTGACTCTCAACTACCCTCCAAGGATAGTTTATTTATTGTCACAAGTACACTTACTGTGAAAATCCCCTAGGTGCTTGTTCGAGTACACCGAGGGAGGATTTAGCATGGCCAATGCATCTAACCAGCATGTCTTACAGACTGGGAGAAACCAGAGTACCTGGAGGAAAACCATGCAGACACAGGGAGAATGTGCAGACTCCACACAGACAGATGACCCAAGCCAGGAATTGAACCTGGGTCCCTAGCACTGTGAGGAAGCAGTGCTTGCCCCATAGGCAATAATTGCTGGCCAGAGAGCAATGCCCATGTCCCATGAATGAATAAAAAAAAAAATTAATTGTAGTCTTTACTAAATCTTACTGACTCTCAACAAAAAGTTAATCTATACCAGTTCTTCCCATTGGATATATCTGGTGCATTCAGTCTGATTCAACTGCATCACACAACTTTGAAGGAGACAGACTGCTGATGCTGTTACATCTTACAACCAGCTCTTTCCCTGTACCCCACCAAATTACAAGTCATGGGGAGGATCCAGGAGATAGTGAGAGCGCTAAAACAATACTTCAGATATCTTAACCAATCAGTTGTGGTCTTGCAACACACAAAAATCACTTCACAATAATGTCACTGGCAGACGCCACTATAAAAGGACTGGAAGATATGTGGCAATAACAATTCATGATAATGGTGCATAAAGTAAAAGAGGGAACCAGGTCAAAATAAATTTGGACATGACAATGCTTAAGTTTTTGTCTTCATAAGAAGAACATTAAGGCCATACAGAATATATAGTGCGGCTACATCAGGATTAGAAATTATAGTTACAAGGAGAAATTGGAGGAAGCAGAGGTCACCCCCCCTACACACACACACACACACACACACACACACACACACACACACACACACAATCTCCCTTTACATACTCCAACCACAGTCCCCATACCTTCATTGGGGTCTGCCAGACCCTGATTTACATGAAGTCACTTATTCATCTCCACGGACTGCTTGCAGTCCCAGTGGTGGCTACTCTTTACTTCTGGTGCTGCTAAGACTACAGAGCTTCCAGCCAACTAACGGCAGGATGGAGACCAAGTCCAATTAAGACTATCCCCATAAATTATTGCCGTGGCACAGATGTGCTTCTGGTCAGCATGGTGACAGCTGCCTTTTCAGAGGAGGTTATGAATGATCCGTTCTTCCTCCACAAAATCAACCCAATGGAATGGGTACAGCATGGAATCATTTGCTGCAGAGTAAGTAGTGGGATGATCTGATGCATAAACTAGGGTCATACTGTCTTTTTTTCCCAGCAAGAAATAAAATAGGCCACTATTCTTTTTAGTAAACTTGCTAGCTGCTTTTCTTATTCAGTTCTTGCTGTGTATATTAGTCTGACATTTTCTCTTCTACACAATAAACTGAAATAGACAAAAAGGTGAAATATTTTTTAATCTGCTTGCATGCATATGGTGTAAGTGTTGTCATGCTATGTTTATCTCTTGACATTGGTTAATTTATGCTTACTTCTTGTGCACACGTCCATTCGCAAATGCTGGGAGTGTAGTAGCCATCCAAATGTTTGGACTATAGGAGGCCTGATAACTTATCTATGACTAACCTACATTAGTGCCAGGATCTCATTTGTTGAAAATTCAAGGTTTTTGGAGTCAGGACCCAAAAATCAATTACTTTTATGTAAGTAGAAGCAACAAATCCTCCTGTAGACCTCCATATAGCCTGCTGTGGAGATCACCACCTCATGGAGCCCATTAAACTGTATGAGCACAAACAATTCAACAAAGACTAGGGATCTAACTCAGACAGCCACATGAGCGGGCTACATATAGGGGGACATAGTAGGCCTTCTAAACATCGTAGGCTTGGGAATACGTTTTGCCTCAGGGATGTTACAGTCTTTGCCTGTTTAATAATGAATTTTTTTGTCTCCACAGGCATTTAAGTCCAGCAAGGGGCATGCATGCGGCAGGTTGTAGTGGGCTGCTCTTGGACGTTGCTTCGGGAGTTGCCTATTGCTTCATGTCGTTAGTGTGCTTAAACTGGACCATCTCGAGGGCAACATGACAGCTCAGAGACTATCTCTGTTGCTGTGCGGACACATGGATTTGGGCCTGTGTCTGTGGGAGTTTGCACGTTCTCCCCGTGGTTGCGTGGGTTTCCTCCGGGTGCTCCGGTTTCCTCCCACATCCCCAAAGATGTGCTTTTAGGCTGATTGATTGGGTACTAAATTGTCCCTAAATTGGACCTCCCTGATCCTCGCACATTAGGCATAGACTAAAATCGTGAATAGGACACTGAGACAGTGGGACGGCGGCGCGGGCTCGTTGGGCCGAAGGGCCTGTTTCCCGTGCTGTGTTGTTCTTTGTTCATCCATTTCAAGTGCTCGTTTTTTTATAGGGTGGGAGCTCACTAACTAGGGCAACATTTGTTGCTCATTCCTAATTGCTAACGAGCTGCCTTCTTGAAGCACTGCAGTTCGTCTAGCATGGTAACATCCACTGTGCCGTTAGGAAGGGAGTTCTAGGATTTTGACACACCGACAGTGAAAGATATAGTTCCAAGTAAGATGGGTGTGTGACTTGGAGGCGAACTTGCATTTGTCTTTCTAGGTGGTACAGTTCAGGAGTTTGGAAGATGTTGTCAAAAGGAACTTGGCTCTTGAGAAAATATGCTGGTGAGAGATGGCTTGTGTAGAGCCTAAACGCTGGACAGAATGGCCTTTTTCTGTGCTATAAATACCAAAGTAATTCTACGTATGTATGTTTGCTGTGGTGGATGGAATGCTGAACATCAAAGTTGCTGTATGCCAGACTGTGTCGAGCTTCTTGAGTGTTGTTGAAACTGCACTCATTTAGGTAAGTGAAAAGTTTTCCATCACAATCTTTGTAGGCAGTGGACTAGCTCTGTGGAATCAAAGGAAGGGTTACAGATTCTCTCTTGTCGAAGATGATTATTACCTCGTAGGTTTTTGGTATGAATGTTGTTTGCCATTTATCAGCCCAAGTTTGAATATTGTCCAGGTCTTGCTACATATAGACATGGGCTGCTTCAGTATCTGAGGAGTTACAAATAATCTTGAACCCTCTGCATTCATCCCCACTTATGACCTCATGATGGAGTAAAGGTCATTGATGGAGAGGCAGAATGGAGAGCTGGGTCTAGGAACCGCACTGAGGAACTGCTGCAGCAGTGTCCCAAGACTCAGATAGTCGACCTCAAAACAACCATAACCAACTTCCCTTATGTTAGCTATGACTTCAATAGTTAGTGCTTATACAATATCCTTGGCAATAGCTTTTAACCTAAAGAATCTAAATGATTCAAAGAGGGTTGAGGTAGAAAGAGCGACAGGAATAGTGAGAATTACTTTTTATCTGATTTAAAATTTAGTGCCATATTTAGATGCATCTTTGAATCATATAGCATTGGTGGCAGCCTTTTGGCCCAGCTTGTCTGTTCATTTTTAAAAAACTATCCAATAAGTCCGACCTCTTTCTCTGCATGTTTCCTTTTCATGTATTTATCGAGTTCATTTTTGAATGTTATTATTACTTCCAGATCATGCAATACACTGCATAGTTGTTTAAAAAACTCATCTCCCCTCTGTATCTTTTGCTGATCTTAAATTTGTGTTTTCTGGTTACCAACACTCTCAAGACCAAGCGTAAAAATTCCAGTACCTCCATTGTCTCCATTCACTGCATCAGAAACTGGGGTCAGAGCTCCTGGTATTTTCAACGAAGCCAACTCCAGTCGTTCAACAGACTTCTCCAAACGTTCCACTAAATCTTGCAACTCTGCCATCATAGATATACTGAAAGAAAATCAGCCAAAGAGAATCAAAACAGATATCTTGAACAGCAAATCATTCCACACAGATAAAAACAGGCCTGTCTGAGTAAGTAGCAAAAGGACATCATTTGCATGAGCGCAGACAACATCATGGTTCAAAAAAATGTAACTCTTAAGCAATATTTTGCCCAAATGGGTAAACAATGAAGGTCTCCCATTTTTGGGCTCACTCTCTTTACCTTTGTTTTAATGGCAATGAAAGATTCCACACTGAAGAAATTTTCGATGAATCTTTGTGTTGTGTTATACACACACCAAGGTTCTCGTAGCCCAGTTATGTAATAATCTGAGTGTTTGTGTTACGATCAATGCATATTCCACCTTTCTAAAGCAAACAAAACACTTTGCTATTAATGGATATCAGTGCTATAATGATGAACCAGTTAACTATTTCACCTTCATTTGTCATCATTTTGGTGCACTTAAAAAAAAATTAAAAATGCAGCCAGCAAACAAAGCTCAAGGATACATGACTTTTTTTTTAAACAACCAGAGTAACTTTCCAGCATGGATAAGGATATTAAGATCATTTTGCTATTATCCCTGGATTACTAGCCCAGCAACAATACCATCAAACTACCATCCCCCCTAACATCTCTTAATACTTAAAAATCTATAGATCTGCTTTGAATATACTCAGGGCCGAGTATCTGCAACTCTTACGGTACAGAATTCCAAACATCATAACCTTTTGATATCTTTTTATTCTGCCATTATGACTCCCTGGCCCCAATCCCTTCAGTCAGGACAACATCCTCTCAGCATCATTTCTGTCAAGTCACTTAGCAATTTTACCTGTTTCAAATATATTACTTCTCATTCTTTAGGGAACTTAAGCCAAGTCAACTCAATCCATCTTCATAAGAGAATGTTCTCTGACCTCTCACCTTTCCAATCAGTCTGGTGAACTTCTGTTGCATGCCATCTAAAAACAAGCATATCGACCTGAGGTAAAGAGACCAAACAGTATTCCCGGTCTGATCTCATCAAGGTCCTGTATAACTGTTGTAAAACTGCTTCACTCATATACTTCATTCCTTTTGTAACAAAGGCCAACATTCCATTTTCCTTCCTAATTATTAGTTGTGCCTGCATGTTAACTTTGTGATTCATGTACAAGGCCAATCAGGTTCCTATAAATGCAAACATTTTCCAGTCACTCAACATTTATAAAAAAATGTATTCTACATTTTTATTTTTCCTACCAATGTGGATATCTCCACAATTCCCCACATTATATTCCATCTACCATGTATTGGGCGTTCAACATGTTTATATCTCTTTTCATTTTCCTTACAGCTTACTTTCCCATCTAACTTGAATCATCGCAACCTTGGTTCCCTCATCAGAAGGGATTATCAGAAGGACATGGAAGCTTTGGAGAGAGTGCAAAGAACATTCACTAGGATATTGCCTGTTATCGATGGTGTTGACTATGAGGAGAGGTTGAATAAACCAGGGTTGATTTCATTGGAAAGATGGAGACTTATGAGAAGCATAGACAGAGTTGATAGTCAGAGGCTATTTTCCCAGGTGAAAAAGTGTCAAATACTAGGGGGCACAGGTTCAAGATGAGAGGAGGAAAGTTTAAGGGAGATGTGCGGGGGTGGGGGGGTAGTTTTTCCACACAGAGTGGCGAATGCCTGGAATATGCTGCCAGAGAAGGTGGTGGAAGTAGGCACATTAGCAACACTTAAAAAGGCATGGGTGCATGATTAGGGAGAGAATAGAACCCCCACCATGCAGAAGGAGGCCATTCGGCCCATCAAGTCTGCACCAACCACAATCCCACCCAGGCCCTATTCCCTTAACCCTTCATACTGACCATGCTAATTCCCCGGCACTAGGGTTAATTTAGCATGGCCAACCAACCTAACCTGCACAGCTGTGGACTGTGGGACGAAACCCACACAGACACAGGAAGAATGTGCAAACTCCACACACAGACACTGACCTAAGGCTGAGATTGAACCTGGGCCCCTGGTGCTGTGAGGCAGCAGTGCTAACCACTGAGGGATATGGACCAAATGAGGGCATAAGTTTTTTTTAGTTTAGTTAGGGCATCATCATGGGTACGGGCTTGGAGGGTCAGTTCCGGTCCTGCACTTTTCTTTGTTCTATCAAAGTCAATGACAGATTGTAAATAGCTGAGGGTCAAGCACAAATCCTGTGGTATAGTCTGCACGTTAATTTTAGTTTTCTGTCCTGTTAACAAATCCTCAATCCATCCTAACATGTTACATCCATTCCCAAAATCCTAATTTTATGCAATAACCTCTTGTGTGGTATACTTTTTGAAAAATCCAAATACACGACATCCATTGATTCCTGATCTATCCAGAAAACTCTTTGGAAAAAAGAAAAATCACATTTTAATTAGGCACCACATCCCTAATAGATTCTAGCACTTTCCCTACTTTTGATTTCAGGTTAATTAGTGACCACCACACAGTTCTTGTGGAAACAAAGTCCAAACTTCACACTGAGGATATCATCTATCACGTTGTGTGGCAGTACCACAAGGCTAAATAGATTAGATTTTAAACAGATATAGCATCTTAATATAAGCCTCCATGGGCCATCAGCAGCAGAATTGTATTCAACCACAATCTGTAACCTCATGGCCCCCACTCTACCTTCTTGATCAAGCCAGGAAATCAAAACTGATTCAATGAAAAGTGCAGGAAGGCATGCTAGGAGTAGCACCAGGGGTGTCTAAAAATGAGGAGTCAACCTGGTTAAGCATCAACACAGGGTACCTGTATGCCAAACAGCAGAAACAGGATAAGATAGACAGAGCTAAGCAATCCCACACCAATGGATTAGATCTAAGCTCTGCAGTCCTGCCACACCCAGCCATGAATGGCAGTTGCAGGGTGACAGGGACTGGGAGCTGAATGTCCAGGGGGTATCAAGTGTTTAGGAGGGATAGACGGGAGGAAAAAGGGAGTGGGGTAGCTCTGCTGATTAAGGATAATATCAGGGCGGTAGTAAGGGAAGATATAGGCTCCAAAGAGCAGAACATGGAATCGTTGTGGGTGGAGATAAGGAACAGTAAGGGGAGGAAGACGCTGGTGGGTGTGGTCTATAGGCCCCCAAATAATAACTTGGAGGTGGGGCAGGCTATAAACAAGCAAATAAATGATGCGTGCAGCAATGGAACGGCGATAATTATGGGGGATTTCAATCTACATATTGATTGGTTGACCCATGTCAGATGCTGTGGGCTCGAGGAAGAGTTCTTGGAATGCTGCCGGGATTGTTTCCTTGAACAATGTGTGATGGAACCGATGAGGGAGCGAGCTATCTTAGATCTGGTGTTATGTAATGAGGCAGGTAGAATTAGGGATCTTGTTGTGAGGGATCCTGTTGGGACGAGCGATCATTGTATGGTTGAGTTTTTGATGCAGATGGAGGATGAGAAAGTAGGGTCCCAGATCTGTGTCCTCTGTTTGAACAGAGGGGAGTACGATAGGATGAGAGAGGAATTGGTCGGTAGGACTGCTGAGGAACAGTGGAGGATCTTTAAGGAGATCTTTTTCGGTGCTCAGCAGAAATTTATTCCGATGGTAAAGAAGGAACGTAGGAGGAGAAGGGATAATCAGCCGTGGTTATTGAAGGAAATAAAAGGAGAGTATTAAATTAAAAACTGATGCATTTAGAGTGGCTAAAAGTAGTGGGCGAGTAGAAGATTGGGAGAGGTTTAAAAATCAAAGATTGACTAAGAAGTTGATAAAGAAAGGAAGGATAGACTATGAAGCTAAACTAGCACTAAATATAAAAAAGGACAGTAAGAGTTTTTATAAATATATAAAGAGGAGGAGGCTGGCTAGAGTGAATGTCAGGCCCTTAGAGGATGAGAGGGGGGATTTAGTGGTGGGGGATGAGGAAATGGCTGAGGCCTTAAATAAGTTTTTTGCCTCGGTCTTCAGAGGATGCCGCGGATAGTTTGCCAGGTATTAAAGATAGAAGAATGGTAGAAGTTGAGGGCCTGAATGCGATTACTGTCACTAGAGAGTTAGTGCTTGATCGACTAGCGGGACGGATGGTGGACAAATGCCCAGGACTGGATGGAATGCGTCCCAGAGTTCTGAAGGAAATGGCAGAGGTGATAGTAGACGCCTTAGTGATTATTTACCAAACTTCACTGGATTCCGGGGAAGTGCCAGAAGATTGGAAAACAGCTAATGTTACATCGCTGATTAAAAAAGGAAGCAGGCAAAAGGCAGGGAATTATAGGCCGGTTAGTTTGACATCTGTTGTTGGAAAAATGCTTGAATCCATCAAAGAAGAAATAACAAGGCACCTTGAGAAGAATTGTTTGATAGAGCAGATGCAGCACGGATTTGTTAAGGGGAGGTCATGTCTGACAAATTTATTGGAATTCTATGAGGATGTGACTAGTGCGGTAGACAGAGGGGAACCGGTGGATGTGGTATTTCTCGATTTTCAAAAGGCGCTTGATAAGGTGCCGCACAGAAGGTTGCTTCAGAAGGTTAGGGGGCATGGAGTTGGGGGTAAGGTGTTAGCGTGGATAGGGGATTGGTTGTCTAATAGGAGGCAGAGAGTTGGTATCAATGGGTGCTATTTTGATTGGCGGTTGGTGACTAGTGGAGTGCCACAGGGATTGGTGCTGGGGCCTCAACTATTTACCATTTATATAGATGATCTGGAGGAGGGGGCTGAGTGTAGGGTGTCGAAATTTGCTGATGACACAAAGATAAGTGGAAAAGCAAATTGTGCGGAGGGTGTGGAAAGTCTGCAGAGGGACCTAGATAGGCTGAGCGAGTGGGCGAGGACCTGGCAGATGGAGTACAATGTTAGCAAGTGTGAGGTTATCCACTTTGGCAGGAATAATAATAGGATGGATAACTATTTAAAGGGTGAAAAGCTGCAGCAGACTACAGTGCAGAGGGACCTGGGGGTCCTTGTGCATGAGTAGCAAAAACCCAGTCTGCAGGTGATCAAGAAGGCAAATGGGATGCTGGCCTTCATAGCGAGGGGGATAGACTTTAAAGCAGGGAGGTCTTGCTGCAACTGTACAAGGCACTGGTGAGGCCGCAGCTGGAGTACTGTGTGCAGTTTTGGTCGCCGCACTTGCGCAAGGATATTTTGGCCTTGGAGGGAGTGCAGAGGAGGTTCACTAGGCTAATACTGGAGATGAGGGGGTTGGACTATGAAGAGAGGCTGAATAGACTGGGTCTGTACTCGTTGGAGTTTAGAAGGATGAGGGGGGATCTTATAGAGTACAAGATAATGAAAGGGATGGATAGGGTAGAGGTAGAGAGATTCTTCCCGCTCAAAGGACAGCAGGTCTAGAGGGCACAGCCTCAAGATAAAGGGAGAGCAATTTAGAACGGAGTTGAGGAGAAACTTCTTCACGCAAAGGGTGGTGAATCTCTGGATTTCTCTGCCCGTTGAAGTGGTGGAGGCTACCTCGCTAAATTTATTTAAAACACGGGCAGATAGGTTTTTGGTAGGCAAGGGAATTAAGGGTTGTGGGGAGAAAGCGGGAAAGTGGAACTGAGCCACTTCAGATCATCCATGATCTTATTGAATGGTGGGGCAGGCTCGAAGGGCTAGATGGCCTACTCCTGCTCCTATTTCTTATGTTCTTATGTTTATGTTCTTAAACAATTAAATCAAATGCAGTGAATGGTGAAGCTGATTGAGGAGCTGAGTGGTCTATTCCTCCTCCTAATTCTTACTAATGACACACTGGGGCTCTTGTTTAAGAGCTCTGATATTGGCTTTGCGTCCTCAGAGAAATTTGTCCAGGATCACTGGACAAATCACTGGTGCAACCTCCTTTGAAATCAAACACCATCAGAGTAAGATATCCCAAGCCAACAAATTGAACAAAACTCAATCATCTACAGTATCCTGTCCTATTTGTAGCAGGACGTTCTAGATATCGATCAGCCTTAGCACCAATTTAGCCATTGAAATTCTATTATAAATGCCCCAGATGATAAATACAGTCACCTTCACCTTTAGGGACAAACAAGAGACTGGCATGGTCAAGGTTAGCAGAACTGTTCAAGAGTAGTCTTTTTGTTGTTGGATTAGAATCATAGAAACCCTACAGTGCAGAAAGAGGCCATTTGGCCCACCGAGTATGCACCAACCACAATCCCACCTAGGCCCTACCTCCATATCCCTACATATTTTACCTGCTAATCCCGCTAACCTATGCATCTCAGGACACTAAGGGGCAATTTTAGTGTGGTCAATCACCCTAACCCGCACATCTTTGGACTGTGGGAGGAAACCAAAGCACCTACAGGAAACCCATGCAGACATGAGGAGAATGTGCAAACGCCACATAGACAGTGACCCAAGCCAGGAATCGAACCCAGGTCCCTGGAGCTGTGAAGCAGCAGTGCTAACCACTGTGCTACCATGCTGCCCACTGAGGTTAAGACTCTTTTTGGGTTCCTGGATCTTGCTCCAGTGATACTGGGCCTGCAGAAGGTCAAGTTTAATTTTAGTTTTTGTTTTGGTTTACTTATTACTGTCACAAGTAGGCTTATATTAACACTGCAATGAAGTCACTGAAACTCCCCTAGTCGCCACACTCTGGTGCCCATTTAGGTACACAGAGGGAGAATTTAGCATGGCCAAAGCACCTAACCAACACATCTTTCGGTCTGTGGGAGGAAACCGGAGCACCCAGCGGAAATCCGCTCAGACGTGGGGAGAACGCACAAACTCACATTTACTTGAGGCCAGAATTGAATCTGGGTTCCAGTTGCCATGAGGTAGCAGTGCTAACCACTGTGCCAGTGTAGGTTAAGTGTATTGGCTACACTAAATTGCCTGTTAAGTGTGCAAAGGTGTGTACGTTAGATGAATTAGCCATGGTAAACGTACAGGGTGAGCCTGGATAAGAGGTTCTTTCAGAGAGTCTGTGTCGAATTGATGGGTTGAATGGTCTCTTCTGCACTACAGTGAGTTTATGAAAAGGTTCTCACTTCCTAAAGCTATAACTAGTCTTGAGACTGTTAATAGGGAGTTTAATTTGTGTTAAATCAGAAGCCATTCTAAATGTTGTTTGGAACTATTTAGGCTCTCCCTTCATCACATCTAGATAAATTAACTGGACAGTTTCCAAAATACACAATGGTGGTTGAGGTATTCCAAGTTAGAAATGTGTTCTGGGCTAACATGATTCCTCTCTTGATTTACTAAAGGGCAAACAGACATTCATCTAAATTGGCTCTTCAGCTCCTATTTTTTTTCCCCCATGAAATCACCAACGCTATTGTCGCCCAAACGTTTGGATACAGAAAAGAGACAAGAATCCATTTGGCACTGTTATGGTATCCAACTTAAAGTTATTTCCATCAGAAGGGTTTTAATTTATGACAAGGTGTTCTTCCAGTAAAATCCAGTACTTCTCAACATTCTATTCCGCAATTGCATTAGATGGTCATTGTTGGTCCTTTTTGGAGTAAATTAAAATCAAAATACTGTGGAGATTGCAAATCTGAAATAAAAATGGAAAGTGCTAGAAGCAGAGTTAACATTTTATGTTAAATACAGTATGATTCTTTTACAGAACAGGTCCTTTGCCAAACTGCATATCCTATAATAGGTCATGTTGTTTGAAGAAGGTTTTATCTAATGGATCTCCTAGTTCTACTCAGTTATCCTTAACCTACAAAAATACCACAAAGTCTTCAAAATGGTTTGTTTCAAAACATTTAAGACAACTCATGAGATGACCAGAAAGAAAACATGAACCTGTAGTTACATACCATCATACTTTTCAATGACCCACAGTAAGTCATATAAGCATCTCAAAAAGTAAAGTAAATTGAACGCCAATTTACACATGTCCCACTAATCGAAAACGAGATATGCAACCAGGTGATCTATTTTGGTGATGCTGGTCAAGGGAGTATTGTAATCATTCTATGATCCTAGTGCAGGAGACCATCCAGCTTGTCAAGTCTGTGCCTGCTCTCCTTAAAAAGCAATTTAGGATCAAGGAAAACCCTAAAGCTTTCTATACGTCATGAATAAAAGAATGACTAGAGTAAGATCAGGGCCAGTCAAGGACAGTAGTGGGAAGTTAGACTGGACAGGATTGAGGTTCATAAGGAGGTGGTGTTAGCAATTCTAGAAAGTGTGAAAATAGATAAGTCCCCTGGGCCAGATAGGATTTATGCTAGGATTCTCTGGGAAGCTAGGGAGGAGATTGCAGAGCCTTTGGCTTTGATCTTTATGTCATCATTGTCTACAGGAATAGTGCCAGAAGACTGGAGGATAGCAAATGTTGTCCCCTTGTTCAAGAAGTGGAGTAGAGACAACCCTGGTAATTATAACCAGTGAGCCTTACTTCTGTTGTGGGAAAAGAGATAGGACTTGTAATCATCTAGAAAGGAATAATTTGATTAGGGATAGTCTACACGGTTTTGTGAAGGGTAGGTCGTGTCTCACAAACCTTATTGAGTTCTTTGAGAAGGTGACCAAAGAGATGGATGAGGGTAAAGCAGTTGATGTGCTGTATATGGATTTCAGTAAAGCATTTGATAAGGTTCTTCACGGTAGGCTATTGCAGAAAATACGGAGGCATGGGATTAAGCGCGATTTAGATCAGAAATTGGCTAGCTGTAAGAAGACAGAAGATGGTGGTTGATCCTGGAGTTCAGTTACTAGTGGTGTACCACAAGGATTTGTTTTGGGGCCACTGCTGTTTGCCATTTTTATAAAAGGACCTGGATGAGGGCTTGGAAGGATGGATTAGTAAATTTGCGGATGACACTAAAGTCAGTGGAGTTGTGGACAGTGTGGAAGGATGTTGCAGGTTGCAGAGGGACATAGATAAGCTGCAGAGCTGGGCTGAGAGGTGGCAAATGGAGTTTAATGCAGAGGTGACTCACTTTGGGAGGAGTAACAGGAATACAGAGTACTGGGCTAATGGGAAGATACTTGGTAGTGTGGATGAGCAGAGAGATCTCGGTGTCCATGTGCATAGATCCCTGAAAATTGATAGGGTTGTTAAGAAGGTGTATGGTGTGTTAGCTTTTATAGGTAGAGGGATTGAGTTTTGGAACCATGAGGTCATGTTGCAGCTGTACAAAACTCTGGTGCGGCTGCACTTGGAGTATTGCGTACAGTTCTGGTCACTGCATTATAGGAAGGATGTGGAAGCACTGGAAAGGGTGCAGAGGAGATTTACCAGGATGTTGGTGGAATGGTGGAAAGGTCTTATGAGGAAAGGCTGAGTGACTTGAGGCTGTTTTCGTTAGAGAGAAGGTTAAGAGGTGACTTAATAGAGGTGTACAAGATGATCAGAGGACTAGGTAGAGTGGACAGTGAGAGCCTTTTTCCTCAGATGGTATTGGCTAGCACGAGGGGACATAGCTTTAAATTGAGGGGTGATAGATATAGGACAGATGTCAGAAGTAGGTTCTTTATTCAGAGAGTAGCAAGGGCGTGGAATGCTTTGCCCGCAACGGTAGTGGACTCGCCAACATTACGGTCATTAAATGGTCATTGTATAAACATACGGATGATATTGGAATAGTGTAGGTTAGATGGGCTTTAGATTGGTTTTCATAGGTCGGTGCAACAGAGGGCCAAATGGCCTGCACTGCACTGTAATGTCCTATGTTCTACGTCAGCTCTTTTCTCTCCTTACAGGTGCTGCTAGACCTGCTCAGATTTTCTGGCATTTTCTCTTTTGGCTCCAAACAGGGCAACATAGCTACAAGATAAAGGACCATTTATTTAAAACAGAGGTAGTGAATCTCTGGAACTCTCTGCCCCAAAGGGTGGTGGAGGCTGGATCATTACACATGTTTAAAGTGGAGGTGGATAAATATTTGATATAATTATGGAATAAAGGCTTCAAGTTACCAAAGAGGCATTTTTCTTATCAGAGGATTACTTGTCTCAATAGTAAAGATGGTCTGGAGGGAAGAGAAAAAACATCCATTTACTCCTTGTCGCCAATGTAACAATCTTATGGTGGCCAGTCTTGCCACCATCACCCCTTATTTACAAGTGCTCAAAGTACCACTCAGTGACTACAGTATACAGGTCAGCCCCACTCTTTCGATTACAGGGTGAGTAGAGCCAGCTGGTTGTAAACCCCTAAACCCCCTCTCCCAACTGCTTCCCTATTCACCTAACAGGGGAGCTCATAGTCCAAGAGGCCCACAAGGAGATCTAATGATGATCTCCCATGATCATTATGACACCACAAAAGAATTTTAAAAGTTACCAATCATTGTCAGATAGTAGTGCTAGTACTACTATATTTAGTTTGGAAAACCATTGAAAAATTTAAATTTGACATCTTATTAAAAAAGATCAGCTTAAACTAGCACACTTTATTTGATACTACTGATTGCATCACATATTGCTCCCAAAATGTTAATATATATTGCACATAGACATAGAATTGCTCGGTACCTATAGAAACAGGCCATTCTGTAGTGTTCAGGCTCCACCTATCACTATATTTTATTCATTCCAACCAGCACATCCTTCTATTCTTTTCTCTCTTAGGAACTAAGGTTCCTTCAACAGCACCTTCCAAACCCCTGAACTCTATAGAGCCATAAAGATTTACAACATGGAAACAGGCCCTTCAGCCCAACTTGTCTATGCCACCGCTTTTTTTTTTTTAAACACCCCTAAACTAATCCCAATTGCCCGCAATTGGCCCATATCCCTCTATACCCATCGTACCCATGTAACGATCTAAATGCTTTTTAAAAGACAAAATTGTACCCGTCTCTTCCACTACATCTGCTGCTTGTTCCAGACATTCACCACTCTGAAAAAATTGCCCTTCTGGACATTTTTGTATCTCTCCCCTCTCACCTTAAATCTATGCCCTCTAGTTTTAAACTCCCCTTCCTTAGTCAATATTTTTTTCCAATCTTGCTGATCTGTGCCTCTCATTATTTTATAGATCACCCCTCAGCCTCCTACGCTCCAGAGGAAAAAATCCGAGTCTATCCAGCCTCTCCTTATAGCCCAAACCATCAAGTCCCAGTAGCATCCTAGTAAATCTTTTATGCACTCTATTTTAATAATATCCTTTCTATAATAAAGGTGATCAGAATTGCACACAGTATTCCAACTGTGGCCTTACCAATGTACAACTTCAACAAGGCTTTCCAACTCTTGTACTCAATGCTCTGACCGATGAAACCGAGCATGCCGAATGCCTTCTTCACCACTTTATCCACCCGTGACTCCACTTTCAAGGAGCTATGAACATTTTCCCCTAGATCTCTGTTCTGTAACTCTCCCCTACGCCCTACCATTAACTGAACAAGTCCTGCCCTGGTTCAATGTACTAAAATGCATCACCTTGCACTCAGCTAAATTAAACTCCATCTGCCATTCGCCAGCCCACTAGCCCAGTTGATCAAGATCCCGTTGCAATTGGAGATAACTTTCTTCACTGTTTACTATGTCACCAATCTTAGTGTCATCTGCAAACTTACTAACCATACCTCCTATATTCTCATCCAAATCATTAATGTAAATGACAAATAACAGTGGACCCAGCAGTGATTCCTGAGGCACACTGCGGATCACAGGCCCCCAATTTGAAAAACAACTCTCTATAACCACCCTCTGGCTTCTGTCACGAAGCCAATTTTGTATCCATTTAAATAGCTACCCTGGATCTCCTGAGATTTAACCTTATGCAACAACCTACCATGTGGTACCTTGTCAAAAGCCTTGCTAAAGTCCATGTAGACAATATCAACAGCACTGCCCTCATCTACCTTCTTGGTTACCCCTTCAAAAAAACTCAATTAAATTTGGGAGACATGATTTTTCCATTCACTAAGCCATGAATGATCTCTAAATGCCTGTAGATCCTGTCTCTCAAAATACCTTCCGACAATTTACCCACCACAGAAGGGAGGCTCATAACACCAATAAAGACAAGGGCAACAGATGCTTTGCAATATCACCACTGGTAAGTTGCCCTCGAAGAGATCCACCATCCTGACTTAAAACTACATCACCATTTCTTCACTGTCATTAGGCCAAAATCTTGGAACTTTCTTCCTAATAGCACTGCAGGTTTACCTGTTCCACACGGACTGCAGCATTTCAACAAGATGGCTCACCACCACCTTCTCAAGAACAGTTAGAGATGGGCAATAAATAATTGCAAGAACAAATGTTAAAAAAAAAACCTATCTTCCCCTGAACTACATGAATGCTAATTGCCTCAAACAGCTGTGGTAACAAGTTTCACATATGTCCACATATTTGTGTACACAGTATATCTATCTCACTCTTCACAGCTTACAAATATCATGCAACCAATCTAGATATGGTAGTCATTGCAGGAATCAAAAAAGGGGCACATCTTCATTCTCATTTAGCTGCTGATTCATGTTCTTTGTATATGGTGGTGCCATCTCTCTCTACAGTAATTATTAAAAAGGCACGACGTCTAACATCCACGAAATCCCACTATAAATATTTTCCTCTGTCAAGGCAAGATGGAAAATAGTAAACATATATAGTAAACAGATGTGTTGAGTATAGGGCTAACGGGAGGACTTTGAATAGTGTGGAGGAGCAGAGGGATCTAGGTGTATGTGTACATAGATCCCTGAAAGTTGGGAATCAAGTAGATAAGGTTGTTAAGAAGGCATACGGTGTCTTGGCGTTTATTGATAGGGGGATTGAATTTAGGAGTCGCAGCGTCATGATGCAACTGTACACAACTCTGGTGCGGCCGCACTTGGAGTATTGTGTGCAGTTCTGGTCCCCACATTACAGGAAGGATGTAGAGGCTTTGGAGAGGGTGCAGAGGAGGTTTACCAGGATGTTGCCTGGTATGGAGGGGAGATCCTATGAGGAGAGACTGAGAGATTTGGGGTTGTTTTTGCTGGAAAGAAGGTGGCTAAGAGGGGACCTTATTGAAACATATAAGATGATTAGAGGTTTAGACAGGGTGGATAGTGATAGCCTTTTTCCTAGGATGGAGAAAGCTAGCACGAGGGGGCACGGCTTTAAATTAAGGGGGGGTAGTTATAGGACTGATGTCAGGGGTAGGTTCTTTACCCAGAGGGTGGTGAGGGACTGGAATGCCCTGCCAGCTGCAGTTGTAAATGCGCCTAGTTTGGGGGCGTTTAAGAGATCTGTGGATAGGTTTATGGACGAAATGGGATTGGTTTAGATTAGTGGGTTAGTGTTGTTTTTTTTTAAAAAGCTGGTCGGTGCAACATCATGGGCCGAAGGGCCTGTTCTGCGCTGTAATGTTCTATGTTCTATGTTCTATGCAGGGATTTCCTTAAATAAGCTACAACTTTTTGAATCTGTCAGGTGAATTCTATCTTCTTCCAACCCCCACCACCGCCATCACCCCACCCCGAAATCCAACTCTGTGGGAAACAGAATCGAAGCATCACTACAATATGCAATTATCAGACAGTCCAATACGCCACACAAAATGTTCATAAACTGAGAGGTTGTTTTTCCAATTAGACTTTTTTTAAAAAAAATGGTCAGTAAATGTGGAATTTCCATGACATGGGATTGAAACAACAGGGGAACAGTAGTTCAACCATGTACAATTGTGCTGCCTAACTTAAAGTATACATTCCACTAATGCAGCTGCAACCCTAAAAAAAACTGCTCCAAATGAGTATCCTATTCTGCTCTAAGGCAAACAAATGTTGTCTTTGGCAGCCTTCCTTCACGAGAAATGATAGTCCACATCTTTGACAACAGTGTTCTGTGTCACTTGGTGTGGCTCAGGAGACCCACTCTGGCAGAGCAGTCTCTGCCATATTTGCAGTACAGGAGGACAGTGGGCTGAGAAGGTGCAAGATTTGATGGCTTCTGTTTCTCTGGACCTTCTCAGCCAGGTGAGTTTTCTGTATCTTCTTACCAATAGCCCTCCAGGACCCACAGCTGTTAGCAACTGATTTCAAGTTGCCTGTGTCAATGCCTACTAACTGTGTATCGCATAAAGGTGTCCTTATAGCGAAGGCATGGACACCTAACAGGGTGTAACCCATAGTTAATTACGCAGATGGTCTTTAAGCATATGACTATCATCCAGCCAATGAACCTGACCAAGCCATTGTGAATATCATTGTCTAAGTAATGAGTGTCAGCTAATTAAATCGCCATGCTCCAGGATCTCTGAATTGGTGACCTTGTCCCATCAAGAAATGCAAAAAAAAAAAATCGGTCTGAGACAACAAGGTGGAAATTGCTGTCTTTTCTCCTGCTTAGTATATGTAGTCCAGGTATCACTACACTAAAGGAGGAATGCAACTTGTTAAGATTCAGACCACAATTTACTCAAGTTGGGACTAAATGCCCTTGCCAGCAGGAAAATGGGAGTGTTTTCCGCTAAAGGGATTCACTACCTAAAATATGCAAATGAGGCCATCTTGCAAAACCTGCCAGCCTGTTCAGAGATTGCAGGCACCCAATCTCTGCAGTCAGAGACAGGCCCTCTTTCCCCCCCAAAAAAATGACCCCTACCCTATGCCCACCAAGCTGACCAGGGGAACATTACCAACCCCTCATCAAAGAAGGGCGTCCTCCCCGAACACCCCTCAAATAATGCATCACATCATCTCCACACCATGCAGGCATGAGCATGATATCCCTCAGACCCACCTTTAGGCCACACACATTGGCAGTGCTGACAGTGCACTGCCACCTGCCACAGACAACCAAGCTTGGTGTGCGTGCATGCGTGTGTGCACGCATGGCCTGATCAGATGTCAATTTCACTGGGGGGGCTGCTGCGGTGGTGATGTCTATTCTCCACAGCTGTGCACTCAGCCCCAATGTATTCACACAGCTACGATTTGAAGTGTGAGTCTTCCTAGCAAGGGGAAATCTTTGATCTCTATCAATTTCAAAACAGTGTTTTGAAAGAAGCTTCTACTGACAGCTTAATGGATTTCTACTCAGCCTCCAGTCAGCTAAGTTTATTTACATTTCTATTCAGGCTTGAATACATCTCACATACCTCCATTGGTCTTAACTGCAATGTTTACATATTCTCTTTGAAGAAGCAATCAGGCATAGAGTCTAAGCTCTTCTTCTGTGGATTCAATATTCAGCTCTTTCAATACAAATACAGTTTCCTTGTTGTCTCTAACTTGAATACAGCAAAAACTTTGCATCAAAAGCTATACCAGGGAATAATTTCTTATAACTCACAAATAATTTGTATGTTAAGAAGCAACAAAACATTCTCCAAATTGGTCATGAACCACACCTATCTTCAGCTGGATCTGGGTGAGTTCTCTTGGAAATAGGTGACAGTCGACACACTAGTGACAGTACGAGTATACCTGTTTGCCCTTTGGGGTCTCATAAGCGTGTGCCATCTTCTAAAGAGTTATAGAGAACATCCTTCAAGGGTTAGTTGGTTTTAGCTCAGTTGGTTGGACAGCTGGTTTGTGATGTGATGTGGTGTGAAGCCAACAGTACAGGTTTAAGTCCTGTACTGACTGAGGTTATTCATGAAAGTCCGCTTTGCCTCTCAACTGACGTGTGAGATTCTCAGGTTAAATCACCACCAGTCTCTCAAAAAGGTGAAGAGCAACCTGTGATACTCTAAGACTATGGCAACTTTACCTTTAATACATCAATTTGGCATTGGCTCAAATGTGAAAAAAGTATTATACATAAATGTCCAATGTAATTTGAACGCTGAGGAATTTCAGCTAATGGAATTGTTTTGAAGAGTTGGTTTTGCTTAATATTTTACCACATGGGTTAGAACTGTTTTGGTAACAACATAAATTCAGTTTGGCCTTCAGATCAACATACTTGCACTTAAATACAATGCTGTATTTAAGAAAATAATAAATCAAGAGAACAAAAAATCTGAATACTGTACCACTTGGCCATTAGTGTTTCATTGGGATCTGGTTTAAGTCTTTAAAACTGTGGGATGTTCACTGATGATTGCATACTGTTCAGTTTCATTTGCAACTCCTGAGAAACTGAAGCAATTTTTGACTATTTGAAGTAAGACTTGGATAATATTCAGATTTGGGCTGATAAGTGACAAGTAATATTTGCACGATTGGTGAGGACCATATCCAATATGAGAGAATCTAACCTTCTCCCCTTGACATTCAATGGCAATACCATTGGTGAATTGCATAACAATATCCCGAGGATCAAAAAAACAGGCTAGAGATTGGGAATTTTGTTACAATTAACTCACCTCCTAACTCTCCATAGCCTATCCAATAACTACAAGGGATAAATCAGGAGCATGATTGCAATGTATTCAACAATAGTCATGAAGCTTAATGCCATCCAAAACAAAATGGTCTGCTTCACTGGCACTCCATCTACCACCTTGTAATTTCACTTTTTCCACCACCAAACCACAATGGTTGCACATGTGGTATCAACAATATCCAAGGTTCTTCTGACAGTGATTTCCACAACCATAATCTCTACCACCTATATGACAAGGACATCAGGTACTTGGGAACACACATGCAAACTCCCAAAGTTATGCACCATCTTGACGTGGATCTACATCACCTTTCCTTGATCATCCCTCGGCCAAAATCCCAGAACTCCTAATAACACAACGTACTAACCCTTCCTTGGGCATCGCTGGGTCAAAATCCTGGAGCTCTTAATAACGCTATGTACCAACAGCACAACTCTGCAACATCATGAAGGCAGACACTGCCATTTCTCCAGAGTAATAGATGGTCGGCTTGCCTGGGCCACCCACATTCCCATGACCGAATTAAATAAAGATACTTAATAAAATGCTCAAAAATTGATGGTGGCATGCAGAACTAACAATAGCTTAACATAGCAGAGCTGTAATTATACTGCATTCTGTCAGCTCATTCCCTAACGCACAAGGGATCGATAAAACAGGTCATATGCTGTAGCAATGTGTGATTTAGGTTTCTAAAAATAAAAAGAAACCAACACATTTTCTTCTGTCATTCAAGGGAATACAGGAAATAAACAATCTGTATAGCATATACATTTTATTGTACACTCGTTGTACATCTACCAATTCTTCCAGAAATACACTGTGCAAATTGGACAAAACATGATGCTTAAAAAGCAGCAATAACATGTAGTAATAAAACAGGGCATAAAATGAATTTGTTAAGGGATTTCAGGCCTGAAATGCAAATTACAACCTGCACAATATTACAATTATTGAAAAGATGCAGCAGCAATAATTTATTACCACACATTTATGTAACATAAATAAATCTCAATACTGCACAGTTAAAAAGTTCTAATAAACACATCATACTCAAAGCCCCAATAGAAATAAAACAATAACATATCAAGGATGTCCCAAAGCACTTTACAGCCAATGAATCACTTTTGAATTGTGGAGAACTTGACAGCTAATTTCCAGACAGTAAGGCCCCACAAACAGAAATTAAATACTGTTATAATTATGTTGGCTGAAGGATAAATATGGCCAGAAAACTGGAAAGAACTCTCCATTCTTCTTTAAAATAGTGCAATGGAATCTCTTACGTCTATCAATTTAGCAGATAAGACAAAAATGTTCCCTCAGAGTTTTGTGGTTGCACAGCAACCCAAATGTTCTCACACAGGCTGTGCATTAGTTGGTCCCTTTAAGTTATCCAACAGGCATAGCCATACCAAAAAAATTAAAGGGCCCACACCTAAAAAAAGTGTACATTGGATGGGGCCTTCTATTTAACCTCCAATCCAAAAGAGGGCTACCTTCTCAGCACTTCACTGGAGCACCACCATTAGATGTTGTGCTTCCTGGAGTGGGAATTGAACCTACAAATTTCCTGGCTCAGGCAATAAATGTCTAACATAATTAAGTACAGGTCACTTCTGTATTCATATTGGTCCTTTGGGCTGACTACCTCAACTCTTTCAGCAAGTACAGAAAGAATGATGTGACATGACATAAATTACCCCCGAGAAGTCAACCTAGAAAGAACAAAAGAACAAAGAACAGTACAGCACAGAAACAGGTCCTTCGGCCCTCGAAGCCTGCACTGATCGTGATGCCAGCCTAAACTAAAGCCATTTGCACTTATGGAGTCCATATCCTTTCATTCCCATCCTATTCATGTATTTGTCCAGATGTCCCTTAAATGCCGCTATCGTACCTGCTCCCACCACGTCCCAGGCAGCGCATTCCAGACATTCACCACCCTCCGAGTAAAAAGCTTGCCTCGCACATCTCCTCTAAACTCTTCCCTCATGCACCTTAAAGCTATATCCCCTGGAACTTGACTTTTCTATGCTAGGAAAGAGCATTAAAAAAAAAGACAATATATAAAACCTACTGCAACAATACCACATAGGATAACCAGGCAAGTGCTGAAACTTGTTGGGCAATTGTCCCCTTGAAATTCACCATATCAATAATAATCAAAAATGGAAATTAATTGGTCAATTTCACTCTCTTCTCCAATGATCAAGCAAAATGCAAAATACAAAATGCTGAGGAATGGACAATACTTCCATCACTCCTAAATCAAAAGACAGAAGAGGACACAAGTTGAGAAGAGCTTAAACTACTTGGACCCCCACCTGTTTCCCCTTTATTAGGAAGGGGTTGAGTGACTTTTAGTAGCACACATTGAGCAGTTCCATGCTGTGGGCCCACAACTACTTCACACAGGACACCAACAAAATATATCCATGCCGCAGCTTTAGCGCAGTACAAGTAAAACGTTCCCAGGTACTTCACAAGAGCATTATCAAACATAAATTGGCAAAACGATACTAGAAGCTATTAGGACAGGCACCCAAAATCTTATCCAAAGAGATTTCAAGGTGTCTTAAAAAAAAAGGAGGTAGAGAAGTTTAGGGGGTGTCCAGATCTTAGGACCTGGTTGGTGAAAACACTCAACGATGGGGCAAAGGAAGCGTCACGCCAATTAGCTCAAAAGTTTTAAAAGTGGAAAGGTTTCTGCCTGCACAAGTAAATCTACTTAACCCACCTGACCAAACTCTCACACCTCTGAACTCTACAGCGAATACCAATAGCACTGCACAGCAGTTCTGTTGACAGAACAGTTGATTAACCTGATCTGCCGAATCAGCCAAGAGAATTGATTTTCTGATGCAGACAGCAATGAAAATTTCCACTATTTTCCAAATCTAGTTTGAGTAAAACCAATTGGGTAAATGAGCTACATTTTAAAGAACATAAGAAATAGGAGCAGGAGTAGGCCATCTAGCCCTTCGAGCCTGCCCCGCCATTCAATAAGATCATGGCTGATCTGTCATGGCTCAGTTCCACATTCCCGCCCTCTCCCCATAACCCTTAATCCCCTCTCTCATCAAAAACCTATCAACCCGCGTCTTGAAAATATTTAGCGAGGCAGCCTCCACCACCTCAACGGGCAGAGAATTCCAGAGATTCACCACCCTTTGAGTGAAGAACTTCCTCCTCAACTCCGTTCTAAACCGTCCCCCCTTTATCTTGAGGCTGTGCCCCCTAGTCCTACTGTCCTTTCTGAGCAGGAAGAGTCTCTCCACCTCTATCCTACCCATCCCATTCATCATCTTATATGTCTCAATGAGATCTCCCCTCATTCTAAACTCTAACGAGTACAAGCCTAGTTTATTCAGCCTCTCCTCATAGCTCAACCCCCTCAACTCCGGAATCAGCCTAGTAAACCTCCTCTGCACTCCCTCCAAGGCCAAAATATCCTTGCATAAGTACGGCACCCAAAACTGCACACAGTACTCCAGCTGCGGCCTCACCAATGCCCTATACAGCCGCAGCAAGACCTCCCTACTTTTATATTCAATCCCCCTCGCTAAGGAGGCCAGCATCCCTTTTGCCTTCCTGACCACCTGCTGCACCTGCAGGCTGGGTTTTTGCGACTCATGCACAAGGACCCCCAGGTCCCTCTGCACTGTTGCCTGCTGCAGTTTTTTGCCACGTAAGTAATAGTCCTTCCTACCATTATTCCTACCAAAGTGGACCACCTCGCACTTACCAACATTAAATTCCATTTGCCATTTCCTGGCCCATTCGCCCAGCCTATCTAGATCCTTCTGCAGACTCTCCACACCCTCCGCACAATTTGCTGTTCCCCCAATCTTGGTGTCATCAGCAAATTTCGACACCATACACTCGGTTCCCTCCTCCAGATCATCTACATAAATGGTAAATAGCTGAGGGCCCAGCACCGACCCCTGGGGCACTCCATTAGTCACCAACCGCCAATCCGAATAGCACCCATTAACCCCCACTCTCTGCCTCCTATTTGACAACCAATCCTCTATCCACGCTAACACCCTACCCTCAACTCCATGCCCCCTTACCTTCTGCAATAACCTCTTGAGGTACCTTGTCAAACGCCTTCTGAAAATCCAGAAAGACCACATCCACCGGCTCTCCTCTATCCACCGCCCTAGACACATCCTCATAGAACTCCAATAAATTTGTCAGACAGGACTTCCCCTTAATGAAACTGTGCTGCGTCTGCTCTATCAAGCAATTCCCCTCAAGATGCCTCGCTATTTCCTCCTTGATGACAGATTCTAACATTTTACCTACAACAGACGTTAAACAACCGGCCTATAATTCCCCGCCTTTTGCCTGGCACCTTTATTAAACAATGGCGTAACATTAGCCGCTTTCCAATCTTCCGGCACTTCCCCGGAATCCAGCGACGTTTGGAAAATAACCACCAAGGCCTCCACTATCACCTCCGCCATTTCTTTCAGAACCCTCGGATGCATTCCATCCGGTCCTGGGGACTTGTCCACAATCAGTCCCTCCAGTCTGTCGAGCACCGCCTCTCTAGTAACAATAATGTCATTGAGACCCTCCAGTCCTACCACCTTTCCATCGCTAACACCCGGCAAATTATTCACGTCTTCCTCCGTGAAGACCAAAGCAAAAAAGTTATTCAAGACCTCAGCCACTTCCCTATCCCCTACCACTAAGTCCCCCCTCTCATCCTCTAAGGGATCAACGTTCACCCTAGCCAGCCTCTTCCTTTTTATATGTTTATAAAAACTCTTGCTATCTTTTTTATATTAAGTGCTAGCCCAGCTTCATAGTTTCTCCTACCCTTCTTTGTCAAATCTTTGTCGACATTTAAACCTCTCCCAATCCTCTTCTCGCCCACTACTCTTAGCTACTCTAAATGCCCCCGCTTTTAATTTAACACTTTCCTTCACCTCCTTCGTTATCCACAGCTTATTACCTCTCCTCCTATGGTCCTTTTTAACCATCGGAATAAATTTCTGCTGAGCACCAAGAAAGATCTCCTTAAAGATCCTCCACTGCTCCTCAGCAGACCTACCTTCTAACGTGCTCCCCCAGTCAACATTCGCCAATTCTTCTCTCATCCTACTGTACTCCCCTCTGTTCAAACAAAGGACGCGTGTCCGGGAACCCACTTTCTCCTCCTCCATCTGCACCAGAAATTCCACCATACAATGATCACTCTCCCCAAGAGGATCCTTCACTGCAAGGTCCCTAATTCTACCCGCCTCATTACATAACACCAGATCCAAGATAGCTCGCTCCCTCGTCGGCTCCAACACGCACTGTTCAAGGAATCTATCCCGGCAGCATTCCAAGAACTCCTCCTCGAGCCCACCGCGTCCAACATGGGTCGGCCAATCAATATGTAGATTGAAATCTCCCATAATTACGGCCGTTCCATTCCTGCACGCCGCACTTATTTGCGCGTTAACAGCCCGCCCCTCCTCCAGATCATTATTCGGGGGCCTATAGACGACACCCACCAGCGTCTTCCTCCCTTTGCTGTTCCTAATCTCCACCCACAATGATTCCACGTTCTGCTCTTTGGTTCCTATATCATCCCTTGCTACCACCCTGATGCTATCCTTAATCAGCAGAGCTACACCCCCCCCCCCTTTTTCCTCCCGCCTATTCTTCCTAAACACTTGATACCCTTGGACATTCAGCTCCTAGTCCCTGTCACCATGCAGCCACGTCTCTGTAATGGCCACCAGATCATATCCATTTGTGCTGATCTGCGCCACCAGCTCATCCACATTATTCCAAATGCTTTGTGCATTCAGATAAAGCGCCTTCATCCCAGCCTTCACCTGGACCCTATTTGCCAGAACGCCACCAACCAAACTCATGCCCCCTACTCCCTTTATTATTGGGACATCCTCGGCCTCTTCCCTTACCTGTACCCTCTCCTTAACTTTAGACCCCGTAATGTCACCTACCTTCGCACCCTCCCCCCCTAAATTAGTTTAAAGCCCTGTCTACAGTCCTATTTACACGATTCGCCAGTACTCTGGTCCCAGCAAGGTTCAGACCAACCCCATCCTGCCCAAACAGGTCCCACCTACCCCAATACTGATGCCAGTGCCCCATAAATTCAAACCCATTCCTCCCACACCAATCCCTGAGCTACCCATTCACTTCCTTAATCTTATCAGCCTTACGCCCGTCTGCACTTGGTTCAGGCAGTAGCCCAGAGATAACCACCTTGTCGGTTCTACTTTTTAATTCCATTCCCAGCTTTTCATGCTCCCTCTCCAGATCCTCAGTTCGCATTTTGCCTACGTCGTTGGCACCCACATGTACCACAACGACCGGATTCACACCCTCCCACTCCAGGTTCCTCTGCAGCCCAGCTGCGACATCCCAGACCCGAGCACCAGGCAGACAACACACCCTTCTGTGCACTTTGTCATTGTGACAAAGGACAGTGTCAATACCCTTCACCCCACTATCCCCAATTACTACTACGTTCCTTTTCACCTTCTCTTTGCCTATGTCCTGCTACATCACTGTACCGTGTGCAGTTTGCTCACCAACTCACCTCCCTCGTTCTCATCCAGACTGGAAGCAAGAACCTCAAACCTGTTACGCAGATTGAGAGGCTGAGGCATCCGCTCCCCACCCCCCTTCCTCCGCTCAGCAGCCCCCTCTTGTTCCTGACCGTTAGAGTTAGCCGGGGAGGGGGGTGGGGGGGAAAGAGTGAGAGAGAGAGAGATGTGGATGTCACTTGCACCCCATTGACAATGGCACCCTCTCTCCCCCTGATGAGCCTCAGTGTCTGTAGCTCAGAGGCCAGCTCATCTACCTTGAGCTGGAGCTCCTCCAGCAACCTGCACTTACTGCAGACATGGTCACTGGGAAGGATCCTGGGGTCCACCAGCTCCCACATCATGCAGAAACAACACATCACATGCCCCTCCATTATTCACTGTAGTAATATTGAAAATTTCCACACGAACTTACCTGGCCCTTTTTCCCCCAAGCCCTTTTGCTCCTAAGCCCTAATAGCTCACTCTGCTTCCCGCTCCTACGCTGCCCGCTGTCTACACCAGGCCTCCTTTTAAAACCTGGCACTGTTTTAAAGCCTGCTCCCCCACAACTCCCTGCTATCCACTCCCTTAGAATTC
The DNA here is from genome assembly GCF_965287045.1 of Carcharhinus amblyrhynchos. Classification (NCBI taxonomy): domain Eukaryota; kingdom Metazoa; phylum Chordata; class Chondrichthyes; order Carcharhiniformes; family Carcharhinidae; genus Carcharhinus; species Carcharhinus amblyrhynchos. The sequence goes on from NC_137325.1 coordinate 32,400,513, forward strand.
TTAAAGCGGTAAATACAAAAAGCCCACAAAAATGCTTTTAAATGATTTAAACAGTTCTACAAGGCAAGTTCTTACTACAAAAGTGCTTTAAACTTATTTAAACAGGTTTTTAAACAGGCAATTTCTTATCTGTCTCTCTGCTCCTTCACTCAGTTTCCCCAGAACCAAGTTTTAACCTCCAAACAACTTCTACACATGGTCTAATGATGGTTTCTAAGTTTCTAGATTTGATCAAACGTCCTTTCCTCTATTACAGAGCCGATTGGCTTCTCACAAGAAACAATGTTACACAATTACCACCTGCAGATTCACTAATAGCAATGGATATGTTTTCAAGTATTGGATGATGACATCTTTGTGTTTACCAAGATCCAAAGTGCTGATTTTAGAGCCACCTTTCACAGGTTAGGTGTAAAGTTCAAAATTACATTCATTTCATTAATTAGTTCATGCCCAGAATTCTCCTACCCCGCCCCACATGGGATTCTCCGGTCCCGCTGCAGTGAATGGAGTTTTGGTTGAGCACCAAATTCTCCATTCTCGCTGGAAGTGGTGACGGGTTAAACAAAATCAGAGAATCATGGCCATCTCTTCTTGAAAGAAAATCGATCATTCTCATAATTCAATTTCTTCAACTTCTGGAAGACAAGGACTAACAAAGTTCTTAGTTAGCTTACTTATTTAACTTTTACAAGAGATTACATGTACACAGTGAGTTTGATGGATAGTCTCTTTGTGTTGTTTGATTCCACGACTTACACTGGTGTTTTAAGAATGCTACCAGCATTTCACCAAGTGACCATCTGCTCTCCAAAGTGAGCATCAGCAATCTTATCACTATGCAAAGTTTCTTCATTCAACATACATACTATAGACAAAGTCACAGATTTTCTCTCACTAGCCCATAACATGGACGCCAATAATGGCACCTCACTGCTAAATTTCATAAAAGAATGAATTGTTCACTCCACACAAAGCAAACTGAGAAGTTTCCTGGTCTGTAAGGCTCCATGTTGCATCAGGTAAGGCTTTCCCCAACCAAGCTCTGCTCATGGAATTTGCACCAATATTCTGTGAACAAAAATATTTGTATATATAAAAAACTCAAAAGAAGTTGTTCCACACATCAGGGATTTCTACTGACTGTATCAAAAGAAATGAGAATGATGTCTTAGGAAGATGATTGTGTATTTTCAGCTCATGTTAGTTTGTCCAGACAATGTCCATCACATCACCTGACCAAATTACTCACTCATTTAAAGAGGACACAAACTTGCATTTTAGGACTGTGACACACTTTGAAAGAGTGCTCCAAAATTGCTGTTATTTACTTTGAACAATACCTTGCTTACCTAACAGGGTCAATAACCCAACACAGGCTGGTAATTGAACCAGAAACCCTCATTCTCAGGATGCAGGCATGGCTGGAAAGGCAACCATTTATTGGCTATCCCTAGTTGTTGTGTACAATGAAATAGATTTCTAGGCCACTTCAAAGGACAGTTAAGAACCAACCACTGGAGCCACACACTAGCCAGACTAACTTTCCTTCCAGAAAGGACACCAGCAAACCAGTTGGATTTTTGCAGCAGCTTTGTTTCCCAGGGCAGAATTTTATGGCGCTGGTGAGTTTGCAGCTACCAGAACTTGGAAAATTCCCTGGGTGATCTTCCCATCATCCTCATTTGCCCACCCCAGACCTGTTTTCAATTTTACTTGGGATAGGTGAGACCAAGGGCAGCACTACATGTGTCACAATTGAGACCCTTGGTCAATTTTGAGGTTGGTGGGTGGAGTTAGGGTGGGGGATGGGGAGGAGGAGATCATCATGTCTCTTATCCATGCCTCAGGTCAGAAAGAGAGATTTGGGCATCTCCCTCAAGAGTCCCTTTCCCACATCATCCCCTACCCCTTTTGTAAAGAGGCTACGTCTTCTAAAGTGCCATCATATTAAAATGGACAAACCATGTCAGGAAGTATTTTAAGTGGTATACAGGAATCTGCACACCCAGGAGAGGTGGTGTAGAAAGCAGCTAGCGCTGCAGTACTTGCTGCAGTTTCCTTTTCTGCCTGGGATATCAAACCATAAATTGTTTGATTGCACTCAGCAGTAGGCTAAAATACACAACTGCAGGCTTGGAAAACAAAAGAATACACATACACATTTGCAAAATGTGTTTCATCAGATGAAGAACGAACAAAGTTGTATAAGAAGCAGTACGGTTTGAACACTTGTCTCTGCAAATCCCTGCAGGTCTCACAGCAGTTAGAAATAAGTAGCTTTTTGATAAGAATCAGAGGGACAATTTCAAAATAAAAAAAATACACACAGCAAGCAAATATTCCATCATATCACAGTATTCCTTGTAATTCTGCTCTAGTACAGTGTCTGGTGCAGTTACTTTAGAAAAGACAGCATTAGTCATAGCGGCAGAAGTCAGTCCTAAAAACAACAAGCTGAAAACTAATGCAGAATTCAACCTTTAATTTAGAACATTAACAGCATTGCTTGAGGAAAAAGGCTAATGTTGGCTGTACTAATCAAGCTTTCTCCTGCATGTTATTGAGCTTGAGTGCTGTTGGAACTGCACACTCATTGAGACAATTGGAGAGTGTTCCATCACACTCCCAACTTGTGCCTTGTAGGTGGTGGACAGTCTTTGGGAGTCAGGAGATAAGTCATTCAGTACAGAATTCCCAGCATTTGATTTAGTCTTGTGGCCACAGTATTTATGTAGCTAGTTCAGTTATATTTCTGATCAATAGTAATTGCCTAGCATGTTGACGGTAAGTGAGAGGGCAGGGTTTGTGTGACAGAAATGCCATTAAATGTCACAGGAAGGTGGTCAGATTCTCTCTTGCTGGAAATAGGGTCACTGCCCAGCCCTAACATGGCAATTTACTATTTGCAACAGACGTCAATCCAATTAGGGCCAAATTCTCCAGCCATCTCCAGTGGGAAAAGTGTGAGAATGCAGCTGGGTGGGCTGGTGCAATCCAGACTGCAATTCACCCACACCTAATCATTTTTTGAAGCTTGGGGAGATTAACACCAAAGAGATGTGCAAACCAAAAGATCTCAAAGTTATGAAGATTCTCCTCCCCACAGACATCCTGAACCCCTTCCTACCCAAAGGAACACCCCTACCCCTTGACACTGGCGGGGCAACCTGGCCTCCATCACCAAATGTCCAGCTCTCCCCTACTCCAGTGCAGCAGAGAAGGAAACTCACTGCACAAGTGAAAAAGCATGGAAGCTGTCGTGTGGTTTTAAACAAGTGTTTGTTTTTCTAAAGGGTGTGATTCCAGGCAGTATCTGGCAAATTTAAAAAGGAATGCCCTGCTGTATGGCTGATGGCATTTCAAAAAAAATACAAAATGTCAACAGTCTCCAGGGTAAAAAGGAAAATACTGGGAAGACAGTAAAAAAAAATGCTGAGCAGTTTCAAGTTGCTAATTCCTGCAAGAGAATGGTGGATCAATTAGGTACCATGAATCCTTTCAATTAAGAAAATAAACATGGGAGTTCCTTTGCAGAGGGGTTTCAGTGCTTTGCGCATGTGAATCAAACTGCAGGCAAACTGCTCATGCCAGTTTTTCTTCAGTACAACAGGGAGAAAAATTTTCAATTTGCTCTGGAGCTTGGTTCATCCAGCAAAGCCAGGAACCAAAACTTATGATGACTTGACAAAGATCCTTAAACAGCATAATTCCCCAAAGCCATTGATAATCTTAAAACGGTTCCTCCGGTGGAACCTGAACCAAGTGGAAGGCAAAAAACATTGCTCACTTTGTAGAACCTTAAAAAGGCTGGCACAACAGTGTGAGTTTGGAGACCCATAAGATACTCTTGGAGCTCATCTAGTTTATGGAGCCCAAAATGAGGCTATCCAAAAAAGACTGCTTATTGAGCATGCTTTGATCTTAAAGACAGCAATAGAAATCACAGTCTTGATGGAATGGCTGCTAAAAGAACCTTCACAATTTTGTGCAGGAATGAAGGTCCACAAATTGGGTACTACCCATAAGAAATCAAAACAGCAACAAGCATGTCACAGATGTGTCAAAATGAACCAGTAAGTGAACACCAGAGCAAAGATAGCCAATGCAAGAATTTTGGCGAAATGGGTCACATTGCAAAAGCTTGTGGGCCAGACCAACTCCCCTCAAGATGAATATTCAGAAGGATCTGGGTACCTTCAAGAAGAAAAAGTTGCATTCTATAAAAAGAATTTACAACATGGAAAAGAATTATGACCAAGAAAAGAATGTCCAGAAATATGATGGAGAACTCCAACAGAATGTCTCATCTTTAAAGGGTGAATTACATAATTTTGGAATCACCCAGAAGCCAAGTGGACAACCTATTAGAATGTAGTATCCTTAATTCCTGAGACTACATACCTACAAAAATTGAAGCTTCTTCCTTTAAAACCAACTAATGCGATTTAAAAGATATAGACGTAACAGGTTGTGCCATTAAAAGGTTACATCTTGGTGAATGTAGAGTTGAGTAAACAAACAAAGGAGTTGCCCTCCATGTGGTCACTTTTTAGCTCTATTTGGGAGACTGTGATTGGAGAAGATAAAGCTTAACTAGAGTGCTGTCAACAGGTTGATTGATGCCAAAACAGACCTTCAGCACCTTCTGGATAAATAAGAGTGTATGTGAAGAGACACTGGGCTCAATAAAGGAAGCTTAAGTGAAACTCAGTATAAAGCCTAACAGTCAACCAAAAAAATCTGAAAGCAAAAGCAGTACTATATGTAATTTATCCCAAGATCAAAAAGTAATTTGCACGACTAATTAACACTGGTGTGTGCGAGCCAGTTACAAGAAGTGACTGGGCAACCCCCATTATACCCGTCATGAAACCAGATGGCTCAGTTTGTATTTGTTGTGATTTTAAAAGTACTGTAAAATCCAGCGTTGTGAAATACTCAAAATCCGCTTCTTTTAATGAAAAATTTCTTTGCTAGATTATCAGGTAAAAAGGAATTCAGCAAGACTGATCTTTCACAAGCATATTTACAGACGAACGTAGCTGCTGAACCAGGCTTACTATATAAAGTCTTTCTCATTATAAAAAAGATTACATTTGGAATAACATCTGCACTAACAGTATTCCAAAGATCTCTGGTGTACAATGTTGCCTGGATGATATTCTAATTACAGAGTCCCGTGAACAAAAGAACCTGAATAATTTAGAAGTAATATTGGAATGTCTTCACAGGACATGGACTGTGCACCAATAAAGAAAAGTGTGACTTTTTCCAGATGTCAATCCAGTATTTGGGGTCACATTATTGATAGTAAAAGCCCACATAAAGCACCTAAAAATGGAAACTGTTTTAGCAGCACCACGTCCAACGAATGTGACAGAACTGAGGCCCTTTCCAGGATTAGTAAATTATTATAGAAAATTTGTTCCAACTTAGCCATTGTTTCACACATAGTAAATTATGAAGTCATTAGACAGGGCAACATAACGTGAGAAAGCATACAAGGATGTCAAAGATGCTTTGCAGAAGTCTGAAGTATTGGTTCATTTTAATCTGAAGTTACCATTACTGCTTGCTTGCAACACCACTTTACGGAGTAGGAGCAGTAGTTTCATATATTATGCCTTAGGAGAAGAATAACCAACAGCTTTTGCTGACTAGTGCTGACTCTAACTATGCTTTGAACTGAGTATAATTTTTGACATACAAAAGTTTCATCACTATTTATATGATCATAATTTCATATTATTGAAAGATTGTTGACTCTTAACTACTATTTTTGAGCCATATAAAGGCATGCTGTTGTTAACTGCTAGCCAATTGCAAAGATGGTCACTGATCTTATCTATACACCCCTACAGCATCATCATGCTTATCGTTATCTATGGAGCAGATACCACTAACTAGTTTTGCTAATATTCTTTATTTTCTGATTGTACATCATTTACCTGTGACAGCTTCTCAAGTTATAAGACATACTAGAGATAATCCCACGCTCAGAAAGGTGATGGAAATGGTATTGCAAGGAATGATAGCTGGAAATTACCATCCACATCCTGACTTGAAACCATATGCGTCAAGAAAACATGTGTTGACCATCCAAGGCAGGTGCTTATTGTGGGGAATAAGCACTAGGAAGAGTGACTGTTCCTCCTCGTCTGCATGGAAGATTTCTTGAACAGCTACATGAAGGGCATCCTGGTATAGTCCACATGAAGGATATAATATGTAGTTATTTTTGACGACCAGGTCTGGATGCTCAGATTGAAGAAAACATGCAACAATGTCAAACAAGAAATACACCACAGTTGTCTTCTTTACACTTTAAATTCCACAATAACAATTTCATGTAGATTTTGCTGCTCCATTTGAGGCTTACATGTTCCTAGTCATCATTGATGCACATTCAATGGCCAAAAGCTAGTATCATGAGATCCACTACATCTCAACAAACCATTGAAAAACTTGGTTAAATTTTTGCAAGATTTGGTAAACCGGAACAAATTGTTCCTAATAGTTCACAGTTTACTTCACAAGCATTTGAAAATTAATCACAAAGTAAATGGTATTCAGTGTATAAAATTCACATTGTATCATCCAATCAATGAACTAGCTGTTTGTTTCAAGGATTGTATGAATCCTTCTTTAAAGACTTCAAAAGAGGAGAAGGTTCATTACTATATTGTGTGAAAAGCTTTTTGCCATCTTATAGAAACACTTTCATGCGACTACTCAAAGTTCACCTACATTACTACTCTTAAAGAGAAAGTTGAGAACTACATTTGATTTGTTATTACCTCCAAAAACTTCAGAGATAGTAGGATGTCAACAATCTTAAGTTGTTGGGCAACGTGTGAGGGCAAAACAACACTCATGTCAACAAGAAAATCAAGCATTAGTATGTAATTAAAGCCATTCTTTAAGCAAACAGATCCAATTTCTTACATGGTTCAAACTGGAGATGAAATAGTTTGGTGACGCCATGCTGATCAATTGTTGTCATCTCAAAATGATTTTTCTGAATCATCTCCAGAACACAACTTCTTTAGTCCCAAGTGTGGTGAATATACTACTGTGTGAAGGCTTAGTTGAATCTGAGTTTCCTGATGATTGTGTCTTAGCTACTATACCACAAGAGAATGACTGGGTACGGAGAGTGCACTGGAGGAATATAGAGAGAGTAGGAGGGAGCTAAAAAGGGGAATTAGAAGGGCGAAGAGAGGGCATGAAATGGCTTTGGCTGGTAGGATTAAGGAAAATCCGAAGGCATTTTATTCCTATATTAGGAGCAAGAGAGTAGTTAGAGGGAAAATTGGTCCTCTTAGGGACAAAAGTGGGGAGATATGTATTGAGTCGGAGGGAATGGGGGAGCTCCTGAATGAATACTTTGCATCGGTATTCACGAAGGAGAGGGGTTCGGAATCGTGCGGTCTGTTAGAGGGAGCTGAGGATCAGCTGCAGGAAATATCTATTACGAGGGAGGAAGTGCTAGGGCTTTTAGGTAGCGTAAGGACGGATAAAGCTCCGGGGCCTGATGGTATTTATCCCAGGCTGCTTAGGGAGGTGAAAGATGAAATTGCTGGGCCTCTGGCGCAAATCTTTGTCTCTTCTTTGGACACAGGTGAGGTCCCAGAAGACTGGAGGGTAGCAAATGTGGTACCACTGTTCAAAAAAGGTAGCAGGGATAACCCTGGAAATTATAGGCCGGTGAGTTTGACATCGGTGGTAGGGAAATTAATGGAAAAAGTACTTAGGGGTAGGATGTATGAGCATTTGGAGTGTTGCGGTCTGATTGGGGATACGCGACATGTCTTTGTTAGAGGGAGGTCTTGCCTTACGAATCTGGTGGAATTCTTTGAGGAGGTGACAAAAACGGTTGACGATGGGAGAGCCGTTGATGTCATCTATATGGATTTCAGTAAGGCGTTTGACAAAGTCCCTCATGGTAGGCTGGTAGAAAAGGTTAAGGCGCATGGGATACGAGGTCAGGTAGCTAGGTGGATTGAGAACTGGCTGGGTAATAGGAGACAGAGGGTAGTTGTGGAGGGGACTTTGTCCGGCTGGAGGCCAGTGACCAGTGGTGTGCCGCGCCGCAGGGCTCAGTACTGGGACCTCTCCTCTTTGTAGTCTACATAAATGACTTGGAAGAGAGCGTAGGTGGTGTGACCAGCAAGTTTGCTGATGACACCAAGATGGCAGGGTTGGCGGGTACCGAAGTGGATTGTGAGGTGATACAACAGGATATAGATAGGTTGATGCATTGGGCAGATAGGTGGCAGATGGAATTTAATCCTGACAAATGCGAGGTGATGCATTTTGGAAGGAATAATGTAGAGAGGAGCTATGTGATTAAAGGTAGACAAATTAGGAGTATAGAAACACAGAGGGACCTGGGAGTGCAGGTTCACAAATCCATGAAGGTTGCGACACAAGTGGAGAAGGTTGTCAGGAAGGCTTATGGAATGCTAGCCTTTATAGGAAGGGGTATAGAGTTTAAAAGCTGCCGTCTAATGCTTCAGTTGTATAGAACTTTGGTTAGACCGCATTTGGAGTACTGCGTCCAGTTCTGGTCACCTTACTACCGGAAGGACGTGGAGGCTCTGGAAAGGGTGCAGAGGAGGTTTACCAGGATGTTGCCTGGCATGGAGGGGCTGGGTTACGAGGAAAGGTTGGAGAAACTGGGACTGTTCTCCTTGGAAAGACGGAGATTGAGGGGGGACACGATAGAGGTATATAAGATACTGAAGGGAATAGACAGAGTCAATAGTGAGAGACTGCTCCCTAGATTGGTTACAAATACAAGAGGACATGATTTAAGGGTGAGGGGGGAGAGGTATAATTTGGATATGAGAGGAAGGTTTTTACGCAGAGAGTTGTGGGGGTATGGAACGCGCTACCGAGTAGGGTGGTGGAGGCGGGAACGTTGGACTCGTTTAAGGTTCAGTTAGATAGGCACATGAGTGAAATGAGGATGGAGGGTTATGGTAGGGGTTATTAAATAAGGGTTAGAACCTCGGGAGACACCGGAAAGGCAGGCTTGTGATTAACGTTTTTGTCTTTTATTCCGCAGGTGGAGGTCCACCTCGTTGTCAAACGTGGGACATGCACACGGTGGGTCGTGCGTGGGCTACTCTTGGAGGTTCCGGGAGTGGCCTAGTACTTCGTGTCGGTGTGTGTGCTTGATCCTGGACCGGTAGAGCCGCGACAGCTCGGTGACTAGCACTGCTAGCTGTGCAGATACATGGATTTGGGCCTGTGTCTGTGGGAGTTTGTGCATTCTCCCTGTGGATGCGTGGGTTTCCTCCGGGCGCTCCAGTTTCCTCCCATACCCCAAAGATGTGCTCTTAGGCTGATTGGTTTTACCAAATTGACACTATTCTCCCCTGAATCTGGCTAAGTCAGGGGTTCTATTCGTAGACACGCAGGGTAGAATAGGTGTAGGGTGATGCGGCGGCGCGGGCTTGTTGGGCTGAAGGGCCTGTTTCCCGTGCTGGGTTGTTCTTTGTTCTTTGATGCAGAATTAATTCCAAGAGAAGTGTCAATTGAAATTCAAAATCATACTTATAGGTCAAAAACAGCCAAATTCCAGAATATCATATACAACTAAGAGAAACAGACGTCTTCATGGTCGACTTTCCCATTGACCGTGTATAATGATTAATCGTGCATAATACTGTGTCTGGACTACTACTGATCTGATGTATAATGTTGTCATAAGCATGGCAGGGGGAGGAAGGATGTTATCTATTTAAATAGTTGCATGATTGCTTTAAGAGCCAGTCACATGATTTGATAATGTCACTGCAGTGTTTCACAGGCTCCAGTTTAGTTTAATTTTCAACTTTTAACAGGTAACAATCCCTGCAATAAATTTGTTATTGTTATTTTAAATCTACTTGTGAAATCACATCTTCTTCTTTTTTGCTTATAACTCTCAATCCCCAACATAGCTAGGATATTGTTTGCATATTTAAATTCTGATTTAAATATACTAATTAATTTCACATGCCTACTGGGCATCAACCAGGCTTTGTTGCCATGGGCCTGGGGCAAGGCTGGAAAATCACCCCCTAAATATTGTTCGAGCCCTGTTGCATGTAGAATTATAAATGAAATATAACACAGTCAAATCATTAGTGAACATCTCTCCCTATTGACCTCATGATGGAGGAAAGGTCATTATTGATAAAGCAACTCCAGATGATGTTTGGGCCTTGGCCACTGCTCTTGCTGTGATGTCCTAGGCTGAGATGATGGAACCCAAACCAAACATTGGTAAGTTATTACTAAGTTCTGCTTAATAGCATGATTGATGACACCTTTCATCACTTGGATAATGATTGAAAGTGAAATGATGGCTGGATTAAATTTGTCCCAATTTTTGTGGACAGGACATACCAGGCCAATTTTCGCAATGTTGGGTCATAACAGTGTTGTAATTGTACTGGAACAGAGAGGCTTTGCCATTTCAGGAGAACAATTCTTGTGTGACACCCTTACTAGTCTGCAAAGAAAGGTATTTGCTTATGGTTTTAAAAAGGCATCATCTTTAGCAAAGCACTGACATTGAAAACCTCTAACTTCATTCGCTGCTGGGATTCTCCAGAGCCACCAAAAGTAATGGAGTTTTGACTGGAATGCCAAATTTTTCATTCTCACTTGCAGCATGGCAGACACAGATGAGATCAGAGAATCCTGCCCAATGTTTGTGAAACATTCAGAGCAGTGAAATAGGCAATTGCATCATGAAAATATTAACAGCAGAAATGATGCAGTGCATCAAAAATTAACTTCAGTGGAAATTAAAAAAAAAACAGGAGTGATTTTATAAAAGGACCGACTTGAAATCATCCATTTTACATGAAAACACAAATTCAAGATCTTTTCCCAGTAACTCCCCAAACAGGAACACAGCATCATCACTAAATATTTCCAATGCCTGTAATGCTGTTTTATTTGTGTCTTTGTAACATTCCATCTTTAGGCAGCTCTGCCAGTTCTACACTCACATTAGAGTGAGGAATAAAATTGCAAAATGGTAGCCCATATAAGCCAATCCCATTCCTGGCAACTGGCCTGCGACTGCATCAGATACTGAATGTGACCCTCCACAACTTAGACCATAAGACATAGAAGCAGAATTAAGCCACTCAGCCCATGAAGTTTGCTCTGCCATTCAATCATGGCTGATATTTTTCTCATCCCCATTCTCCTGCCTTTTCCCCATAACCTCTGACCCCTTGTAAAGAACCTATCTCTCTGTCTTAAACATAAGAACATAAAAAATAGGAGCAGGAGTAGGCCATCTAGCCCTTCGAGCCTGCCCTGTCATTCAACAAGATCATGGCTGATCTGTCGTGGCTCAGTTCCACATTCCCGCCCTCTCCCCATAACCCTTAATCCCCTCTCTTATCAAAAACCCATCAACCTGTGTCTTAAAAATATTTAGCGAGGTAGCCTCCACCACGTCAACGGGCAGAGAATTCCAGAGATTCACCACCCTTTGAGTGAAGAAGTTCTTCCTCAACTCTGTTCTAAACTGCCCCCCCCTTTATCTTGAGGCTGTGCCCCCTAGTCCTACTGTCCTTTCTGAGCAGGAAGAGTCTCTCCACCTCTATCCTATCCATCCCATTCATCATCTTATATGTCTCAATGAGATCTCCCCTCATTCTTCTAAACTCTAACGAGTACAAGCCTAGTTTATTCAGCCTCTCCTCATAGCTCAACCCCCTCAGCTCTGGTATCAGCCTAGTAAACCTCCTCTGCACTCCCTCCAAGGCCAAAATATCCTTGCGTAAGTACGGCACCCAAAACGGCACACAGTACTCCAGCTGCGGCCTCACCAATGCCCTATACAGCCGCAGCAAGACCTCCCTACTTTTATATTCAATCCCCCTCGCTATGAAGGCCAGCATCCCTTTCGCCTTCCTGACCACCTGCTGCACCTGCAAGCTGGGTTTTTGCGACTCATGCACAAGGACCCCGAGGTCCCTCTGCACCGTCGCCTGCTGCAGTTTTTCGCCACATAAGTAGTAATCCTTCCTACCATTATTCCTACCAAAGTGGACCACCTCGCACTTGCCAACATTAAATTCCATTTGCCATTTCCTGGCCCATTCGCCCAGCCTATCTAGATCCTTCTGCAGACTCTCCACACCCTCCGCGCAATTTGCTATTCCCCCAATCTTGGTGTCATCAGCAAATTTCGACACCATACACTCGGTTCCCTCCTCCAGATCATCTATATAAATGGTAAATAGCTGAGGCCCCAGCACCGACCCCTGGGGCACTCCAACCGCCAATCCGAATAGCACCCACTGACCCCCACTCTCTGCCTCCTATTTGACAACCAATCCTCTATCCACGCTAACACCCTACCCCCAACTCCATGTCCCCTGACCTTCTGCAATAACCTCTTGTGAGGTACCTTGTCAAACACCTTCTGAAAATCCAGAAAGACCACATCCACCGGCTCTCATTTATCCACCGCCCTAGGCACATCCTCATAGAACTCCAGTAAATTTGTCAGACACGACTTCCCTTTAACGAAACCGTGCTGCGTCTGCTCTATCAAGCAATTCCCCTTAAGATGCCTCGCTATTTCCTCCTTGATGACGGATTCTAACATTTTACCTACAACAGACGTTAAACTAACCGGCTTATAATTCCCTGCCTTTTGCCTGGCACCCTTCTTAAACAACGGCGTAACATTAGCCGTTTTCCAATCTTCCGGCACTTTCCCGGAATCCAGCGACGTCTGGAAAATAACCACCAAGGCATCCACTATCACCTCTGCCATTAAGGCACTCAATGACCTGGCCTCCACAGCCTTCTGTGGCAAACATTTCCACAGATTCACCATTCTCTGGCTGAAGAAATTCTGCCTCAACTCTGTTTTAAAGAATCCTCCCTTTGGTCTGAGGTTGTGCCCTCGGGTTCTGGTTTTTCCAATTGGTGGAAACATTCTTTCCATATCCACTCTATCCAGGCTTCACAGTATCCTATAAATTCCAATAAGATCCCCCCTCATCCATCTAAGCTCCAACGAGTACAGATTCAGAGACCTCAACCGTTCCTCATACGACAAGCTCTTCATTCCAGGGATCATTCCTGTGGACCTCCTACGGACCCTTTCCAAGGCCAGCACACGCTTCCTTAGATACGGGGCCCAAAACTGCTCAAAATACTCTAAATGCAGTCTGACTGAAGCATGAATGCTAACTTTGCATTTGCTTTCCTAACTGCCGAATGAATCTGCACATTAACCTTAAGAGAATCTTGAACAATGACTCCCAAATCCCTTTGTGTTTCTGATTTCCTAAGCATTTTCCCATTTAGAAAATAGTCTATGCTTCCATTCCTCCTTCCAAAGTGCATAAGCTCACGCTTTTCCACATTGTATTTCATCTGCCACTTCTTTGTCCACTCGCCTAACCTGCCCAGGTCCTTCTGCAGCCCCGCTGCTTCCTCAATACTATCTGTCCCTCTACATATTTTTGTACCATTTGCAAACTTAGCAACAGATCCTTCAGTACCTTCCTCCAAATCATTAATGTACATTTGGAAGAGATATGGTCCCAGCACTGACCCGAGGCATACCACTAGTCACAGGCTGCCATCTTGAAAAAGACCCCTTTTTCTCCACTCTCTGCCTTCGGCCAGTCAGCTAATCCTCTATCCATGCCACGATCTTACCCTTAACAGCTTGGGCACAAAACTTATTTAACAGTCTCCAATGCAGGACCTTGTCAAAGGCCTTCTGGAAATCTAAATAAATCATGTCTACTGATTCTCCTTTATCTAACTTCCTTGTTACCTCCTCAAAGCGCTCCAACAGATTTGTCAGACATGATCTCCCCTTGACAAAGCCGTGCTGACTCAGTCCTACTTTATCATGCACTTCCAAATACTCTGCAATCTCATCTTTAATAATGGACTCTGAAATCTTGCCAATGACCGAAGTCAGGTTAACCAGCCAATAATTTTCTGTTTGCTGCTTCCCTCTCTTTTTAAACAGTGGTGTTACACTCGATACTTTTCAGTCTCTGGTATCCTCCCTGCCTCCAATGATTTCTTAAAGATCACCACTAATGCCTCCACAATTTCCTCAGCTATCTCTTTTAGATCCTGGGGTGTAGTCCATCCGGTCCAGGTGACTTATCCACCTTCAGGCCTTTCAGTTTTCCCAGAACCTTATCCTTAAGGTGGCCACTACAGTCACTTGTGCCTCCTGTCTCTCCTGGAGCTCTGGCATCCAACTGGTGTCTTCCACTGTGAAGACTGATACAAAGCAACTATTCAGTTCCTCTACCATTCTTTGTTTCCTATTATTACTTCTCCAGCCTCATTTTCCAGTGGTCCAATAGCTAGTTTTGCCTCTCTCTTACTTTTTGTATTTTGAAAAAAAAAACTCTTCCTATCTTCTTTTACATTACTAGCTAGCTTATTCTCATATTTCATCTTCTCCCCCCTTATCGCTTTTTTAGTTGTCCTCTGCTCGCATTTAAAGGCTTCCCAATCCTCTGGCTTCCCACTAATCCTTGCCACTTTGTACGCTTTTTCTTCTGCATTTATGCTGTCCTTGACTTCTCTCATCAGCCATTGATACCTTAGCATGCTTCTGCCTCCTTGGGATGAATTGATGTTGTGCCTCCCAAATAACTCTCAAAAACTCCTGCCACTGCTGCCCCATTATCTTCCTTGCTAGGCTCCCTTTCCAATCAACTCCAGACACCTCCTCCCTCAGGTCTTTGTATATTATTTAATTGTAATACTGCTACATCTGACTCCAGCTTCTTCCTCTCAAACTGCAAAGTAAATTCTATCATATTGTAGTCACTGCTCCCTAATGATTCCTTCGCTTTAAGTTCCCTAATCAAGTTGGTCTCTTGACACATCACCAAATCCAGAATTGCCTGTTCCCCAATAGGTTCCCCAGTAAGTTGCTCCAAAAAAAAACTTAGATATTTCATAAATTCCTTTTCTTGGGATCCACTACCTACCTGATTTTCCCAGTCCATCTGCATATTGAAGTCTCCCATGATTACTGTAATATTGCCTTTTTTTAAACATGTGTTTTCCATTTCCTGAATTATTATCTGCCCCACATCCTGACAACTGCTGGAGGGCCTGTACATAACTCCCATCAGGATCTTTTCACCTCTGCGATTCGTCAATTCTACCCAAAAAGATTCTGTGCCTTCTGATCCTATATCACTTCCTGCTATCGATTTAACGTCATTCCTTACTAACAATGCAACCATGCCTCCCATGCCCATCTGCCTGTCCTTCCGATAGGACACATATCCTTGGATATTTAGAACCCAGCCTGATCCCTTTGCAGCCATGTCTCTGATGCCCACAACATTGCACCAGCCAACTTCAATGCGTGCAGCAAGCTCATTTACCTTGTTCTGTATACTGCACGCATTTAGGTACAACACCCTCAGCCCTGCATTGACTACCTCCCTTCTCATACTTGTCATCTTTTTTTGCTCTGCCTGACGTTAGATTCCAGCCGCCTTCTATATTCTCTGGTCTATTCCATGGTCTGGAAACTTTACTAACCTCTCCTGAGCCCTCAGCTCCATTAACCTGCACTTCAGACCACAACATCTCACCCGACCCAAACCTAGCAGTGGACTGCACAAAGTAGAAGACTATTCAGATAGTTTACTACAATTTTCCATTAATAAATAGCATTCCCTTCATTACAAATCCAAAAATCAAAAATATCAAATTTAGAGTTATTGCTGCCATTTTAGAAGGAAATTTAATGAAAACATTTATGCAGCCAGATAAATTGACTATTAACATTTCTCCTGAATAGTAATATTATCTAAAATATAACATACAGATAAAACATATTCGTGCAATTGTCACATTTCTCGAAAAGAAAGCTAACAAACTAACGTATTCAAAATTAAAACGAAGCCCTCAATTTGATGCTGCTGAGAGTAAAATATCGTATTCTAATCATATTTGCTTAAAACAGGTTAATTTCAAGCAAATCAGCACTCCTGACAATCCACCAGGGCCATTAATTTAGATATGAAGAGGATGAGCAGCCTGCAGCCAAGTGTTCTGCCAAACGCATACAGTGGTACAGCTAGAATGCAGTAAGCTCACAACCACATCTGTCACTCCAACTGACCCAAAAAAAGGAGAGAAGGAAACTATGTTGCATTAAAACGAAATGTTGAAGCATACATAGTCTAACTTTTATACATTTTAGTGACCATGGCTGTTTGGAAATGCATATACTACCTACCCTTCATTCCAACAATGGGAATTATAAGGGAAAATTCAGATATATACCATGAAAGTTCAAAGCTAGTGTGATTTGTACATGCATATATGGCACAACACATCCTTGAGCAGCCCCAAATGTGTAATCTGATCATAACAATTTCTCCATCATATCACAACAAATCACATTCTAATCAGCTTCTTTAAAACAAGTGAACCTGAAGCGCACTGGTTACTTGTGGCCTTTAATTCCTGGCAATTTGGTCCTGTTTGTACCTATTTCCTGAATGTTTATTCTTAGCACTGTGCTTTAGGTAAATTGAAAACCAGAGAACCTGCATAACGTCAGCTACAGATGGGTTAAAATTAATGTGGATATATTGATTAAACCTTTACATGCAGCCCTTGAGGCTTCATGGCATACATCTATGTGGCCCACAAAGACAAAAAAGCTTGGATGCCCTCCTCTAGATGACCTGGTGACACAATATTGTGCACTACACCACTTACTGAGGAACCCAGCCCGATTGAATTTCACCTCAAAGTACTTTCCTGATCTCAGTGAAGTGCTTAGAGGTCAAGGGGATGCATTGCTTAGCCAAGAATGGGAAAGGCCAGCAAGAGATTTATCATGGTTAAAATGTAGTCTTCCCTAACAATTATTTGGTGGAGAAACTAATCTTAAGCTAAAGTTTAAGATATATTGCACAGGAGGCTAGTGAAAATACAAGTGAATAAATTGTCCTTAACAAAGCACAGTTCATCTAGAATTTCACAAGGGAAGAAATACAATGGAATAGATGTTCCTCCTAGAGGTATTTAGTAACTTTAGTGCAAGGCTATTGGGAATTTCATTTTCTAATGCTAGCATGTGCCAAGTGCAGGGTTCTCTATCCACACTGTTTCCCTTTTCTACCTCCCACCTCTCACTCAACTTACTCCCCCAAAATGGTGATTTCATTGCAGCAAACCCTGTTATGCCTACAACTTTAGGAAGAATGTCACAGTCATGGTAAGGGTACAGAAGACAGTTATGAGAGAGACTAGAGTTTGGTGACTGATGAACAGTTATAGAGAAAGGTCATTAAGTCGAAATATTCATCCTGTTTCTCTAGCTATGCTGCATATTTCCAGCATATTGTGTTTTTATTCCAGATTCATAGTATCTGTGGTATTTTGCTTTCTGGAGATTAGTATCTCTTCATCAGAGCACTGAAGTTTAAATGACAATCTAGTAGGGGTGTTCAAAATTCTAGCTAATGGTGATAAGTTAAACAGAGGGAAACTATTTCCATTGGTTTGTAAGTCTATAAATTAAGGCCAAAGATTTATCTTCACCAATATAATGAAATCAGAATGAGATCAGAATCCTCACTTAGAGGATTATCAGAACTTTGAATATCTTGCCAGAAACAATGGGGAAGAAAATCCATAATATGATGCTTCAAAAGGAAGTAAATACATATTTCAAAATAACTATTTGAAAGAGAACAGGACAAGGGCAGAGGAATGCTCTTTCAAAGAGTGTCACAGATACCATGAGCAAATGACATCCTTTACATGGAAAATTTCTATGTTGCATTCCAGAAAGCATAAGTTAGCCAAATAATGACCTTTAACATACATTTTAAGCAAAAGAATTTTAAAAAATCTTTGCACCAGTTAAACTCAGGACTAACGTGAATGTGCCTCACTCTATATGAAACAATGCAAAGGCCAGCCTACAATAGCAAGGGAGGAAATGCAATCAGACAACCTCAGTATACCATCAGGATGTTACTCGACAAAAAAGATGGGATGACATGAGTAAAATTTACATGTACATTTATTCAGGTAAAGTTCCTTGAAAGATCTTTCCATTTAGATCCTTTCACTTGCTCTTCCCCCATGATTCTGCATATTATTCTCATCAAGTATACATCGAATTTCCTTTAGAAAAGTTATTATTGAATGTTTCCACAACTCCCTCTCACCGCCATCATAAGGCATTGCATTCCAGATTGTAATAACTCAATGCATTAAAAAAGTTAATGAGTCAATGACAAATTAACATCTTCAAATATAGCTATCAATTGCATTTTTCTCCCTATATCAGTTCTTCAATACAATTTACTTTTATTCTTGAATAATACTTTTATTCTTGTCTGCTGTTTCCTCAAACAACAGAGAGATTTCAGTTTCTCATAACAAATCATTCACTGTCAGATTCTATTTTCATCTTGGTCCAGAATCTCAAGGTTTGCTTGCCTATCTACCTATGTAACACAGTAACAAACTAGCAAGGTGAACTTCATTTCGCCTTCCTGTAAATTAACCCTGGTAATTAGGAAGACAATCTTGTTTACGTAGAATATGCACATTGACAAGAATTGATCAGGTATATTCTGTATCATGCCCCTGAAATGGTAGCATTAATGCAACTGCTAAACCATCCAACAAACTGCACAATATCTTTAAGAAAATTAAGATATTACTTGCCAATTCAAAAAAAGTGTAAACTTAAAAAAACCCTACATTTAATAAAGATAGTCAACAACAGAAGGAATTTGGCAAATGTCTGCCTTTTCATTCTATAGAAAGGCTTGTTTGTTGCTTATTCCAGTTTTCAGGATATTGCATGTGCTACAATTTCTCACAAAGACAATAATACATTCACTATTACTTCAAAAATTAAAAATAATGGGGGAAAATAATTAGAAAACACAACTGAGACAAGCTGCATCAGCAATAAGTTAGATGAAAACCAACCAGCTTGTCACGTTCAGGCTAATTACTCTCTTGAAACATGCAATAGCCCACTTAAGCTTCCCAAGAGACTACTCCCCCTAAGTGTAAACTGTCATAAAGAAATACATCGAGATAGTCAGCCCTGAGACTCTTAAAAGCTTGTGAGCAGCAGAGACCGCCTCTTACAAGCCCCCAATCCAGGCATTGAGATTCAAAAGGTCGTTCCTTCCGATTCCATCTCATCACCTTAAAAGCATTCTTGTGTTTCTGCATAGTTGAATAGCTTGGGGGGGGGGGGGGGGGGGGATGAGGGATTAAAAATGAGTAATGTTGACAGAAGATGCCAGATTTGCAACAACAACTTTGCATTTTCTCAAGGTTCCAAACATCAGTTAACTGTCGACAAGGCCTATAGACACAGAGAAGCTACCTGCTTCGAATCGTCTTAGTACGGTGCATGTATTATTTATTGCATTATAATTACAGGAGAGCCGAGATTTGATTAAAAATTGTAGGAAGCATGTGACAGCTCCATCAGAAAATACCATATTGTAGGAAACTGCTATTTTAATCCGTTGCATAATACAAATGCTTCAATATTTTACAATTACGGTATCAACGCCCACAATCGCCTCCCGGTTATCCTTGTTTTGGGAACGGCTCGAGACAAACCTTAATAAATGCAGGAGGCTGAATAGGAAAGAAGAAACCAGCACGGCATCAACGAGCAAAGCTCTTGACACACAATCAGAACGCACACATTAAATCTCCCTTCAGATGTATTTTTTTGGGCAGTATTACCGATCACTTTTTAAAACACAAAAAAAGTTAATGCGAATGGATGCGGGAATAAAAAAAATATAATTACCTGCTGTGTGTTGTCTGCGGTGCTGTAGATGTATAAAAGAAGGAGGTTTGGGGGGCGGGAAGGAAGGGGGGGGGTGTGAGGAGGACGGGGGGGAGGGGGTGTGGGAACCGAGTGCCTCCCTGCTTTCCCTCAGCTTCTGTGCGCTCGCGCTCCCGGCTCGTGCCCGACTGATTGACAGTTCAGTCGCGCACGCCACACACTTCCTCTCCAGTCCAAATAAAGGCACGCGCTCTATTTGCTGCCTCCACCCCCCCCCAGCCCCCGCCCCGCCCCCGCCAGAACGCCCCAGCCAGAACGCCCCAGCGCGCGCGCTCTGCAGCAAGGAGGCGCGCCCTCTCCCCCTCCCCCCTCCCCATCCTTCCATCAACTGTCGCCGCGCGCGCATTCCCCAAATAAGGACAAGGCAGAGCCGCTGCTGTCCACTGTGGAGCGGCGGCTTATATGAGCAGGCGTTCCTGGTTGTATACTTTAAGCACGTCGCATTTACCTTTATTTTCTTCGGAAAAAAAACCGTACGCTCTGGACCTTCCAACGCAGAAGGCGTTGTAATGGATATGAGATTCACTGAATTGAGCTCAGCGAGCTGTGAACTTCCCGTGAGTCATCCCTGTACCATGGCGACAATTTTGGCTCCAAATGAAATTTTGATTTGCCCCAGGAGCCCAAAAGGTTGCTGAACTAATTCCCCAACAGCGAAATAAGATCCGCGCATGTTAAAAATCCATCACAGAATCATCCCTACGGTGCAGAAGGAGGCCAGTTGGCCCATTGAATGCACCAACAACAATCTACTCAGGCCCTATCCCGGTAAGCCCACATATTTACCCTGTAGTGCCCCTAAACTAAGGGGCAGTTTAGCATAGCCAATCAGCCTAACTTGCACATCTTTGGACTGGGGGAGGAAACCTAAGCACCCAGACGAAACCCATGG
This sequence comes from Carcharhinus amblyrhynchos, assembly GCF_965287045.1. NCBI lineage: Eukaryota > Metazoa > Chordata > Chondrichthyes > Carcharhiniformes > Carcharhinidae > Carcharhinus > Carcharhinus amblyrhynchos. The sequence continues at coordinate 32,421,290 of NC_137325.1, forward strand.
AGTCACAGGGACAACGTGCAAACTCCATATAGACAGTGACCCAAGCTGAGAATTGAACCTGGGTCTGTAGCGCCGTGAGGCAGCAGTGCTAACCACTGTGCTGCTGCCTATCCTGTATTAAACATTGTTTAAAAGTAATGTTTGTCTTGAAATACGTCACCAATTTGGATGTATGTCCAGTATTTTGCTTAATGTTTTCTAAAACAATATTCTGATTTTGACAATATAATTATGGTTACATGTCTAATCTAATGTATTTATTTTTGAGGCCTCCAGTGCCAGCAAGTGGATAATCTGAGTGTCAGTTAAGGCAGAATCCAATACTAAAACAGACCTGTCAAATTCAATGGACCTGATCTTGACACATAAGTGATTGTGAAGCCCACAGCTCGGAAAGTTGACCTCAGGTATAAAATGCATGTTGACTGTCAAATTGTTGATCCCCAAATGTTTGCTGTATGTATCCTGTCCCACTCACTCATTACCCCACCCATGCTGATTAATAATTACAATGATTCAAGCCATCCATCCCCTTCTCCCTTTAGCTTCAGAGACATTTTACCAGAGAGGGAGGAGAAAAAATAAGCAAAGTAGACAGAGAAGCATGATGGAAAAACATGGAGAGGTGACTAAAATCATGGTCACAATTTACAGTTGAAAGATTTTGTAAGAAGGATAGAAAAATGCTGGACAGAATGGTTGAAAGAAAGCTTTCCAAAAATAGGATGAAAGGGAACAGAGGGCAATGCCAGCGATGGTAGAAGGGGAATGTTTAAAAATAGGTCAGAGTCAGAGCTGAAGACAAGGATACAACACTGGAGGAGAAGCTTACAAACAAGGTTTGGGAAAGGTCATGGAGGGATTTGAAGGCGATGACAAGGATTTTAAATTCATTGCATTAGTGAACAGACACCAATGTAGGTACAATACTGAATTGGATGAATTGTTTAGGCAAATAGAGAAGATCAGTGGTTCTGTCCCAGCGTGGGTGGGAGCATGATACAGCAGGAGCTCTGCGTTCTCCTCAAATATATTTAGATCCTCATAATTACATTTCCATCCTGATGATGTAGCAAGCATAGAACGAGAAATGAGTCATCTCAATCACTGCTTCATCACTAGATATTGCATCCCAACTACATTTAAGATGAAAGGTAATAGTCTTTCCCTGACAGCTGCTTTAAGCAAACAAAGTTCCATCAGTCTTACGTGAGCTACTTAGGCTGCTCATTATCTTTACAGGCTACATGAAATCATGGCAAGAAGTAATATAGAGTTGATGTTGTAGATTTAATGCCCATATCTATTAGCATTGCAATAGGATAACTTCAATGCCATGGTTGGACCGAGGATTCTAAATTAAAGAATATTGGGGTTGAATTTACACTTCAGGTGCAAACAGGAAATTGTGCTGGAAAGTAATTTGCATAATTAATTTCTGTACTGTAGGGTTCTATGATTCATTAATCCCAAATTTAAAATCTTCCATCAATACAGAATTGTGCAGCATAACAGAAGATAATTGTTTCTTTTTACTTTTCATTAAGACATTTTAAAAATTAATTTTACAGGGTGTGAACGTCGCTGGCTATATCAGCATTTTATTGCCATCCCTTGTTACCTTTGAGAAGGTGGTGTTGAGTTGTCTTTTTTTAACCACTGTAGTCTCTGAGGTGTAGATGCATCCACAGAACTGTTAGGGAGGATGCTACAGAACAATGATTCAGGAATGGAACTGGACAGGCCATCTGGAATTGATCTAGGCAACATCGGCAAACTCAGCCCTGTCCTCTTTACTAACTTCTGGGGACTTCTGCCGAAGTTGGGAGAACTAGCCAACAGACTAGCCAAGCAGCAACCTAACACAGTTATTAAATTACACCTTACAGCTAATGTATCACACACCACCATCACCATCTCTGGATGTGTTCCAATGGCAGGGAGTTGGCTTGGGAGTCCTCATTGTTGACTCCAGAACCCCTGAATTCTCATAACATCGGCTCAAGCTTGGGAAGGGAAGCTCCTGTTGATTACCATCACCCACAACCACACCCCATGGTACACCCAACCATCACTATGATGGGGGAGCCCTGTATTCAATTCACTCCACAAAGGCACTGGATACTGCATATGTTTTGGACCTCGACAATATTCCGACAATAGTACTGAAGAGTGTGGCTTAGAGACAACTTCCAATACAGCTGCAACATTGGCATCTACCCAGCAATGTGGAAAATTGCCCAACTGTGTCCTCTGCGCAAAAAGCAGGACAATTCCAACTCATCCAATTCCTGGTCTATTTTCAATTATTTGAATTTTATTTGAATTTAACACTTGTCTTAGCATGAAAAGTGTTGTTTCTTGCACACTATACAGATAAAACATACCATACATAGAGACGGAAACGAGAGAGTGCAGAATGCTGTCATAGCTAGGGTGTAGAGAAAGATCAACTTGGAGTGTGGTAGGTCCATTCAAAAGTCTGATGGCAGCAGGGAAGAAGCTATTCTTGAGTCGGTTGGTATGTGACCTCAGACTTTTGTATCTTTTTCCCGACGGAAGAAGGTGGAAGAGAGAATGTCTGGAGTGGATGGGGTCCTTAGTTATGCTGGCTGCTTTGTCGAGGCAGCAGCAAGTGTAAACAGAGTCAATGAATGGGAGGCTGGCATGCGTAATAGATTGGGCTACATTCATAACCTTTTGTAGTTTCTTGCAGCCTTGGGAAGAATAGGAGCCATACCAAGCTTTGATACAACCAGAAAGAATGCTTTCTATCATGCATCTGTAAAAGTTGGTAAGAGTTGTGGCTGACATGCCAAATTTCCTTAGTCTTCTGCGAAAGTAGATCCATTGGTGGGCTTTCTTGACTGCATGTCAGCACTGGGGACTAGGACAGGTTTTTGCTGATCCAGACACCTGAAAGCTTGAAGCTTTTGACCTTTACTACTTTGTCCCATAGATATAGACAGGAACATGTTCTCCTTTTACGCTTCCTGATGTCAATGATGATCTCCTTCATTTTGTTGACATTGAGGGAGAGATTATTGTTGCCATACCAGTTCACCAGGTTCTCTATCTCATTCTCATATTCTATCTCATCATTGTTCGAGATCTGATGGAAGGGGTCATCAACAATGCTATCAATCCCCATTTCTTAGCAAGAACCTGTTCACCTACACTCAGTTTGGGTTCTGCCAAAGTCACTCAGCTCCTAACCTGATTCCAGCCTCAGCTCAAACATGGACAGAAGAGCCAAACTCCTGAGATGAAGTGGAAGTGATTTCATAAGAACATAAGAACATAAGAAATAGGAGCAGGAGTAGGCCATCTAGCCCTTCGAGCCTGCCCCGCCATTCAATAAGATCATGGCTGATCTGTCGTGGCTCAGTTCCACTTTCCCGCCCTCTCCCCATAACCCTCAATCCCTTCTCTTATCAAAAACCCATCAACCCGCTTCTTAAAAATATTTAGCGAGGCAGCCTCCACCACTTCAACGGGCAGAGAATTCCAGAGATTCACCACCCTTTGAGTGAAGAAGTTCCTCCTCAACTCCGTTCTAAACCGCCTCCCCTTTATCTTGAGGCTGTGCCCCCTAGTCCTACTGTCTTTTTTGAGCGGGAAGAGTCTCTCCACCTCTATCCTATCCATCCCATTCATCATCTTATACGTCTCAATGAGATCTCCCCTCATTCTTCTAAACTCTAACGAGTACAAGCCTAGTTTATTCAGCCTCTCCTCATAGCTCAATCCCCTCAACTCCGGTATCAGCCTAGTAAACCTCCTCTGCACTCCCTCCAGGGCCAAAATATCCTTGCGCAGGTGCGGCGCCCAAAACTGCACACAGTACTCCAGCTGCGGCCTCACCAATGCCCTATACAGCTGCAGCAAGACCTCCCTACTTTTATATTCAATCCCCCTCGCTATGAAGGCCAGCATCCCATTCGCCTTCCTGACCACCTGCTGCACCTGCAAGCTGGGTTTTTGCGACTCATGCACAAGGACCCCGAGGTCCCTCTGCACCGTCGCCTGCTGCAGTTTTTCGCCACGTAAGTAATAGTCCTTCCTACCATTCTTCCTACCAAAGTGGACCACCTCACACTTGCCAACATTAAATTCCATTTGCCATTTCCTGGCCCATTCGCCCAGCCTATCTAGATCCTTCTGCAGACTCTCCACACCCTCCGCACAATTTGCCGTTCCCCCAATCTTGGTGTCATCAGCAAATTTCGACACCCTGCACTCGGTTCCCTCCTCCAGATCATCTATATAAATGGTAAATAGCTGAATCCCTTGATATCAAGGGAAATCTTGACTTTTAACCAAGTGTGGCATCAAGGAACCCTAGCAAAACTGGAGTCAAAGGAATCAGGGAAAACTTTCCATTGATTGGAGTTATACATAGCACAAAGGAAGACGGTTGTGGTTGTTGGAGATCAATCACCTCAGCTCAGGACATCATTGCAGGAGTTGCTCAGGGTAGCATCTTTAGCTGCTACATCAATTACCTTCCCTCCTATCATAAGGTCAGAAGTGAGGATGTTCAGCATCATTTGTGACTCTGCAGATGCTGAAGCAGTCCATATCCAAATGCAGCTCGACTGGGACAATATTCAGATTTGAGCTGACAAGTGGCAAGTAATATTCACGTCTCACAAGTACCAGGCAATGACCATTCCCCACAGGAGAGAATCTAACCATCGCTCGACATTCAGTGGAATTACCATCACTGTAAATATTCTGGAGCTCATTATTGACTAGAAACTGAACTGAATTAACCACATGAATACTTTGGGTACAAGGGCAAGTAAGAGGCTAAGAATCCTTTGGAGAGCAACTGACTTTCTAACTCCCCAGAGCCTTTTTAAGTACAAGTTTTAGTGTCACTAGTAGACTTCACTGCAATGAAGTTACTGTGAAAATCCCCTAGTTGCCACATTCCTGTTCGGGAACATTGAGGGAGAATTTAGTATGCCCGATGCACCTAACCAACACGTTTTTCGGACTGGGAGGAAACTGGAGCACCTGGAGGAAACTCAAGCAGACACTGAGAACATGCAAACTCCACACAAATAGTGACCCAAGCCAGGACTCGAATCTGGGTCCCTGGCACTGTGAGGCAGCAGTGCTAACCACCGGGCTCTGTGTCCACCACCTACGAGGCAGAAGTCAGGAGTGTGATGGAATACTGTCCCTTTGCCTGGATGCATGCAACTCCAACAACACCCAAGAAGCTTGACACTATCCAGGACAGAGCTGTCCACTTGATTACTACCCCATCCACAAACATTCACACTGTCCACCACCAAGCCATAGTAATAGCAGTATGTACCATCTACAACAACACAAACAGAGAAAATGCTTGAAAATCTCAGCAAGTCTAACAACACCTGAGGAGAGAGAACAGAGGTATCATTTCAAGCCTAGATGAGTCTTGTACTTGATTTTGGACCATTTCCCAAGTTGACTCTGAATGTGAAGAAGCTATTGGCTTGTAGTCAGGTTCACCTCATAAGCACACTTGACATTAATTTTGCATAAAATCCCTTATCAACTTCAGTGAGTCACTTCATTAATCTAAGATCATTATACACAGTCAATAAGCAATTCAACCAGGAGGATGTCTTCCTGTTTAGTTGTATATGACATTCTAGAATTTGGTTGTTTTTGACCCTGGAAATATGATTTGGAACTTCTGATGGAACTAATTCTGCATCATTCTCGCATGATAAAGTAGCATAGACACAATTAGACAATTCAGATACAACTAAGTCTTCCATTGCATGATTCTCAACACTAAGGAGTAAAGAAGTTGTTATTTCTGCAGAGGATTCTGAGAAATCATTTCAAGATTGGCCAGTATGACATCACCAAACTAGGTAATCTCTGGTTTGAACCATGCAAGAAATTGGACCTGTTCTCGTACCTTTTTCTCACTAACACTTGATCTCCTTGTAGAAGTAAGGCTGTTTAGCCTTCATCTCTCGTCCACCAAATTGAGATTGTTGTTGATGCTCTACTATCTTTGAAGTTTTTGGAGGTAGTATCAAATCAATGCCATATGTAATTCATTCCAAGATCCAAGAAGAATTTGTACGACTTGTTAATGTGTGTTAGAGCCAATTACAACAAGTGACTAGGCTACCCCTGGCAAATCAGATGGTTTAGTTCGTATTGTGATGATGTTAAAGCAACCATAAATCTAGTGTTATAAACTGATCGATATCTATTTCCTTTAATTGGAGATTTGTTTGCAGGGTTATAAGGTGGGCAGAAATTCAGCAAAATTGATTTTTCACAAGCATATTTACAGATGAATGAGGCCGCTGAATCTCAGCCATTGTTACTCATCAAGGTGTTTTTCACTATGAAAGACTGTCTTTTGGAATAACATTTACATCAGCTTTATTCCAAAGATCGATGGATCATATTTTAAATGGTCTCACTGGAGATTGCTTTGAGACTTTTTGGGTGACTGTTAGGCTTTATGTTGAGTTTCACTTGAACTCCCTTCATTGAGCCAGTTGCCTTTTTGAATACACTCTTGTATGTACCCAGAACATAAGAACATAAGAAATAGGAGCAGGAGTAGGCCATCTAGCCCTTCGAGCCTGCCCCGCCATTCAATAAGATCATGGCTGATCTGTTGTGGCTCAGTTCCACATTCCCGCCCTCTCCCCATAACCCTTAATCCCCTCTCTTATCAAAAACCCATCAACCCGCGTCTTAAAAATATTTAGCGAGGTAGCCTCCACCACTTCAACGGGCAGAGAATTCCAGAGATTCACCACCCTTTGAGTGAAGAAGTTCTTCCTCAACTCCGTTCTAAGCCGCCCCCCCTTTATCTTGAGGCGGTGCCCCCTAGTCCTACTGTCCTTTCTGAGCGGGAAGAGTCTCTCCACCTCTATCCTATCCATCCCATTCATCATCTTATATGTCTCAATGAGATCTCCCCTCATTCTTCTAAACTCTAATGAGTGCAAGCCTAGTTTATTCAGCCTCTCCTCATAGCTCAACCCCCTCAACTCCGGCATCAGCCTAGTAAACCTCCTCTGCACTCCCTCCAAGGCCAAAATATCTTTGCGTAAGCAATAAGCCTAGTTTGACATTGACCAGTATGTTGCCAGCACTCTAGTTAAGCGTTTATCTTCAATCATGATCTCCCAAGTACAGCTGGAAAATTACCACAGGCCACATAGAGAGGCAACTCCGTTGTTTGTCCACTCAACTTTGTCTTGACCATGTGACCTTTTAATGGCAACAGCTCTTTCGTGTATGTCTTTAAAATCACATCAGCTGGTTTTAAAGGAAGATGCTTCTGCTTTTGTTGGAATGTAGTCTGAAGAATTAAAAATACAGCAGGACCAGTATCAACTTCCATCCTAATAAATTATGCACTTTGGAATCATCTGGAATCTATGTGGTTCACCTTGTATGGATATGACATTCAGTTGGAGCTCTTCATCACATCTTCAGACTTTCTCTTCTTCACAGTCATAATTCTTTTCCATGTTGTAAATTATTTTTATGGTAGGCAATTTGTTTTTCTTCTTGAAGTTACAAAAGTTTTTCTTTTGAATGCTCTTCCCATGGGAAGTTGGTTCAGCGCAACAAGATTTTGCAGCGTGACCCATTTTAGCACAGTTCCTGCATTGACTATCCTGGCTTTAGCGTTCACTCACTGGCCCATTTTGGCACATCTGTAACCTCTTAAGGGGAATTCCCAACTTGTGGATCTTCATTCCTGCATCAAATTGTGAAACTTGTTTAGAAGCCAGTTCCATCCACATTGCCACTTCTATGCTATCTTTAAAGTAAAGCATGTTCAGTAGGCAATCTTCTTTGGATAGCCTTGTTTTGGAGTCCATAAACTAGATGATCTTGAAGGGTATCTTCTAATGACTTATCAAACACAAATGTTTTGCCAGCCTTTTTAAGGTTGCCACAGACTGGGCAATGCTTTCACCTTCCACTTGATTCCTTCAGTGGAACCTGGACAGTTCTGTAATGATCAGTGGCTTTGGAGAGTATTGCTCTTCAAGGATCTTTGTCAAGTCATTGTAAGTTTAGGTTCCTGGCTTTGCTGGCTGAATCAAGCTCCAGAGCAAATTGAAGGTTTTACTTCCTATTGCACTGAGGAAAAACTGGTAGAGCAACTCTTTTACAATTTTATTTGCTTCTAAAACGTACTGAAACAGTTCTGCATAAGAACTCCATGATTCATTTTCTTCAGTGAAAGGATCCATGGGATCTCATTCAATTGCATTGTGAATCCTGCTGTGCTGCTACACATTGCACAGCGTGCATGGATCCTGCATAGAGCATGGAAAGAGGTCTTTCAGCCTAACTCGTCTATGCCGCCCTTTTTTTTAATCCCCTAAACCAATCCCAATTGCCCACATTTGGTGCATATCTCCCATCTTACCCATGTAACTGTCTAAAATAGAGTGGTTGAGACCCGTCTACCCAATTTTTTTCCTCCAAGAAATGCAATATTTTTTCCTTTTTTACTTACTTGGTACTCCTTCACTGGTACTTTAGTCTTTAAATGGGTTGTTGATTTTCTCCAACCTTCTAATATTCAAAGAATGAGGACTCAATGCTTCTTTTGACTTATGGGCAGAATTCTCCTGTCCATGCAAAAGTCCATTGAACTCAGCAGGAATTTCTGGTCTTGAGCGAGCGCAGATGGAAAATCCCAGCCAGGATTTTTTTTCGATGTTCTTGATTAAATAAAATCCTGATTCGTCACCGACTTTCCTTTCAAAAAGTCCTAAAGAGGTTTTGTGATTTAACGAAAAGGAAAAGAAATGGTTTGCACACACAGGACCCTGTTTCACCATTTTGATTCTAATTGCTGGGCAGACTTGAAACTAGGAGTGTTTTAGATCTGACTTTTAGTCCCCTTCTCAGGTGCCCACATACACACTTTGTCTGCAAAAGATCAGTGATTCTGCATCGCGCTGCTCAAGCCTGTTGGTGGGGCTTAATGCTCCTGAAATCCTGCAGCTCCAATCAGCGCCTCCAATTGAACATGCACAGAAAAAGCAGATGAAATGCGGCTCCCCTGCTACATCGCTCCTGGGCCTCTGGCCCACACAGACATTGCCCCACTCCCTCCCCACAATATTATTGACCCCCTTATCCCCCGCCACTCAGACCGATCGCAGCCTCCTTCCCCCCACCCCTTCACTGATCTTAGGCACAGTGGCAGGGGACACCCCTCCTCCCAACTGATCTCAAGCAGAGAGCCATCAGCACTTACCTCCTCACTAGCTGGAGCGTCTGAATTGGACTTTTGTAGAACATGTCTGTTTCATGCTGAATTTGGTTGAGCAAACATGATGGTAAAGGGAAAAGTGCCAATAAGTTTGGACGTGCAGTCCATTAAGTCAATTTAAATTCATGCAAATGCATTTAAATGGCTGTTGCGCCCATTTCAGGTGTGGTCCCAATTGTATCCATTTTTGGGCCTTAATAAAGGGGGAATGGGCTTGGAGGCAGTTGCAGATCGCACTACTCACCTCACGTCCGACTTTATCAAGTTTTCACGTCTAATGGCAAAATTGGGCCCATGGATTCAAAAGAACAAGAATAGTTTTATTGTAAAAGCTGTTGCCCCTACAGAGTAGAAATGAAACTAAAGTAGGATCTTGTGAAAACCCAATTACATCACTATCAAATCATGTGATTGGCTCTTAAAGCAATCATACAATCACTTAAATATATAACAGTAATAGCTCTGTATATAACTCAGTGAGCTAACATTCAAATCATCTTGATGGCCTCCTGAATTCTTTGCATTACGTTCATACCTTTCAATTAATCTCATTGCTACTTTATAAAGTATCAGTGCCATTTGTATTCATATAGAATAAGATATTAGAGCAAAATTAGGTCATTTGGCCCATCAAGTCTACCCTGTCATTTGACCATGGCTGATATGCTCCTAATCCTCATTTTCCTGCCTTCTCCCCATAATCTTCAACCCATTACCAATTAAAAATCTGTCTAACTCCTCCTTAACTTTACTCACTGTCCCAGCATCCAACACACTTTGGGGTAGCAAATTCCACAGATTCACAGCCCTTTGGGAGAAGTAGTTTCTCCTCAACTCAGTCTTAGGATAAGGGGTAGCAAATTTAAAACAATGACGTCTTGTCCTAGAATGCCCCACCAGCGGAAGCATCCGCTCCATCTCTACTTTATCCTACTTTTTATCATCTTGTATACCTCAATTTGAACTCATAAGAACATAAGAAATAGGAGCAGGAGTAGGCCATCTAGCCCTTTAAGCCTGCCCCGACATTCAGTAAGATCATGGCTGATCTGAAGTGGCTCAGTTCCACTTTCCCGTCTTCTCCCCATAACCCTTAATCCCCTTGCCTACCAAAAACCTATCTACCCGCGTCTTAAATATATCTAGCGAGGAAGCCTCAACCACTTCAACGGGCAGAGAATTCCAGAGATTCACCACCCTTTGAGTGAAGAAGTTCCTCCTCAACTCCGTTCTAAACTACCCCCCCCCCATCTTGAGGCTGTGCCCTGTAGTCCTGCTGTCCTTTCTGATCGGGAAGAACCTCTCCACCTCTACCCTATCCATCCCTTTCATCATCTTGTACGTCTCAATGAGAACTCCCCTCATTCTTCTGAATTCCAGAGAATATAGGCCTTAACTGTTCAATATCTCTTTATATGACAAATCTGTTTCAGATTTCTTTGTAAATGGTGATCCACACTGACAATTTCGGTATTTAATCATTTATTACACCTTTCTCATGACACATTTCACGAGCATACTTCCTTGTGCCAGTTTGTATTGCTGTACATTTCTCAGTTATGAAAGTTTTTTTATGTTTCACCAACATGTTTCATTGTGATCATCTGCATTCTTTTTGAGAAAGAGGATTGCACCTAGCATTGGGAGGGATTGGATTCTGGAAACAGGACAGAATTTTCCCAAACAAACTGAGTGTCATAACTACGGGAATATCGGAGCAATTTGCTCCTGTCCGTCAGGCGTGGTCCAGACTACAATTGTCTCATAATCAGTCATTTCTTTGGAGAACGGTGAGTTGCGCACTGCTTCTGGGAGGAATGAGGCCTAAATACACCAGTGAACCAAGCTATTGAGCACTGGTCTTGTTTATCGATATTTTACTGCGCTCATTTAATGATAGCTGCTCTTTTGTTCATCGATTCCAACATATTTAAATGTGATTAGAACTATTTGCTCCCATGAAGAATAAACATCAGCATGGAGCTTACCTGTTTATGTGATATAATTTTTCTTTGTTTCTAAATATTATCTGCCATTGGGAATACCCTAAAAGTGCCCATGCTCTCTAAACCACTTTTATTTATTGAAAAAAGTAACAATGTTTAAATTCAGATTATAGCATTGTTATTATGAATTGCTATGCTAAAACAGATGATATATTAATTCCTCAGTCAGCTACTATGCTGGCTGAACCTGGTGTCCACCTATATATGTATATGTCTTGTTAGCAAAACTGAAGCCGATAGAATTGGCACCGAGAAAAATATCAGTTGTTAAATGAAAGCAAGAACATTTTAGAGACAAATTGCATTTGACTAACTTGATTGAGTTGATGAAATAACAGGGAGGGTTGATGTTGTTTAAATGGAGTTTCCAAAAGTGTTTGATATACTTGCTAGCAAAATTGAAATCTATGGGATTAAAGGAGAAGAGGCTGCATGCATATTGGCTAAAGTGCAGAAGCCAGGAGTAGTTGTGAACTGTTGTTTTTCAGATCGTAGGAAAATATATCGTGGTATTCCCCAAGGGTTGATTTTGGAAATTACATGAAACGCAGAAATGTAGAGAGTGATCTTGAGCACACTCCTGCCTTTTATGTGAATCCCAGCAGGGGCTCAAGGTCCAGAAGTCATAGATCTCACCAGCCCTTCACTGGCGATGTCAATTCATAACTTCAGAGTTTGATAAGTATAGTCATTATCTCACAATCCAACTCATTATTTTTCCCTTGTGTACATAGAAACATTTTGCATAAAATTAATTTCAAAATGAGGTGACATATGAAAAACAGGAAAACCAATGAGATGTTTTATATTTCTTTAAAAATTATGGCTGTCTGTGAGAAAGGATAATTAGCTCATTAATCACAAACTTCAATTGATGCGGACAAAAGTGGTTATTGATGTGACATAATCCCTCCTACCAGAGAGGTTTTGTTAGTGTCCTGGGCTGAAACCGCAAGGTACATTATGAAGCCATACTAAACTCAACATGTTTTCTATTTTGGCATAAACATGAGGATAGGATGCTTTGCTCCAGGAGTAATTCCACTAACAAACTAGGGATCTTTTATAGTAAAACAAACTTTATTCAATAACACAGCTTAACTATAAATCTAAGAAATGAAGCAGCTTAACTATTATCTGTTGAACAATATTTTGAAAATGAAAAGTAATCATTCTAATTTCTAACTTATCACTGTTTCAGTTCCAAATAAGCAACTTTCTTCTTAAGATTTAAAAACTACTTTAAATACAGTTAGCAACCATGAATATGTAGACAGCCTTGAAGCTTCCTGAGAGATTCTATGCAAAGAACAGCTTCCAGACCTCTGAATTTAAACAAATCCCAGTCAGAACTCAAAAGCTGCTTTCTCTCCTACAGACCAAATCCTTCCATTAGCCACTTCATTGCATGATCCTGCATACCAAAATCTACCTTCTGCTCCTTGAATCAAAAACCCTATAGGATTTTTTCTTTTTGTAAACAAGTCCATTAACTCTCTCTTAGTAAATACTACATTGCAGAAATAAGTAATTATTCTGCTTTCCCAGCATCTGAGTTACATTCCCACCAGGCATACTGGCTGTAGAAAAAGACAGAATTTTTAAAACATTCCCTTCAACATGATTTTTTTATATAGCAATAGCACATTATCATCACAGTTTATTGATGGGATGGGAAGAGATAGAGATAATTGGCAACTGCCCTATTAAGTTCCCATCTAAAAGCGGCACATTGATCTGGTGATCTCCGCAATCCAAAGGTGCATCTTAAGCGAGAAATCTGCCACAAATGACAGTCAATTTTCTGTGAATGGCTGCTACACATTAATGAATGTATTGTCTGATTTCAGATATTTATTTAAAATGTGTAAGTCCTTTCTCATGCCCCCATTTTGCTTTTTAATTGCTTTCTCAAGTTCCCTCTTACACTTGCTGTGTTCCTCTAGGGCTGAAGCTGAATTGCCCTCTTTGGACTTGCTAAAAGCCTTTCTCTCCTTCCTCACCCAGTCCTGAATTGTTGCAGACACCTAAGATTTGATGAACCTACTGATCCTACATTTCCCCTAAAGGATACATGTTGAACCTGTACTCTCCCAGCTCCTTTTTGAATGCCACCACCTCCCCGACAGATCCTGCTTTATTTTAATAAAATCTGCCTTCTCCCAATCCAAAGCTGTCTTTTGAAAGCCATCTTTCTCCTTGTCCGTAATAAATTTGAATTGTGTCATGTTGTAGTCACCATTATTAAAATGCTCCCCCACTGCCACATTGAACACTTGTCCAGCTTCACTCCCCAGAACCAGACCCAGCACTGCATCATCCCTTGGGCCCTCTTAATATTGATACAAAAAGCTACCCTGGATACATTTCAAGAAATCTGCCCCCTCTAAACCGTTAACACCATGACTATCCCAATTTATGTTGGAAAGTTGAAATCCCTGAGTATAATTACTCAATTATTACTCTTAAACACCTCTGCATTGTGTACAGATTTGCTTCTTTATTTCCTGCTAACTCCTTAGGGGCCTATAATACACTCCCAGTAATGAGGCTGGCCCTTAATATTCCTGAGTTCTACCCATAAGCCTTGTTTGAAGACCCTTCTCTCCTTATTGTGGTAATTGACATCTTAACAGTGCTACACCAAACCTTTTACATCCATCTCTGTCTCGCCTCTAGATCCTGTTCCCAGAATGCTGAGTTGCCAGTTATCCACTCAACACTAAGATAAAAGCAAAATACAGCAGATGCTGGAATCTGAAACAAAAAACAGAAAATGCTAGAAAATCCCAGCAGGGCAGCATCTGAGGATGGAATAGAGCCAGTATTTCAAGTCTAGATGACCCTTCGTGACAGCTCTGAAATTATAGAAGATTACGGTATATGCCTGAAGAATGTCCTTCTCAAACAAAACTAACGTCTCATCCTACAATGTCTTCTAATATGAAAGCTACACGGGATGCCACTAAGCACCTCTTGCTATCCTCCTTTCCTTCAGCACAAGCAAACCTTATGTATTTTTTCTTTCAAAAACCAAAGAACTGTCAGCTGATCAAGTACAGGTACTGGAGTTAAAGTGTGAGCGAACAACACTGATGATGAAGAAATACTGTCATTCAACCTCCTACTCAGCCACCAGCTCAAATATTGCTTTGCAAGAGACATCAAGAATTGGCTCAAGGCACTGCATACAGAAAAGCTATGAGCCCTGACAACATTCCAGCTGTAGGATTTGTGATCCTGAACCAGCTGCACCCCCTGACCAAGCTGTTTTAGAACAGCACTGATATCTACCTGACAATATGCAAAGATGCCCAGGTCTTTCCTGTCCAAAAAGTGCAGAACAAATCTAATCTGGACAAGTACTGCTCCATCAGTGTACTCTCAATCATCTACAAAGTGATAGAAGATGTCATTGACAGTTTTATTAAGTAGTTTTTACAAAACAATAACCTGCTTACCGATGTTTGGTCTGGGATCCACCAGACACATTCAATTCCTGACTATATTAAGCCTTGATTCAAACGTGAACAAAAGAGCTAAAACTGAAGAGGTGAGATGAAAGTGACCGCCCTGTCAAGGAACAAAACTGGAGTCAATGGGAATCAGGGAGAAAATCCTAACTCTAACCCTCTCCGCTGGTTGGAGTCATACTCAGCACAAAGGAAGGTGATTGTGATTGTTTCTGACAAGAAGCAGCCTGCATCTTTTCATGGACCTACCATATATTAAACTGATCTTTCTCTACACCCTATCTTTGACTGCAACACTATATTCTGCACCCTCTCCTTTTCTTCTCCACTATGTACTCAATGAAATGTCTGCTTTGTTTGTATACCATGCAAGAAACAATACTTCCACTGTATCCCAATACATGTGACAATAATAAATCAAATCAAAACATTCCTAAAAATTACAGCCTGGGAATGGGCTTGGTAATCCCTGAATCAGGACACACAGTAAAGAGCGCCAAGAGCAACTTGGCGAAAATCCAGACCGTGGAATACAAACTCAAAGTGGTTATGATGAACGTTTATAACACTAGTTTGACCTCAGCTGCAACATTAGCTGGGATTCTCTAGTCTTGCACATTCCACCATCCCTGCCAGTGAGAACAGAGAATCTGGGGTTCAGCCAAATCGCCATTCACTGCAGCAAGACCAGAGAATCCCAGCTGCAGACTAAGTCAGAGAATTCAGGCCATTGTGTCCCATTTTGGACACTGAATGTAGGAAGGATGTGAAGGTTTTAGAGAAGGGTCAGAAAAAAGTTCCGAGGATCAGAGACTTTAATTATGTGGATGGATTTGATAAACTGGGACTATTCTGCTAAGAGAAGATTGAGAGGAGGTTTTCACTAAGTTCATTATCCTGATTACCAATGAGGGGAGGAGTGGAAAGAGTTATAATAGATGATACCACAACAGATGAATGCCAAAAATAAGAACAATTTTAACATATTGGACAGGATTATTCAACATCTGTTTGGTTGCAAAACTCTTCCCTTTGTGTCTTGCTCTACCAGGTAATTGAGCTGTTGAATATAAGCAATAGCTTCACTCGCTGAACTCTTCTCAAAGTTTAAATTTAAACTCTTTGCATGTGAACATTTTGAAATTCAGTTCTCTTCACTTTAACACTTGCATGGTTTGAAAGGCTTTACATTTCAACTTCGGAAATCTACCTAAGCTATTTGCTTTGAAACTCCATTTCTATACCCTCTTTCCTTATTAAACCATCTCTAAGTCATATTTTTGCCTCATCTCCAGTCATCCCTCCTATACTCTCTCCCCAACTCTGTGTTGCATATCATTAGTGTTAATTTCCACTTAAGCACTTTACTATAGCACTAAGTAAATTCAAATTGTTACTCCTATTACTAAAATTCTGTTACAAGTATAAACTATTGAGTATGTTACTGTTATATTAATATTCATCAATCATTCAATTGCTGATTGTTCTCTGCTTTTCTCAGACCTCAGTGCATTTTTGGTAAGCATTTATATTTTCAGTTCACGCTTTAGGCAGGCTGTCAGTTGGAAGCACTCATGCTCTTAGTCATAAAATTCTGGATTCAAGTCCCACTCTAGAGCTATCCTTGTTATCCTGGCCTATATTTATCCCTTAATCAACATAATAAAAACAGATTATCTAGTTATCACAATGCTGTTTCTGAGAGTGTGCTGTGTACATATTAGCTGTTTCCTACATTATAGCAGTGACCAGGGGTCGGTGCTGGGGCCTCAGCTATTTACCATTTATATAGATGATCTGGAGGAGGGAACCGAGTGCAGGGTGTCGAAATTTGCTGATGACACCAAGATTGGGGGAAAGGCAAATTGTGCGGAGGGTGTGGAGAGTCTGCAGAAGGATCTAGATAGGCTGGGCGAATGGGCCAGGAAATGGCAAATGGAATTTAATGTTGGCAAGTGTGAGGTGGTCCACTTTGGTAGGAAGAATGGTAGGAAGGACTATTACTTACGTGGCGAAAAACTGCAGCAGGCGACGGTGCAGAGGGACCTCGGGGTCCTTGTGCATGAGTCGCAAAAACCCAGCTTGCAGGTGCAGCAGGTGGTCAGGAAGGCGAATGGGATGCTGGCCTTCATAGCGAGGGGGATTGAATATAAAAGTAGGGAGGTCTTGCTGCAGCTGTATAGGGCATTGGTGAGGCCGCAGCTGGAGTACTGTGTGCAGTTTTGGGCGCCGCACCTGCGCAAGGATATTTTGGCCCTGGAGGGAGTGCAGAGGAGGTTTACTAGGCTGATACCGGAGTTGAGGGGATTGAGCTATGAGGAGAGGCTGAATAAACTAGGCTTGTACTCGTTAGAGTTTAGAAGAATGAGGGGAGATCTCATTGAGACGTATAAGATGATGAATGGGATGGATAGGATAGAGGTGGAGAGACTCTTCCCGCTCAAAAAAGACAGTAGGACTAGGGGGCACAGCCTCAAGATAAAGGGGAGGCGGTTTAGAACGGAGTTGAGGAGGAACTTCTTCACTCAAAGGGTGGTGAATCTCTGGAATTCTCTGCCCGTTGAAGTGGTGGAGGCTGCCTCGCTAAATATTTTTAAGAAGCGGGTTGATGGGTTCTTGATAAGAGAGGGGATTAAGGGTTATGGGGAGAGGGCGGGAAAGTGGAACTGAGCCACAACAGATCAGCCATGATCTTATTGAATGGCGGGGCAGGCTCGAAGGGCTAGATGGCCTACTCCTGCTCCTATTTCTTATGTTCTTATGTTCTTATGACTTCACTGCGAAAAGTACTTCATTGGCTGTAAATTGCTTTGAGACATCCAGTGGTTATGAGAAGCACTTTGAAGAAGAATCATGTGGACTCAAAATGTTAACTCTATTTTCTCTCCCCACAAATGCTGTCAGACCTGCTGTGTTTTTCCAGCATTTTCTGTATTTGTTGTGTGTGATTATAAATGCAGGTCTTTTCTTTTCACTCCAGTGCATTGCTAAGAAGGCTCTGCTGTCAGAGGTGCTGTTTTTCAATTGAAGCATTAAACTTTGGTCTTATTGTGTAAAAGAATCCAACAGCTCTATTTGGAAGCAGAGCAGGGGATATTATCCCTGGTGTCCTGGCCAACATTGATCCCTAAATCAGCACCAAAACCGGTTACCTATTCATAATTTCTTGACTGGTTGCGGGACCTTGCTGCGTGCAAAATATTTGCTGTGTACAACACTGACTGGCTTTCATAAGTACTTCATTGGCTTTGGGCAATGGCAGACTACTGGGTCTCCATGCTCACCTTCATTTTCGGACCTCCCCCGTGACATCATGCCCCAGCCCCAATGATACGGCACCCTGCCACCAAGTCAACACCCCAACATAACGACATGAAGAATTGCTCCAATGTCATAGAGCCCCTCCCACAATGGCATCATGCCCTGCCATGAAGTCACAGCCCTCCTGACCCCGACCACCCTCCCTTTATAGAACGTAAAGACGCAAGTCACAAAAATATACAAATTCATTACTACTCAACTGTTTTAGTGCTTTCTAACTTGTAAAAACGTATCTGTAATTTGTAATTGAAGTTCCAAGTTTACTTGTTGTCAGAATGACAGTAAAAATGGTCAGTATTACAGTCTGTGGGGTGAGTAAACATGGAATTCTCAATGAGTTGGAAAAATTAGCCGATTACATGGCTGCAGCCAGTGGAGGACAGACTGAGCCAGTACAGTTCAGGGCAAATACTCCAATCAACAAGACACATATGCTGTCATTCTATATATTTCAGACTCTCAGTTTTGCTGTAAATCATCATGAGTGGAATGTCCAATGAGTCCAAGTCCAATACCTGGTAGGACTCTGTTTTTTGTCCTTGAAAATATTTTCTGAATGTCAGTTTTGAGAGTGATGGGGAATGGTGGTCAGAACTATCTGCATGTGACTAGCAGCCATTATAACAGACCAGCAAGTTGTACCTTTTGAAAAACAGAATTTAAACAAAAGAATATGAAAAAGATTTTTAAGATTTCCCTGCTTCATTCCTTGTTCATATCACAATTTAGATAGCTTTTCTATTGCACTTTTTCTTCACAAAATCATCATTGACACCATCATTGGTAAAATCTTGTATCTATGTATTTTCAATTGTCAATATTGCTGAACGTATCAAATGTTCTCAATCCACCATACTTTGCAAATAATTTTTCACTCTTTTCAATACAGAGAAGACAATACCAGAAGCATTTGTGACAGGTATCATTTAAAAATAATTTCAGAATGGTTTCCACATTTGGAAAGGTTGCCGCAGGCCATCATGTACAAGACTGTATAAATCAAACTAGTAATCTCAAAGGACAGAGCTCATCATTATCGATGAAATTAATGAATTATTTCATCTTCAAAAATATTTGTGTCTGTGGGGCAATTTTACCACTTCCCCCCTCGCCTTTCGATGGATGGAAAACCAGTAAAATCGCAGAGCCAAGAAATCAGGTGCATGCCTGGGTTTTTGCCTCTCATGATCTTACCGGCACCAGATATCTGGTGCATTTAGCCTCTTGCCCATTTCCGGTGAGAGGCTGAATAAGTTATTTAAATACATGGTAAACCTCATTAAATGAAATTAACGAGCCAGGAAACAATTGTTTGGGCTCACTTGCCCATGTGGCCTTGTTTGGAGGGGTTCTGCCTGGTGAGGTAAACACCTGGTCCTTATGAACAGGGACCATTTGTGATGGCCTCACTGGTAGAACTGGAGGCCACTGAGGCCTGCCTGGGAGGTCAAGGGCAAGGGCACTGCCCCTTGAACAGTGACAGCCTGGTGGTGCCAGAGTGACACTAGGCACTCTGACACTGCCCACTAGGCAGTACTAGTGGTGGGGCCAGAGGTTTAGGGCCTGATGGAGGTGGGGCCACTGGGACAGGCCAACTGGGTAGGGAGGGAGGGAAGGCAGGCTGCCACTCATAAGAACATAAGAAATAGGAGCAGGAGTAGGCCATCTAGCCCTTCAAGCCTGCCCCACCATTCAACAAGATCATGGCTGATCTGAAGTGGCTCAGTTCCACTTTCCCGCTTTCTCCCCCTAACCCTTAATCCCCTTGCCTGTCAAAAACCTATCTACCCGTGTCTTAAATATAATTAGTGAGGTAGCCTCCACCACTTCAACGGGGAGAGAATTCCAGAGATTCACCACCCTTTGAGTGAAGAAGTTCCTCCTCAACTCTGTTCTAAACTGCCCCCCACCTTGTCTTGAGGCTGTGCCCTCTAGTCCTGCTGTCCTTTCTGAGCGGGAAGAACCTCTCCACCTCTACCCTATCCATCCCTTTCATCATCTTATATGTCTCAATGAGATCTCCCCTCATCCTTCTAAACTCTAACGAATACAAGCCCAGTCTATTCAGCCTCTCCTCATAGCTCAACCCCCTCAACTCCAGTATCAGCCTAGTGAACCTCCTCTGCACTCCCTCTAAGGCCAAAATATCCTTGCGCAGGTGCGGCGACCAAAACTGCACACAGTACTCCAGCTGCGGCCTCACCAGTGCCCTGTACAGTTGCAGCAAGACCTCCCTACTTTTATATTCAATCCCCCTCGCTATGAAGGCCAGCATCCCATTTGCCTTCCTGACCATCTGCTGCACCTGTAGGCTGGGTTTTTGTGACTCATGCACAAGGACCCTCAGGTCCCTGTGCACCGTAGCATGCTGCAGCTTTTCGCCCTGTAAGTAGTAGTCCTTCCTACCATTATTTCTACCAAAGTGGATAACCTCACACTTGCCAACATTGTATTCCATCTGCCAGGTCCTCGCCCACTCGCTCAGCCTATCTAGATCCCTCTGCAGACTTTCCACACCCTCCGCACAATTTGCTGTTCCACTTGTCTTTGTGTCATCAGCAAATTTCGACACCTTACACTCGGTTCCCTCCTCCAGATCATCTATATAAATGGTAAATAGCTGAGGCCCCAGCACCGATCCCTGGGGCACTCTACTAGTCACCAACCGCCAATCCGAATAGCACCCATTGACGCTCAGCACATAATTGGTGGGGGCGGGATTGGTAATCAGTCTGGGCGGTGGTGGGGGGCAATATTTCTAGGCAGGGGGCACTCACAGTCAGCCACGGGCCCCAGGTAGCTGGGGGCGGGGGGTGCTTTGTTAAGTCCGGCTGCAGCAGACAGATTTCTCAGAATTACCGGCTCTCTGCTAAATGGCATTCCACATGTGCAGCCACATAGGTTTGCACATGTGCAATGTCTGTCTCTGCCACTGCAGCAATCTTCCTGGTGAGTTAAGCCGTGTCTCTCTCTCTCTCTCTCTCCTCCCCCCCCCTCCCCCCCCCCCCCCCACACACACACACACACACAAACAGTCTAGTCTATTTTTTCCTACTTTCGAGTTCCAAAGATATGCAATTTGCACTCGCCCAAAAAATGTATCTGAAACTCTCCTGTTTTCACACGAGCTAGGCACTTAGAGTTTTTCTCATAAAATCGCCCCATGTCTGCCTGGTAGAATTAATTTAATTTCTTACTGCACTGACTTTTAGTATTCACATTTAAACTTCTGTTGAAAAGTACACAACAGAAATCAATAGTTTTCTTCGAAACTTCACTTCCACTCTGCAATTGCACCAGTGTTGTGAGACAAATAACATTGACTGTCTCAATGATGATCATTTCTTTACCTTTTTTGTGATTTTGTTGTTTTTTATTTTTGATGAAAAATAACTTCCCGTGTCTTGTATGCTTCTCATCATCAGGGGGACTTGTGTTTTTTGTTAATGCCTTTGCTTCTACCAAGCTATTCATTTTGAACATCCATGATAAAACTTTAACTGGGGCTAACAATTGTGCAGTATTGAATAAAGTTGTATCATCATTTTGCTGACAACATTAATTATTTGAAGTAAATGGTTCTACAAACAGTAAAAGCAGCAATATCGTAACTCTCAAACTTCTTTGCTAAAGATTTTGCTTCAGCTTTCACGTGTGGTTTTTCTGAATTTGATATGGCCACAGCTGATAAGATTTCCTTTATAACAGCAAAGTTCAGTTTCAAAACTAAAACAGAGTCTGAATAAACAGGTCACCTGTGCCAGAATTTTATTGCCCCACATGCCACAGATTCGGAGCAGACAAGGAGTTGTATAACTAGGGATGTAGATAGGGCTTTAAACTATATAGTTGGGGAGGGTGGGGTCAGTTGTATGGAGAATTAGAAAATCAAAGTTAAAGGAGGTTAATGATGAGGACTTTCAACTAGTTAAAGGAGCCAAGGGCTCAGGAGAGGTTAGTCAAGTTTCAAGACCACGTAATAAAACAGAGAGTATAGAAGGTGGCAGAAATCTAACCTCAAGCAAAGCAAAAAAGGTGACAAGTATGAGAAGAGAGATGGTCAATGCAGGACTGAGAGTGTTGTACCTAAATGCTTGCAGTATACGGAACAAAGTAAATAAGTTTGTTGCGCACATTGAAATTGGCCGGTATGATGTTGTGGGTATCACGGAGATGTGATCAGAGCTGGGATCTAAATATCCAAGGATATGTATCCTATCAAAAGAACAGGCAGATGGGCTGAGGGGGCGGGGTTGCACTGTTAGTGAGGAATGAAGTTAAATGAATGGCAAGAAGCGGTATAGGATCAGAAGGCATAGAATTAAATAAAGTTAACTACAAAGACATAAGGGAGAAGCTGGCCAGAGTTAATGGAAAGGGAACCTAGCAGGGAAGACAGTGGAACAGCAATGGCAGGAGTTTTTCAGGGTTATTCAGGAGGCATAACAGAAATTCATCCCAAGGAGGTGGAAACATGCTAAGGGGAGGATGAGGCATCTATAACTGACGAGGGAGGGACAGCATAAAAGCAAAAGAAAAAGCGTACAAAGTGGCGAGGATTAGTGGGAAGCCAGAGGACGGCACGGTAGCACAGTGGTTATCACTGCTGCTTCAGACCTCCAGGGACCTGGGTTCGATTCTTGGCTTGGGTCACTGTCTGTGTGGAGTTTGCACTTTTTCCTCATATCTGTATGGGTTTCCTCCGGGTGCTCAGGTTTCCTCCCACAGTCTAAATATGTGCGGGTTAGGTTGATTGGCCATGCTAAAAACTGCCCCTTAGTGTCCTGAGATGCGTAGGTTAGAGGAATTAGTGGGTAAAAGTAGTGATATGGGGGTAGGGCCTGGGTGGGATTGTGGTTGGTGCAGATGCGATGGATTAGATGGCCTCTTTCTGCACTGTAGGGTTTCTATGATTGGGAAGCCATTAAAAGTGAGCAGAGGACAACTAAAAAAGCAATAAGGGGGGGAGATGATGAAATATGAGTGTAAGCTAGCTAGTAATATAAAAGGAGATAGGAAGAGTTTTTTTCAAAATCTAAAAGGTAAGAGAGAGAGGCAAAAATAGACATTGGATCAGTGGAAAATTAAGCTGGTGAAGTAATAATGGGAAACAAATGGCAGAGGAATTGAATAGTTACTTTGCATCAGTCTTCATGGTGGAAGACACCAATGAGTTGCCAGAGCTTCAGGAGAATTGGGGCACAAGTGAGTGTACTGGCCACCAGTAAGGAGAAGGTTCTGGGGAAACTGAAAGGTTTAGAGATGGATAAATTACTTGGACCGGATGGACTACATCCCAGGGTTCTAAAAGAGATGGCTGAGGAAATTGTGGAGGCATTGGAGGTGAACTTTCAGGATTCGCTGGAGGCAGGAAGGGTCATGATGTGGAGATGCTGGCATTGGACTGGGGTAAGCACAGCAAGAAGTCTCACAACACCAGGGTGAAGTCCAACAGGTTTATTTATAGAACATTGCAGTGCAGTACAGGCCCTTCAGCCCTCGATGTTGCACCAACCTATGAAACGTATTAAAGCCCATCTAGCCTACACTATTCCAATATCATCCATAAGTTTATCCAATGACCCTTTACATACCCTTAATGTTGACAAGTCCACTATTATTGTAGGAAGGGCATTTCATGCCCTTACTACTCTCTGAGGGGAGTTCAATATACAGATGGACTGGGAAAAGCAGGTAGTGGATCCCAAGAAAAGGAATTTGTGGAATGTCTAAGATTTTTTTTGGAGCAGCTTGTGACAGAACCTACTAGAAAACAGACATAAGAACATAAGAAACAGGAGCAGAAGTAGGCCATCTAGCCCTTTGAGCCTGCCCCGCCATTCAATAAGATCATGGCTGATCTGAAGTGGATCAGTTCCACTTTCCCACTCTCTCCCCATAACCCTTAATCCCCTTGTCTGTCAAAAACCTATCTACCTGTGTCTTAAATATATTTAGCGAGGTAGCCTCCACCATTCAACAGGCAGAGAATTCCAGAGATTCACCACCCTTTGAGTGAAGAAGTTCCTCCTCAACTCTGATCTAAACTGCACCCCCCCCCCTTATCTTGAGGCTGTGCCCTCTAGTCCTGCTATCCTGTCTAACCGGGAAGAATCTCTCTACCTCTACCCTATCCATCCCTTTCATTATCTTATACGACTCTATAAGATCCCCCCTCATCCATCTAAACTCCAATGAGTACAGACCCAGTCTATTTAGTCTCTCTTCATAGTCCAACCCCCTCATCTCTGGTATCAGCCTAGTGAACCTCCTCTGCACTCCCTCCAAGGCCAAAATATCTTTGCGCAAGTGCGGCGACCAAAACTGCACACAGTACGCCAGCTGCGAGCTCACCAGTGCCCTGTACAGTTGCAGCAAGACCTCCCTGCTTTTATATTCTATCCCCCTCGCTATAAAGGCCAGCAAACCATTTGCCTTCTTGATCACCTGCTGCACCTGCAGACTAGGTTTTTGCTACTCATGCACAAGGACCCCCAGGTCCCTCTGCACCGTAGCATGCTGCAGCTTTTCGCCCTTTAAATAGTAATCCCTCCTACTATTCCTGCCAAAGTGGATAACCTCACACTTGCTAACATTGTACTCCATCTGCCATGTCCTCGCCCACTCGCTCAGCCTATCCAGATCCCTCTGCCGACTTTCCACACCCGCTGCGCAATTTGCTTTTCCAGTCATCTTCATGTCATCAGCAAATTTTGTCACACTACCCTCAGCCCCCTCCTCCAGATCATCTATATAAATGGTAAATAGCTGAGGCCCCAGCACCGATCCCTGCGGCACTCCACTGGTCACCAACTGCCAATCAGAATAGCACCCATTGATACCAACTCTCTGCCTCCTATTAGACAACCAATCCTTTATCCACGCTAACACCTTACCCCCAACTCCATGCACCCTAACCTTCTGAAGCAACCTTTTGTGAGGCAATTCTGGATTTGGTGATGTGTAATGAAGTAGACCTGATTAGGGAACTTAAGGTGAAGGAACCCTTAGGGAGCAGTGACCACAATACAATAGAATTTACCCTGCAGTTTGAGAGGGAGAAGCTGGAATCACATGTAATGGTATTACAATTAAATAAAGATAACTACAAAGACATAAGGGAGAAGCTGGCCAAAGTTGATTGGAAGGGGAACCTAGCAGGGAAGACAGTGGAACAGCAATGGCAGGAGTTTTTAAGGGTTATTCAGGTGTTCAGGAGGCATAACAGAAATTCATCCCAAGGAGGTGGAAACATGCTAAGGGGAGGACAAGGCATCCATGGCTGACGAGGGAAGGACAGCATAAAAGCAAAAGAAAAAATGTACAAAGTGGGAAGGATAAATGGGAAGACAGAGGAAGGCACGGTAGCACAGTGGTTAGCACTGCTGCTTCACAGCTCCAAGGACCTGGGTTTGTTCCCGGCTTGGGTCACTGTCTGTGTGGAGTTTGCACATTCTCCTCGTATCTGTGTGGGTTTCATCCACACATCTGACATCTGTCCTATATCTATCACCCCTCAATTTAAAGTTATGTCCCCTCATACTAACTATCACCATCCAGAGAAAAGTGTTCACACTGTCCACCCTATCTAATCCTCTGATCATCTTGTATGCCTCTATTAAGTCACCCCTTAACCTTCTCTCTAATGAAAACAATCTCAAGTCACTCAGCCTTTCCTCATAAGACCTTCCCACCATACCAGGCAACATCCTGATAAATCTCCTCTGCACCCTTTGCAGTGCTTCCATATCCTTCCTATAATGCGGCAACCAGAACTGTGCACAATACTCCAAGTGCGGCCGCGCCAGAGTTTTATACAGTTGCAACATTACATCATGGCGCTGAAACTCAATTCCTCTAGCAATAAAAGCCAACACACCATATGTCTTAACAACCCTATCAACCTGGATGCCAACTTTCAGGGATCTATGCACATGGACACCACTCATCCATACTACCAAGTATCTTACTATTAGCCCAGTACTCTGTATTCCTGTTACTCCTTCCAAAGTATATCACCTCACACTCTTCCGCTCCATTTGCCACCTCTCAGCCCAGCTCTGCAGCTTATCTATGTCCCTCTGTAACCTGCAACATCCTTCCACACTATCCACAACTCCACCGACTTTAGTGTCATCTGCAAATTTACTAACCCATCCTTCTATGCCCTCATCCAGGTCATTTATAAAAATGACAAACAGCAGTGGCCCCAAAACAGATCCTAGCAGTACACCACTAGTAACTGAACTCCAGGATGAACATTTCCCATCAACCACCACCTTCTGTCTTCTTTCAGCTAACCAATTTCTGATCCAAATTGCAAAATCACCCTCAATCCCATGCCTCTGTATTTTCTGCAATAGCCTACTTTGGGGAACCTTATCAAACACTTTACTGAAATCCATATACACCACATCAACTGCTTTACCCTCATCCACCTCTTTGGTCACCTTCTCAAAGAACTCAATAAGGTTTGTGAGGCACGACTTATCCTTCACAAAACCGTATTGACTATCCCAAATCAAATTGTTCCTTTCTAGATGATTATAAATCCTATCTCTTATAATCCTTTCCAAAACTTTACCCACAGTAGAAGTAAGACTGGTCTATAATTACCAAGGCTGTCAGTACCCCCTCTTCTTGAACAAGGGGACAACATTTGCTATCTTCCAGTCTTCTGGCGCTATTCCTATAGACAATGATGACATAAAGATCAAAGCCAAAGGTTTTGCAATCTCCTCCCTGGCTTCCCAGAGAATCCTAGGATAAATCCCATCTGGCCCAGGGCACTTATCTATTTTTGCACTTTCCAGAATTATTAACACCTCCTCCTTATGAATCTCAATCCCATCTAGTCTAATAGCCTGTATCTCAATATTCTTTTCAACAACAGTGTCTTTTTCCTGTATGAAAATATTCCTGACGAAAAATATTCATTTAGTGCCTCTCCTTTCTCTTCAGACTCCATGCACAACTTCCCATTACTGTCCTTGACTGGCCCTAATCTTAGCCGAGCCATTCTTTTATTCCTGACATACCTATAGAAAGTTTTAGGGTTTTCCTTGATCCTGCCTGCCAAAGACTTCTCATGTCCCCTCCTGGCTCTTAGCTTTCCCTTTAGGTCCTTCCTAGTTAACTTGTAACTCTCAAGCACCCTAACTGAGCCTTCATGTCTCATCTTTACATAAGTCTCGTTCTTCCTCTTCACAAGAGATTCAACTTCTTTAGTAAACTATTTTTTCCTCGCTCAACCACTTCCTCCCATCTGACAGGTACATACTTCTCAAGATATGTAGTAATAATTCCTTGAACAAGCTCCACATTTCAATTGTGCCCATCCCCTTTAGATTTCTTCCCCATCTATGCATCTTAAATCTTGCCTAATCGCATCATAATTTCCTTCCCCCCAGTTATAACTCTTGCCCTGCAGTATATACCTATCCCTTTCCATTGCTGAAGTAGACATAACCAAATTGTGGTCACTATCACCAAAGTGCTCACCTACCTCCAAATCTAACACCTGGCCTGGTTCATTATCCAGTACCAAATCCAATGTGGCCTAGCCTCTTGTTGGTCTATCTACATACTGTGCCTGTGTCTGGTGTTTCCAGTCAATATTTGTAAAGTTAAAGTCCCCCATAGTAACTATCCAGAATCATCTTTGCAATCCTTTTCTCCACATCTCTGGAACTTTTCGGAGACCTATAGAAAACTCCCCACAGGGTGACCTCTCCTTTCTTGTTTCTAACCTCAGCCCATATTTCCTCAGTAGACGAATCCTCATCAAACGTCCTTTGTGCCACCGTAATAGTGTCCTTGACTAACAATGCCACACCTCCCCATATTTTACCACCTTCCTTGATCTTACTGAAACATCTAAACCCTGGAACTTGCAACAACCATTCCTGTCCCTTCTCAATCCACGCCTCTGAAATGGCCACAACATCGAAGTCCCAGGTACCAACCCACACTGCAAGTTCACCTACTTTATTGGGGATGCTCCTGGCATTGAAGTAGACACACTTCAAAGCACTTTCTTGTCTTCCGGTACACTCTTGCGACCTTGAAACTTATTCATGACCTCACTACTCAGATCCTCCTGTGCACTGGAGCAACAATCCAGGTTCCCATCCCTCTGCTGAATTAGTTTAAACCCTCCCGAAGAGCATTAGCAAATTTACCCCCCAGGATATTGGTACACCTTTGGTCCAAGTATAGACCATCCTGTTTCTAGAGGTCCTACCTACCCCAGAATGAGCCCCAATTATCCAGTTACCTGAATCCTTCTCTCCTACACCATCCCTGTAGCCACATATTCAACTGCTCTCTCTCTCTCTATTCCTCTCTTTGCTAGCACAAAGGCACGGGCAACAAACAAGAGATAACAACTCTGTTTATTCTAGCTCTAAGCTTCCACCCTAACTCCCTGAATTCCTGCCTTACATCCCATCCCTTTTCCTATCTAAGCCATTGGCGCCTATGTGGACTACAACTTGGGGCTGGTCCCCTTCTCCCTTAAGGATCTCGAAAACACGATCCGAGACATCACGGACCCTGGCACCTGGGAGACAACGCACCAACCGCGAGTCTCTCTTGTTCCCACAGAATCTCCTATCTGTCCCCCTAACTATGGAGTCTCCAATAACTAATGCTCTACTCTTCCCCCTCTTTCCCTTCTGAGCAACAGGGACAGACTCTGTGCCAGAGACCTGTACCCCATGGCTTATCCCTCGTAAGTCGTCCTTCCTAACAGTATCCAAAACAGTATACTTGTCATACAGAGGAACTGCCACAGGGGATCGCTGCACTGACTGCTTCTTACCCCTTTTAACAGTCACCCAAGTATCCTCATTCCTAGGAGTATGAACCTCCCTGTAGCTTTTATCTATTACTGTCTCTGCCTCCAGGATGATCCTGAGTTCATCCAGTCCCAGCTCCAGTTCCCTAACATGGTCTTCAAGGAGCTGGAATTGGGTGCACTTCCTACAGGTGTATTCAGCTGGGACACTAGTGGTGTCTCTCACCTCAAACATCCCACAGGAGGAACATTGCACTGCCTGCACTAACATCCTTGTTAACTTACCTTACTAAGAAATGAAAGAGAAAAGAATAAAAAGAAAAGCTCACTTACTCCCACACTAAATCTTTTTTTAGGTTAGAGGAGGGGGGAGGTTGGGAGACACTATGTCTGTAGTGTCTCGGGTTTCTACCCCAAACAAATTTATTGGGCAAAAGAGAAAAACGTCCCAGGTCTCTATGCGGCCTACTTCCGGTTTCCGGCTACTCAGAAAAATGAACTCCGGAAAAGCTAAGTGAAAATAAACTTAGCTTACTTTATCTTCCAGCTCTCCCCTCAAAAATCATTCACCTCTCTGCCCGCTCCACCAGAAGAATGAGGTTGAACCTCAGAGGTCAATGCCTTTTTTTTATAAAAAACTACAAACCGTCCCAGGTCTCTCCGCGGCCTACTTCTCGTTTCCGGCTGCTCAGGAAAATAAACGCCAGAAAAAGTAAGTGAAAATAAACTTATCTTCCAACTCTCCCCTCAAAAATCACTCTCCTCTCTGCCCACTCCACCGGAAGCATGAGGTTGAACCACAGAGGTCAGTGCCTTTTACTACCAAATAAACCTGTTGGACTTTAACCTGGTGTTGTGAGACTTCTTACGGCAGGGAGGATACCAGAGGACTGGAAAATAGCTAATGTAACACCGCTAAGAAGGGAGGGAGGCAGCAGATGGGAAATTATAGCCCGGTTAGCCTGACTTCGGGCATTACAAGATTTTAGAGTCCATTATTAAAGATGAGATCATGGAATACTTCAAAGTGCATGATAAAATAGGACTGAGTCAGTACGGCTTTGTCAAGGGGAGGTCATGTCTGACAAATCTGTTAAGAGTTCTTTGAGGAGATAACAAGGAAGTTAGATAAAGGAGGATCAGTGGATTTCCAGAAGGCCTTTGACAAGGTGCTGCATAGGAGACTGTTAAATAAGTTAAGTGCCCATGGTGTTAAAGGTAAGATCCTGGCATGGCTAGAGGATTGACTGACTGGCAGAAGGCAGAGAATGGGGCTAAAGGTGTCTTTTTCAGGATGACAGCGGGTGACTAGTGGCATGCCTCAGGGGTCGGTGCTGGGGCCACAACTTTTCACAATGTACATTAATGATTTGGAAGAAGGAACTGGAGGCACTGTTGCCAAGTTTGCAGATGATCCAAAGATATGTAGAGGGACAGGCAGTATTGAGGAAGCAGGAGGCTGCAGAATGACTTGGACAGGTTAGGAGAATGGGCAAAGAAGCGACAGATAGAATATAATGTGGAAAAGTGTGAGGTTACGCACTTGAAAGGAGGAATGAAGGCATAGACTGTTTTCTAAATGAGGAAATCAGAAACACAAAGGGGTGATTGTTCAAGATTCTCTTAAGGTTAACATGCAGGTTTAGTCGCAGTTAGGAAGGCAAATGCAATGTTAACATTCATGTTGAGAGGGCTAAAATACAAGAGCAGGGACGTAATTCTGAAGCTATATAAGGTTCTGGTCAGACCCCATGTGGAGTATTGTGGGCAGTTTTGGGCCCCATATCTAAGGAAAGATATGCTGGCCTTTGCAAGGGTTTCAGAGGAGGTTCACAAGAGTGATCGCTGGAATGAAGAGCTTGTCATATAAGGAACGGTTGAGGATTCTGGATCTGTACTCTTTGGAGTTTAGAAGGTTTCGACGGGGGGGGAATCTTATTGAAACTTACAGGATACTGCGAGGACTGATAGAGTGGATGTGAAGAGGTTGTTTCCACTAGTAGGAAGAGCTAGAACCAAAGGGCACAACCTCAGACTAAAGGGTTGATCCTTTAACGCAGAGATGAGGTGGAATTTCTTCACCCAGAGAGTGATGAATCTGTGGAACTGTTTGCCACAGAAGGCTGTGGAGGCCAGGCCATTGAGCATCTTTAAGATGGAGATAGATAGGTCCTTGATTAATAAGGAAATTTGGGGTTATGGGGAAAAGGCAGGAGAATGGGAATGAGAAAAGTATCAGCTATGATTGAATGGCAGAGCAGACTTGATGAGCTGAGTGGCCTAATTCTGCTCCTATGTCTTATGGTCAATGGAAATATCCATTGATCTTGGGCAGGAATTTTCAGTCTCGCTCAAGCGAGGTGGTAAAATCCCATCCCCAGTGTCAAAAATTATTTTGACCATCAAATGTTTTCTATTTGCCTGCTCCAAGTATGACTAGAACATATTCCACTCTTGCAAGAAAACTGAAAAAAAGCATACAATTTTTGAACGAGCTCAGAAGAATGTACGGTCCCTCACAGATTTCAGCTGCTGTGTTGCACATTAAATTCAAGGAGTTATTAGAACATGGGATAAATAATGCACAGGGGCTTGCATTGTTCAGTCTAGTTTGTAGACCTGAATACTTTCCTACCATATTTGCAGCATTATCGAAGCTCTGCCCACAAAAATTTTTGATGTCCTAACCTAAATTTGCAATGTTTTCCCAAACAGCTATCTGCAGAACTCAGAAATGTAGGATCATAGTTGGAGAAAACAGAGAATTCGCTCTACAACTTTACCATTACTGGTAATTCACCAATACTGGTCACACATCTTAAAATTAATGTTCATTTATCCTCATGACTCAATCTGGTGTTGAATCAACTATTATGGAATAGTATTTGGTATCTTTTACTTCATTAGGGAATTGGTTTCTGAGCCACTCAACCATTATAGTGATGAAGTTGTAAGTTCTGTGCATAAAAAATTGGTCTTCCCTGAACCAGAAATTGATAACTTTTCAAATGCTCTTTGAGAAGCTCATCAAATTCACTGCTATAAATACAGGCTAACAATGTACCTCTTTGAGTTGACAATGATGATTCCTCATGTCCTCCTAATGGAAGCCCTAAAGAAAACAATAATTTGATTGTGGCAACAACACATCTCAGCACTTTCCTCCAACAAGAACAGTCCTTTCGAACTGAGCCGATAAAACAGAGACAATTCTGCCAGTGAATTTACGTCTTTGAATGAATGTACACTTAGCTTTAATATAAGCTTTGGACGTTTCTTGATCAGCAAGATCTCTTCCAACATTTCTCCAGTTAGATTACCCATTGATGAATACTTGTTTCCCTTTAGTAGGATCAAGGTAATTTTACAAACATGATATCAAACTGCCTTAGAGGTTTCTGAAAAAATCAACTAATTTCTAATTTTGGTCATCCCATTTTTTTTCATCCTCAGAAAATGGGAATACGAAGACGGTTAACCTGCTTTCAGCCTCCAACCTCAAACTGTTCTCAAATTTTCCATATTACCTATGTTTTCTGGTTTATTTAGTAAAAAATCCTATCATACCCAGTGGAACAGATTTTGGCCATAAGACAATGTCTTCAGGATAGGTTTCTTCCGTCACGTCAAAAGAAGAAATATCTTGTAGTTCCATTGCCATTTCACTTATTGTTCAACTTTTTCAGGTGATGTGATATCTGTAGAAATTAGCAAGTCACAATCATCAGATAACTCACTCATACTTTTGGTGGATGAGGACAAATATGCAGCGTGTGCACTGTTAAATACTTTGACCTTTTTAAAGTCCATTGACAAACTCTTTTTGGCTAGCATCGTCCTCTTTCTTCATGTTCAATAGTCTGCATTTTTGACTGCCAGATTGATTATGTTGTTTGGTATTGATTGATCTTTCTTAATTTTAACGAACATCACTTTTCTGAAAGAGGCCTTTTTTGTGCTCCACAGCCCGGGGGTCAAGTTGCCCCTGCCCATCTTGAAGACCTCACCTCACTCAGGTTACTTGACTATGCCATGACCTCACCTGTCCAATCCTCCTCAGCCCTGGCCTGGAAGTCAAGTTGCCCATGCTATTGCTCCCCTCGACGACCTCAGCTTGCTTTGCTGATGGCTCAGACTGCCTGTCTGGCCTCATCTTGCTCTCGGTTGCCCAGTCTTGGCTTGGAGGTCAAGTTGCCCGACTGCTCCCCTTAATGACTCCTGGGACCTTCTGCTCGGCCCTTACACCTTCAAGCTTGACAACTTCACTATGCTGGCTTAGGCAGCCTGCTTGGTTTTCTAGCCTTGCCTTTGATTGCCCAGTCTTTCTTAGCCGGAGTCGGGGAGGTGGTCAGGGTGTCCTGCTGCCTCCCTTGATGACCACTGGCGCCTCCTCGTCCCTTGCACTCTCAAGCTTGACGATCTCGCTGCGCTGGATCAGGCTGCCTGCCTGGCTATCTGGCCTCCTCATTCCTGGGTCAGAAACTGGCTTTGCTTTTTTAAGGACCCATTTTAAGGAGACCTTCAATACCTCTCGCTCCCTCCAAGTCACCTTCATCTCTCAATGGTTAAAGACAGTGTTTTTTTGGTTCTAAGGAGACTCACCAATCAGAGCCTGATGTTTTTCTGCATTGCCTACTGATAAGCTCATTTGTATTTCTGGAGCCCATCAGCAAATTCAGAGCTATCAGGCTCTGGTTGGTGCCCCACAGCCACTGGCCAGCATAGCCCCTCCCCCCATTGATGAGCCCCTGTGCCTAGGCATGGTGTGTTTCAATGCAAGACCACCTCTGACTTTGGGATGTTTGGAGTGAAATAGAAATAAAGATTTGTGTTTCTATAGCACCTTTCACAAGCTCAGAACTTCCTAAAGTGCTGAATGAAGTTGGATCTCGAGACAGTAGATAAGATCACAGTTTGACATTGCACTTAAAAGACAGAACAACACTGATTCAGTCTAAATTATTAGCTCAAAGTCGATGGAATGGGATTTAAACCCACAGTCTTCTAACTCAGAGGCAAGAATGCTTCCACTGAGTCACAATATAAGCTGCAAGTTCTCTCTATTTAACTTCCTTTATTTAACATCTTTGGAAATGCATCTTGTAGATAGTTACAAGCAGTAAAGGTATGTAATAAGTCTTTGGCAATAGTGTGAGAGGAATGATATCATCGTATTCAAACATCAGTGGAAAGACCAACAAAGGAATTCAGCCAATTACCTGTAAATAATGCAATGCAAGGATCTAGTGAATAAGGCAGATTAGCTAAAGACACAGATGGACACTTAGAAATAAATCATTTGTTTAATGTGGAAAAACATTTTGGTTTGACACTTTTGGTTTAATGTTTTAAATTTCATTTGTGATTTGTTTTTGTTTTATACAATTCCCCTTCAAGGGGTTCCCCCTTTTACTATGTACCTAAGTTTGTTTAATTTAGCTTAATTTGTTTTCAGCAAAAGAGTTGGAAAAAATGGTTTAAAGAAGGACATGACTGACAGCTTAACATTTCTGGGTACAGAGTTTGGAAATGGGATAGAGAGGGGGATTTTAAAAAGCAGTGAGTGGGGAAGATCATACTATTTGTTAAAAATATGGGTTGGAATTCTTCGACCTTGCTTGTGGCTGGGATTCTCGGCCCCTGCTGCAGTGAATGGAGTTTTGGTTGAGTGCCAAATTCTCCGTTTTTATGGGCAGCGAGTCATCCGAGACTGGAGCATTCTGGCCATAATCACATCTATGAGGAGGGATGATATGCTTGAAGAGTAATCTGATTAAGCCACGTAGATTGAATTGAGGCTCCAAAAGTGGCTCAGAGGCAGAAAGCAGAGAGTAAGAGGCAGTATTTGTCTTTGTGACTATTATCAGAGTGGCTTCACAGAGCTCAGTATTAGGTCACTTGCTTTGCATGATATAGTTAAATAATTGAAACTTAAATGTAGGGGGATGATTAAGAAGTTTATAGATGATACCAAAATTAGTTGTGTGGTTTATACAGAGGAAGAAAATTGAAGATTGCAGGAAGATATCAATCAACAGGTCAGATGGGTAGAGAAGTGGCAAATTAAACTTAACTATGGAAGTGTGAAGTGATCATAGAATCCTACAGTGATACAGTTAGCGAGTGCGAACAAGACAAGGGAATGCCAAGTAAATAGTCAAATACTGAGGAACAGAGAGATCTGGGAGTGCATGTTCACAGACCCCTGAGGGTAGCAAGATAGATAGGACAGGTAGATAAGGTGTCAAGTGGAAGAAGGCATAGGAGATACCTTCCTTTATTGGTGAAGGCATAAAGCAGGACAGTTAGGCTAAAACTAAATGAGAAACTAGTTATGCTACGCCTGGAGTGTTCCATTGAGTCTTGGTCACCTCATTATAGGAAGGATGTGATTACACTACAGCGGATACATAAGAGATTTACAAGGATGTTACCAGGAATGGAACATTTTACTTATTAAGGCAGATTATTTAGACTGGGTTTATTGTTTGGAAGAGAAGTGACTGAGGGGAAAATTAATTAAGGTGTACAAAATTATGAAAGCCTAGCTAGAGGTCGATAGGAAAGACCCATTTTTCTTAGCAGAGAGTTTACTAAGGACAAATTTTACCCTCCCCATCCTTGTAATCTTAAATTGGTTTTAATCTGAGTCATTCATTTTTTAAATTAGAATTGCTCTTATTCTCTTGGCTAATGTCCAGGGCTTTACAAACTGCCCTGCTGCCCAACTAAAATTGTTGATACAATTTAACAGAAGTCACTTTAGAAGAAGTGAATGTGAATATCCATTTCAATTGGTTCAGCTGTGGCTGCAAATGAATATTCATTAGATTCTATAAATCAGAGCAAACAAGCAAAATTCTAGGCAAGACTACATGTTAAGAATGGAGATAGGAAAAGATAATTAGTGGCAAAAGCAAACACCATATAAGAACTGTAAAGAAATTAAGCTAGCCTTGACATGTTGATTCTTCAGTGTCTAATGGGTGTACTTAGTGTGAATCTACTGTCATTTTAACAAATGATGTGCATTATTTCACATGGAAATGTTTCTTAAGGCAAGTTGTTCATTGTACACAAGTGCATATCATTTGTTAACTATTATGCAGTTGCTAAGAGACTTGGTTAGACCCTGTTGGGAATACTGCAATCAGATTTGGGCACTGCCCATCAGGAAAGATATATTGACCTTACTGGGGATACAGACAAATTCACCAGAATGATACTGGGGCCCAAGGAATTACATGATGCAGCCAGATTGCATAAGGAACAATTCCCTCAACCAATGTCACTAAGAACGAATTATTTGATCATTGTCACGTTGATGTGTGTGCGCTGTGCGTAAACTAGTTGCTGCATTTCTTATATACAATAGTAGGTACACTTCAAAAGTAGTGATAAAATGCTGAGGTATTTCTTGAGTTTGTGAAAAGTGTTACATAAATGAAACTTTTTTTTAGAGAAACAAGGGCAGCAAACTCAAGGGAACTCTAGCAGCTGCAAGCTCTCCTTTAAGTCACACACATTCTGACTTGGAAATATATTGTCATTCTTTCTTCACTGCTGGGTCAAAATTCTGGTCCTCCCCACCTAATAGCACAGTGGGAGTACCTTCGCCACAAGGACTGCAATGCTGGTTCACAACCACCTCATTGAGGGGAATTAAGAATGGACAGAAATGCTGATGTTGCCAGCAGCTCTCATGTGTTGGCCTCTGACACAGCCTTTCTTGGGGAGTGGGGAGAGAGTTAAGATTTCTATTAACCCTTGAGTGAATAAGTGCTTCCTGTTTTTACGCATGAATGGTGAGCACCAGTTTTAAGATTATGCCTCTATATTCTGTCATGATGTGGAGATGCCGGCGTTGGACTGGGGTAAACACAGTAAGAAGTCTCACAACATCAGGTTAAAGTCCAACCAATTTATTTGGTAGTAAACTCACAAGCTTGCGGGTAAACCACAAAAGCTCATGAGTTTACTATCAAATAAATTGGTTGGACTTTAACCTGGTGTTGTGAGACTTCTTTCTATATTCCGTCACCTGAGGAACTAATCTACTTTATCAATTTTTTCTATCATTTCTAACATCTCGATTAGGTTACCCATCAACCTTCTGTACTCAGAAGGAATACAAGTCAAGTTTATGCAACTTGCCTGCATTTAACTCATTAGGCCCTTGTATCGTTCTGGTGAATACTCTTTGCACCCCTAGCAAGGCCAATATCTCCTTCCTGAAGTGAGGTGCCTCCAATGCAAGTATATCCTTCCTTAAATATGGAAACCAAAACCACATACAGTGGGCCTGATTTTACCATTGCGTTGCACGAAAACTTGGCAAAGTTGGGCATGAGGCTAATAGTGCAATCCATACCCGCATTGATCCCCCTTTACCAAGGCCCAAAAATAGCCGCAATCAGCACTGCGCCCGAAATGGGTGTGCCATCACTTTAAATGCATTTGCACGTATTTAAATTGACTTAATGAGCTGGATGCCCAAACTTATCTGCTTTTCCCCCTTCACCATCGCGTTTGCCCATCCAGATTTGGCGTGAAACAGACATGCTCGGCAAAAATCTGTTTCGGGCACTCTAGCTTCTGAAGAGTTAAGTTCAGAACTTCCGATGGCTCTCTAACCCAGATCGGTGGTGGGGTGGGAGGTGGAGGACAGATCATTCTCTGGTGGGGATGGGGGGAGGAGACGCATCAGATGTATCGCTGGTGGGGATGGAGGCAAAGGGAGGCCCAATCATTCTCTGGTGGGGGGAGGAGAAAGGAGGGAGGCCAGATTGTTCTGCGGTGGGGGAGGCGGGGGGGAGGTTTGGAGAGGGAGGTCAGATCATTCTGTGGTGTGGGAGGGGTGGTGGAGAAGGAAGACCAGATCATTCTCTGATGGGGGGCAGGAGAGAGGGAGGCCAGATTGTTCTCCGGTGGGGGGGAGGGGGAGGGAGAGGAGGGAGGACAGATCATTTTCTAGTGGGGGGTGGAGGAGGAAGGAGGCCAGATCATTCTCTGGTGGGGTGGGGGAGAAGGGAGAAGGAGGAAGGAGGCCAGATTGTTCTTTGGAGGGCGGGAGGGAGGCCAGATGTATCTCTGGTGGAGTGAGGAAAAGGGAGGGCAGATCATCTTCTGGCAGGGGGCAGGAGGAGACAGTTCAGATGTAACCCTGGTGGGGAGGGAGGCCCGATTGCTCTCTGGTGGTGGGAGGAGGAGATGGGTGGCCAGATCATTCTCTGGTTGGGGCGGAAGGGGGGAGAGCAGGAGTGAGGGTGGGGGTGGTCCGCTGCCACTCTGTGGGCGATTGGTGGAGGGGAAGGGGGGGTCCACTGCCATTCGGTGGACGATCGGTTGGAGGGGAAGTGAGGCAGGCAGTCACAATCGGTCTGGGTAGTGGGAAGAGTGAGTGGATAAGGGGGACAGTTATGTTGTGGGGGTGGGGTGATGTCTGTGGGGATCATTGTTCCCGCTTTATGCAGCCCAGGAGCAATGTGGCAGGAGAGCGTTTTTCAATTTTTTTTTACTGCACATACGCAACTGAAAGCTCCAGTCAGGGTAGCAGTGTTTCAGGCGTGATAACCTCCCCTGCAGCGTGATTCAGACTCACGACTTTTTTTCAGGCGGTGTGTGTGTCGGGACACCTAAGCACAGGTTTATAAATTGGATCTGAATCGCACCCAGATTCAGCACTTAGAATCAAAATGGTGAAATATGGCTCAGTACTCCAGATGTGGTCTCACTAAAGTCCTGTACAATTGTAGCAAGACTTCCATAGACTGCTAAAGTTCCCACACGTCCTGTTGTTCCTATAGAAAGACTTGCATTTTTGTAACACCTTTTACATCTCAGGATATACCAGAATACCGGGACACTTTTTGTACAGTGTGTGCAGGAGGATTTCCTGACACAACGTGTGGATAAGCCAAGAAGAGGTGGGGCCACATTGGACTTGGCACTGGGTAATGAACCAGGCCAAGTATTTGATTTGTCTGTGGGAGAGCACTTTGGAGATAGTGACCACAATTCGCTGTCCTTCATTATTGTAATGGAGAGGGATAGGGTCACACAGCAGGGTGAGGTTTATAATTGAGACAGGGGTAATTATGATGCGATTAGGCAAGAGTTAGAGAGCATAAGATGGGAACAGAAACTGTTGGGTATGGGCACAAACGAAAAGTGGAGCTTTTTCAAGGAATAAATACTGCGTGTCCTTGATAGGTATGTCCCTGGCAGGCAGGGAGGAAGTGGCCAAGTGAGGGGACCATGGTTCACAAAGGAGGTTGAATGTCTTGTCAAGAGGATAAAGGAAGTGTATGTAAGGATGAAAAAAAAAGGTTCAGTTGGGTCACTTGAGGGTTACAAGGTAGCTAGGAATGAGTTTAAAAAAGAGCTTCGGAGAGCTAGGAGGGGGCATGAGAAGTCCTTGGCGGGTGAGATAAAGGAAAACCCCAAGGCTTTTTACTCTTACATGACAAATAAAAGAATGACCAGGATGAGATTAGGGCCAGTTAAGGATAGTAGTGGGAACTTGTACATGGAGTCAGAAGAGATAGGAGAGGCGTTGAATGAATACTTTTCTTCAGTGCTCACTAAGGAGAGGGGACATGTTTTTGAGGATGAGTGTGTGATACAGGCTGATAGGATGGAGGAGATAGATGTTCTGAGGGAAGATGTATTAGCAAGTTTGAAAAACCTGAGGATCGATAAGTCCCCTGGGCCAGATAGGATAGATCCCAGAATACTTTACGAGGCAAGAGATGAGATTGCGGAGCCTTTAGCTTTGATCTTTGGGTCCTCACTACCCATGGGGATTGTGCCAGAGGACTGGAGAGTGGCAAATGTTGTTTCTCTCTTCAAGAAAGGAAATAGGAATGACCCTGGTAATTATAGGCCTGTTAACCTTACTTCAGTGGTTGGTAAGTTAATGGAAAAGATCCTGAGAGATACAATTTATGACCATTTGGAAAGACACAGCTTAATCCAGGATGGTCAGCACAGTTTCGTGAGGGGTAAGTCTGCCTCACAAATTTGATTGAATTCTTTGAGGAGGTAACTAAATTTGTAGGCAAAGGTAGAGCAGTTGATGTTGTTTACATGGATTTTAGTAAGATGTTTGATAAGGTTCCCCATGTTCGGCTCATGAAGAAAGTAAGGAGGTGCGAGATAGAAGGAAATTTGGCCAATTGGATAAGTTACTGGCTGTCTCAGAGAAGACAGGGTGGTGGTGGAGAGAAAATTCTCAGACTGGAGGCCAGTTACCAGTGGTGTACCACAGGATTTCGTGCTGGGTCCCCTGCTATTTGTCATTTTTATCAATGACTTGGAAGAGGGGATTGAAGGGTATGTTAGTAAATTTGCTGATGACACCAAGATTGGTGGAGTAGTGGATGAGGTGGAGGGCTCTTGTGGACTGCAAAGAGACATTGATAGGATGCTGAGCTGGGCAGAAAAGTGGCAGATGGAGTTTAACCCTGATAAGTGTGAGGTGATTCATTTTGGTAGGACAAATTTGAATGCGGATTACATGGCCAACGGCAGGGTTCTGAAGAATGTGGAGGAACACAGAGATCTTGGGGTTCATATCCACAGATCTCTGAAGGTTGCCACTCAAGTGGATAGAGCTGTGAAGAAGGCTTATAGTGTATTAACGGGGGTTTGAGTTTAAGAGTCGTGGCGCTATGATGCAACTATACAGGAACTTGGTGAGACCACATTTGGAATATTGTGTTCAGTTCTGGTTGCCTCATTATAAGAAGGATGCTGAAACATTGGAGAGAGTGCAGAGGAGATTTACCAGGATGCTGCATGGTTTGGAGGGTAGGTCTTATGAGGAAAGGTTGAAGGAGCTGGGGCTTTTCTCTTTAGAGTGGAGGAGGATGAGAGGTGACTTAATAGAGGCTTATAAGATGATGAGGGGGTTAGATAGAGTGGATGGACAGAGACTATTTCCTCGGGTGGATGTAGCATAACTAGGGGGCATAACTTTAAGTTCATGGTTGGGAGATATAGGAGGGATGTCCAGGGTAGATTCTTTACTCAGAGAGTGGTTGGGTGTGGAATGCATTGCCTGCTGTGATAGCGGAGTCAGACATTTTAGGAACTTTCAAGCAGTTATTGGATAGGCACATGGAGCACACCAGAATGATAGGGAGTGGGATAGCTTGATCTTGAGTTTGGACATAGCTTGGCCCAACATCGAGGGCCGAAGGGCCTGCACTGTGCTGTACTGTTCTATGTTCTACTGTTCTCTGTGACCAGGATCGAGAATCCCGAAAGTTGTGTTGGCTGCCTGGTGCTCGGGTTTGGGATATCTCATCTGGGCACAGAAGAACTTAGATTGGGAGGGTAAAGGTCCAGTTGTCGTGGTACCAATGACATAGGTAAAACATGAACAAAGGTTCTGCTAAGGGAGTATGAACAGCTAGGAGCTAAATTGAAAAGCAGAACCATAAAGGTAATAATCTCTGGATTACTACCTGAGCCATGAGCTAATTGGCACAGGGTCAACAAGATTAAGGACGTAAATGCGTAGCTCAAAGATTAGTTGGGAGGAATGGGTTTGAATTCATGGGACATTGGCACTAGTATTAGGAAAGAAGGAACCTGTTCCAATGTGATGGTGTTCAGGTGAATCATGCTGGGACCAAAATCCTAGTGAATCGTATAACTAGGGCTTTAAACTAAATAGGAGGGGGGGAAGGTTCAGTTGTATGGAGAATTAGAAGATCAAAGTTAAAGGAGAGAGGGTAGAAGTGCAGATTATTGGAGCTGAGGACTCAGGAGAGGTTAGTAAAGTTTCCAGACCACATATTGGAACAGAGAGTATAGAAGGTGGCAGGAATCTAGCGTCAGGCAGAGCAAAAAATGTGACAAGTATGAGACAGGCAGTGGTCAATGCAGGACTGAGGGTCCTAAATGCGCATAGTATATGGAACGAGGTAAATGAGCTTGTTGCGCACATTGAAATTTGCTCATACAATGTTATAGGCATCACAGAGACGTGGCTGCAAGGGGTTCAGGACTGGAATCTAAATATCAAACAATATGTGTCCTATTGGAAGAACAGGCAGATAGACAAAGAGGACGGAGTTGCATTGTTAGTGAGGAATGAAGTTAAATCAATAGCAAGAAGTAATATAGGATCAGAAGGCATAGAATCTCTGTAGGTAGAGTTGAGGAATTGCAAAGGTAAAAAGACCATGATGGGAGTTATGTACAGGCCCCCAAACAGAAGTCAGGATGTGGGGCAGAAAATAAATCAGGAGATAGTAAAGGCACATAAAAAAGGCAATATTACAATAATCATGGGGGACTTCAATATGTAGGTGGATTGAGAAAATCAGGTAGACAGTGGATCCCAAGAAAAGGAATTTGTGGAACGCCTAAGGTGGTTTTTTGGAACAGCTTGCGACAGCCTACTAGGGAACAAGCAATTTTGGATTTCGTGATGTGTAATGAGGCAAACTCGATTAGGGAACTTAACGTGAAGGAACACTTAGGGAGCAGTGACCACAATATGATAGAATTTACCCTGCAGTTTGAGAGGGAGAAACTGGAATCAGATGTAACAGTATTACAATTAAATAAAAGTAACTACAAAGACAGGAGGGAGAAGCTGGCCACATTAATTGGAAAGGGAGCCTAGCAAGGAAAATAGTGGAACAGCAATGGCAGGCATTTTTGAGAATTATTCAGGAGGCACAACAGAAATTCATCCCAAGGAAGAGGAAACATGCTAAAGGGAGGATGAGACATCCATGGCTGACGAGAGAAGTCAAGGACAGCATAAAAGCAAAAGAAAAAACATACAAAGTGGATTAGTGGGAAGCCAGTGGATTGGGAAGTCTTTGAAAGTGAACAGTGCACAACTAAAAAAGCAATAAGGGGGAGGAGATAAAATATGAGTGTAAGCTAGCAAGTTAATATAAAAGAAGTTGGGAAGAGTTTTTTTTTCAAAGTATGAAAGGTAAAAGAGAGGCAAAAATAGCGGTTGGACCACTGGAAAATGAGGTTGGCAAAGTAATAATAGGAAACAAAGCAATGGCACAGGAACTGAATAGTTACTTTGCATCAGTCTTCACAGTGGAGGACACCAGTGGTTACCAGAGCTCCAGGAGAGTCAGGGGGCACAGGTGAATGTAGTGGCCATCACTAAGAAGAAGGTTCGGGAGAAACTGAAAAGTGTGAAGGTGGAAAAGTCACCTGGACCGGATGGACTGCACCCCAGGGTTCTAAAAGAGATAGCTGAGGAAATTGTGGAAACATTGGTGGTGATCTTTCAGAAATCACTGGAGACAGGGAAGTGACCAGAGAACTGGATTGAATGTAACAGTGCTATTTAAGAAGGGAGGGAGGCAGCAGACAGGAAATTATAGGCCGGTTAACCTGCCTTTGGTCATTGGCAAGATTTTAGTGTCCATTGTTAAAGATGAGATCACAGAGTACTTAGAAGTACATGATAAAGTAGGATTGAGTCAGCACGGCATTGCCAAGGGGTGGTCATGTCTGACAGATCTGTTAGAGTTCTTCGAGGAGGTAACGAGGAAATTAGATAAAGGAGAACCAGTGGACATGATTTATTTACCTTTCCAGAAGGCCTTTGACAAAGTCAAGGCCGCACAGAGTTAAATAGGTTAAGTGTCCATGGTGTTAAGGATAAGATCCTGGCAAGGATAGAGGATTGGTTGCCTGGCAGAAGGCAGAGAATGGGGATAAAGGGATCTTTTTCAGGATGGATGCAGGTGACTAATGGTGAGCCTCAGGAGTCGGTGTTGGGACCACAACTTTTCACAGTATACATTAAACCTAGGAGGAAAGGTGGAAAGACACCAGGAAGCCCAATGCAGGGGCCATAACAACACTTCCTGAGAGAGGTACTTTGAAGCGGGAGAGAGAGTTTGCGTCAGAAATTATGCAAATAGACCCACCTGGGTTACCGGAACAATCGAGTCCAGGACCGAACTGATCTTCTACCGAGTACGGGTAGGCAAGGCAGTGATAAGGAAACACCTGATCAGGTCCAGGCCTCAAGCTCTCCACCTGTTCCGGAGTCAAGTCCGCCCTACAGCTCTAGGGATGAGCAGAGCCCCCCTCGACAAGCCAGTACCGTCTCTCTATGCCTTTGATGGGGACCTCAGAGTCTGAAATGGACATGGGGATGAAAGCTGCAATGATTTCCTCTACCACCTGAAGTGGTCGAGAAACCAAACTTCCGGCATTCGCGGTGGAAGAGACGGATGCCCAACTGTTATACACCGCCAACATCAGAGGCCAAGTTGGAGGATCCTGACCCAGCGCTCAAGCGGAGGAAAAGACCCTGAAGGAATCAAAGCCAGGGGATTCCTTGGATTTTGGGGAGGGAGGAGTGTGGTGACTTCAGCCAGGCTAATGAGGTTGGCTTGCTAGAGTATGAATTGTCTGTTGAGTCCTAATTGATGGTTAAATCAGAGAGCCTCATGTTCCCTATTTAAAGCAGGTGTGTCAGACTGCCAGCCTACATTCAGTAGGGAGCAACTGGAGAGCTGGCTGTGTACAGATGTATGGTGCAAATAAAGTAACTTGGTGACGGGACTTTTCCCTCTATGGAGTTATTACGGAGGTGTTGTTGCCTATCCTTTTGATCTGTGGGTTAGGAAGTTCAGAATCCAGTCACAGACGGAGGAGCCAAGACCCAGGCC
This sequence comes from Carcharhinus amblyrhynchos, assembly GCF_965287045.1. NCBI lineage: Eukaryota > Metazoa > Chordata > Chondrichthyes > Carcharhiniformes > Carcharhinidae > Carcharhinus > Carcharhinus amblyrhynchos. Next base: position 32,465,836 of record NC_137325.1, read on the forward strand.
ACAGAGTTTGGAGGTTAGTTTTATAGGAATAATGGTGTTGAAGGCTGAGCTTCAATCAATAAATCAGAGCCTGACAGGTAATGTAGTAATCCAGTGTAAACTAGAAATTACACTTTTTTTAAACAGCTGATGTTCTCTGGGTGATCCCACAATGGCTGTGACTGCTGACATCCAATGTGACCTCTATCCAATTTGTCTGGTTAGGCAGACAGGTCCCCTTCTCAAGTACCTGGGTAGAGAGCTCTCCTTTCTCAAGTATGCCTGTGGAGAACATGCAGGGACTCACTGAACCACTGAGCCATCTGGGATCTTCCTTCTGCCATGTTAACTAGTTCCTCTGGCCTTTGCCATGACTGCTTCACTGACCAGTTTTCACACTAGTAGAGCATCTTTAGGCTCCTACCCTTCAGCTGATTGATTATCGCTTCCACTTTCAAGATGCATGGAGCGTTGTTCAATACAGTGAAAACAGTCAGTTGTGAAGCCGGAGAGCTTCACACTGGTGTTTTCATCTGAGCCAACATCCTGTACATTTTTGGGAAGAGTCCATTCCTTGCCTGTCACCATGGCCTTAGTAGCATCTGTCTCCTTGGTAAAGACAGATGCTAAGGTACCCATTTACTAGCTCAGCCATGCTCAATGTGTAAATTCCCCTTTAGGACCCTAATTGGCCATATTCCTCCTCTTATCATGCTTTTACTATTTTGTATGTCTATTGAAGACTTTGGAATTCACCTTTTATGTTGGCTGCCAATCTTTTCTCATTATCCCTCTTTGCTTTTCTAATATGCCTTTTCACCTCCTTTCTGAAGTTTCTGTATTCCTCTGGTTCTCAGTTGTATTTTTAGGTTCTTCAGTGTCCCCTTCAGCAACCCAATGTCTCTTCACCTGTCATCACAGGACCTTCACATCCTCCACTGGTTTGCACTGACTCCTTTCCTCATAAAGGAAATATCTCCTCAGTATCGAACCTGTTAAGCTCTCGTAGAAATTTATTATGGTTCAATAAGATTATCCATCATTCTGCTAAAGTCCAATGAGTAGAAGCTCAACTTGCTTAACTTTTCCTCATGAGACAATACCTTTGTCTCAGGAGGAACCAACCTTCGAACTTTCACTGAACTGCCTGCAATGCAAGTGTAGCACTGATCAAATAATGACACCAAGACTCTCACCAATGGTGTGACACAGTGCAATGGGAGTCTTAGATCATAAATTGCTAACTCCTATTGATCAATGATCTAAAACATGAAAACATCTTTATTTCCCTCCATTGAAAACTAATTTATTGAAGAAAGAAGCACCATGACCCACTAGTAAATAATTGAAGGTAATTAAGAAGATGGATGATAAGAAACAATTCATGTAACCATTTGACCCATGTATAGATAATGAAATAAGACTCTAACTTCAAGAAAAACATCTTCATACTTGTAGGTGGAAGTTCTTACTGTGCTTAAAAATGCATTCAAGCATCACTACTATTGGATTTTTTAGCCTCGTTAAAATTTTGCATTGAATAGTGGGACTTTGAGTCTATGGAATGCTTGCACATCCAATTGCACAATGAACCATTCAGGGCCTACCACCTCCCCTAATGTTACTGATCAAGTTTGTACTCAGCTGTTGGAAGTTTGTTAATACTGCTGCACATAATACTGTTTGTACTCAGCTGTTGGAAGTTTGTTAATACTATTGTGCCTCTAATTTTCATTCTGATGAACTCGCCTTAACTTAAGACACAGTAAGAAGTCTCACAGCACCACGTTAAAGTCTAACAGGTTTATTTGGGATCATGAGCTTTCAGAGCGCAGCTCCTTCATCAGGTGAGTCAGTGCAGTGCTCCAAAATCACTCCAGTTAATGCTAGCTCATGAGATGCATGTCTGCCCAATCCTGGAACTAGCCAGAACCACTTGTAAACTATATTTAAAAAAAAATCAAATTGTACTCTTTAGCTGGAGCTTTGCAATAGGAATGAAAGATGCTACATCATCACATAAGGAAAATTGTGATTGAGATGATTTAAAAGTCAGCAATGCTGTGTGTTAAATACGGGAAAAAGGAAAAAAAAAGTCCTGTGCAGTAGCACTAAACATGTTATCACAACAGCTGCCCAATACACCTGACCCAATATTCAATTCTTTGTCCATCTTGTGTCTCCTTGATCTTACCAGTTTGAACCAATGCCCTTGCTAGGACAACTTGGGACACCCCAACAAAAATTATGGTAAGATTCTGCCTTTTTTTTTTGAAACATGTCTCACCCAATTCAAGGTATGAATTACAATGCTAGAAGGGATCTTATCACTTATATTTTATCCTTCTCATACATAATAAAAGTAAAACTGGAGCAAACCATTAAAACACTTTAGGCCCATTTTTGGCCACCCTTATGACAGATTACTCTTTATTCTTGTTACCTGGAGGCAATAATGTTAATTCCAGACCAAATTAAACTACCTGTAGGGATATTAAATGATGAGGTCACAAGGCTAAGTGGCCCTGTGGATTCTAACTATTGCCTGTAATGTAGACTGTATCATATATTCCAGATGCTCGAGGTGGTATAACAGTTGTTCTGGAGCATCAGATAAAACACTGTCAGATCACATTACCTACAAAGATGCTGTATGGCTATATCATGCTTAAGATAGTTTGAATACATGACTGTTGGATTCAACCCAGTTTGAGGAGCCAAATATATTGAACCTCCTTCTCTTAACACATCCTACTTTGATGACATCTGTCAGACCCTATTCCGGGATAAGTAACGACTCAGTATTGGGTTAGTTTGCATTCTTGCATCACTTCACCGAAAACCACCTAGCAAAGTGCTGCAGGTGAAGGGTATCAGTATTGATGCCTTCAAGAGCCAAGCTGCACCGATGATAAAACAATGTCACACCAACTCTCCTGAGAATAGCTCAGTGGACAAGAATTGTTGTGTGTAAGTCATCTTGTAAACCCACTCTACCTGCAATCCTATGCACTTGAACTTTACATAGTAATCTGTTATGTGAGATTTTGTTGAAAGCCTTCTGAAAGTCTAAATAAACCACATCCACTGGTTCTTGGTCAACTTTTATCCTCATTCATGGGCACCACATTCTTGTGCATAATAGATGCACTCTAAATGGTTGGGCAGTCTCAAAATTAAGTCCATGACCTCATCAGCAACAATCGAGAAATTGCAATAGACAATCACCACCCACAGGTTGCCCAAGGTGATGGTATCCGATAGTATCCCTGCTTTCACTAGTGAGGAATTCCAGCATTTCATGAATACCAATGGCATTCAAAATACTGGAACTGTACCCTATCACCCTAGTTCAAATGGATTGGCTGAGAGAATTGTCCAAACATTCAAAGCCGTCAACAGTCATCAGCCTCCCTACAAACTAAACTGGCCTGCTTCCTGAAAAGATGTGTTAAGAGGAAAATAAACACAATTCAGGGCCTCCTATCTTAACTATTGTATAACAAAGAAAGTTTAACATGACAATAGGGTGTAGTCACTTGACAACAATGATACAGAAAAATGTTTCAAAAATTTGACCTTGGTTGTTATTAGGAGCACTGAGACATACAAGATTATGTACTTGTGTTTGCAAACAAGACAAAGGGCTGATTTGAATGATGACTCCAGGAGAGGAAACATGATGATAATTTTACAGGACAAGAAATTTCAAAATAAGTTCAAACTGAAAAATTGAATGGGTGGCATGGCATTGGTAGGTTAGGCTTCAGACCATCCTGTGCCAGGTAATACACTTGTGTGCTATGAATACCTATTGGGAGGAATCTTGTGGAGGTGATGAAGATCTCAACTGCTGGCTGGAAAGTCAGCAAGAGCCCTATGTGGCTCCCTTTAGTGAAGGTTTGCTGTATCTTGTTCCATTCAGCCACCTGTCAATCTAATGATAAGCCTTCTGCTGGAATCAGGACACAGATAAAATTTCCACCAGCCACAAGTTACCTGCCAGAGGCTGGCAGTTCTATTGAATACAAGCATCAGTGGGGAAGCTGTGCCTGTGCTAATACAACACTGTACCAATGTCCAAGATCATCACTGGATCCCAGGCTAGAGATGATAATGGCAGGAGGAGAGGGGATGGTTGAAACATGAGGGTCACAGGATAGGAGTCATGGTGAGAGTTTGGCAGCAAAGGCAGGGTGGTTGCTGTCAGCTGGCCCCCCACTTCCTGATGTCAGTTCCCTCAGTAAGGCACTGACTACCTTTTAATGAGTAACACCTCCCATCCCTCTCCTCCCTGGGAACTCGCAAGTAAACATGCATGGGTTTGCTTGTCTGCTTCCCACATGGTGAGCTGCCTGCCTGCTGCTTGGTTAATAGCAGTGGTGGTGGAATGAGGCCCTGAAGTAGGTATTAATTGTTGACTTAAGGGCATCAAAAGGTGACAGGGTGGGAAGACTGTCCCTGTCCTTTTTGCCATGGACTTCAGTGGGGTAAGTATCTTTGTTGGTTGTGTGCTTAGATTTCTTGGGCCAAAAGATTTGACCTTTATGCATGAGCACATCTGCGCATTTTGAAAGTAGGTGGATAGTTTCCAATCATATGGGCCAGCCTAGAAATCAACTACAAGTTTAAAGAATCCCAAAACATAAGTAATAGCACCAAAACAGCCCTGAATATATGGCTATACACAGTAAAAAGTCTGACAACACCAGGTTTTAGTCCAACCTATTTATTTGATAATATACTCGCAAGCTTTCGGGTTAGCCCCTTCGTCAGGTGAATGGCTATATTATATTATATATTATATGGCTATAATCAGAGCCACTGATTTACATTGATTCTTTCTCTTACCATATGGAATTTCAGATTTTTAAATCAATATTTTGGAAAATATTTGTTGCATTCTATTGCTTCACCATCATTGGAGGAGCTACCACTGTGACCAGTGGTGGGGATCAATGAAAATGATAGCATGTTCATCTCACAACCAATTTTTCCCTCATCCTGCAATTTCTTCTGATATACAAGCTAAAGACAGGTCAGCGTGCATCCCTTATGTTCTCAGCCTCCTTAATGCAACACTACCCTTGTGTCTTTCTCCTTTCTTTTCCAAAGAACTGTCACCTGACCAGAACTGGTGTGGCACCATGAAGGCCAAAAGGAGCTGGATATGATGATGAAGCAAGGCCATCATTCAATGTCACACTCAGTCACCAACTGGCGCTGTATGTTCTTTAGTTTGGAGGCAGTATCCACATGTGGAAAGTCATAGGAATGAATCCTCTATAGTAAGAGCCACAGATCAGGATAGATACCAAAAGGGTAAAATTGCACATGTTCTGCTGAAAAAGACTCCATTGAAATTTTACTGGGGTGGCATACAGAAAAAGACTGATGGACATGCACAATAGAATGTTTGGTGCATTGGCAGACCTTCCAGAAAGCCTGCTATAGCTGTTAACACGGAGGTGTCCAGTTCTAATTTGGAGCAGGGCTCTGTGCCGAGCTTGGAACCTATCCTTCCCTGTGGTGGAAATGTTGGCCCACTTGATACAGTCAGGGTGGCAAGTGTTTTTTTTATGATATATATTTGATTTGATTGAATTTATTATTGTCACATGTATTAACATAAAGTGAAAAGTATTGTTTCTTGCACGCTATACAGACAAAACATGCTGTTTATAGAGAGGGTTCATAGAAACAAGAGTGTTGCAGTCATAGCTAGGATGTAGAAAAAGACCAATTTAATGCAAGGTAAGTCCATTCAAAATTCTAACAGCAGCGGGGAAGAAGCTGTCTTTGAGCTGGCTGGTATGTGACCTCAGACTTTTGGCCAGGGCATTGAGGATAACTTGCCAGCATTTATTTGAAATAGCATAATACCACTTTACAGTCCAGTTGAGACAGAAGATGGAGCTTTTGCTTTAATTTGTCATCCAAAATAAAACACCTCCAATCGGACAACAGCCCGTCTAGTCTTACAGGGAAGGATCAACATTCATTTTTGTTCCCTATTTTCTAGAGTTGGGCTTGACACCAAATCTTTTAATCTGGTAGAAAAATGCAACCAACTGAGCCATAGCTGACAGGAAGAAACCATAGTGACAGTGGTGGCATTGAAGTAGGTGTGGCAAGTTACTTGCATTCTGCACATATATACTGCAGCTTTAATGTACTGCTGGTGGGATTGGTTGATACTGAGTCCAGAGTTTGGGATAAAAATAGAAAATACAGGAAAAACACCGCAGGTCTGGCAGTATCTGTGGAGCAAGAAACTGAATTAACATTTTGGGGTGGGATTTTCCAGCCACACACGTCCCAAGAGTGGGAATTCCCACCCGAGATCAACAGACCTCAGCCCAGAGCTTCTTGAGGATACATGTAAGGCCTTCTGAAGGCCTCCCACTGAAAATCAGCAACCTTCCACTAACTCTGCTGCAGCCAAACAGGGTACCACTGCACTGGAGCACTAGGTCAAGCACTATGATAATGCCCAGAGGTGAATAATTGAGTTTGTATCAATTGTTGGATGAAATTGGTATGGAATGATTGTTTTCTAGTGGCTTTTACTTCAGCATTGTAACCAAGTGGGTGTTGTGATGGGCCGTAACAGAGGGATGATCGAATGTAGAATTGTTGTACAATGCAGATTTGGGGTTGTGTTCATAAGAACATAAGAAACAGGAGCAGGAGTAGGCCATCTAGCCCTTCGAGCCTGCCCCGCCATTCAATAAGATCATGGCTGAACTGAAGTGGATCAGTTCCACTTTCCTGCTTTCTCCCCATAACCTTTAATTCCCCTGTCTATCAGAAACCTATCTCCCTGTGACTTAAATATATTCAGCGAGGTAGCCTCCATCACTTCAACGGGCAGAGAATTCCAGAGATTCACCACCCTTTGAGTGAAGAAGTTCCTCCTCACTTCTGATCTAAACTGCTCCCCCCGCTTATCTTGAGGCTGTGCCTTCTAGTCCTGCTATCCTTTCTAAGCAGGAAGAATCTCTCTACCTCTACCCTATCTATCCCCTTCATTATCTTATACGTCGCTGTAAGATCCCCCCTCAGCCTTCTAAACTCCGAGTACTGACCCAGTCTATTTAGTCTCTCTTCATAGGCTAACCCCCTTATCTCTGGTATCAGCCTAGTGAACCTTCTCTGCACTCCCTCAAGCCAATATATCCTTCTGCAAGTGCGGCGACCAAAACTGCGCACAGTGCTCCAGCTGTGGCCTCACCAGTACCCTGTACAGTTGCAGCAAGACCTCCCTGCTTTTATATTCTATCCCCTTCGCTATAAAGGCCAACATTCCATTCGCCTTCTTGATCACCTGCTGTACCTGCAGACTGGGTTTTTGCAACTCGTGCACAAGGACCCCCAGGTCCCTCTGCACCATAGCATGCTGCAGCTTTTCGCCTTTTAAATAATAATCCCTCCTACTATTATTTCTGCCAAGGCGGATAACCTCACACTTGCTAACATTGTACTCCATCTGCCAGATCCTCGTCCACTTGCTCAGCCGATCCAGATCTCTCTGCAGACTTTTCACACCCTCCACGCAATTTGCTTTTCCACTCATCTTCGTGTCATTGGCAAATTTCGTCACCCTTCACTCAGCCCCCTCCTCCAGATCATCTATATAAATGGTAAACAGTTGAGGCCCCAGTACCAATCCCTGCTGCACTCCACTAGTCACCAACTGCCAACCAGAATAGCACCCATTGATACCAACTCTCTGCTTCCTATTAGACAGCCAATCCTCTATCCATGCCTTTTGAAAATCTAAGAACACCACATCCACCGGTTCCCCTCTGTCTACCGCACTAGTCACATCCTCATAGAAATCCAATAAATTCGTCAAACATGACTCCCCCTTAACAAATTTGTGCTGCGTCTGCTCTATCAAATCATTCTTTTATAGGTGCCTCGCTATTTCTTCTTTGATGATGGATTCTAGCATTTTTCCAACTACAGACGTTAAACTAACCGGCCTATAATTCCCTGCCTTTTGTCTACTACCTTTTTTAAACAGCGGTGTAACATTAGCTGTTTTCCAGTCTTCCAGCACTTCCCTGGAGTCCAGTGAATTTTGATAAATAATTACTAAGGCATCCGCTATCACCTCTGCCATTTCTTTCAGAACCCTGGGATGCATTCCATCCAGTCCTGGGGACTTGTCCACCTTCAGTCCCATTAGTCTATCAAGCACTACCTCTCTGGTGATGGTAATCACATTTAGGCCCTCATCTCCTACCATCCTTCTATCTTTAATATCCGGCAAACTATTCGTGCCCTCCTCCGTGAAGACCGAGGCAAAAAATTTATTTAAAGCCTCAGCCATTTCCTCATCGCCCAACGCTAAACCCCCCCACTCATCCTCCAAGGGTCCAACATTCACTCTAGCCAGTCTCTTCTTTATACATTTGTTAAAACTTTTACTGTCATTTTTTATATTTAGAGTTAGTTTAGCTTCATATTCTATCTTTCCTTTCTTTTATCACCTTCTTAGTCATTCTTTGTTGATTTTTAAATCTTTCCCAATCTTCTAATCGCCCACTATTTTTAGCCACTCTGAACGCATCAGCTTTTAATTTAATACTCTCCTTTATTTCCTTCGATAACCACAGCTAGTTATCCCTTGTCCTACAGTCCTTCTTTACCATCGGAATATATTTCTGCTGAGTACCGAAAAAGATCTCCTTAAAAATCCTCCACTGTTCCTCAGCCGTCCTAACAACCAATCTGTGCCCCCAATCTACATTCGCCAATTCCTCTCTCATCCTTTCATACTCCCCTCCGTTCAAACAGAGGACACAGGTTCGGGACACTACTTTCTTATCCTCCATCTGCATCAGAAATGCAATCATACTATGATCACTCGTCCCAAGAGGATCCCTCACAAGAAGATCCCTAATTCTACCTGCCTCGTTACACAGCACCAGATCTAAGAAAGCTCGCCCCCCTCGTAGGTTCCGTTACATACTGTTCAAGGAAACTATCCCGACAGCATTCCAAGAACTCTTCCTCAAGCCCACCACGTCTGACTTGGGTAATCCAATCAATATGCAGATTAAAATCCCCCATAATTATCGCCGTTCATAGAAAGCACAATTAGATGTGGCAATATTAGAAGCTCAGCCAGAACATAAATGTATCATCTTCTATCTCCCTTTCTTTTCCTTGTCCTGCTCCTGAAATGTTAGCTGTATCCCTGGCAGAAAGAGTTGCGCCCTGGTGATGGTGGATTGTGAAAGATACAGCAAACAACCACAAATCAGGACACACATTCCTATGACCACTGGAGGGCTCCTCCAGATCAATCGAAACAACAGCATCCCACCTGACAGCATGCTAACCACGTGTGCCTAGATTGTATAGTGGAGTCATGACCCAGGTGTAGAGAAAGTAACCCTCATTGCCTAACAGCCATCCTGGCTGACATAGTGGTTGGCGGCTGTAAATGCAAGTTTAAATGAATGGAGTCATGTGAGCCAAAGTGGAGTCTGACAGTAAGCTGAAAAGTGAGTCATAATGTGTTATTGAAAGGGAGATACCAAATGTTAACACCTGGGAACAATGACAGCTGTTCAATGGCCTAGTGGTGTTATCACTAGACTATTAATCCAGAAACTCAGCTAATGTTCTGGGGACACTGGTTCAAATCCCACCACAGCAGATGGTGGAATTTGAATTCAATATAAATTCAATATAATCTGTAATTAAAAATCTTCTGATGACTGTGAAACCATTGTCAATTGTTGGAAAAACCCATCTGGTTCACTGATGTCCTTTAGCGAAGGAAATCTGCCGTCCTTACCTGGTCTGGCCTCCATGTGACTCCAAAGCCACAGCAATGTTGTTGACTCTCAACTGCCTCTGAAATGGCAAGCCAATCAGTTCAAGAGCAACTAGTAACTGGCAATAAATGCCAGCCAGCGATGCCCATGTCCCAAGAATGAATTTTTTAAAAGTCCATGATGAGAATACACTAAGGCTAGAATGTTACCGGCATGCCTACCCGAGGCTCGTAAGATCGCACTCGAGGTCAACGGAGAATGCCGTTCAGCGAGTCTTGCCTGGTAAAATCATGGCCTAAGTCTCCTTTATGGTGCCCTTTTATTGTGGAGTCCACTAGAAGTAGACAAAACGTTGACGATCGACGGATGACTTGGATAAGGCACTCACTGAGTGTTAAAATGGGCGGCGTAGGCTTATAGGGCCGAAGGGCCCGTTTCCTGTGCTGTTCTTTGTTCTTTGTTTTGTCTCCTTAAACACAAAAAAGGTGCTGTTGGTCTCCAGCTGTAAATAACTGTGCTGCAACCTGTCCATTTGTTTCTAAGATGAGAAACAAGGGTAATTAGAGATAGTTGATTACAACTTCTGTTCAGATTCAGGGCAAATGTTTTTCCGTTGCCATGGAGAGAAGGCTAGAGGTAGATATTTTGAGACCAGGACCAGGATTTTCCGCTCCTGTTCTTCTCAGGCAGTGACGGAAACACGAGAGGCACAAATCATGTTATACATTGATGGGGAGTCTCTGACCCCACCCGCTGTCAGTTATATAACAGTAATCCTAATGTTCAACATTAGGAACTCTATTAAAATAAATTTGAATGTAATTATCAGGCCTTTACATCTGATCATTTTTCCCTCACTCCCATAGATTATCCATGGTGTGAGATCTGGCGTGAATTATGACCGGTCTCCCACAGTGTGCATGTGGCGGGCAGACCAACCAGAAAAGCTGAGTTGAGTGATTCGTTCTGGGGGAGGATCATAGGGTGTGGGGGTGAGAGTTGGGTTGTTCTATTTTTACTTTTGTGTACTGGGATGGTCTTTAAAAAAGGCACCCTGATTTTTTTAAAAGATTAAGTTGCTGGCGGGGCTGGTTCAATCATAGCCCACCCCACCTGCATGGCATTGTGGGACCTGCCCCTTCAATTATTTTCAACTAAGTCCTGAGGGAGAAAGCTGCCAGGCTGCTTTTCCCACCAGCTGTCATACTGTGCAGATTATAGACTTCCCTTGAAGTAACATAATGTTATATATTAAAATTTTAAAAAGGCACATTTTAGACTGATGACTAAGTGAAGACAGATTGCAAGTAGTACAATGGATATCACACGGTTTACAAAATCATGAATAGAAGTTAAAGGTAGTTACTCAGATGGCAAAAGGTGTGAAAGTGTACCCCAAGATTCCAGTGATGCCACCAATGTTGTTCACCATTTATCAAAATGATTTGAACCTGAGAATGTCAGAAGTACAATTTCATAATTTGCATAGAACACCAAACAGAGAGGTAATTTAGTACAAAGATTTCATAGACAAGTTTTGGTCTTGGGTGATCTGCAGTTGACTGCTAAAAGGAGAGTAAGGAGTTGGATGTTGGTCATGCCTGCACCTTAAGCAGAGAAAATGCTGACTCTATCATTCAACATAAGGAATGTGAGCGGAGTTCAGGCCCAGTTTGAAAACCTAGTTTATGAGGATTTAAAACAAGGCTGAAAGATTTGCTTCGTGGGATTATGCCTAGGAAAGATTTAAAACTCTTCATAGCTGCAAAACATTTTAGATTTGTTCCAGTGGAAGTGAATTTCTATTTCAAAATTCAAATAACATAACAAAATAGGTGGGGGGGAGGGGGGCAGACTTTCCCCAAAAGAGTCAATGGGGAATTTATCCCTACCAATATTGGCTACCCGACAGCCATTAACTCTAAAGAGAGTTAATTGGCTAAAGATAGGACTTACACCCTTCGCTCAGGAGAAAATCCTGCCTCAGGTTGATTTTGGCTGAAAACTCATTAATCCCAGCAGCACCAGTGGTCAGGACTAAGACTTCAAGCAGCCCCCAGACTCTTAAGTCACAAAGTCCAGAACCAGATAAGTGCAGATGGTCTCATGACAGTGAGACCTGAGAGAGTGGCAAAGAGGGTGGGGGTCTTCATGGAAAGCCTGGTTGGGGTGGAAGAGAGCTGCCTTGGGGGAGTGGGGGAGATCTTGTTGAATTTTATCCCCTGGCTGCCATGGGAATTGGAGCAGGTGAGGGGTGGACCCTTGATTTCAGGGAGGATTTTCCAGTTTTGGTGCAAGGACAGCCAGAAAATCCTGCCCTTTCAATTTTGAACCAACTCTTTGAATTGTTTTATTATCGCATGTTTCCAGTGCAGAGCTTTTTCCCCCCCCCTCCTTTCTGGCAGAGTGGTGATAATGGGGTCTTTCCCAGGATGGCAGCCGATGACTAGTGGTGTGCCTCAGGGGCTGATGCTGGGACCACAACTTTTCACAATATACATTAACGATTTGGAAGAAGGAACTGAAGGCATTGTTACTAAGTATGCAGATGATACAAAGCTATGTAGAGGGACAGGTAATATTGAGGAAGCAGAGGGGGCTGCAGAACGACTTGGACAGGCTAGGAGAGTGGGCAAAGAAGTGGCAGATGGAATACAATGTGGAAAATTGTGAGACTGTGGACTTTGGAAGGACAAATGGAGGCATCACTATTTTCTAAATGGGAAAATGATTAGGAAATCAGAAAAACAAAGGATTTGGGAGTCATTGTTCAATATTCTCTTAAGGTTAATGTGCAGGTTCAGTCAGCAGTTACAAAGGCAAACACAATGTTAGCATTCATGTCAAGAGGGCTAAAATACAAGAGAAGGGATGTACTTCTGAGGTTATATAAGGCTCCGGTCAGACCACGTTTGGAGTATTGTGAGCAGTTTTGGACCCCATATCTAAAGAAGGATGTCCTGGCCTTGGAAAGGATCCAGAGGAGGTTCACAAAAATGATCCCTGGAATGAAGAGTTTGTCGTATGAGTATCAGTTGAGGATTCTGGGTCCGTACTCGTTGGAGTTTAGAAGGGTGAGCGGGGATCTTATTGAAACTTACAGGATACTGTGAGGTCTGGATAGAATGGATGTGGAGAGGATGTTTCCACTTGTAGGAAGAACTAGAACCAGAGGGCACAACCTCAACTAAAGGGACGATTCTTTAAAACAGAGTTGAGGAGGAATTTCTTCAGCCAGAGAGTGGTGAATCTGTGGAACACATTGCCGCAGAAGGCTGTGGAGGCCAGGCTATTTAGCGACTTTAAGACAGAGATAGAGGTTCTTAATTAATGAGAGGATCAGGGGTTATGGGGAAAAGGCAGGAGAATGGGGATGAGAAAAATATCAGCTATGACTGAATAGTGGAGCAGACTTGATGAGCTGAGTGGTCTAATTCTGCTCCTATGTCTTATGGTCTTTCTCCATTAGTCTGTTCCCTTTCCTTTTTCCTCCACTCCTTGCGCTGCCGTGCCCTTTCCTTACTTCTTTCCCTTCTTAAGCTCTCATTTACCTTCCTTTCTCCTCCTGTTTCTGTTCCTTTCACATTCTCTTCCCTATTCCCAGAATATATGTCATGAAATAAATTCAGCACTCTGCGGTTTTTCTTTTATTGTGGATAGAAAATTATTGGGAATGTTCCCTCAATTTTTTTTAATATACAGTTTGGTCAGGACAGTTTCATCATCTGCAACATGCATTAGTAAAATTTACTCATCAATCATTCTACATTTCAGCTGAAGGCAAGAAATTGTATCCCAGAAAATTTATGTGAAATGTCCCAACACATGGCAGCTGCTGAAAAGTGTATACGAAGGGCGTGTTAATTGTTGATCTAAGTAGCTTATTAGTTCCTAATTAGTCTTCGTATTGCATAGTTGTCACACTTCTCAGTGTCAAATTCTCTACTTGCATGAATTTTCACAGAAAAAGACAAGGGTAAACCAATATCAATAGGTGTGAATGGATCGTTCATCCATTTGTACTTTCACTCTGTACTGTTTGCATCTTAAAATAGGCTCACACACACTAGAAATAATAAATTAGTTTTGTTGTTTAAGCTAAGTCTTGAATTCAGTGCATGATTAAACTGAAAAGTTAGTATTGAACTATAGGTCAAATCTAATGTTAGTTGGCTGAGGTAATTTTGTACGCATTGTTGGGTATTTCTTGGAAGAAAATGACAGCTCGATCTGAGAGTACATTAGACAGTCAGAGATTTACAGCATGGAAACAGGCCCTTCAGCCCAACTTGTTCATGCCACCCTTTTTTAAACCCCAAAGCTAGTCCCAAATGCCCGCATTTGGCTCATATCCCTCTGTACCCATCTTACTCATGTAACTGTCTAAACGCTTTTTAAAGGACAAAATTGTCCCATCTCTACTACTACTCTGACAGCTTGTTCCAGACACTCACCATCCTCTGTGATAATATTGCCCCTCTGGACCCGTTTGTATCTCTCCCTTCTCACCTTAAACCTATGCCCTCTAGTTTTAGACTCCCCGACCTTTGGTAAAAGATATTGATGATAGAGTTGATCTATGACCCTCTTTTTTTTTATAGACCTCTACAAGATCACCCCTCAGCCTCCTACGCTCCAGAGAAAAAGGTCCCAGTCTATCCATCCTCTCCTTATAACTCAAACCATCAAGTTCCAGTAGTGTTCTAGTAAATATTTTCTGCTCTCTTTCTAGTTTAATAGTATCCTTTCTATAATAGGTTGTCCAGAACTGTACACAGTATTCCAAGTGTGGCCTTACCAATGTCTTGAACAACTTCAACAAGACGTCCCAACTCCTGTATTCAATGTTCTGACCAATGAAACCACGCATGCTGAATGCTTTCTTCACCATTCTGTCCACCTGTAACTCCACTTTCAAGGAGTTATGAACCTGTACCCCTCGATCTGTTTGTTCTGCAACTCTCCCCAATGCCCTACCATTAACTGAGTAAGTCCTGCTCTGGTTCAATCTACCAAAATGCATCACCTCGCATTTATCTAAATTAAACTCCATCTGCCATTCATCAGCCCACTGGCCCAATTGATCAAGACCCTGTTGCAATCCGAGATAACCTTCTTCACAGTCCTCTATACCACCAATCTTAGTGTCATCTGCAAACTTACTAACCATGCCTCCTATATTCTCATTCAAATCATTAATATAAATGACAAATAATAGTGGACCTAGCACCAATCCCTGAGGCACACTGCTGGTCACAGGTCTCCAGTTTGAAAAACAACCCTCTACAGCCACCTTCTGGCTTCTGTCATCAAGCCAAAGTTGTATCCATTTAGCTACCTCACTCTGGATCCCGTGAAATTTAACCTTGTGCAACAATCTACTATGTGGTACCTTGTCAAAGACCTTACAAAAGTCTATGTAAACAACATCAATTGCACTGCCTTCATTTACGTTTTTGGTTACCCCTTCAAAAAACTCAATCAAATTTGTGAAGCATTGTCAGCAATGTGGACGTAACAGAAAAACATGAGGCTCGGAGGATGGCACTGTGATGTTGTTACAGGAAGTGGCCCAAGGCTTGATACGACATGCAGGAATGGTTGGGAAAAAGACAGTAGCGCACTTACAACAATGGGTCATAAGACCATAAGACAAAGGAGCAGAATTAGGCCACTTGGCTCATTGAGTCTGCTCTGCTGTTCAATCATGGCTGATACTTTTCTCATCCCCATTATCCTGCTTTTTCCCCATAACTCCTGATCCCCTTATTAATTAAGAACCTATCTATCTCTGTTTTAAGACACTCAATGACCTGGCCTCCACAGCCTTCTGCGGCAAAGAGTTCCACAGATTCACCACTCTCTGGTTGAAGAAATTCCTCTTCGTCTGTTTTAAAGGATCATCCCTTTAGCCTGAGGTTGTGCCCTCTGGTTCTAGCTTTTCCTGCTAGTGGAAACATCCTCTCCATATCCACTCTATCCAGGTCAAACTCAGACTAACAAACATCACAATGTATTAAGTAAGTACAGCATGCAGAACGTACTGCCTGCCAACTCAGTTTCACCCTCCATTGGCCCCCTTCTAACTCAGTCTCACATAGCTCAGAGAACCACACAGACTACACATCTTAAATGTCCCAACAACACGTAGGGCTAATAATACATTGATGGGCACCAAAATCTTAGAATTTTGAGTGTTAAAAATGCCAAAGTGGGGAATGAGTTGAAAGCAGGCCTGATGTCTATGCCCTCATTGTGATTCAGAGAGGCCTTAAACTTGCATTTAAATTAGACACCCCCCTCATAAATGCAGTTGGAACCCCAAGCAGCAATCCAACAGTGTGTGTCCAGGGGTATTGAAAGGAAAGAAGGTGCACTGCTTTTAAATTCAAAAACATTTTAGACGCTTTGCCCTCTCTGAAAACCTTGTCCTTTGGCACCAATAATCCTGTCATCAGTGTCTATTTCACCCCTATTCCCGCTGCTCACAGCCAGCACAAAATGAGTAAAATCATGGCAGTGTTAAGAAAATCACAAAGAAGAGAGGGTTGGTTTTATTAAGGACTTGGCAAAATTGTTTATCTCCAGTTTTTGATTTCTGCATTTGCAAATCCCAGAGCTGGGAAGAATTCTGCCAGTTGATTACCCTATCCAGATACCACATTAGATTGCAATTGGTACGTTGCATACACTCTATTTTTATTACTGATTAACTGTAATGAACAAATCTAAAATAAAACAGTTCTGGAGTGCAACAAAGTAAGCATTTAGTGGTGTTCACACACAATCAGTAGTTTTAGTAACCTATTTTATTGGAGCATATATAAGGTCAATTTTAACTCCCCCTGCCAAGGGTAAACAGGATGGTAATAGTCCAAAAAATGAGATAGGTCACTGATCACTCCACTTGCACTAGGGTTTTGATATTTGCCATCTTAGGGTCATTAGGTGGACCAAACACTGGTGAGGGTGAACATGTGAGCCAAGGTCACACTATACCTGCCTCTCACCTAATTTTCCATCAGTAATTAAAATTGACCCCAGTCTGTCTTTATTTAGTTTCATTGAACCATAGAATGATAGAGCACAGAAGAAGACCATGTTGTTCATGTGCAATGCTAGTTATTTGATAAAGTTGATGATTGCACTAGTTCAGTAGTATTCAAACTCCTCAGTTACTGAAGCTGTCAATACCTGAACAAGAGTCAGGCATGGTAGAGGCAAGCAACATTCACAACAGCCAAGTGCTAGGCAATGAGCATCTCCAACAAGCCAAAATGTAATGATGATATAACCTTAACATTCAATAGCATTACCATCACTGAACCCTCCCCGCCCCATCAAGATTCTGGGCACTATTATTGACCAGAAACTGAACTGGACCAGTTATATAAATACTATGGATACCAGAAAAAGTCAGATGCTGAAAATTCATGGCAAATAACTCAACTCCTGACTCCCCAAAGCTTGTGCACCATCAACAAGGCACAAGTAAGGAGTTTGATGAAATCCTTTCCACTTGCTTGGATCAGTGCAGCTTGTACAACACTCAAGAAACTCAGCATCATCCAGGACGAAGCAACCTGCTTGATTGGCATCCCATCTACCACATTCAACATCACTTCCTCAACCAATAAAGCACAATGGCAGCAGTGTGTACCATCTATAAGATGCACTACAGCAACTTGCCAATATTCCTTTGACAGCACCTTCCAAACCACCTTGGACAAGGGCAACAGATGCATGAGAAAACCACCACCACCTGTAGATTCCCTCCAAACCACACACCTGACTTGGAACTATATGGCTGTTCCTTCACTGTTGCAGAATTAAAATCATGTAAGTTCCTTCGTAACAGCACTGTGAATGTACCTACATCACATGGACAGCAGCAGTTCAAGGTGACAGCTCACCACCAGCTTCTCAAGGGCAACTGGGGATGGATAACAAATATTGGCCTTACCAAAATGTCCATATGGATAAAATACAATCTATCAGTCTCACTCTCCTATCATCGTAATCCTTAAGATTTTTCCCTTTAAGTATTTGTTCAATTCTCTTTTAAATTATATAATTGAAGTATGCCACATGGACCATACAAGTAGTGAACAACAGCATTGCCTACCCCTGTGAGTCAGTGCAAATCTGCATAAGATGCAAATGAATTTCCCTCCCAACGTATTAGTGCTGGAGCCTGGCTTCTTCCTGGTTTTATCATTCAAAAATATACTGAATGGGTGCACATCCCATCTAAGCAATTGGGAAGGCCTTTCTTGCCTCCTATAACAACACCTCCAGAATTTCCTAACGTTGAGCTGCAGAAAATGTTTCTGCTGTGTGAGGGGTGATTTTAAAAAAAAAAATCAGCATTTTTAAACAGACACAAACCATTGCTCAGCACATTCAAGTTAAGACAGAAGGCACAAGTCACAAGGGAATTTTACCATCTCACTACAGGCTGGTGTTATTTGTATAGGATCCATTTTCTAACTATGTTAGCAGCACTTTTTCCAACTAAAGCAGACAGTCTAGAAACAAAATTAATTAATTGCTTCTCTGTTTACACCCTTCTCTATTTGGACGAGCCAAATCCAATACTGCTATTGTACTGTATACATTCATTGTATCAGAATTTGGAAGCTGCATAAATCCTAAAAAGTAACCCTAACCAGTTGAAGCCCTTCCCCAGTTGGCAGTCTAACTTGAGGTTGTAATATGTTCACCAGAACTGAACATACAATATTCTCACAGTAGCCCTTAAAGTACCATGTTAAATCTCCTTGTTGTACAATTATATATATGGAGCTGTGAATTAAAATTGAATGCAATATAAGTGAGAAAAGGATTAACATTTATATAGTCCCTTTCATGACCTCAGGATATTCCAAAGTGTTTTACAACCAATTAAGAAATTTGTTGGCTCTTGTTGTAATATATTAAATGCAGCAGCCAATTTGTGCATAACTCAGTCTCACAGGTTGCAATTAGCTGGTGATCAGACCATCTATTTTAAAAGGTGTTAATTGAGGGATAAACATTGGTTAGGATGTTATGAAGAACTCCCCTCTTTTTCAGAATAAGGATTTTCTATGGTCACTTGTGAAGGCAGATTGGGCCTCAGTTTAAGTCATCAAAAGACAGCACATCCAATAGCACCACTGTTAACATTGATTTTGTGATCAAGTCTCTGAAATGGAATTTGAATGTGCAACCTTGTGATTCAGAGGCAATATTGTTACCAATGAGCTGACACCTTTGGTTCCAATATTTATGAAGGTGGGATTTCCAAAGCTTTGGAGGAGTTGTGGTCTGGAAATGCAAACATCCCTCCCTGGAACCCAACCTGACTGATAAGCTTGACTAATTGAGCAGGGAACATTCCAGAAGAGGCCAAAACTGAGGAAGGGTGGGTTCCCTACACCTTGAGGTAGAGATTGCAATGTGTGATTGAACAGATGATGATTTTGAAGGTTGGGGGGAGGGTGATCACAAAGAAGTTGGAAAAAAGATGGCGACAGATATGTGCATGGAAGATGGCTGACGGGAGTATCGATTGCATGGGGGTGGGATGGGGGAAATTGATCACATGGATTGTACATCAGATTTGCTTGAGAGATGGATGAAAGCACTCCCATTCCTCCTGGTACACAATTAATGCAGAAAAAGCGCACAACTCTTCAGTGCAGCTGTCCTCCCATCCCCATCCCTTTGAACTTTGTTTTTCCTGGGGTTGGGAAACCCAATTGGCTGATGTTAAATCTGAAGCATACGGCCTCGTTAAAAATGTAAATGTGCAACCTTTCTTCTGAATTAGTCGCCTTCCCATGCCCATCTTGTCCTGCCTCAATTAAAACTAGAAGTGGTCAGTAGGAGGCAGGATAGGGTTCTATCAGGGGGGAAAAAAAGCAAATTATTGCAGATGCTGAAATCTGAAACCAAAAGAGAAAATGTTGGAAAATCTCAATAGGTCTGGCAGCTTGTGTAAGGAGAGGAAAAAGGCTGATGTTTCGAGTCCAGGTGACCTTTTTGTCAAAGCTGGATATTGGTAGATGGAGCCAAAAAGGTCCAGGAAGGGAAGGGAAGTGTCTGACATGGACAAGGTGAAGGTGATGGAGGGATGAAAATTGGAAGCAAAGTTGATTACTTTTTCCAGATTCAGACGAGAGCATGAAGCAGCACTAAAATAGTCATCGATGGTAAAGGAGATGTGGGAGGGGACCTGGGTAGGCCTGGAACGAGGAATGTTCCACATATCCTATAAAAAGACAAATAAAGCTATGATCCATGTGAATACCCATTGCTACATCTTTGATTTGGAGAAAATGGGATGAGTTAAAGGAAAAGTTGTTGAGAGAGAGAATGAGTTCAGCCAGGTGGAAAAGAGTGGTCATGGATGGAAATTGTTAAGAAAGAAGTGATGAGCTCTCAGGCCATCCTGGTGTGGTTTGGAGGTGTTGAGAGATTGCACATCCATGGTGAATTAGGGCCTGAAAATTGGAAACAGTTAATATGACGCAGGGCATCAGAGGAATCCCACATGTAGATGGAGAGGGAATGGACCAGAGGAGTGAGATTGGAGTCAAAATAAGAGGAAGTAAGTTCAGTGAGGCAGGAGCAGGCTGACACAATGGGCCTACCAGGACAGTTCATTTTTGTGGATTTTGGTAGGTAGAAGTAGGTAGAAGTGGGCTGTCTGGGATTGGGAGACTGAGGTTGGAGGCTGTGGGGGGTGGAAGACATCCAGAGGAAATGAGGTCAGTAATGGTGTTGGAAATAATGGCTTGATGTTCAGTGGGGTGGTCATAGTCCAGGGGGAAGTAGGAGGAAGTATCTGAAAGTTGGTGCACAGCCTCTGCGAGGTAGAGGTTAGTACCCCTGATGACAACAGCAGCCTCTTTGTTGGCAGGTTTGGTGATGAAGTCGGTTTGGACCTGAGGGAGCGAAGAGTGGAAAGTTCAGAAGGAGGGAGGCTAGAATGGGTGAAGGGACAGAAAAATTAGGAAGGCTCCGTCGACAATTCTCATTGAAAAGATCGAGAACAGGTAATTGTCCCAGCAGAGGTGTCTAACTGGAGGCAGGATGTTGGAGGCACATGAAAGGATCTGTGGAACAGGGGAAGGACTCTTGCTCAAAGAAGTGGGCACAGATGAAAGCGATGAGAGATCAGCATCATGTTGAGCCTGGAATTCATTGAGGTAGGGATGTAAGGGTACAAAGCTGAGTCTTTTCCTCAGAACAGCACACTTAGCCTCAGAGGGGGAAAGATCAGAGGGTATGGGAACACACAGAAAGGGCTGGGGCTAGGAGAGGTGAGATTTGAGGGATTGGGACTGGTAGAGGGCCTAGGATGGGCAGTGGTGTTGATGAGTTGCAAGCTTGCATTCCTTAACATCTGCAACAAACAGGAAAAGTTTCTTGATGAGGCGTCGAATGATACGAAGGATGAAATGAAAATGGGGACAGGGACAGCTTTGAGAGAGAGTAAGATGGTGCTGCTGGAGAAAGATGTTGAGTGTGGCGGGCATGGCACTGAGTGTGGCTTTCAGGATGTGACAAGAATAGCAATTCAAAGAATGTTATATATCTTGGAGATACCTGTAATCCTGAAGGTTACATGCAGGGTTGAATTTGAGTTGAAATCCATGTGGAGGAAGTTGGAGATGAAGGAAATATGCCTGTGGAAGCAAGTTTTGGTAAATGCCTTGTCCAACACTGAGAGAAAAATGGAAAGCAATGAAGGTCAACAGGGAGGAGAGACATGGAAATCCTGTCAGAGAGAAGAGCAGTACTTCTTCAGGGTAGGTATGCCTGGAAGAGAAGTGTTAAACACCGGAAGAAAGCAAATTACTGCAGATGCTGGAATCTGAAACCAAAAGTGAAAATGCTGAAAAATTTCAGCAGGTTTGGCAACATCTGTAAGGAGAGAAAAGAGCTGGCATTTCGAATCCAGATGTCGCTTTGTTAAAGTTCTTTTGAGGTTCTGTTGAGATTGGTAAAATTTTAACATCCCACCCAACACTAATTCACCTGTTTTTTAAGGATAAAATTAATGACCTTGTACCTGTTGCCACCAAAGTCTCTTTGGCTAACCAGCCAAAATATGTTAACATATCCCCAGTGACTTGTTCCCCTAACAATGAGACATATGCATTGATGCACACATGGCATTCTGGGACATGATGCTCAGTCATCACTGTGCTAACAAAGCAAAGCCAAGTGTTTGCTTGACTTGCACCTATTTGAATTGGAAAGGCATGCTTCACAGATTCAACAGTGTGGAGCTGCTTTCAGTTCTTATATTGCTTTGAATGCATAGTGTGGGTGTCATCTGATGTATTATGAAGATAAATGATCATGTTTGCGTGCCTGTTCATTCCAGTTCATTCTCTCTAATTGTATCCACAGCTCTACTTTAACTGCAAATGATTATTGGAGGGGAGAAGAGTGCTGACTGAATGAAATAAAAGGAACAAATAATTAAATAAATGTTGTTCATGAACAACCATAATAATTATATATATGGTGTTAGTGTGGGTGTGCAATTACTAGTCTAATTCAGCAACCTGTTTATCTGTCTCCAAAAACTAAAAATAATTCAATCCTAACACAGAATGGCTATAATTTGGAAGGAACTATCAAAGGGAATATTTGAGGTAAGTAATTTGATGCATTTAAAGGGAAGATAATAGAAGGGAGAATGGAATAGAAGAAGATACTGATGGGCCTAGATGGAAAGGTGGGAGAGTTTGTGTGGATTGCTAGGAAGGATGTAAATGCATTGAAAGTAGTTCAGGGAAGATTTACCAGTGATATTGGAGGCAGTTCAGAGAAGGTTCATGAGGCCACTTCCTGGATGAAAGGAGGTATTTTATAAAGAAAGGCTGATAAGAATGAGAGGTAATTTTATTGAAACATGTGTTATGAGGGATTTGACAAGGTAGCTGCTGAGAAGATATTAGAATGTTAAGAGGATGATAAATGCTTATGTAATAAGGGGTAACATATTGGCATGGAAAGAAGATTGACAGGCTAACAAAGTAGAGAGTAGCCATAAATGAATCTTCTTCAGGTTGGCAAGATGTAATGAATGGTGTGTCACAGGGACCAGTGCTAGAATTTCAACTATTTACAATTTGTATAAATGATTTGTATGAAGGGATTTAAGGGATGACTGCCAAGTTTGCTGATGAGACAAATAGAGGAAAGTAAGTTGTAACGAGGACTGAAGGAAACAACAAAAATATATAGATAGGTGAAGTGAATGGGTAAAGATCTGGCAAATGGAGTATAGTGTGAGAAAATACAATATTGTCCATTTTGGCGGGAATAATAAAAAAGAAGCATATTATCTAAATGGTGAGAGATTGAAGAACTCTGAGGTGCAGAGGGATCTGGGTGGCCGCGTGCATGAGGTTATCATTCATTGCAAAGGGAATTGAATACATAAGAACATAAGAACATAAGAAATAGGAGCAGGAGTAGGCCATCTGGCCCTTCGAGCCTGCCCCGCCATTCAATAAGATCATGGCTGATCTGTCGTGGCTGATCTGTCGTGGCTCAGTTCCACTTTCCCGCCCTCTCCCCATAACCCTTAATCCCCTCTCTTATCAAAAACCCATCAACCCGCTTCTTAAAAATATTTAGCGAGGCAGCCTCCACCACTTCAACGGGCAGAGAATTCCAGAGATTCACCACCCTTTGAGTGAAGAAGTTCCTCCTCAACTCCGTTCTGAACCGCCCCCCCTTTATCTTGAGGCTGTGCCCCCTAGTCCTACTGTCTTTTTTGAGCGGGAAGAGTCTTTCCACCTCTATCCTATCCATCCCATTCATCATCTTATACGTCTCAATGAGATCTCCCCTCATTCTTCTAAACTCTAACGAGTACAAGCCTAGTTTATTCAGCCTCTCCTCATAGCTCAACCCCCTCAACTCCGGTATCAGCCTAGTAAACCTCCTCTGCACTCCCTCCAAGGCCAAAATATCCTTGCGCAGGTGCGGCGCCCAAAACTGCACACAGTACTCCAGCTGCGGCCTCACCAATGCCCTATACAGCTGCAGCAAGACCTCCCTACTTTTATATTCAATCCCCCTCGCTATGAAGGCCAGCATCCCATTCGCCTTCCTGACCACCTGCTGCACCTGCAGGCTGGGTTTTTGCGACTCATGCACAAGGACCCCGAGGTCCCTCTGCACCGTCGCCTGCTGCAGTTTTTCGCCACGTAAGTAATAGTCCTTCCTACCATTCTTCCTACCAAAGTGGACCACCTCACACTTGCCAACATTAAATTCCATTTGCCATTTCCTGGCCCATTCGCCCAGCCTATCTAGATCCTTCTGCAGACTCTCCACACCCTCCGCACAATTTGCCTTTCCCCCAATCTTGGTGTCATCAGCAAATTTCGACACCCTACACTCGGTTCCCTCCTCCAGATCATCTATATAAATGGTAAATAGCTGAGGCCCCAGCACCGACCCCTGGGGCACCCCACTAGTCACCAAACAAAAGAAGGGAGGCTATGTTTCATTTGTAGAGGGCAATAATGAGACCACATTTGTAATATATTTTACAGCATTGGTCACTTTATTTCAGGAGGGAGGTAAGTGCATTGGAAGTAGTTCAGGAAAGGTTTACCAGACTAATATCTAGAATGGGCAGGTTGTCTCATGAGGAAACACTGTTCAGGCTAGTCTTGCATCTGCTGGAGTTTAGGAGAGTAAGAGGCAGCTTGCTTGAAACATATAAGATCCTGGATGTGGAGAGGATGTTTCCTCATGTGGGAGAATCTAGAACTAGGGATCACTGTTTAAAAATAAGGGGTTGCTCATTTAAGATAGAGATCTTAACTTGGAACTTTTCCTAAAAAGGTGGAAACAAAATCCGGATTCTCACAAAAAAATTCTGTGTTGAATTTGTGGGAAAACTGGAGTAAATCACACTGTTCTTGTCAGTGGGAGTTCACACTAGAATCTCTCACACTT
The DNA here is from genome assembly GCF_965287045.1 of Carcharhinus amblyrhynchos. Taxonomy (NCBI): domain Eukaryota; kingdom Metazoa; phylum Chordata; class Chondrichthyes; order Carcharhiniformes; family Carcharhinidae; genus Carcharhinus; species Carcharhinus amblyrhynchos. The sequence continues at coordinate 32,490,588 of NC_137325.1, forward strand.
GCTGGTGGCCTCTGCATTGCACTGTGAATATCATTAAATTTCAGGCGAAGGGGAAAGGCTGAAATCAGGCGGGTCCCTGTGCATGAACAGTGGCCTCGAACTGTGAGCTAGCAGTTTGCTGGCTTCCTCGATCACTGGCCATTGTAGGACCCCTGCAGCGCTGCCCCCCAAAGCCTCCATGGCCCAATCGCGGCCCCCTGTCTCTTTTTTGATCCAGCCCCAAACCCTCACCCCGTCTCAGACTGCCTGATCTCCACCACCACCACCACCACCACCACCCCTGCCCCCAACCCAGCAGTGACAAGGCCCCCCGCCCTACTCCCTTGGGCAGAGTCCCACCCCAGGAGACAGACACCGCCCCCCCCCCACCCCCCCCCCACCCACCAGACACTCCTACCAATCCCTCCCACCTGCCCTGATCGCTGACCTCCCTCCTGCCCCAAATGGATCCCAATGCAGTGTGGCAGCAGGATCCCTCATCCCCATCGATCACCTGTAGGCCTTGCCTCCAGCAGCTGCCACCACATAGGCCCCACCCCTAGAGGCCCTGCCTCTTGGTATTACCCCATGCCTTTTGGGCAATGTCAAAGTGCCCCCTGGGCATGGGCACTTTGCCCCTTGGGCAGTGCCAGGGGCATAGGTGGGCATTGCCAGGATGCCCATGCCTCGGGCACACCATCCCCCTGCCGACCAACCCCTGAGGGCTGCAATTGCCTCCATTCACTCCAGCGGGGTTAGGCCGTTAGTTCTCCAAAAGTGGGGAACTACTCTGAGCCCCACTGGAGTGAAACATTCCTGGCGTGGTGGGAAATGCTAGAGAGCCTGGAGAATTCAGTCCCAGACCCGCTAATAGCATTTAAATATTATGTTAAATACTATTTAAATCCTAGCCCCAGCTTCCAGCCAATTTCCAGCTCTGTGCAGATGCCGTCAGAAATCTAAGCGTGGGAGGTGCAGGCACAGAGTGAACGCTGGCAGGAATCCTGCAAATTGGCTGGCACGAGATTCTCTCAGCCCACTGTGCTAAAAAATGTAAGTGTCAGATCAGCCATGATTGTATGACATGGTGGAGCAGTCTCAAAGGGCTGAATGGCTTACTGCCCCTTATTTTCATCTTTCCCTTTGTGAGAGAAACCTAGAAATAGGTGGCAAAAGTTCAGAAGAAGAAGCTTCTCATTTAAGATGGGGATGAGGAGAAAGTTCTTTGCTCAGAGGGCCCAATATTCTTTGGAATTCTCTAGCCCAGAAAGCACCAAAAGCTGGGCCATTGAATATCCAAAGCCAAGGTAGACAGATATTTGATTAACAAGAGAGGCAGAGGTTACAGAGGTGGAGACGATGCGGGGGAGGGTGCCAAGAAAGGCAAGTCAAAGCCATGCTTAGATCAGCTATGATCTTATTGAATTCTGGAATGGAATTGAGGGGCCAAATGGCCTACTGCTGCTCCTATTTCTTATGTTCTCCTAAACACCCATATAGATACTAAGTAGCCTCTTTCTGTGTGCTGTAAGTTGTAACCATGTTCAGTGGTTTTCAATGCCAACTGTTGCTTTTATTGCCAGTTTGGTAAGTTCCACTTATTGTTTCACTGTTTCCAAAAGTTTCATCTACATAATAAAAGTCAGTCATTAGTCCTTCATTGCACTAGTGGTGATATAGTATGATTATTATTGTGCTAGTAATCCAAAGACCCAAAGCAATGCTTTGGGGGCCACAGCAGACGGTACATGAAACCATTGTCAATTGTCTTAAAAACGCATCTGATTCACTAATAGCCTTGAGGGTAGGAAACCTGCCATCCTTACCTGATCTGGCCTACATGTGACTTCAGATTCACAGCAATGTCATTGACTCTTAAATGCCCCTGAAATGGCCAAGCAAGCCACTCAGTTCAAGGGCAATTAGGGATGGGTAATAAATATTCATCCAGCCAGCGACACCCACAGTCAATGAATGAAAAAAATCCTATTCATAGAATCAGAAAAGGTTGCCAATCAATCCATAAGCTATTTATTTAGCCTCAAATTGCTCTTTTCTCATAGCCTTTTCACAGTTATTTCCAATTCCCCTTTGAAAGTTATAATTGAATCTGCTTCCATCAGTCTTACAGGCAGTGGATTACAGATCAAATTAAACTGCTGCATTAATAAAATTTCATCATCTCCCTTTGGCTGTTCTGCCAATTACCTTCAATGTGTGTTCACTGGTTACTGGCTCATCAATGGAAAGACTTTTTCCTTACTTCCTCGATCAAAATTCTTTTTTATTAAATTTCATCGTACCAACGTGCCTTATCATCCTTGTAAATCTTCTTTGCATCCTCTCCAGTGCCTCTGTACCCTTTTTTAATAATATGGCAAGCAGAACTGCATTCATTAGTCCAAGTGTGACCTAACAAAAATTTGACAGATTTAGCACAATCTTCCCACTTTTCAATTCTACCCCTTTGGAAGTAAAGCATAGTTCTTGTCTTTTTTTAATGGATTTGCTAACCTGTAGTATAATTGTCCTTCCTGAACCATTTATACTTCTACCCCATCTAGACTGGCAACTTACTCTTACAACAAAATGTACTAACATTTATCTTTGTTGTGCTTACTTGCCAAACGTTTGCCCATTCTGCAAGTTTACTACGGTTCTCATCTAAGTCCTCAACTTTGATTATCACCCCCCCTCCCCCAACCCCCCATCTCCTCTCAATTTGGTCATCTGCAAATATGTTTTTGATTTCAAAGTCCAAATCGTAAATGCAACAAGCTTGAGGGATCCTTAAAGAAAGATGAAAATGCTGGCAACGCTCAGCAGGTTTATTTGATAATAAACCCACTAGCTTTCGGAGTCTGCCCCTTCGTCAGGGGCAGATGAAGGGGCAGACCCTGAAAGCTAGTGGGTTTATTGCTATCAAATAAACTTGTTGGACTTTAACCTGGTGTTGTGAGACTTCTTACTGTGTTTACCCTAGTCCAACGCCGGCATCTCCACATCATGACACTCAGCAGGTCAGGGAGCATTCCTGAAGAGAAACACAGGAAACATCTCAGGTCAATGACTTGTCATCAAAACTGGAAGAAGTTAGAGATTTAACATTTTTTAAGCATGTGCAGAACCAAGGACGAAGGAGATTGGGAAAGAACAAAGGGGAAGCTTTGTGGAACAAATGATGGGTCCAGAGGAGATAAGAATACTTAGATCAAAACCATTATTGATATCCGCTGACTGACTGAAAAAATAAGGTGGTTGTGATCCAAAACTATTGAACTCAATGATGAGGCTGGGAGGCTTTAAAGTGCCTTATGAAAAGATAAGATTCTTTTTCTCAAGCTTGCATTGAGTATTGTTTTGTAGTAGCTGCTGTATTTTGTTTTATGCTGAAGGAAAGACTTCCATGTAATAAAATGAAGCAAGAATGATTTATTATCACAAAAATTAGGAGGTAACAGCTCCACAGACAGGAATCTATTGATTACTGGCTGTAAATGGGCAAGGCAGCGATATTTCAATCACTTGCCATTGGAGTAAAATAACTGAAGAGCTCAGAAGTCCAAATGATTGAGGATATATGACTACTTGCATTTATTCTATGATTGCATTATGTATTCTAAAGCTTGTTCTTGTTTATCCTGTGTATTGATCAGATATCTTTTAAATGGAAAATGACCAGGTGACTGGAAATGATCAGGAAACTAGATATGGGGGGGTGACTCTCTCAAAAAAAATTCTAAGTGCCAAATTCGTGTGAAAACTGGAATAACACCTGCTGATTTTTTTGAATGAGAGTTTCAGAATGAATCTTGCACACTCCATGAGTGCCCTAGCGAGTTTCAGTCTGAAAATTTGTGGGTGGGGTCAAATCTGTGGGCGGGATCTATTCTCCCCGCCCCGCCAACAACTCCCACCACCATCCACAGAGACTTTAGTCTCGGGCCCGTTAATGAAATGTAAATTCAGATTTCAATATTTAATCAACGCCACACCAATTTCCAGTACAGAGCTGATGACTGCAAAAAACTTGAAGCTGAAGACACACAGAGGCCATGGCGCCAGCAAGGAACCTGCCAAATGGCCTATGCTCATGTCTTCTGGCCCATTGTGCTGCTAGAGCAGCACAGCAGGCTCGGAGAACCACCTGCATGATGAGAAAACTTGATGTGACCAGGTTTGCTTTTGCTTTGGTTACAGAGCTCTAGTGAAATGATTTATATTCCAGCTTGATCTCATTAGGTCAGTGTTTCCAGAAGTGTATTTAGAAAGTCACGATGCATTGGGTACACCCTACCAGCAGTAATTTATGCATTCAACTAATAATTGCATGCATACATACATTCCACCCCCTCATTCCAACCTCAAGCTTAGTTTTAATGAAGCATAATGACCCTGGTTCCAATTTTTCTTGTCACAAGCTGATTGGTGTAACATGTTGGTATTGTACCTTTGATCGAAACAATTAGTAATTTTGCATCTTTATTAACACTAAAGAACCGTATTCTGGACTGTTAATAAGTCACTTAACAGTCTGTGAGCTGAAAGCTCGGGTGGGTTCTTTAGTCCCAGTTGACTCATCAGAACATGCTGCATATTTAGGCTCTGCACTTTCTGAGCTCCTGAGAATACCGTTTGACCTCTTTGCAGATGAACAATTGTGGCCCGAGCTAGAATAACTGTTTCGCACCTATCTGAAAAGTATTACCGGCACCAGTGCTGGCACAATTTAATAATGAGGATTAATACATGTATGCTTAGAAAGCAGTACAATGAATTTTAAACATGTGTCCAGGCATAAAGCAGGTCTCACAATTTAGCCACCAAAAGAGAAAATGCTAGAAAATCCCAGCAGGTCTAGCAGTATCTATAAGGGTCATCTGGACTCAAAACGTCAGCTCTTTTCTCTCCTTACAGATGCTGCCAGACCTGCTGAGATTTTCCAGCCTTTTCTCTTTTGGTTTCAGATCCCAGCATTCGCGCAATTTACTTTTACTCACAATTTAGTCCCATTAGTCACAATTTTACTCACATTGCTACACCTGTTATTGAGCACAGTAGCAGCTGTGTGTACCGTCTACAAGATGCACTGCAGCAACTCACCAGGGCTCCTTTGACAGCAGCGTCAAACCACAACCTTTACCACATTGAAGGACAAGGACAGTAGATGCATGGGAACACCACCAGCTGCAAGTTCCACTCCAAGCCACACACCATCTTGACTTATTGCCATTCCTTCATTGTTACTGGGTCAAGATCCTGAAGCTCCCTCCCAACACTGTGGGTATTTCTACTTCACATAGACTGCAGCAATTCAAGAAGGCAGCTCACCACAATCTTAAGGGCAATTAGGAATGGTTAATATAAATGCTGGCCTAGTCAGCGATGTCCACATCCCATGAAATAACTTAAAGAAATTAGGTGCAAAATGCTCAACTTAAAAGCAATATAACTATACCAATACACATATGACTGATCAATTATGTGCCATCCTCCAGACAGCACTGTTTTTGGAGGTGAAAGTGGGGAAATCCACAGTAAATGCAATAGTACACTGCCATTCATCGTATCCATTTGCATTTGTTTTGTTGGGGATATTGAATGGTACAAACAACTTGCGTTCCATAAGTAGCAATATCAGGCAAAGCTATAAACTTAAAACTGAGTGGAGATCTTTTCATGGGCTTACTCACTTGGGTTGGTTTGATGAATTTTTATCATTGTGTTGTTATGATCCCTCTGGTGACTAACAACTCAAAACAAAGGGGCGGCACAGTAGCACAGTGGTTAGCACTGTCTGTGTGGAGGTTGCACATACTCCTCATGTCTGTGTGGGTTTCCTCTGGGTACTCCAGTTTCCTCCCACAGTCCAAAGATGTGTGGGTTAGGTTAATTGGCCATGCTAAGAAATTGCCCCTTAGTGTCCAGGGATGTGTAAGTTAGAAGGATTAGTGTGTATAATATGTAGGGGATATGGAGGTAGGGCCTGGGTGGGATTGTGGTCGGTGCAGACTCGATGGGCCAAAGGGCCTCTTTCTGCACTGTAGGGTTGTATGATGCTACAGACTGAATTTACTCAATGACCCCAATGAGAAAAACAATGAACAAGTATTCACTTCTTACAGTATTTGCTTTAAAATCAAACCCAAAAATCAACATGAATTAACAGATAAGTTTGAAACTATAAATTGCCCATTAAATGGTAGGTTAAACAAGGACAAATTTTATGAATTTACATGGCAGTCCTCTCTATGTCATTAATCTCAGCCTCAGAGTCATTTTAGACTCTGTCCTACATGCAAAGAATTCCATGATTTAGCCAGAGCCCCAGCCAACAGCAGTACACAATTAATACTAAGTTCCATGCGTATGGTCTCCTGAATGTCTGCAGAACCTTCCCAAATCGACTTATGATGGTGTGGATTCAATAATGATCCAATAATATTATCTTCATGTAATAAAAACCGTTACAGCAACTGTGGATTTATTTCCAGCACCTTGAGCCGGCTTCATAAGAACATAAGAACATAAGAACATAAGAAATAGGAGCAGGAGTAGGCCATCTAGCCCTTCGAGCCTGCCCCGCCATTCAATAAGATCATGGCTGATCTGTTGTGGCTCAGTTCCACTTTCCCGCCCTCTCCCCATAACCCTTAATCCCCTCTCTTATCAAGAACCCATCAACCCGCTTCTTAAAAATATTTAGCGAGGCAGCCTCCACCACTTCAACGGGCAGAGAATTCCAGAGATTCACCACCCTTTGAGTGAAGAAGTTCCTCCTCAACTCCGTTCTAAACCGCCTCCCCTTTATCTTGAGGCTGTGCCCCCTAGTCCTACTGTCTTTTTTGAGCGGGAAGAGTCTCTCCACCTCTATCCTATCCATCCCATTCATCATCTTGTACGTCTCAATGAGATCTCCCCTCATTCTTCTAAACTCTAACGAGTACAAGCCTAGTTTATTCAGCCTCTCCTCATAGCTCAATCCCCTCAACTCCGGTATCAGCCTAGTAAACCTCCTCTGCACTCCCTCCAGGGCCAAAATATCCTTGCGCAGGTGCGGCGCCCAAAACTGCACACAGTACTCCAGCTGCGGCCTCACCAATGCCCTATACAGCTGCAGCAAGACCTCCCTACTTTTATATTCAATCCCCCTCGCTATGAAGGCCAGCATCCCATTCGCCTTCCTGACCACCTGCTGCACCTGCAAGCTGGGTTTTTGCGACTCATGCACAAGGACCCCGAGGTCCCTCTGCACCGTCGCCTGCTGCAGTTTTTCGCCACGTAAGTAATAGTCCTTCCTACCATTCTTCCTACCAAAGTGGACCACCTCACACTTGCCAACATTAAATTCCATTTGCCATTTCCTGGCCCATTCGCCCAGCCTATCTAGATCCTTCTGCAGACTCTCCACACCCTCCGCACAATTTGCCTTTCCCCCAATCTTGGTGTCATCAGCAAATTTCGACACCCTGCACTCGGTTCCCTCCTCCAGATCATCTATATAAATGGTAAATAGCTGAGGCCCCAGCACCGACCCCTGGGGCACCCCACTAGTCACCAACCGCCAATCCGAATAGCACCCATTGACCCCCACTCTCTGCCTCCTATTTGACAACCAATCCTCTATCCACGCTAACACCCTACCCCCAACTCCATGTCCCCTGACCTTCTGCAATAACCTCTTGTGAGGTACCTTGTCAAACGCCTTCTGAAAATCCAGAAAGACCACATCCACCGGCTCTCCTCTATCCACTGCCCTAGACACATCCTCATAGAACTCCAGTAAATTTGTCAGACACGACTTCCCTTTAATGAAACCGTGTTGCGTCCGCCCTATCAAGCAATTCCCTTCAAGATGCCTCGCAATTTCCTCCTTAATGACGGATTCTAACATTTTACCTACCACAGACGTTAAACTAACCGGCCTATAATTCCCCGCCTTTTGCCTGGCACCCTTCTTAAACAACGGCGTAACATTAGCCGTTTTCCAATCTTCCGGCACTTCCCCGGAATCCAGCGACGTCTGGAAAATAACCACCAAGGCATCCACTATCACCTCCGCCATTTCTTTCCGAACCCTCGGATGCATTCCATCCGGTCCTGGGGACTTGTCCACAATCAGCCCCTCCAGTCTGTCGAGCACCACCTCTCTAGTAACAGTAATGTCATTAAGACCCTCCATTCCTACCACCTTTCCATCGCTAACACCCGGCAAATTATTCACGTCCTCCTCCGTGAAGACAGAAACAAAAAAGTCCATTTTCTTCATCCTGCTATTTCTACACCATTATGATCATCATTTAAATTTGGTGGCTTTGTGTCATTTAGTTTCAACTAGTTACAGTTTTCCCAGAAATGTTGGTATATAATTTCAGGACTCAATTTTACCTTCAAGTTGCCCCTGTTTTTGGGCATGAAAACTTGGTAAAGTTGGGCATGAGGCGAGTAGCGCAATCCGTGCCCGCCTTTGTGCCGGTTCCCCCTTTACCAAGGCCCAAAAATGGCCGCGATTAGGACCACGCTCACAACAGGTGCGACAACCATCAAAGTGCATTTGCATGCATTTAAATTGACTTAATGGATTCCATGTCCAACTTTATGGCATTTCCCCCTTTACCACCGTGTTTGCCCATCCAGATTTGGTGCAAAACAGACATGCTCTACAAAAGTCCAATTCAGGCAGTCCAGCTAGTGGGGAGGTAAGGGCGGAATATCCGACAGCTCTCCGCTTGAGATCGGTGGAGGAGGGTGGGGTTTGCTGCCACTCTGCCTGTGATCAGTGAGAGGGAAGAGGGTGTCCACTGTCATTCTGCCTGTGATCAGTGAGGGAGAAGGGAGAGTCCACTGCCACTCTGCCTGTGATCAGTGAGGGGGAAAGAGGGGATCTGCTGCCATTCTGACTGAGATCAGTGAAGGAGAAGGGGTGTCCACTGCCACTCTGCCTGTGATCAGTAAGGAGGAAGGGTGTCTGCTGCCACTCTGCCTGTGATCAGTGTGGGAGAATGGGAGGTCTGCTGCCTCTTTGCCTGTGATCAGTGCAGGGGAGGGCCCTGTGATTAGTCAGGGTGGGAAGATGGGGGTCAGTAATGTGGGGATGGGGCAATGTTTGTGGGGCCAAGGGGAAGCATTGCTCCTAGGCTGGATAATGTGGCAGGGGAGCTGCGTTCTGTCTTTTTTTCTGCACATGCGCAGTTGGATGTGCTGATTGCGGCTACAGGATTTTGGGCGTGTTAAGCCCCACCCACAGACACGTGCAGCGTGATTCAGAATTGCTGATACTTCTTCAGGCAGAATGCGTATGGGGGCCGGAGAAAGGTCTAAAAGTCAGATCTGAAACACTCTCAGTTTCAAGTCTGCCCAATGCCTAGAATCAAAATGGTAAAATAGGGACCCCAGTTTCAGTTACCTTAGAGAGTAGAAAGTTTAATTTCCTTTTTTGGTGTCTCATTACAATTAGGTATGTGTCGAAAAATTCAAAATTTGAAATCACAGATTCCATCACATTGTAAATAACTAGTTAATGCCTGTACACAAACACACAAATGTTATTATTTTTGAGATTGCATTTTGCTACAGAGAGACAGTACTCGCTGGAGAGACCACTCCTGAAGAATTTCTCAACCACGACTGTCTTTGACTTTAACATGTTCAACTCAAGTCCTCAATATCCTGTTTGTCTCTGCGCTACCCTAGAATCAAGCGAAGTTGAAAACATCATTTGATAGATGGAAAACAATGAGGCCTCAGGAGCAGCTGGCATCCTCTTGCAATTCTTATATATAGTAGAGATATATTCCTGACATGGCAGCACAACCTTATACCCTCATCTGGGAAGAGGATTGCATGAAAGGGGATCTCAGACACTGGATGAAATCTTAGAAAAAATTCTGAGGGGGCGATCTTATCAAAAAATTCAAAGTGTTGAACAAGTGTGAAAATGGGAAAGAATCGCGCTGATTTTTTTTTGTGTGAGCTCCCAATTGCAGTCATCTGGCACTTAGTTGAAAAAAAGAGCCCAGATAGGATTCTCACCAGAAAGGCCTATTCTTGCCAGGAAGCAGCTGTTGAGCTCTAGGAATGGCTTTGCGCAGGTGCCCCGATCTCCCAGTTCACTGTGCACACAGTGTACACAATGCTCTGGGAGATTTCCTCTCATCTCTCCCCCACCGCTGCTCTGAACATCAGAAAGATCGCCCCCTTAGTGCCAGACAAGTGAGGAAATGGGACAGTTTCATGCCTTCTTTTGGGCTTGTTTCAAAATGCATTTTTATGACACTCTCTGCTACATTTTTGGACAGAAGTGCAATTCTCATCAGGGGGGCGGGCTTGCAGGTGAGGCCAGCTGTTGACTGCTTGGGGTGCCTTTGTGCAGGCACGAGATCTCCCAGACTGGGAGATCTCCTGCCAAGCCCCCATCCCCACTGTCCCATGGACATCACCTCCCCACATCATCAGCAGCAGTGCAACCCCACCATGACCACATGGGTCATTGGCATCAGGTCATTTCAGTCCTCCCAATGTGTCCCTCGTCGTGTCGTCTTCTGTCCACGTTGCATGACTCCCCACCCCCTCGCTTTGCTGGCCTCCCTCTTCCTTGCCAATCATTTCCTATGCCAGTCTCCTCCCCACCCCTTCCCCCATCACCCACCGATCACTCCCTGTGCCAGTCTCTGCCACCCCCGCCAATCACTCTCTGTGCTGGTCTGCATCACTTCACCCCACCTGCCGTTCACCCCCTTGAACTCCCCTCCTCCATTCACCACCACCCCCCCCCCTTGCATATCCCCCAGTCAATTATCCCCCCCGGTCTGCAATGCTCTTCCCCTTGCCTCCCCCTCTGTAGATTTCCCCCCCCCCCTGCTGATTTCCTTCCACCTCCTGCAGAGTTCCCCTTTTGCCTCCCCCATCGTAGCTCCACTCCCACTCAGGTCTCACTGCCTGACACATATATGGTCCCTGGTGGGCCCTGCAAAGTGAAATTGATCTTGCCAGCAAAACAAGGCCAGAAAATTTGCGTCAGTGTCAAAATGGGTCATGCCAGGCCTGAACTGGGTTTTTGGCCTTGCACGCAATCTTACCAGTTCGCCGTGCTGATCTATTGGCGTGGTGAGCTGGTAAGATTGCACCCATTGATCATCACTATATTCAAGAAGGGAGACAAATCCAACTGCGGTAATTGAAAAGGAATCCTCCTGCAGAATGCTGACTGCCACAAGGAAGATAATTGCAAGCATCCTCAACCATCTCCTCCCAATGGCTGAAGATATCCTTCCAGAATTGCAATGCAGCTTTTGCCCATCTAGGGGAATTAGACATAATCTTCACTGTAACAAATTCAAGAAAAATGCAACAAATGGCACCAATTGTTGTACTTGGCCTTTTGCAACCTCCTGAAAGCCTTTGACTATTGTCAACAGCAAGCTTCATTGAATATCCTTCTCAAATTTAGCAGCCCTCAAAAATTTGTCACCACCCTCCACCTACTCTATAATGAAATGCAAGCCATGATCCCCACCAACAAAGTCGCCAGATACCTTGGCCAGGATTCTCCCAAAAAAAACCCCAGAAGCACCGAATTCATGTAAAGACGGGAGTAACTCCCATTGATTTTTTTTAAGAGGGATTTTCAAAATGGATCTCCCACACTCTGTACACTGCAGAGTGCCTCAGGGAAATTCAAGCTGAAAATCCAGGGGTGGGACCTATTCCTGCTGAAGAGGCCGGCAGCAGAGTGCTGAGTGAGCTACTATGCATGCACCAATTTGTCAGAGCAGAGATTGGTGCATGCGCAATAGTCTGGCATTGCAGGCCTCCAGATCACTGACCATGCCCACGACTGTACAGTGCTGCCCCCTTGATCATTGGCCTCCAGAGGTCTCCCATCCTGTTGTCCCCAGCCAGCTCCGATCCTGCCCCCACCACCCCCCCCAACATCCTCCCCTGGCAGTCCCAACCCCTTCCTCCACTGCAACTCTGACATTCCTGGCAGGCCCCCCCCGCCCCCACAATGTGCCCTGATGGCCAGCCCCAATCAGCCCCTTCCCTCCCCCTGTCATCAATCCCTATGAAAAATAGCAGCAGAAGCCCCCACCTGCATCAATCACCACCCCCATAGGCATGGCCCTGCTCCCCCAGTAGGCGCTGCCACCTCCCCCCCTCGGCCCCACCTCCTTGGCACTGACTGATGCCTGATGTGCAGTGCCATGGTGCTCCTTTGCCTTTTAGGCAGTGCCAGGGGACCAGGCTGGCCCCCTTTACCCCTGACCTCCTGGGGGTCTCCATGGCCTCCCTTTACTCCAGTGGTGTTGGGCTGCCAGCCTTCCATTCGTGGGGACCTGTTGTAAACCCCACTATTGTGAACCACTCCTGCCGGGGGCGGGGGGTAGTCTTCAGTCTCAGGCCTGCTAATGGGATATAAATACTAATTTTAATATTTAATTCAGCTTCGCACCGAAATCGGGGCTGTGGAGATGTGCAGAGGCAATAGTCCACTAAACAGCCTCCACTAATGTTTGCTTCATTACAGCAACCCTCTTCTTCATTTGCCACATTGCAATACTGCTCCTCACCTCCTGGAAATTAGCCACAGGTGTGAAGATACTCTACAGAACAGAATTTGTTCCAATTTACCTTCAATCCAAAACCATAATTACAGGATGCTGGATGCCGCTGACAAGAGGATTCACACCCTGTTCCCAAGGGTTGGCAAGACAACCCATGCCAATATGGTGACAGAATCCTAGGAAGTGGGGGCTGAAGCAGTGATTTGCAACAGCTTCCACAGGAGTACCACGCTTCAATGCAAAAAAAAGATGAATGACCTGCTTCAGGCTGTGAAGGTAAGTACCCACCTGTATTCCCCTAGTATCAGCTTTGTCCATAACTACAGCCGTCTAATATTAAACCCTCTAAACCTTCAAGCACTCCAGCTACCAGCATATCCCTTCAACACCCCTCCTCTGCCCCACCACATTTGTCTCTCACCACCAGTGAGAGTCCCGAAAACCTATCTCAAGTGAGTCTATCAAATCTGCACACCCTTGAAATTCCTAAAAGTTGATCCCATTTCCTGTCTCCTCGAGGATCTCCATCAGATGATGCTGATCCACCCAGGGTCACAGCACACCTCAGAGCACCCCACCTACAGCTCCCAGGAGGATACTGAACTCTCAACACTGCCTTCACCAGCATCATGCACCAGCACAGACACTCATCTCGGTGGGAAATGTTCGCAGTCAGGCCTTTGGGGCACTCTTTGGTTAGCGCCACACTGCTGTCATTGCACATCAACTGGAGATAGGAACTTCCAAGTGGGCTGCCATTCAGAGGACTGCGGGCTGCCAAGAATCTTGCTCCCAAAGCACATGTTGATCCTCTTAGCCCAGCACTTGTGCAGATGTAAAAGCAAAGCTAGGTTTTACAGGAGGGAGTGTCAGCAACCTTCCATCAAGTGCAAGGGCATTTGGAGGAGTCCAGAAGCCTTGTCTTGCAGGAGATGGTGCCCGTGTCTGCAGATGGTACCAGTGTCTGCAGTGAAAAACCTGGGCAAGACATCCAAGGCATGACTGACGATGCCCAAAGTTTGGCTCACTCCATGGTGTCCATAGCTGAGGTGCACCACAGCAGGTCTCAGTCACACATGAATATACTCAGACACAATGGGACGTTGTGAAGCAATGATAGGATGATAGGAAGTCCCAGTAACAGAGGGCCACAGTTGAGGGTATTGCTAACATGGCTCAGACAATGCTCACTCCAGCAGCGTCTCCCTCCCATGGAGTGACCTGGAGGCCAGCGAGTACCCCAAGAAAGGAAGAAGCACACAGGCCCATTATGGGGCCTTCCACCAGCAAGCTTCTGGCTGTCTCTTGCCCTTCTAAATGTCTCCCTCCTAACTCTGACAGATCTAATGGGCAGCAGGTAGAATAAGGTGACAAGGCGTTAATTCTGAGATCCAAAAATTGACTGGGGCTCACCAGGTCCAGGCCATCCAGAGGATGCATGCCAAGGGCATCACAGGCCAAAGGGCATAGAAAGCTACCTCACCTCTGATGTAAAATCTGGAGGAACACGTAGAAAGAGGGTGAGGGCTGGAAGGATTCAGAACTTGTAGGAGCACTGAATTGATATAAATGCAGTATCACAACATCAGTAAAGGAGCACAAATTGTACATTTGCACTGTTAAATCATTGTTACAGTCCACAACGAGTTGCCTTTCACTCAGCACTGCAAGATGTGGGCCAGGGCAGGGGCTGTGGGGAGGTGGGGGCGGGGGCAGGGGCGGGGGGAGCGCGGGTGGGGGAGCAGGGGGAACGAGCAGGGATGCTTCTTTTTCCAGCTTGGATGCTGGATCTTCCCGCAGGCTCTAGAGCCTTACCCTCTAGTGGCAGGCCATGGAGGCCCAAGTTTATTGTCTTGGGTTCAATGATGTCGAGGCTCTCTCCATTCCCATTACCAACCCCTCTGCCCCAGCCCAGATGAAAGTGTCCCCATTACACACTGAGGAATGAGCCTGCATGTCAATGGGATGTCATGAAAAAGTCGGGAGTCAGACATGTTGTGATAATGAGGAGCACCACAGCTGTCCTCACAGTGAGATGTCATCACCGTCCTGCCTTGTGAGTAGACCTACTGACACTGCCAACCCAGGCCCATCACCTTGGTGTGGTGTAGCGGTGACCCTTGGCGGAGGGGAGGGGGAGACAGTTTTAAGAGGAGTTGGGGGGAATCGGGTTTGAGAGGGAGTCGGGGGAGACAAGAATTGTGATGGAGTGGGAGAGACAAGGCTTGAGAGGGAGTAGGGGAAGACAATGGTCGAGTGGGAGTGGGGGGAGACAAGGGTTGGGAGGGAGTAGGGGAAGACAATGGTCGAGTGGGAGTGGGGGGAGACAAGGGTTGGGAGGGAGTGGAGCGTGTCAAGGTTGAGAAGAAGAGGGGAAGACAGGCGTTGAATTGGGAGGGGGGACAAGGGACTGGGCATGGAAAGATCTGAGGATAAGGTGAGTGATGGGGATTGAGCTGCCTGACATTTATCCCCTAGGCAGAAAATCTGGAGGCTATGAAGCCCCCCAACTCTGTAGCACTCGGTTGCCGTCTGTCCAGCATCCTTTGGTCCTCCACAATCTCCTCGTTCAAACTATCCTCCTCATCCTCGTTTGAAAAGACAGCCTGTTCTGGGATGGCTCATAGGGAACAAGGGCTACCTGTGGCTGATGCTGCCAGTGTAGAGCCCTGGGCAGATGTGGAGACCAGCTATGCTGAGGTCCATGCTGCCACCTGATTTGTCGTTGAGTAGTGCATTGGGCAGCTGAAGATGCCTTTCCGCTGCACAGACTGCTCTGGTGGGGCCCTCTAGCCCCCTGAAGGTCTCCCACATCATGGTGATCTACTGTGTGCTGTACAGCTTGGTGTAGCAGCAGGGAAACTTCCTGGAGGAGGAGGGGAACCAGACAGATACCGCTGAGGAGAAGGCCCAGGAGGATATGGAGGACGAGGCCAAGGAAGAACCAGAGGACAGGCAGCAGCAAGTCTGGCAAGGCGGAGAGACGTTTTTCCAAACGTCGCTGGATTCCGGGGAAGTGCCGGAAGATTGGAAAACGGCTAATGTTACATCGTTGTTTAAGAAGGGCGGCAGGCAAAAGGCGGGGAATTATAGGCCAGTTAGTTTAACGCCTGTTGTAGGAAAAATGTTAGAATCCGTGATCAAGGAGAAAATAGCGAGGCATCTTGAGGAGAATTGTTTGGTAGAGCAGACGCAGCACGGTTTCGTTAAGGGGATGTCGTGTCTGACAAACTTATTGGAGTTCTATGAGGATGTGTCTTGGGCGGTGGATAGAGGAGAGCCGGTGGATGTGGTCTTTCTTGATTTTCAGAAGGCGTTTGACAAGGTGCCTCACAAGAGGTTATTGCAGAAGGTCAGGGGGCATGGAGTTGGGGGTAAGGTGTTAGCGTGGATAGAGGATTGGCTGTCAAATAGGAGGCAGAGAGTGGGGGTCAATGGGTGCTATTCGGATTGGCGGTTGGTGACTAGTGGAGTGCCCCAGGGGTCGGTGCTGGGGCCTCAGCTGTTCACTATTTATATAGATGATCTGGAGGAGGGAACAGAGTGTATGGTGTTGAAATTTGCTGATGACACCAAGATTGGTGGAACGGCAAATTGTGCGGAGGGTGTGGAGAGTCTACAGAAGGATCTAGATAGGCTGGGCGAATGGGCCAGGAACTGGCAAATGGAATTTAACGTTGGCAAATGTGAGGTTGTCCACTTTGGTCGGAATAATGGCAGGAAGGACTATTACTTACGTGGCGAAAAACTGCAGCATGCGACGGTGCAGAGGGACCTGGGGGCCCTTGTGCATGAGTCGCAAAAACCCAGCCTGCAGGTGCAGCAGGTGGTCAGGAAGGCGAATGGGATGCTGGCCTTCATAGCGAGGGCAATTGAATATAAAAGTAGGGAGGTCTTGCTGCAGCTGTATAGGGCACTGGTGAGGCCGCAGCTGGAGTACTGTGTGCAGTTTTGGTCACCGCACTTACGCAAAGGTATCTTGGCCTTGGGAGTGCAGAGGAGGTTTACTAGGCTGATTCCAGAGTTGAGGGGGTCGAACTATGAGGAGAGGCTGGATAAACTAGGTTTGTACTCGTTAGAGTT
This sequence comes from Carcharhinus amblyrhynchos, assembly GCF_965287045.1. Classification (NCBI taxonomy): domain Eukaryota; kingdom Metazoa; phylum Chordata; class Chondrichthyes; order Carcharhiniformes; family Carcharhinidae; genus Carcharhinus; species Carcharhinus amblyrhynchos. Next base: position 32,507,213 of record NC_137325.1, read on the forward strand.
TAGAAGAATGAGGGGAGATCTCATTGAGACGTATAAGATGTTGAATGGGATGGATAGGATAGAGGTGGAGAGGCTCTTCCCGCTCAGAAAGGACAGTAGGACTAGAGGGCACAGCCTCAGGATAAAGGGGGTCAGTTTAGAACGGAGTTGAGGAGGAACTTCTTCACTCAAAGGGTGGTGAATCTCTGGAATTCTCTGCCCGTTGAAGTGGTGGAGGCTGCCTCGCTCAATATTTTTAAGACGCGGGTTGATAGGTTTTTGATAGGCAAGGGGATTAAGGGTTATGGGGAGAGGGCGGGAATGTGGAACTGAGCCACGACAGTTCAGCCATGATCTTATTGAATGGCGGGGCAGGCTCGAGGGGCTAGATGGCCTACTCCTGCTCCTATTTCTTATGTTCTTATGAGAGCTGAGGGAGGCCCTCATCACCACAAAGTTCTGCCAATAGAAGGTGTGGAGTCCTGAAGCTCTGTTGTGATTGGGCCATGCTCTCGAAGCTCATAGCTACGACTGATGTCTCGAGTTTGTTCCCAGGGCCCTCAGCCATAGTCCTCAGCGACATGGGCATGCCTTGTCCCTGCCACCCATGACGATCATTTCCTGCCCCAAGCTTTCCACCACAGCCACTCTTTCAGCGTTGGCCAGGTTGCCATGCAATGCCAGTGCTACATCCTGCAACTGAAGGCTGTGGGATTACTCCAAACCACATTGCAGTTGCTGTAATGTTGCTGACTGCCCCTCCTGCAATCCCCAGCTCTGCCTTTGCATCTCCAACAGCTTGGGGCCAGCTGTTTCCTTGGCTCCGGAAGACCTCTGCCTGCCCGAGCCCTCAGGTGTTCTGACCTCTGCCTAACTTGCATCAATGCTATTTGGTGCACGCTAGAAAGTGTCTCAGAAGCCTCACGACTAACATGTCCCAACATGTTGATCGTATCTACACTGGTTGGTGGTGCGTGTGATGCCTGTGATGACTCATGGGTGCTTTCCTTGGATTTGTCTTTGGGGGCCTTTCTCCAAGGTGTTAATGGGAATCACACTGGGGACTATACTCCTGAAGCCCCAGCCTCATTAGGGACATCTGCAAAACAAGACATGGGTAAGTGCAATGGAGGGTCAAGTATTTGGGCAGATTGCAACTTACTTCAGTAAGTTCATATGAATGAAGATTTTATGGATCCTCACTGTGTGGTGTTCGCCAACCCAGCTTTCAGCCACATCTGTTTACTTGGACTTCCCTGACAACTCAATTGTGCACTTCTCAAACAAAATAGCTTGTGGATCCCACCTCTAGTTTTCTCCCACTCCCAATGAATATGGCCATTTTCTCCTATGGGGGCAAAGGGGAGGGACCGAAAGCCTGATGGCTAGAAGGCCACAGGGTGTCGGGGCTGTTGAGGGTGGGGGCAATCGGGTGTGTATGTCAGCACTGTGCCTTGGCAGGCAGGGGCTGTGCTGGGAGGTGCCTGAGGGGTTGAAGGCAGGTGCTAGGGAGTCAGATGCTGGGGGGCCGAGGGGTGTCAAGGAGCAGATTGACATGGACGCTCCAGGTGCAACATGAGGGACCGATGCCAGGATAGGATGGACACTCACTCTTGTTGCCCGAACAAGGTCATTCATTTTCTTTTGACACTGGCCATTGGTGCTCTATGCCAGTGCATGGGCACTCACTGCCACTGTCACCACCTACCAGGCACTACTTGCTGGCCCTAACCCTGGGCCACTGACCACCTCTATGGCATCCAGTAACCGTCCCAACTCTCCCTCTGTAAATTGTGGCATAGCTCTATAAAGTGCCATCTACCTGGCATGACTGACTGTCTTTGCATTGTTAGTGTTTAAATGTAGCTCCCCCTTGTTAATGGCACAGAACTACAGCTACTTTGGGTGAGCTACGCACCTGGAGATACCATAATGCCGTGATTCATGTAGAGGCTCTTTCATTGCACTAAGTGTCAAAAGATTGTGATGCAACGCGCGCCTGAAAGACTGGCGCAAAAAACTGCTGTTATCTTGCCGTTATAATGCTTAGAAACATTTTGGGAAAATTCCACCCCTCATCTCTGGTGATTTTATGCAATACATTGGAGTTCTCTGAATTTCATTTGAGACATTTGCTTTTTCCTTGCATAGCAAATCCTACTTCCTCCCATTATCAGTAAGAAATTTAGCTGGTGCTCCCAGTCTGGTCCCTATCCAATTTTCCTTGATTTTTTTTCTACAATTAGCCTTTTGTCCTTACCACATATCATTTTAGAAAGACTGAATCTGGTTGCCATGCTGATAAAATGCAAATCCACTACTGCTAATTCATTAATGTCTCATGCCAGTGGAAGGTCTAAAAGCCTGTGACTGTGTTCTTCAATACTTTGTACATGTATCACATATGAATTTTCTCTAATTCCTTTGTTGAGTCTTGCAAAACCATCATCAACCTATGTCCTTTATCTACAATAGGATTTTTAATTTCTTACAAGACTGCTGAGCAAATTGACAATGTAACTTTAAGACAATTTTCCCCTCTCAAAAACTTATTACCTGATGCCATTAATTCTTATTTAAAATTCTGATTAGAAATGCCAAATTTTGTTAAGGGCAGGTAATAATGCGCTTGTTGGATAAACGTCAAATCTACTGACTTTTCAAAAACATGTTTTACATGTTCCGTGTCTAGTTTCATTTGGGCACTTTGAATGGTAGACTTGCTCAGTAACAAGGGTAACTTACTAGATGACATCAATACTAATAAAGTGACCTGCTCCACCTACTTGCCCTCGAACTACCACTCTTTTTAGTGGCCTTAACATGTTGTCATCCCCAGATCTGAAGTATAACTTTCATATTCCCTTACATTACTTTGGTTAAAGTGTTACTTGGATTCACTTTGTCAATCTGTTTCATACATTGTTGGGGTGCAAGCACTAACTATCACAGTACAATTAAATTAATCCACAACCAGTGGACTCATTACAGGACTAAAGCTTCTTGTGATTAATACAATTTCCTCAGATGGATCAATATCATGCAGCACTTAGAAAGCCCTGCTGATCTGCTTTGGGCAGTTCATTGCATAATGACACAGGGAGCCATACCTGAAGTACCTATCAACAGTTATTACTATTCCAAACCCGTAATCAATCAGATCTGCTGAAAATGCCTTGATTCTTATTATTTCTGTTTATGAATCTTGTTATACAGATACCTGCACTCCATAGCTGAACACTCACAAGTGCCTGCAGTCATGAGCCCTGCATCCTTTGTGATACTGTGGAATATCCCATTTGCACCACCATAGCTCCTGGAAAGGACTGCTTCTACAAAATGTTTTTAAAGCATCAGACATCCTACCTAAAATGTGCCCCTTTTAAAGCACCTAACATCAGGGAGGGATTTTCCTCCCCTTCCATGCTGCATTTTGCAACAGCAGGAAGCGGTGCGCCGCTCGCTGGTGGCGGGATCTGATAGCCCCCGCTCTTTTCAATGGGGGTTTCCCATTGAACGCATCCCTCAGTTCTGGGAAACCTGGGGTAGAGGTGCACCATCGGCAGGACAGTAAGATTTTGCCGGCGTAACTGGCAACAAGATTTTGGCGCAGGAATCTATCCATATCCAACACCTAGCACAATCCACCATTTTGAATGCAAACAATGAACAAAGAATTCCTGCCACCTTTAATAATAAATATTAAAGCCCATGATCTATCCTTCTATGGATCTGCAATGATTTAATCTCTGTTTCAAAATCTATCAAAGTCAGACTATGCCTCATAGGCATTCAGTAAATTATCTTTCTTGTAAATTCTATCCATGAAACTTAATAGAATATCCAATTGATGGGCATCCAGTTCACAAAATACATTACTGCTGATTTTACTTTTGTTTGGAAGTAACAGTGCCAAAAACATATAAAAACAGAAAATGATGGAAAAGCTCAGCAGGGCTGTCAACATCAGTGGGGTTCTGAAGAAGAGTCATATTGAGCTTGAAATGTGAACTCAGTTTCTCTCTCCACAGATGCTGCCAAATCTGCTAAGTTTTTACATCATTTTCTGTCGTTATTTCAGATTTCTGGCATCCACAGTATTTTGCTTTAATGCCAAAGCCATACCTTGTTTTCTTTTCGGTAATACCCTGACCAATGTCCATATATCTACCCTAGTTTTCTATTGGTCGTAAGGTTTGAATTCAGAAAATATCAGTGGGTAATTGTACTTTGACATTTTACACTTGCTTCCAGCCATTCTTCACAAAGATAATTCAGATTACAATCTACTGTCAGAAAAAAACTTCTTAGTTTCAAGTCTTCACCTTTGGGCAACCATCCTCTGCTACCAGATTAATCATTCTGAAACCAAACACTGAAGTTGGAACCCCTGCACAACTCTTTTTACTTAATACTGGATTTATTTATAACATGCAGCATTGATTATGGATCCCTTCTCCCCAGCCAGCACCCAGACATTTTCTTTAGTAAAAGTCAAATAAATAGATAAACCTCAAGTGTATGGGTGGATACAGTGGGCAAATTTTATCGGTTCACCCTGCCCTTCAACGGCAGAGTGAGATGGTAAAATCGTGCGAGAGCCAAGACATTAGGATCACACCCAATTTCCTGGCTCTTGCGATGTTACTAAAACTGGATTTCTGGCAAGGCCAGCCTCTCGCCCATATCATGCGAGAGACTGAATAAATTACTTAAATTTAGTTTAATCTTCGTTGACATGGCACTCAATCATCCAGGCCCACTTGCCCTTATGGCCTTGCAGAGAGAGGTTCTCACCAGCAAGAAAAACACCTGTCCCCCATGAATTGGAGGGCGTGGGACAGGCCAGGGTGGCCCTATCGAGGAGGGAGAGGGAGCCCGCTACCACTCTGCCTACGATAGATGGGGTGAGAGAAGAGGGCCCTGCTGACACTGTGCAGCTCCGAACTGTGGAGTGAGGGAGGGGGAATCACTGCCATTTTGCCTGTGATTGGTGGGGTGAGGAAGGGGTCCACTGCCACTTTCGATCAGTGTGGTGAGAGGGGCACCGCTGCCACTCTGCTTACAATTGGTGGAGTGGGGGGAAGGCCACTGCCACTCTGCCTGTGATTGGTGTGGTGAGGATTGGGGGGGGGCCACTGCCACTCTGCCTGTGATCACTGGGGTGAGGGATGGGGGCCACTGTTACTCTACCTGCTATCACTGGGGTGAGGAAGAGGGACCACTGCCACTCTGCCTGCAATTGGTGGGGTGAAGGGAGGGCCACTGCCACTCTGCCTGCGATCACTGGGATGAGGGGGGGCACTGCTACTCTGCCTGCGATCAGTGGGGTGAGGGAGGGGTGCTACTGCCGCTCTACCTGCAATTGTGGAGTGAAGGCAAAGGTCCCACTGCCACTGTGCATCAGATCAGTGAAGGGGAGAGGGGGCAAGTTTGATATGGGAAGTGCAGGGATGGCTGGGGCCACATTTAGAGTTGGGGGGGGCTCACAATTGGCTGCGGGCCCCCGTAATTGTGTGCGGCATGCTGTGTTGAGGCTGGATACAACAATAGAGGCCTGACAGCTCTCTCTCTCTGTGTCAGCCCTCTGCTTTTGCTATTACATGTGTGTAGACACAGAGGTCTGCACTTGCACAGTAGTTCCCTCTGGTGCTACCTGGTGAATTAAGCCCTGCCCACTGTCTGTCGTGGTCAAGTCCATTTTTCATGTACTATGTGCACAAGATTGGGTGAATAACTTGCCCAGAAAACGGATCTGCAACTCTCCCATTTTCACGCTAGCTGGACACTTAGAATCATTCTCGTAAAATTCCATCCTGTGTGTTCCCTTTCTAAGGGTGCTTGGGAGTGGACATACCCACAAGTCTTCATACTCTTGAGTAAAAATCAAATGAACAAATTAAAGTCTCATAAAGAGGCACTGTTATAAAATGTCAAAAGAAATTAAGAGAAACTTACTAAATTAATGTTCCTACGCCTGGTCATGCACTCCAACCGCTAAAGCACCCACTTGTCATGCCCCAAAGCATGTCAATAGACACCACATGCTTTCTGTTTAAGGACAGCCAGGTGTCAATGTAACCAGAAGATTTCTTTATACTCTTTTGAGCAAACAATATAAACAAATCAATATTAAGTGAAAATCCCTTAAAGAGGGTCTGTAATAAAAAATAAAATCCCCAAGGAAATTTATCGAAATCAAAGTAAAATATTATTTTGGGGATCAGTAATTCACCCCAGCCTGCATGGCACCTACTGATCACAGAAGGCCTCAAGTGCACTGGTGAACACCATGTGCTCCTTTTCAGGACAGCAAGATGTAAACAAAGCAGAAGTATTCTTTATATGTTCTGAAGGTACTTGATAATCTTGAACGTATTATTAGCACTGCCCAAGAAGATGACTCTTTGTCTCTTCTCACATAATGATGCTCTGTATCACAGGAACAACTGACAAACTTGGTGTCTCTTGCAACATATGGGATGTACTGTCATGTGGAATACTTTCCCATTAGGACAGACTGAAGCTTTATTCATTTGTTCATGATTCCATGATAGTAACACATGTTGCTGCTTTATCGGGTCAGCTAATGCAATTTTGTATTTCTTCATCACTTCGACAAGTTTCCTACATCACAACAGTGAGTGTACTTCAAAAGAACTTAATTGGCTTTGAGATGTCCTGGGGCCATGAAGGATTCTTTAAGTCCATTCTTGGGATATGCATCAATGGCATACCAAAGAACAAAGAACAAAGAACAACCCAGCACGGGAAACAGGCCCTTCGGCCCAACGAGCCCGCGCCGCCACATCGCCCTACACCTATTCTACCCTGCATGTCTACGAATGGGACCCTACTCAGTCAGATTCAGGGAAGAAATAGTGTCAATTTGGTGGAAACCAATTAGCCTAAGAGCACATCTTTGGGGTGTGGGAGGAAACCGGAGCGCCCGGAGGAAACCCACGCAACCACAGGGAGAATGCGCAAACTCCCGCAGACACAGGCCCAAATCCATGTATCTGCACAGCTAGCAGTGCTAGTCACTGAGCTGTTGTGGAGCCCGTCTATCGGTCCAGGATCAAGCACACACACCGACATGAAGTACTAGGCCACTCCTGGACTTCCAAGAGCAGCCCACGCACAACCCGCCGTGTGCATGCCCCTCGCTTGACACGAGGTGGACCTCCACCTGTGGAATAAAGACAAAACATATTAGTTATACAGCCTGCCCTTCCGGTGTCTCCCGAGGTTTAACCCTATTTAATAGCCCCTACCATATCCCTCCATTCCCGTTTCACTCATATGCCTATCTAACTGCATCTTAAACGAGTCCAACGTGCCTGCCTCCACCACCCTACTCGGTAGCGCATTCCAGACCCCCACAACTCTCTGTGTAAAGAACCTTCCTCTTACCTCCAAATTATACCTCCCCCCCCTCACCCTTAAGTGATGACCTCTTGTGTTCGTACCCAGTCTAGGGAGCAGTCTCTCACTATTAACTCTATCTATTCCCTTCAGTATCTTATATACCTCTATCATGTCCCCTCTCAATCTCCTTCTTTCCAAGGAGAATAGCCCCAGTCTCCTCAGTCTCTCCTCGTAACCCAGTCCCCCCATGCCAGGCAACATCCTGGTAAACCTCCTCTGCACCCTTTCCAGAGACTCCACGTCCTTCCGGTAATAAGGTGACCAGAACTGGACGCAGTACTCCAAATGCGGTCTAACCAACGTTCTGTATAACTGAAGCATTAGACGGCAGCTTTTATACTCTAAGCCCCTTCCTATAAAGGCTAACATCCCATAAGCCTTCCTAACAACGTTCTCCACTTGTGACACAACCTTCATGGATTTGTGGACCTGCACTCCCAGGTCTCTCTGTACGTCTATACTCCTAATCGGCCTACCTTTTATCACATAGCTCCTCTCTGCATTATTCCTTCCAAAATGCATCACCTCGCATTTGTCAGGATTAAATGCCATCTGCCACCTATCTGCCCACTGCACCAACCTATCTATATCCTGTTGTATCACCTGACAATCCAGTTCTGTACCCGCCAACCCTGCCATCTTGGTGTCATCAGCAAACTTGCTGATCACACCACCTACTCCCTCTTCTAAGTCATTTATGTAGACTACAAAGAGGAGAGGTCCCAGTACCGAGCCCTGCGGCACACCACTGGTCACTGGCCTCCAGCCCGACAAGGTACCCTCCACAACTACCCTCTGTCTCCTATTTCCCAACCAGTTCTCAATCCACCTAACTACCTGGCCTCGTATCCCATGCGCCTTAACCTTTTCTACCAGCCTACCGTGAGGGACTTTGTCAAACGCCTTACTGAAATCCATATAGATGACATCAACGGCTCTCCCATCGTCAACCGTTTTTGTCACCTCCTCAAAGAATTCCACCAGATTCGTAAGGCAAGACCTCCCTCTAACAAAGCCATGTTGCGTATCCCTAATCAGATCGCAACGCTCCAAATGCTCATACATCCTACCCCTAAGTATTTTTTCCATTAACTTCCCTACCACCGACGTCAAACTCACCGGCCTATAATTCCCAGGGTTATCCCTACTACCTTTTTTGAACAACGGGACCACATTTGCTACCCTCCAGTCTTCTGGGACCTCACCTGTGTCCAAAGAAGAGACAAAGATGTGCGCCAGAGGCCCAGCAATTTCATCTTTCGCCTCCCTAAGCAGCCTGGGATAAATACCATCAGGCCCCGGAGCTTTATCCGTCCTTACGCTACCTAAAAGCCCTAGCACTTCCTCTCTCGTAATAACTATATCCTGCAACTGAACCTCCGCTCCCTCCAAGAGACCGCACGATTCCGAACCCCTCTCCTTCGTGAATACCGACGCAAAGTATTCATTCAGGAGCTCCCCCATTCCCTCCGACTCAATACACAACTCTCCACTCTTGTCCCTAAGAGGACCAATTTTCCCTCTAACTACTCTCTTGCCTCTAATATAGGAATAAAATGCCTTAGGATTATCCTTAATCCTACCGGCCAAAGCCATCTCATGCCCTCTCTTCGCCCTTCTAATTCCCCTTTTTAGCTCCCTCCTACTCTCTCTATATTCCTCCAGCGCACACTCCGTACCCATTTGTTTGGACCTATCATACGCCTCCCTCTTCTTCCTGACCAAGTCTTCAATATCCCCCGTAATCCACGGCTCTCTAATCCTACCTTTCCCATCCTTTTGCTTAACCGGAACAAACCTCCCCTGCAACCATTTCATTTTGTCCCTAAAAGCCTCCCACTTGCCAACCGTGGACTTGCCAGCTAACAGTCCCTCCCAGTCAGTTTGCTGCAGCTCCCTCCTAATCCTGCCATAGCTCGCCTTTCCCCAGTTCAGCACACTCCTGCTTGGACGGCACTCGTCCCTTTCCATTTTTATCCTAAAGTAGACGGACTTGTGGTCACTGTTCGCCACATGTTCGCCTACCTCTACCTCACCCACCTGCCCTGGCTCGTTTCCCAACACTAAATCCAGTATAGCCCCTCCCCTAGTCGGGCAAGTTACATACTGTTCTAGCGACCCTTCCATAACCAGAATTTATTGCTCACCTCTAGCCCTTGAGGAAGGATTAGCTGGGTAAAAACATGGAGTTACAGGGATGGTGTCTGTGTGGGAATAAGGTAGTGAACTTTATCAATACCACGTGCAAGCCTAGTAAATGCAGAAGAATTTTACATTAATCCAGATAGCAAAGATAGCAATTGTTCTTTAAATATTAATGTGCAAAAACACCACAGCACATTTACACTATCTGCCTCACATGAGTAGCAATTCTTAAAAATCTTATTGGCATTTACTTTCATGTTTCAGGGTGATTACAGCTAACCAAATTCATCCTTCATTAGTACAAGCGTTCATTTAAGACAACAGAAAACATCTTAATAGTTCAGGAAATGGTTGCACAGGACCGGCAAATGCAGGGGCTTAGAATCGTAGAATCCATGCAGTGGAGAAGGAGGTCAGTTGGCCCATCAAGCCTGCATCGACAACAATCCCACCCAGACACCGTCCCCATAACCTCATGTTAATCCTGCTAATCCTCCTGACACTAAGCAGCAATTTAGCATGGCCAATCAACCTAATCCACACAGCTTTGGAGAGCAGGAGGATACCAGAGCAGCTAGAGGAAACCCACACAGACACGGAGAGAAGGTGCAAACTCCACACAGGCAGTGACCCAAGGCTGGATGCAGATCCCTGGTGCTGTGAGGCAGCAGTACTAGCCACTATGTTGCCCAGTTATTTGGCATGGTCTTTGTTTCAAGAATGTGGGGATTTTAATGTCACTTTGGGCAGAGCAGTGGTTTTGATAACCACAGTCCAAATCATTGATTCATATAATTGCTTCTTACTGTTCCACTCTCAGGCCGTGCTCTGCCCCTCGCTTATATTTTAGGCAGTGGAAAAAAAGCAAGGGATTGAACAATCTTTAAAAGGGTCTACATTACAGAGTTTTTCAATGTAGATTAATGTGAGGCATCTTCCTTTACCATCTAAACAGCAAGGGAAGTCCTCTGAAGTTAAGTCAGCCAAGAAGATAAATTTTAATCCGTGCGTTTTCTACCACCACTCACAGGTTTGTGGGGTGGGCGGTGTTATGCCTGCCACACAGTTTGTTTTAACCCTTATATGGTGGACAAAGAACTGCGAGTAGACGTCTTGTTAGTATAACCAATATTTGTTTAAAACATACAATCAATAATCACCCACGCAACCAACAATAAGTTATCTAACAGAAAATACTAACGTTCAAGTCCAAGACAAGACCTTGACTTAACTTTGCATACCTTGCAAGTACCCAAGCAGATATTGGCTTTTATCTATGCGCTGGTCTTGGTTGTCCTCTGCGTAGTCTGGTCTGGCACTCTGGCTTCGGTCTTCCTTCTCGGATGTGATGGCTCTCCTCATGCTTGTCGTCGCTGGCGATGGTCACCATTGTTGTAGCTCGTTCGTGGGGTCAGAGAGAGAGAGAGATTCTTGGTTGCGCAGCATCCTTTATACCCTGTTGGGTTTCATGCCGCTTTTGGCCATTGCCAATCAATCAATCAGGACTTAATCACCCTGATTGATAAAGTCCAACCGGCTGCTGGTACACCAATCCGTGAGTGTATCCCCAGTGGCCATGTCTATAGGTGCTGGGGGCACGTAGTAATACACACCTCCCTCCCAAATAAGGGGTTACAGTGCCCCTATTCTGGTAAATAACCCAGTTTGACCGGAACTCTTTTGTCTCTTTTGTCCTGGAGATGACCCATATTCATTTGTCTGGGTGGCAGCCTGTTTATGCCTGTCTTTTAGGCTGCAGCCTGTCGTTTTAGTTCTTGCCCAATTGTCCCAGAGTGCTTTACAAATCACCATTTTAATGGCCCATTTGACCACAGTGGCGTGGATAGAGTAGGGATTTCATATCTTATCTTGATGAAGGAAAGGGCTGCTTTGGCTTTATTGGATTCTTCTGTGGGAGGAAAAAAAGCACTCAAAGGAAACGCTAGCAAAGATATCACTGGTCTGGTGGCTGTATGGCCAAATTCCCCTCCAATTCAATTTTCAAGTTTGCTGATGACACCACTGTAGCGGTTGGATCTCAAATAATGACAAGATTGAGTACAGGAAAGAGACAGAGAATCTGGTGAACTGGTGCGAAGATAACAATCCCTCAAAATCAACAAACTGAAGGAGATATCGACAACTTCAAGAAGCAGCACAGAGGACATACCCCTGTCTAGATCAGTGAGGATGAAGTAAAATGGTCGAGAACTTCATGTTTCTAGGTGTCCAGATCACCAACAACCTATCCTGGCCCACCAATGCCTCTATTTTCTCAGAAGATTAAGGAAATTTGAGATGTCCACTACGACTCTTACCAATTTTTACAGATGCAAGATAGAAAGTGTTATTTTTGGTTACATTGCAGCGTGGTAAGGCTCCTACTCTGTCCAAGACTGTAAGAAACTACAAAGCCCAATGCATCACTCAAACTAGCCTTCATCCATTGACTCTGTCTACACTGCTTACTGCCTTGGAAAGACAGCCAGCATAATTAAGGATCCCAAACATCCCAGACATACTTTCTTCCACCTTCTTCTGTCAGGAAAAAAGTACAAAAGTCTGAGGATACCAACTGACTCAAGAACAGCTTCTTCCCTGCCGCCATCAGACTTTTGAATGGACCTACCTCACATTAAGTTGATCTTTCTCTACACCTGAGCTATGACTGTAACATTACAATCTGCACTCTCTCCTTTCCCTCACTATGTACGGTACGCTTTGTGTAGCGCGCAAGAAACAATACCTTTCACTGTATACTAATTCATGTGATAACAATAAATCAAATCAAATCAAATTGTGATAATTAAGTGCTGTTCCTCACTTTCTTGTGCCCTGGCTGCAGAATTAAGGTGGGATTGATACGTGTGAGTGTATTCCTCACTTAAAGCCATAGTCATACATTCTAGGAATGCAGCTATGAGCAAAAGTGAATCATATTTTCTGCCAAAAAAAGGTTATAAGTTGAAATATTGTACATGTACATTTCTACACTGGTACTGTAGATTTGTGCTTTAGAGATATCTATGCCTGTAGTCAAGCTATTCCAGAGTGGCTATAGCACTGTCATCTACCCAACAATGTGGAAAATTACCCAGGTATATTCTATCCACAAAAGAAGGACAAATTCAATCTGACCAATTACCATCCCATCAGTCTAGTCTCAATCATCAGCAAAATAAGGGAAGCTGTCGTCAACTGTGCTTTCAAGGCCCTTATTAGTAATAGCCTGCTCGCTAATACTCAGTTTGGGTTCTGCCTGGCCGTTCAGCTCTAGGCCTCTTCACAGTTTTGGTTCAATCTTGGATAAAATAGCTCAATTTCTGAGATAAGGCCAGCGTGACTGCCCTTGAGATCAAGGCAACATTTAACCGAGTGGGTATCAAGGAGTCCCAGCAAAAATGAAGTCAATAGGAATCGGGTGAAAACTCTACTGTTTGTAGTCATAGCAAGCACAGAGGAAGATGGTTCTGTTTATTGATGACCAAACATCTCAAAACCTAAGACCATTACTGCAAAGTTTCTTAGGCCAGTTCCCTTGACCTAATCACCTTCAGCTGCTTCATCAATGACCTTCCTTCCCTCCATTACAAGGTCAGGAGTGAAGATGTTTGCATACATTTAATACTGAACATTATGCATTCATAAATCCTCAGATACTGGAGCAATACATATTTGCAATTGGCTTGACCAATACAATATTCAGGCTTGAGCTGATAAGTTATGTCACACAAGTGCCAGGCAATTCCATCTCCAACCACAGAGAATCTAACCAACCCCACCCCCATGACTTTCAAAGGTATTGCCATGATTGAACACCTACATCAATAGCTTGGGACTACTATCGACCAGAAAGTTAACTGGAACAGGCACATACATGCTTTGGCTACAAGAGCAGGACAGAGGATGGAGATTTTACAGTACGGAGCTCACTTCTAGTCACCCTAAAGCATGTTCACCATCTACAAAGCACAAGACAGAAGTGTGATGAAAAAGATTCCACTCGCATGGGTGAGTAAGCTTTATAAAACCTTGCCTCAGAGAGTTGCTGACCAATCTGCAGTCCCAATAGCACCAGTTTCAAGCAGCGGCCACTGCTGAGACTACAGATAGTCACCAAACAAGTGGAGACTATGGAACTGAATGTCAAGGTTAGTCTGTGGAATCAGTAGGACCTAGCTAGAGTTTGGGAAGTGAAAAGGAATTTTAAAGAGCACTAGGGTGCCTCTGATGGGCCCACCCCACCCCTTACTCAGTTTACATCTTTCTGTGTTAAATTCCACCTGCCATTTGTTTGTTCTGTTAGCCTTGTTTTGTAGTTTTTTTAAATATGGGATATGGGTCTTGCTGGTTAGGCCAGCATTTATTGTCCATCCCTAACTTCCCTTGACAAGGTGGTGGTGAGATGTCTTCTTGAGCCCCTGCAGTCCAAGTAAGTACACCCACAGTGCCATTAGGTAGTGACCTCCAGAATTTTGATCCAGTGAAGGAATGGTGATATATTTCCAAGTCAGGATGTTGTGTGTGACTTTGAGGGGAACTTGTGTCCCCATGCATCTGCTGCCTTTGCTGTTCTAGGTCCTAGGTTGTAGATTTAGAAGGTGCTGTTGAAGGAACATTGTGACTTGCTGTTGGCCATCTTGTGGATGTTACACACTGCTGCCACTGCATGTTGTTGGTGGGTGGAATGAATGTTTAAGTTGGATGGGATTTCAAGCAGGAGATTGCTTTGTCCTGGATGGTGTTGGCATCTTGAATGTTTTTCAACCTGCACTCTTCCAGGCAAGTGAATAGGATTTGGTGGCACGATGGCATAATAGTTAGCCCTGTTGCCTCACAGCACCAGGGACCCAGGTTCGATTCCCGGCTTAGGTGACTGTTGGTGTTGAGATTACACATTCTCCCCATGTCTGCATGGGTTTCCTCCGGGTGCTCTGGTTTCCTCCCATAGTCCAAAGATGTGTGGGTTAGGTTGATTGGCTGTGGTAAATTGCATCTTAGTATCGGGGGACTAGCTAAGGTAGATGTATGGCATTATGGGGATAGGACCTGGGTGGGCAGACTCGATGGGCCAAATGGCCTTCTTCTATACTGTAGGGATTCGATGATTCTATGATTCCCTCACACTCCTGACTTGTGCCTTGTAAATGATGGAAAGACTTTGGTAAGTCAGGAGGTGAGTTACTCAACACAAACTTCTTAGCCTCTGACCTGCTCTTGTAGCCACGAGTACTTTTATGGCTGGTCCAGTTCAATTTCTGGTCAATGGCTACTCCTAGGATATTGATAATGGGGAATTCAGCCAGAAGTGCTGAGTGGATGGTAATGCCATTGAATAAACAAAGGAATTAGAAGCAGAAATACCCCATTTAGCCCTTCAAGCTTGCTTCACCATTCATTATGATCATGACTATCATCAAATTCAATATCCTGACCCCTCCTTCCCCCCATATCACTAGTTCCCTTTAAACCAAAGAACTATATCTAATTTCTTCTTGAAATCAGACAACTTTTTGGCCTCAACTATATTCTCTGGTGTGAATTCCACACGTTTACCATTCTCTGGATGAAGAAATTTCTCCTTACTTCAGTTCTGAAAGCTTTACCCCTTATCCTCAAGTGATGACCCCTAGTTCTGGACACCCCCACCATTGGGAACATTCTTTCTGAATCTACCCTGTGTAACCCTGTTGGCATTTTGTAAGATTCTCCTCTCACTCTTCTAGACTCCAGTGAATATGATCTTCACTGACTTAGTCTCTCCTCATCTGATAGACCTGCCATCCCTGGAATCAGCCTGGTAAACCTTTACTGTACTCCCTCCATAGCAAGGACATCCTTTCTCACATAAGAACACCAAAACTTCACACAATACTTCAGGTGTGGCCTCATCGTGCCCTATACAATTGTAGTAAAACATTTCTATTCCTGTACTCAAATCCTCTCACTGTGAAGGCAAACATACCATTTGCCTTCCTTACTGCCTACTGAAGCTGTGCATTTTCATTAAATGACTGATTCACAAGGACACCAAGGTCACACTGAGTATTTACCTCTCTGAATTTACACCCATTCAAGTAGTAATCTCTCTTCTTATTATTGCTACCAAAGTAGATAAACTCACACTTATCCATATTATACTGCATCTACCATGCAAATGCCCACACACTCAGCCTGTACAAATCACATCGAAGCATCTCTGCATCCACCTGACAGCTCACCTTCCTGCCCAACTTAGTATCATCTACAAATTTGGCAATAATATATTTAGCCCCCTCTTCCAAATCATTAATATATATTGTGAATAGTTGGGGTCCTAGCACACATCCCTGCAATCCCCACGAGTCACTGCCTGCCAATCAGAAAAAGATCCATTTATGCCAACTTTGTACTTCCTAACTGCTAACCAGCTTTCAATCCATCTCAAGACATTACCTGCAATCCCATGTGCTTTACCTTTACATACTAGTCTGTTATGCGAGGCCTTGTCAAAAGCCTTCTGAACATCTAAATAAACCACATCTATTGGTTCACTTTGGCCAACTCTGCTAGTTACTTCCTCAAAGAATTCCAGTAGATTCATCAAGCATGATTTCTCTTTCGTAAATCCATGCTGACTTTGTCTGATTACACCACTACTTTCCAAATGCTGAGTTATGAAACCCTTGATGATGGAGAGGAACTTCCCCAGCACTGATGTTAGGTTACAGTCATATGGGATCTGAGATGAGCTGGTAAGATGGATAGAAAACTGGCTTGGGCATAGAAAGCAGAGTAGTAGTGGAAGGGTACTTTTCCAACTGGAGGTCTGTGACAAGTGGTGTTCCACAATGATCAGTGCTGGTCCTCTGTTTGTAATATATATATAAATGATTTGAAGGAATATGTAGGTAGTATGATTGGTACAATAAGCAGCAAGTCAGATCAAGCAATGACCACCTCCAAAAAGAGAGAATCTAACTATTCCCCCTTGACATTCAAATTAAATTCGTACTTTGCTTGAGTCTTCACAAACGAAGACATGAATAATGTACCAGAAATTCTGAGAGAAACAAGTTTAAGTGAGGAGTTAAAGGAAATCAACATTAGTAGAGGCGTGGTTTTGGGGAAATTGATGAGATTGAAGGTGGATAAATCTCCAGGGCCTGATAATCTTCATCCCAGAGCACATAAGGAAGTGGCTCTGGAAATAGTAGATCCATTGCTGATTATTTTCCAAAATTCTTTGGACTCTGGGCTAGTTCCTATTGATTGGGGGGTAGCTAAAGTAAGCCCACTATTCAAAAAGGGTGGCACTCACACCTGGAAGAAAATAGGCTTAGGAGCTATATGCAGCATGTTTTTGTGAAGTGGAGGTCGTGTCTCACAAACTTGATTGATTCTTTGAGGAAGTGACAAGAAAAATTGACTAGGGCAAGGCAGTGTATACATCGACTTTAGTAAAGCCTTCAGTAAGGTTCCTCATGGCAGGCTGATATACAAGGTGAAGTCATATGGGATCTGAGGTGAGCTGGTAAGATGGATAGAAAACTGGCTTGGGCATAGAAAGCAGAGTAGTAGTGGAAGGGTCCTTTTCCAACTGGAGGTCTGTGACAAGTGGTGTTCCACAATGATCAGTGCTGGTCCTCTGTTTGTAATATATATATATAAATGATTTGGAGGAAAATGTAGGCAGTATGATTAGTAAATTTGCAGATGATTAGTAAATTTGCTCGACAGACTGGAGGGGCTGATTGTGGACAAGTCCCCAGGACCTGATGGAATGCATCCGAGGGTTCTGAAAGAAATGGCGGAGGTGATAGTGGATGCCTTGGTGGTTATTTTCCAGACGTCGCTGGATTCCGGGGAAGTGCCGGAAGATTGGAAAACGGCTAATGTTACGCCGTTGTTTAAGAAGGGTGCCAGGCAAAAGGCGGGGAATTATAGGCCAGTTAGTTTAACGTCTGTGGTAGGTAAAATGTTAGAGTCCGTCATTAAGGAGGAAATTGCGAGGCATCTTGAAGGGAATTGCTTGATAGAGCAGACGCAGCACGGTTTCATTGAAGGGAAGTCGTGTCTGACAAATTTACTGGAGTTCTATGAGGATGTGTCTAGGGCAGTGGATAGAGGAGAGCCGGTGGATGTGGTCTTTCTGGATTTTCAGAAGGCGTTTGACAAAGTACCTCACAAGAGGTTATTGCAGAA
Organism: Carcharhinus amblyrhynchos; assembly: GCF_965287045.1. Taxonomy (NCBI): domain Eukaryota; kingdom Metazoa; phylum Chordata; class Chondrichthyes; order Carcharhiniformes; family Carcharhinidae; genus Carcharhinus; species Carcharhinus amblyrhynchos. The sequence continues at coordinate 32,524,949 of NC_137325.1, forward strand.
GGTCAGGGGACATGGAGTTGGGGGTAGGGTGTTAGCGTGGATAGAGGATTGGTTGTCAAATAGGAGGCAGAGAGTGGGGGTCAACGGGTGCTATTCGGATTGGCGGATGGTGACTAGTGGAGTGCCCCAGGGGTTGGTGCTGGGGCCTCAGCTTTTTACCATTTATATAGATGATCTGGAGGAGGGAACCGAGTGTAGGGTGTCGAAATTTGCTGATGACACCAAGATTGGGGGAACGGCAAATTGTGCGGAGGGTGTGGAGAGTCTGCAGAAGGATCTAGATAGGCTGGGCGAATGGGCCAGGAAATGGCAAATGGAATTTAATGTTGGCAAGTGTGAGGTGTCCACTTTGGTAGGAATAATGGTAGGAAGGACTATTACTTACGTGGCGAAAAACTGCAGCAGGCGACGGTGCAGAGGGATCTCGGGGTCCTTGTGCATGAGTCGCAAAAACCCAGCTTGCAGGTGCAGCAGGTGGTCAGGAAGGCGAATGGGATGCTGGCCTTCATAGCGAGGGGTATTGAATATAAAAGTAGGGAGGTCTTGCTGCAGCTGTATAGGGCATTGGTGAGGCCGCAGCTGGAGTACTGTGTGCAGTTTTGGGCGCCGCACCTGCGCCAGGATATTTTGGCCTTGGAGGGAGTGCAGAGGAGGTTTACTAGGCTGATACCAGAGTTGAGGGGGTTGAGCTATGAGGAGAGGCTGAATAAACTAGGCTTGTACTCGTTAGAGTTTAGAAGAATGAGGGGAGATCTCATTGAGACGTATAAGATGATGAATGGGATAGATAGGATAGAGGCGGAGAGACTCTTCCCGCTCAAAAAAGACAGTAGGACTAGGGGGCACAGCCTCAAGATAAAGGGGGGGCGGTTTAGAACAGAGTTGAGGAGGAACTTCTTCACTCAAAGGGTGGTGAATCTCTGGAATTCTCTGCCCGTTGAAGTGGTGGAGGCTGCCTCGCTAAATATTTTTAAGACGCGGGTTGATGGGTTTTTGATAAGAGAGGGGATTAAGGGTTATGGGGAGAGGGCGGGAAAGTGGAACTGAGCAGCGACAGATCAGCCATGATCTTATTGAATGGCGGGGCAGGCTCGAAGGGCTAGATGGCCTACTCCTGCTCCTATTTCTTATGTTCTTATGATACAAAAATTGGGGGAGTAGCGAATAGTGAGAAGGATTGTCAGAGGATACAGCAGGAAATAATTGGGGGAAGGATCAGGATTCACCCCTTGGAAGAAAAGTCTGCCAGAAACTGACTGACTGTAAAAACTGGCATGCTGGCCTTCATCAAACAGGCTGTTGAGTATAGGAATTGGAAAATCATGTTGCAGCTGTATAAGACTTTCGTTAGGTCACATTTGGAGTATTGTGTAATTCTGGTCGTCACACTACCAGAAGGATGTTGATGCATGGAAAGGGTGCAGAAGAGATTTACCAGGATGTTGTCTGGTTTTAAAGGATCTGAACTATGGATAATGGTTGAACAAACTTGGATTATTTTCATTGGAGCGTCGGAGGATGAAGGGTGGGGGACCTAATTGAGGTTTACAAGATTATGACAGGCTTGGATAGAATAGAGTCTTTTTTCCAGGGTCGAAGGGTCAATTATTCGGGTTGAGAGCGAGGGGGGAAAGTTTAAAAGAGATGTAAGGGGGAAGTTTTTCACACAGAGAGTGGTGAATGCCTGGAATGCACTGCTGGCAGAGGCGATAGAAGCAGATTCTGTAACAATGTTGAAAAGACACCTGGATAGATATATGAATAGGCTGGAAATAGAGGGATATGGACCACATAGAGGCAAGAAAATATTAGGTTAGAGAGGCACCTGTGTCAGCGCAGACTTGGTGGACCAAAGGGTTTGTTGCTGTGTTGTACTGTTCTTTGTTCTCCTTGTTCTTTGTCTTCAGGTATATTGCTGGACAATTGTCAGGGCCATATTGTTTGCAGTACCTAGCACCTTCAGCCATGTTTTGATATCATGTGGACTGAATCAAATTGGATGAAGACTGGCATCTGTGATGCTTGAGACATCAGGAGGAAGCCAAGCTGGATCAACTGTTCAACACTTCTGGCTGAAGATGGTTGCGAATGTTACAATCTGATCTTTTGCACTGATGTGCTGGGCTCCTCCATCATTGAAGATAGTAGTTCACCACCGTTCACAGCTGGATGTGGGAAGACTGCAAAGCCAGACTTCTTCTGTTGGTAGTGGGATTGCTTAGTTGTATCTATCACTTGCTGCTTCTGCTTTTGGCATACAATAGTACAGTTTTATAGCTTCACCAGATTGTCAACTTATTTTCACCTATGTCTGGTGTTGCTCCTCTTGTATTCTTCATTGAACTGGGTATTATCTTCACTGTCTGCCACACTTCCAAGTTTGGTGTCATTGGCAAATTTAGAAATTTTACTGTATTTCAATATCTAAGTCATTTATAAACATATGTCAAAGAAGCAGTGGTCCTCGCTCTGGTCCTTGCGAAATATGGAGATCTATCATCCTCCGGTTTGAAAAACAACCACTTGTCACAATTCATTGTTTTCTGTAGTTTATCCAATTTTTTTAATCCAAAAACTAACCACCTTTTTCCACCAACTTCAATTTTGTTAACAAGCAATACTTTGCCAAATGCTCTTCTAAAATCCTTACGTGCAACATTCCATTACTTTCCCTTCAACACCCTTCTCTGTTATTTCATCAGAAATTTCAATTAGATGAATCAAACCTGATCTGTCTTTTACAAGTTCATGCTGGCTCATCTTAATTACTCAAATCTCTCGAAGTGCCTGCTGAGACTATTGGGCTGAATTTTACATCCCCTACCCCCACCCACTGGGAGTTTTGAAAGCAGCGAGACAGCACAGCATCTTCCTGCCACCTAAGCCCCATATTCTGGGGGTAGGGTGTTTGTTAGTCCACCTATTGAGGCCCTTAACCGCCCAAATATTGGGCATTTAAGGGGCTAAGTCGGCCTCTTCCCTCAATACACTGGCTGGCAGAAGGCAGACCAGATTGGGCAGACTACTTTTTCCCCAAACTTGATGATAGGGCAAGAAGGAAGAGGGTTAGCTCTTTTGGGGTATACCTTATGTGCATATGGGGCACCCCACTAGCTTTCGTGCCTCCCGACCTAGCTTTCAAAACCCACTAGTTCGCCTCACTCCCAACTCATGCATCCCTCCCCATCTAAAATTATTATTTTCCAAACGTCGCTGGATTCCGGGGAAGTGCCGGATGATTGGAAAACGGCTAATGTTACGCCGTTGTTTAAGAAGGGTGCCAGGCAAAAGGCGGGGAATTATAGGCCGGTTAGTTTAACGTCTGTGGTAGGTAAAATGTTAGAATCTGTCATTAAGGAGGAAATTGCGAGGCATCTTGAAGGGAATTGCTTGATAGAGCAGACGCAGCACGGTTTCATTAAAGGGAAATCGTGTCTGACAAATTTACTGGAGTTCTATGAGGATGTGTCTAGGGCGGTGGATAGAGGAGAGCCGGTGGATGTGGTCTTTCTAGATTTTCAGAAGGTGTTTGACAAAGTGCCTCACAAGAGGTTATTGCAGAAGGTTGAGGGACATGGAGTTGGGGGTAGGGTGTTAGCGTGGATAGAGGATTGGTTGTCAAATAGGAGGCAGAGAGTGGGGGTCAACGGGTGCTATTCGGATTGGCGGATGGTGACTAGTGGAGTGCCCCAGGGGTCGGTGCTGGGGCCTCAACTTTTTACCATTTATATAGATGATCTGGAGGAGGGAACCGAGTGTAGAGTGTCGAAATTTGCTGATGACACCAAGATTGGGGGAACGGCAAATTGTGCGGAGGGTGTGGAGAGTCTGCAGAAGAATCTAGATAGGCTGGGCGAATGGGCCAGGAAATGGCAAATGGAATTTAATGTTGGCAAGTGTGAGGTGGTCCACTTTGGTAGGAAGAATGGTAGGAAGGACTATTACTTACGGGGCAAAAAACTGCAGCAGGCGACGGTGCAGAGGGACCTCGGGGTCCTTGTGCATGAGTCGCAAAAACCCAGCTTGCAGGTACAGCAGGTGGTCAGGAAGGCGAATGGGATGCTGGCCTTCATAGCGAAGGGGATTGAATATAAAAGTAGGGAGGTCTTGCTGCAGCTGTATAGGGCATTGGTGAGGCCACAACTGGAGTACTGTGTGCATTTTTGGGCGCCGCACCTGCGCAAAGATATTTTGGCCTTGGAGGGAGTGCAGAGGAGGTTTACTAAGCTGATACCGGAGTTGAGGGGGTTGAGCTATGAGGAGAGGCTGAATAAACTGGGCTTGTACTCGTTAGAGTTTAGAAGAATGAGAGGAGATCTCATTGAGACGTATAAGATGATGAATGGGATGGACAGGATAGAGATGGAAAGACTCTTCCCGCTCAAAAAAGACAATAGGACTAGGGGGCACAGCCTCAAGATAAAAGGGGGGCGGTTTAGAACGGAGTTGAGGAGGAACTTCTTCACTCAAAGGGTGGTGAATCTCTGGAATTCTCTGCCCGTTGAAGTGGTGGAGGCTGCCTCGCTAAATATTTTTAAAACGCGGGTTGATGGGTTTTTGATAGGAGAGGGGATTAAGGGTTATGGGGAGAGGACGGGAAAGTGGAACTGAGCAGCGACAGATCAGCCATGATCTTATTGAATGGCGGGGCAGGCTCGAAGGGCTGGATGGCCTACTCCTGCTCCTATTTCTTATGTTCTTATGTTCTTACCTACTTCTTTCCAGCGTGCCTTCCTTGCACTGGGCTGAGATGCAGAAGACTTGATCGTAGCTTGTACGATAACACACCTGGGCAGATATTTTTACAGTCGGTCAGTTTCTGGCAGACTTTTCTTTCAAGGGTCCAGGGACACCTCCCCCTCCGCTACCACCACCCCCCCCCACCCCCCCACCACCACCACCATTACCACTACCACCCCCTCCCTTATAAAGTTTGGCCCATTGTTTTCAAAATCTTATCTGCCACAGATTTTAACTGGCTAGCCTGCAGTTACTACCAAATGTCATTACACCTTTCTTGAATATCACATTTGAACTTTAGCAACGCGTGATGCAGGGCATCACGACTTACCTGCGTAAAGCGTAGGCAACCTTATCAGTGTATTCTTCCTATCAGCTTTCACCCCATCTATTAATCCTACCATCTTTGCCTTCACCAGTATTTTGTTAATGTACCCTCCTTTAGCTAAACATCTATACTCATTAAGTGTTCTAGCCTTGCCCTGTTCCTCTAAGCATATATCGCTTCCTTGCTCCTGCATGGGACTTAACTGACCTTCTACTACTTGTTTACTATTTATTTGCTGGTAAAAGATTATTGGATTAACTTTTATGTTAACTGCCAATTCTACTCTCAATTTCTCTTTTCCAGTCTTATTTTTTTCTTCACGTCTCCTCTCAACTTATGGCAGTTGGATTGGTTCTCATTTGAAGAATTCACCTGACTTGCACCACACATTCTCTTTCTCTGTTTGATTAGATGTTCGATCACCCTTGTCATCCAAGGAATCCTGGCTTTGGTTCTCCTGTTGGAACGTACCTCCAGCCTGTATCTTAAATATTTCCCCCTTAAAAGTTACCCATTGTTCTGTTAGTTTTTCCTGGCAATATTTGGTAGCATTTCACCCTGGCTGAATGTCCTCTCTACTTACTAAAGTTCACCTTCTTCCAACTTAGACATTCTACTTTAGATTGTTCCTTATTCTTTTTCAACACTAACTATGACATGATGATCACTCTTATTCAAATGTTCTCTCTCAGACACTTAGACCTCCAATTTTCTTCCTGAGACCACTGCACAGAATCAGGAAATTTTCCAATTCATCACACCTTCCTTGGAAAAGTACCCCGAATTGCAGGATCTTCATTCTGGAGAAGTGGGTTGGGTGGATGAGTCGGTGGGGTAGAGGTGTTGCTTGCTGAAGTCAGGCCCACCATTCCTGGAAACAGTTCAAAGATGAACCCAAGCCACCTCCCTTATAGGTTCTATGCCAACTTAGTGCCACCCCATGCTCATTACCCACCAACCTTTGCCCTTACAATCTTCCTTCCAACACACCCAGTATCCACCATGGCAGAAGTTGGGAAATATGCTGAGATTAAATAAAATAATGTTCTAATTTTCTAATATATACTTCATTACATAGCAAAACACTCTAACTGATAAAAGCTCTTTCTATACATTTAAATCCCATCCAGTGCAGAATCCCTTATAAAAACAAACATTTTATTCACAACCCACACGAAGGGCAGCTAACCCCCCCAATACCCTCTTGGAGCTGTCAATTAAACTGTGGACTTACAGTTTCCCCACAGTGAAAATGATAGGTCATGGAAGCAGCCAGATAGTCATAATGCTATATATAGGAACATATGATAGCCCTTAAGAGTTATGGCAACAGAGCTGCAAGCACGATTTTTTTTCAACTCAGAGACATAGGTAGGCTCATTTTAATCAAAGGGCAGGGTGTTTAAATAAATTTGCAGCTTGACAGTTTCACAGACTTTATCAATTCTACAACCATTTACAACTTCTCTAAAAAAATGTAACTCACAACTGCAGGATAAAGCATGTGGTTCTGTTGGAAATCAGCAATGAGTTCAAATGGTCTTGCTGAGTTCGTGTTTCCTCCATGTGTGATCCATGTCCCTTCTGCAATACTATCCATTGCTTCCACTTTATACACCTTATTCTGCTTTGTTATTTGCATGCGCTGGTGCCAATCCTCCTCTCAATTTTATTTAAATCCTCCCTAATCGTCTCAATAAATCTCCTCAAGAGGACTTTGGTCCCAGTGGATATAACTCTTCTCTTTTGATCAGGCGCTTTTACCCCATAACTGGTCCAAATGTCCCAAGAATGAAATTCGCCCTCCTGAATCATGCCTAAAGTGACTCACTGATAGTCTTTGTCTTCCTATCTCTACTGGCACCCAACTCTAGGAGTAAATCAGAGATTATTACCTTTGAATCTTACTTTTGAATCTCCTCCCAGCTCCTGAAAATCTGACCATAAGATCTCAGTATCTGTTCTCTCTATGCGGTTCGTACTGATGCGTACCACAACTTCTGGCTCATGCCCTTTCCCCTGCAGAATATTATGAACCGTCTCCATTGTGCCCTTTTCTGACACCAGAGGGGCAGCACACCAATGAGGGACTCATGATGACACTTAGAGAAACACCTCTCTGACCCCGAACAATGGAATAACTTCTTTCGACTGAATTTCTACTCTTTGCTATTCCGTCTGTGCAGTACTTTGTCCATTGGTGCCATTGTCTGGACTGCACTCCTTCAAGCTGTTGAGCTGTCGTCACTCCCAACAACTTCCAAAACTGAGTTCCAGTTTCAGAGTAGCACACAGCCCAAAGACCCCTGAAACTCTTGGCTCCTCTGACACTTCAGGATGGCTCCCAATTTACTATCCAGAAGTCTCACTGAGCATTGGGAGTGACCACTTCCTGAAATCTACCATCAAGGAAACACTCATCCTCCCCGATGCTCTGCAGTGACTCCAGCTGCCCTTCAATCTTAGACATCCTCAGATCCACCTGGAAAGACCTCCTCCACATGTGGACACATGGAATGTCATGAAGATCCTACAAAGTGTAAGAATTGAAAATAACAGATCTCAGCTGCCCATCCATAATTTAAGAAAAAAATCTCAATTTCCTCTTTTAGAATCTGGTTAATTTCCTGTTAATTCCTAGTTAACTTTTTTAATTAATAAATTATTAATTTTAATTAATATATCTCGATTTCTCTGTACTAATATGTTTAATAATAATTAGAATGATATTTCCCTTACTATGATGCTTATCCTGATTGAAATTGATTAGTTTAGCCAGTTATGCTATAAAATACAATACTTTAGTTTCCTGCTCCTAGTTTAAACATAGAAACATAGAAGATAGGAGCAGGAGGAGGCCACTTGGCTCTTCGAGCCTGTTCTACCATTCATTATGATCATGGCTGATCATCTAACTCAGTACCTAATCCTGCTTTTTCCCCATAACCTTTAATCCCATTTATCCCATGTGTTATATTCAGCTGCTTCTTGAATACATTCAATGTTTTGGCATGAACTACTTCCTATGGTAATAAATTCCACAGGCCCACCACTCATTGGGTGAAGAAATGTCTCCTCACCTCCGTCCTAAATGGTCTACCCTGAGTCCTTAGACTGTGATCTCTGGTTTTGGACTTCCCACCATTGACTATATCCTCCCTGCATCTACCCTGTCTAGTCATGTTAGAATTTTATAAGTCTCTATGAGATTACCCCCTCATTTGTCTGAACTCCAGCAAAAACAATCCTAACCTAGTCAATCTCTCCTCATACATCAGTCTCACCATCCCCAGAGTCAGCCTAGTAAATCTTCTCTGCACTGCCTCGACAGCAAGAACATCTCTCCTCAGAAAAGGAAACTATAACTGTACACAGTACTATAGGTGTGGCCTCACCAATGCCCTGTATAATTGCAACAACACATCCCTGCTCCTGTACTCAAAACCTCTCACAATGAAGGCCGACATGCCATTTGCCTTCTTTACTGCCTGCTGTACATAAGAACATAACATAAGAAATAGGAGCAGGAGTAGGCCATCCAGCCCTTCGAGCCTGCCCCGCCATTCAATAAGATCATGGCTGATCTGTCGTGTCTCAGTTCCACATTCCCGCCCTCTCCCCATAACCCTTAATCCCCTCGCTTATCAAAAACCCATCACTTACCTTCAGTGACTGGTGCACAAGGACACCCACTGCACACTCCCCTCTCCCAATTTACAGCCATTCAGGTGGTAATCTGCCTTCTTGTTTTTGCTTCCAAAGTGAATAACTTCACATTTATCCAAATTATACTGCATCTACCATTAGTTAGCCCACTCAACCAGCCTGTCCAGATCATTTTCAACCACTGCTGTAATATTAAAATAAAACCTAATTCTTACCAACCAATTATCTACCTGCTCTCAACTGACCTTGCTATTTTATTGAACATACCAATCAATTTTGCACTGTTCCTGTCCCTGTCTCGCTCTGTCTTTGATCTTCTGCCACCATCAATGGTGTACCTGATCAGTCCCACCACCATCTTTCTTTATCCTTTGTTGCCACTGCTGGTCCAAACAGGTCTGTAGTTCTCAGCAGCTCTCCTCAACCACCCTTTGTTTTTTTTGTAACTACGCCAATCAGGTTCCCTAGCTTTCCTCTCCCTGATCTATCAGCCATTGCTGCTATCTCCAATTTCTCAATCAGAGCTATTGAAAGAAATTGGAGGAGCCACGAAGTATTTGGATAAGTTGAAAAGAACTGTGTATCCTTAAATTCCTTCATTTAAAAAAATTATTGAGGAAGTTCATTCAAATGTACAGCAATTAAAATTCAGAAATGCTGCTAACTTTATTTTTATACTATATCTGCTCATCTTCACAAAGCACATATGTTGACAGAATTACAATGGTTCCCAACATGGTGACATATTTGCATATCTTTAAATAAAATGCACAGCAAAAGAGATTTAAAGCATTTACTTTCGTTGCCATTGAAAGATGTCTGGTTGTCAAACTGCTAATTTATTTAACTTTAATCCATATTGCTTTTGTTAAAGGCAATAGAGGCACATAACAGGAGGCAAGGACTCCAAGCAGGTGGTGGAGCTCCTCAGGAGAAAACGTTAACAGCAAAAGAGATCAGACTTGTTCTGTTAATTGAGAGGGAGGTTTTCAAAGGCACAAATCTGAGGTGTGTAGGCAGAACAAATGGTGCATGCCATATTAATAATATATTCTTTGATTTGCTACACATCGTATGTCAACGTGTCAAAAGGTTAATTGTGCTGAATAAATTATTGAGGAAGGAAATAATAGGCACAATTTTAACTCCAGTGGGTTTTGTTTAGGCCAAATAATCATTGAACCATGGAACCCCTACAATATAGCAGGCAGCCATCTGGCCCATCAAACCTGCACCAACAATAATCCCACCCAGGCCCAATCCCTTTAACTCCATGTATTTACCCCGCTAATCCCAGTGACAGCCAGATCCGAAAGACCCCCCCCCCCCCCCAGTGACAGCCAGAGGCAATTTAGCATGGCCAATCCATCTAACCTGCACATCTTTGGACTGTGAGAGGGAACCAGAACACCCAGACAGGTGGAAAAGATGCAGACAGGGGAAGGATTTGCAAACTCCACCCAAGACAAATACCCGGAGGTGGAATTGAACCCTAGCACCCAGTGCTGTGAATTAGCAGTGCTAACCACTGTGACACTGAGCTGTCCTTAGTGACCTGGGTTTACAATCTTGCTGCAAACAGTCTTGTGTAACTCTTGGTGTCATTTACTAAAGTGTTTGCACTCTGCAATCTATAAGAACATAAGAAATAGGAGCAGGAGTAGGCCATCTAGCCCTTCAAGCCTGCCCCGCTATTCAGTAGGATCATGGCTGATCTGAAAGTGGCTCAGTTCCACTTACCCGCCTGCTCTCCATAACCCTTAATTCCCTTATCGATCAGAAATCCATCTACCTGTGACTTAAACATATTCAATGAGGTAGCTTTTACCGCTTCAATGACAGAGAATTTTAGAGATTCACTACCCTCTGCCAGAAGAAGTTCCTCCTCAACTCTGTTCTAAACTGACCCCCCTCCCCTCTCCGGTGTTTGATAAGGTGCCGCACAAGAGGTTGTTACAGAAGGTTAGGGGGCATGGAGTTGGCGGTAGGGTGTTAGCGTGGATGGGGGATTGGCTGTCAAATAGGAGGCAGAGAGTGGGGGTCAATGGGTGCTATTCGGATTGGCGGTTGGTGACTAGTGGAGTGCCCCAGGGATCGGTGCTGGGGCCTCAGCTATTTACCATTTATATAGATGATCTGGAGGAGGGAACCGAGTGTGTGGTATCGAAATTTGCTGATGACACCAAGATTGGTGGAACGGCAAATTGTGCTGAGGGTGTGGAAAGTCTGCAGAGGGATCTAGATAGGCTGGGTGAATGGGCCAGGAAATGGCAAATGGAATTTAATGTTGGCAAGTGTGAAGTTGTCCACTTTGGTAGGAATAATGGTAGGAAGGACTACTACTTACATGGCGAAAAACTGCAGCATGCTATGGTGCAGAGGGACCTGGGGGTCCTTGTGCATGAGTCGCAAAAACCCAGCCTGCAGGTGCAGCAGATGGTCAGGAAGGCAAATGGGATGCTGGCCTTCATAGCGAGGGGGATTGAATATAAAAGTAGGGAGGTCTTGCTGCAACTGTACAGGGCACTGGTGAGGCCGCAGCTGGAGTACTGTGTGCAGTTTTGGTCGCCGCACTTACGCAAGGATATTTTGGCCTTGGAGGGAGTGCAGAGGAGGTTCACTAAGCTGTTACCGGAGTTGAGGGGGTTGAGCTATGAGGAGAGGCTGAATAAACTAGGCTTGTACTTGTTACGGTTTAGAAGGATGAGGGGAGATCTCATTGAGACGTATAAGATGATGAAAGGGATGGATAGGATAGAGGTGGAGAGGCTCTTCCCGCTCAGAAAGGACAGTAGGACTAGGGGGCACAGCCTCAAGATAAGGGGGGGCAGTTTAGTACGGAGTTGAGGAGGAACTTCTTCACTCAAAGGGTGGTGAATCTCTGGAATTCTCTGCCCATTGAAGTGATGGAGGCTGCCTCACTAAATATATTTAAGACGCGGGTAGATAGGTTTTTGATAGGCAAGGGGATTAGGGGTTATGGGGAGAAGGCGGGAAAGTGGAACTGAGCCATGTCAGATCAGCCATAATCTTATTGAATGGCGGGGCAGGCTCGAAGGGCTAGATGGCCTACTCCTGCTCCTATTTCTTATGTTCTTATTTTGAGGCTGTGTCCTCTAGTTCTTGTTTCCTTTCTAAGTGGAAAGAATCTCTCTGCCTCTACCCTTTCGAGCCCCATCATTATCTTGTATGTCTCTATAAGATCACCCCTCAGCCTTCTAAACTCCAGCGAGTACAGGCCCAATCTACTCAATTTCTCCTCATAAGCTAACCCCCTCATCTCCGGTATCAACCTGGTGAACCTTCTCTGTACTCCCTCCAAGGCCAATAAATCCTTTCGCAAATAAGGGGACCAAAATTGCACACAGTATCTAGTTGCAGCCTCACCTTGTACAATTGCAGCAAGACCTCCCTGCTTTTATATTCTATCCCCCTCGCGATAAAGGCCAACATTCCATTTGCCTTCTTGATCACCTGCTGCACCTGCAGACTGAGTTTTTGCAATTCATGCACAAGGACCCCCCAGCTCCCTCTGCACAGTAGCATGTTGTAATTTTTCACTGTTTAAGTAATAGTCCATTTTACTATTATTCCTTCCAAAGTGGATAACCTCACACTTGCCAACGTTATACACCATCTGCCAGATCCTCGCCACTCACTCAGCCTACCCAAATTTCTCTGCAGACTTTCCGCACAATTCACTTTCCCACTCATCTTTGTGTCATCAGCAAACTTTGTTACTCTACACTTGGTCCCGTCCTCCAGGTCATCTATGTATATGGTAAACAGTTGAGGCCCCAGCACCAATCCCTGTGGTACGCCACTAGTCACCAACTGCCAACCAGAAAAGCACCCATTTAATCTAACTCTCTGCTTCCTGTTAGATAACCAATCCTCAATCCACGCTAACACTTTACCCCCGTACTAAACTGCCCCCCCTTATCTTCTGCAGCAACCTTTTGTGAGGCACATTATTGAACGCCTTCTGGAAATCTAAAAACACCACATCCACTGGTTCCCCTCTGTCAACCACACTCATTACATCCTCATAAAAATCCAGTAAATTCATCAAACACAACTTTCCCTTCATGAATCCATGCTGCGTCTGCTTGATCGAACTATTCTTTTCCAGGTGTCCTGCTATTTCTTTTTTAATGATGGATTCCAGCATTTTCCCAACTACGGACGTTAAGCTAACCAGCCTGTAGTTACCCGCTTTTTGTCTACTTCCTTTTTGAAACAGCGGCGTAACAGTAGCTGTTTTCCAATTTGCTGGCACTTCCCCAGAGTCCAGTGAATTTTGATAAATTACTACTAATGCATCTGCTATTACATCTGCCATTTCTTTCAGTACCCTGGGATGCATTCCATCCGGGCCCAGGGACTTGTCTACCTTTAGTCCCATTAGTTTACCAAGCACTACCTCTTTAGTAATAGTAATCGTTTTAAGGACCTCACCCCCTACAGTCCCACGACCGTTAATGTTCGGTAAGCTACTTGTGTCCTCTACTGTGAAGACCGACACAAAAAACTTGTTTAAGGCCTCAGCCATTTCCTTGTTTCCCATTATTAAATCCCCCTTCTCGTCTTCTAAGGGTCCAACATTTACTTTAGCCACTCTTTTCCTTTTTATATATTTGTAAAAACTTTTACTATCAGTTTTTATGTTTTGCGCCAGTTTAATTTCATGATCTATCTTTTCTTTCTTTACCGCTTTCTTAGTCATTCTTTGTTGTTTTTTAAAGCTTTCCCAATCTTCTAATTCCCTACTAGTTTTGGCCACTCTGTACGCATCAGTTTTTAATTTAATACTCTCCTTTAATTCCTTCGTTATCCACGACTGGTTATCCCTTTGCTCACATTCCTTCTTTATCACCGGAATATATTTTTGCTGAGTACTGAGAAAAATCTCTTTAAAAATCCTCCACTGTTCCTCAGCTGTCCTACCAACTAGTCTGCGCTCCCAGTCCACATTAGCCAATTCTGCCCTCATCCAATCGTACTCCCCTCTGTTCAAGCAGAGGACACTGGTTTGGGACCCTACTTTCTCACCTTCCATCTGTATTAGAAATTCAACCATATTGTGATCACTCATCCCAAGAGGATCCCTCACAAGAAGATCTTTAATTCTGCCTGTGTCATTACACAGGACCAGATCCAAGATAACTCGCTCCCTCGTAGGTTCTGTAACATACTGTTCAAGGAAACTATCCCAACAACATTCAAAGAACTCTTCCTCACGTCCACCACGTCCGACTTGAGTCAACCAATCAATATGCAAGTTAAAATCCCCCATGATTATTGCCGTCCCCTTTTTGCACGCATCCATTATTTGCTTATTTATAGCCTGCCCCACCTCAAAGTTATTATTTGGGGGCCTATAAACCACACACACCAGTGACTTTCTCCCCTTACTGTTCCTTATCTACACCAACAAAGATTCCACATTTTGCCCCATAGAGTCTACATGGTCTCTCACTACCACCCTGATGTTATTTTTTATTAACACAGCTACCCCACCTCCTTTTCCTTCCTGTCTATCCTTCCCAAATGTCTGATACCCCTGGATATTCAGTTCCCAGTCCCGGTCACCCTGCAACCACGTTCCTGTAATGGCCACTAGATCATACCCATTTGTACTGATTTGTGCCATCAACTCATTCACTTTGTTTTGAATGCTTTGTGCATTCAGGTAAAGTGTCTTTATGCCAGCCTTTATCTGGACCCAATTTGTTGAAATGCTACTAACCTCTCCTGAGCCCTCTACTCCTTTAACTAGTTGAATGTCCTCAACATTAACCTGCACTCGTACCCTCTCATAAGAACGTAAGAGCATAAGAAATAGGAGCAGGAGTAGGCCATCTAGCCCTTCGAGCCTGCCCCGCCATTCAATAAGATCATGGCTGATCTGTCGTGGCTCAGTTCCACATTCCCGCCCTCTCCCCATAACCCTTAATCCCCTCGCTTATCAAAAACCCATCAACCTGCGTCTTAAAAATATTTAGCGAGGCAGCCTCCACCACTTCAACGGGCAGAGAATTCCAGAGATTCACCACCCTTTGAGTGAAGAAGTTCCTCCTCAACTCCGTTCTAAACCACCCCCCCTTTATCGTGAGGCTGTGTCCCCTAGTCCTACTGTCCTTTCTGAGCGGGAAGAGTCTCTCCACCTCTATCCTATCCATCCCATTCATCATCTTATATGTCTCAATGAGATCTCCCCTCATTCTTCTAAACTCTAACGAGTACAAGCCTAGTTTATTCAGCCTCTCCTCATAGCTCAACCCCCTCAACTCTGGTATCAGCCTAGTAAACCTCCTCTGCACTCCCTCCAAGGCCAAAATATCTTTGCGCAGGTGCGGCGCCCAAAACTGCACACAGTACGCCAGCTGCGGCCTCACCAATGCCCTATACAGCTGCAGCAAGACCTCCCTACTTTTATATTCAATCCCCCTTGCTATGAAGGCCAGCATCCCATTCGCCTTCCTGACCACCTGCTGCACCTGCAGGCTGGGTTTTTGCGACTCATGCACAAGGACCCCGAGGTCCCTCTGCACCGCCACTTCCTACCATTATTCCTACCAAAGTGGACCACCTCGCACTTGCCAACATTAAATTCCATTTGCCATTTCCTGGCCCATTCGCCCAGCCTATCTAGATCCTTCTGCAGACTCTCCACACCCTCCGCGCAATTTGCCGTTCCACCAATCTTGGTGTCATCAGCAAATTTCGACACCATACACCCGGTTCCCTCCTCCAGATTATCTATATAAATGGTAAATAGCTGAGGCCCCAGAACCGACCCCTGGGGCACTCCACTAGTCACCAACCGCCAATCCGAATAGCACCCGTTAACCCCCACTCTCTGCCTCCTATTTGACAACCAATCCTCTATCCACGCTAACACCCTACCCCCAACTCCATGCCCCCTTACCTTCTGCAATAACCTCTTGTGAGGTACCTTGTCAAACGCCTTCTGAAAATCAAGAAAGACCACATCCTCCGGCTCTCCTTTACCTTTGATCACGGAAAGTGTCATCACTTCCAGAGATCTTACAGTCAGGCACCCACAGGAGCCCATATTCACAGCCTTAGTTGCTTTGCAAAGCTCAAATGGCTATCACACAGACTCTGGGTTCAAACCTGTGTTTCACCTTGAAGAGACAGACATCCACCTGATATAGATTGACAGAGCAAATGTTTAGTGCTTTCCAGACCTTGAAGAAAATATAATGAGGAACAACAACAGAGTTATTCAGTGACTAATGGTATATACTTCAGTGCAAAGTGTCTCATGAATAAGACCAATGAGCTAAGGGCACAGAAATACACAGGGAACTATATCTATATCATACTGAAACACGGCTTAAAAAGGGGCAAGAATGGAAGCTCAGCTTTCCTGGTTGCAGGGTTTCAGATGGTATAGTGAGAGAGCTAAAAATGGAGAGGGGTGTCAATTTGTTTAATAAGACAATTCTAGCTGTGAAGAGGGATGATATTCTAGAAGGATCATCAAATGAGGCCTTATGGGTTGAGCTGAGGAACAAAACAGGGATCAACATTACTGGAACCATACAATAGACCCCAAACAGTCAGACAGAGAGAAAGAAGAGAAAATATGTCGATGACTGCAGGAAAAATACAACGGAAGTAGTCAGGGATTTCCATAATATTAATTGGGATAAATCAGTTTCAAAGGCATGGAGGATACAAAATTCTTAAAATGTCTTCAGAAGACCTTTTTTAAGCCAGTACATAACAAGCCTAAGATTTGGAATTAGTTTTGGGGAATGATTTCATTGGGAGAGCATTTTGGTGGTAGTGATCATAATGACAGTTAGTGTGGTTATGGCGGAGGACACAGATAGACTAAAAGTTTGAAAATGGGGAAAGACCAATTTTATTAAGCTGAGTTGTAATTTGACAAATCTAGACTGGAAACAGTGTGCTGAAGGTAAACCTGTAGAGGAGCAGAAAGGCATTGGAACAAGTACGCCCACATAAGTTCTGGGTTCAAGTGCTGCTCCAGGCAGTTCTGAGGGAGTTCTGCACTGTCAGATGTGCTGTTTTTCAGATGAGACATTAAACCATGGTCCTAACTGCCCTCTCAAGTGGAAGACAAGGATCCCATGACATCACAACAATGACTGCACTTCACAAAGTATTTCAGCGACAGTAAAATGCTGTGTGATTTCCAGTCATTGTAAAAAATCTTTGTATAAAGGCTAGCCTTTCTTTTCACATAGAAACTTTTTCCCTGAATGTCAAAGCACATTCAGAGTAAGGTAAGGTTAAAAAAAAGTTAGATACCAAGAATTCAACGCTTAAGAACCCAGGGGTATAGAGAAAGCACAGGTATGGAGTTAAAAAGGAAACTGGGGAAGCAAAGAAAGGGTATTAAATATTGGCAAGTAAAATTAAGGAAAAAATGTTTTTATAAACACATAAAGAGCAAAGTTTAACCAAGGGAAAAATAGGGCTGATTAGAGACTGAAAAGATAAGATGGGTGAAGACAGAAGAAATGAGCATGGTTCTTTTGTGTCTATTTTAACAAAACAGCGTGATAAAACTGTAGACAGCAGGAAGATATTGATAGACCTGCAAGGTGGACAGAAAAGTGGCAACTTGAATTCAACCTATGAGGTAATTATTTCAGGATGACAAACAAGACAAGGGAATACATAACAACTGGAAAGATGTTGAGAAGTTGTAAGGACTCAGGAAGCTTGATAGGAAAGGAACATTCTTATTACAGAACACAAAGTAAACCCACTACTTTGGTGTACACACACTGGTGCCTGCCTGGGACTGCTATTCAGCAGGCTCAATCCTGGGCCTGCCTTAAAAAAGGCTCAGGTAATGTGTTCAAGCTGAGCAGGCCACTGAATGTTACCAGAGGAGCTCATGCTCAATGAACCCCGGAGATAAAACGGTAATTCCCCATGGACCTCTTAGGTTTGTCGCACCCTTCTTTGCTCTAGTCCGAGCGTTCCACTTTGCTCCCATGACAATTGGGCCTTCTCTGTCTCTTTGCTCGTGACCTCATCTCTGCTGCATGAAGGGTCTAGTCAGACGGCGCAAAGTGGATAGGTGAATGCCTGTTCAGAGGAGCATTGAAGAATCACTACAGAAGGCTCACCCTTGGTTGCAACCTCTAACTGGATGTCTACTGCCTTTGCCTCCATGTCTGAACCAGAATCTTCATCATCCAGATGACTGGCTCTTGAGTTTTTCAGAGGGCAGAGTTTCCTTTCCACAGGCCAGTGTGACAGATGCTGACAGTGGCACAAATTGTATTGGGCGCACAATGCCAAGTTCCTCTAGACCTTTCAATTCCATCTCTACTTTGACACATAGGGCATAGGGAACCGGTTGTGCCTTGAAGTATTTATGTTGAGCCTTTGACTCCATGTAGATCTTGGCTCTAGCACTTCTAATCTTCCTAAGGCCTTCTTGGAACAATTTGGGATACTTTCCAATGACTTTGTACAAATCGCCAGTACCCATTTTAAATAACTGTTGCCAGTCCAGGCAGATTTTCTGTAGCCAGTCCCTTCCCAAAAGGTTGGGCCCTGGTCCTTGCACCCCGATTAGGAGAAATTAGACTTCTGTAGATCTCTGTTTGGCACACTTAAGCCCACGTTTTTGACTTATTTCAGTTGAGTTTAATGGCTGTTACATAATGTCTACAATTTGGAACTCCAGATCTTCATTCATGCCATTGCATTTGGCTCTCAGATTAATTTATCCTCTTGATATGGGTTTGTGCCAACATATAGCCTCAACCTTACTTTAGGAGTCTTCATTTTTGGATTACCATGTTAACCCTCTTAGGACAGGTCTGTGAAAGTCAAGGTGTTCCATGGTGCACCAGTGTCTATCAGATACTTTTTGTTTACTTGACATTCTCTTTTTATGATTATCATTCTAATAGTCAAAAACCATTTATCACCTATACATTTGACCAAACCAACCTGCTACATGGTGCACAGTACTTCCATCAGACTCTTCAGCTGCTATCAATGTGATTCACTTCTTTCTAGCCAAACACTTGTATGCAAGATGATTCAGCTTAGTGTAATTAAACACTACGTTTCTCTTTGCTTGATATTCCTTCTTTTGTATGGTGTCCTCCACATTATTTGCATTCTGCTCTTTGTTTGCTATTGCCCTGATCTTTTGGACTGGAAGATCTCTCAGCAGAGTGTACCTCCTGGTGTGCTTTGCCAAAAATACGCTGTAGCTAATATTTTAGAACCTCTGTGTTTCTGCACAGATCTACCACTTTCTTGAGTTTCTCCTCTCTCAGTAGACTTGCTTTCACTGCTGAATCTTATACCTAAAAATGCACATGATTCTGCAAGCTGCGTTATGACAGTCACATACTGATCAGTGAGACTTTTGCTCATTTTAAACCCTGATGTTTAACAGATATTGTTCATAAGTTACATTCACTTGGGGTGCATATTGTGTGTTCAAGGCTTTACAAATTTCTGCCTTTTTTTCTGCTCTATAGATAGATTGAGGGTAGAATATAATTTGTAGCAGTCTCTCCCCACTACTGTTAAATTGTAGCCACATGTATCTGGCATGGCTTCTTAATTAAGTCTGTTGAAATCTTTTTGCCATGGCAAGCGGAAAAAATATCAGTTCTTTTATGTATTTCCCTTCATTTCAGCAGGAACTGGAAATGGAAAATTTACAGCCATTTTTTGTCTTACCCAACATTTTACTTGCAGCCTTTGGTTTATGTCAGCTTTTCCTTGTCTCTTTGTATGCTTTAAGCAGTATTTTACATTTCAGTGTTTCACTTTCAATAGCTGTGACTTCTCTTCCAGCTTTTCAAAATTCACTCCCAGCTCCACTCCTGAAACCATGTTATGAGTTCAAAGACCACTGTCTTTCTGGTGTGGTATCTTTATTGAGCTGAATGTACCATTGTTGCTTACAGGTATTCCCTCATGGCATAAGTCACATAAGTGTGGGAACACAGGACACTTAGGAATGATTGCATTTCAAAACCCAAACAGTGAGGTTCTTATAACTCACTGTCTGAAAGGGTGTTAGAAGCAGAAACCCTCATTGCATTTTTAAAAAAATCCTTTGAAATGCCTTTGGAGTGCTGTAATCCGCAGGGCTTCAGGCCAAAAGCTGGAAAGTGAGATTAGACGGGCAAAGATAAAATGAACCAAATGACCTTCAAGTGCACTAATCTTTCTGTTTAAATTGATCTTTTGATTTGATTTCATTCATTTTGGTCACATGTTTCAGGATACAGTGAAAAGTATTGTTTCTTGCGCACTATATTAATAAAACTTACTGTTCATAGAGTACATAGGGGAGAAGGAAAGGAGAGGATGACAGTCACAGATAGGGTGTAGAGAAAGAGCCATTTAATATATGGTAGCTCCGTTCAAAAGTCTGACGACAGCAGAGACGAAGCTATTCTTGAATAGGTTGGTACGTGTTCTCGGACTTATGCATCTTTTTCATGATGGAAGAAGGTAGAAGACAGTGTGCCTGGGATACGTGGGGTCCTCGATCAAAAGCTGAATGCTTTTCCCAGGCAGTGGAAAGTGTAGACAGAGTCAATGGATGGGAGGTTGGTTCACCTGATCGATGAGCTATGTTCATGATCCTTTGTAGCTCCTTGCTGTCTTGTTCAGAGCGGAGCCATACCAAGCTGAGATACAACCGGAAAGGTTGCTTCTAATGGTGCATCTGTAAAAATCGGTGAGGGTCATAGTAGACATGCCAAATTTCCTTAGCCTCCTGAGAAAGTAGAGGCATTGGGCTTTCTGAACTATGGTGTCAACATGGAGGGACCAGGACAGATTGTTGGTGATCTGGCACCTAGAAACTTGAAACAGTTGACCATTTCCACTTCATCACCATTGATGTTGACAGGGGCATTTCCTCCACTACTGTTCCTGAAGTCGATGACTATCTTTAACTATTTACAGAGTGTTACAAACTTCTACCATTCTTTGCATGTGTTGGTCTTTCCTAATTTCATCCCGAATAGAGCTGGTTGTAATTTTTAGATTGCCCTAGATTCTCAACCAGCTATCTAACCAATCTGATCTCCTTAAACTCTTGAAATTTGATGAAATCACCCCTTAAGATATTAAGTTCTACCGATTACAACCTTAGTTTATGGAATCAATGCTGATAATTTAATCCTTCATGTTCAGCTATACATCTGGTAGATCCACCTTCCAAAGTGTGATGCCCAGAACAGTTCACAATACTCCTGGTGTAGTTTAACCATGAATTTGTGTAGCTGTGGTGTGACTTCTACCCCCTTGAATTCCAGTTTTCTAGTTATAAAGGCCAACATCTCTCTCTGATCTTCTGTCATTTTGCCTATTAACAGATGTGTCTGGTTTACTGTGGACACTGCATGTGTGCCTCATTGCATTGAAATCAGCCTTATTTAAATCTTAATCTTAAATTTTAGTAGCTGGTTCATGTTTCTCCTCTTCAAATATTGAATGTAATCAAATTATGACTCACACTGAAATAGTCTGTCTTCTGAGTGTCTTTTCTTTTTGTTGTTCTTGTACATTTCTGTGGGAAAATTCTTGTCTCTCTTTGCTATGGATTATTCTATGTGCAGGCACTTGACCTAGCATTTGAAAAATTAGTTTCGTTTTGTGAAGGTACATAGATGGTGCATTTCACTGTCAGGAAAATAACCTTCCACATGTTGAAAAGATGAAGTCTTTTCTTTAACAACCTACACTTGAGTTCTAGTTTTTTCCCCTTGGGACAGACGTGGCTTTGTGACTCAAAGAGCATTTCCACAATTTGTGCACCGTTTTGAAGACATCTCACTTTGACACCTGGATGAAGCAGATTTAGGTGAGACTTTGGTACATGTAGTAATTCAGCTGGTGATACTCCTGTTGTTGTTTGTGGAGTGATACGATATTGAAACAAGAATTGTGAAAGCTTAGTTCCCAGAATATCACTTGCCATTTTCCTCAATCCTTCTTTCTGTGTCTGAACAGCTCACTCTGCTGAATCATTTGAAACTGGATGAAAAGACACAGTACACACATGGTGTATTCCATTCCTTTGCATAAACTTTTAAACACATCACTCGCAAATGTTGTCCCATTATCACAAACAAGAGAATCCAGTAAACCATGAGTTGCAAAAACTGTAGCTTCTCTATCGAAATGAGAGCTGTGATGTTGCTCATAATGTGTACTTCTAACCACTTAGAATGTGTGCCCATGGTGAATAGAAACATGTGACTCATTAAGGACCCATAAAGGAGAGGCAAAGCCCACATGAAATCTTGACCCTGGATGATCAGGCCACTCCCATAGGTGTTGTGGTTATGGTGGCGCCATCTTCTGTTTGATCTGACACACAGAACAGGATTTCACCTTGTTCTCCAGATCTTGATCCGTATTAGGCTCCCAAATATATGATCTAACAAAACTTTATATTTGGGAGTCATTGGGTGAGCCTCATGAATTTCATCCAAGACTTGTGAATGACCAGGGATTGGGGTGACAATTCTGGACCCCCAAAGGATACAGCCATCCTGTACACTCAGCTCATCTTTCCACTTTGCATGATGGTCTCAATTCATTATCCTCTATAACCATGGCCAACCCCACACAAGGAATTGCTTCATCTGGAATGGAACAGGGTCCAAGTTCATCCACTGCTTAATCTCTTAAGCAATCACTGGGGAATGTGAAAGTCTCTTAAGGAAGGAAAATGGCTCCGGGTTGGTGGTCATGTCTGGTAAAGGAAGACAACTGAATGTGTCTGTGTTTGCATTATCTTTCCCTGCCCTATATAACATTATACTGGTATGCTGACAATGTGACAGCTGTATTCTTGCCAAGGCAAGAATGCACTTGGATTCACTTAAAAGACACATCAATGGCTTGTAGTCGGTACATATTGTGAATGAATAACCATAAAGGTACTGATGAAAATGTTCTGCTGCAAAGAAGATGGATAAACCTTTCTTGTCTAATTGTGAATATCCCTTCTCAGCTGTTGATGTACGTGATGCAAACCCAGTGGGTTTTTCTGAACCGTCCTTCATCAGATGAGGGGGCCAGGTGAGGCATCACATGACAGAATGACTCCTCTGTCTTGATCAAAGTGAACCAGCAGATTAGCTGATTGTAGCAGCATTTGCACATCCTTGAAAGATTTATTTTATGCTAGCCCCACTTCCATTTTGTTTCTCTGTGAATTACTCGATACAGTGGCACCAACACTGTCCAAAGGTCTGGCAGAAATGTCCTGTAGTAATTTACCATGCTCAGTAATATCCTGAGCCTGGGCACCTGTGTGTTTTGAAGCTTGTCTCCCATTGGGGACAGATGCTGCACTGTAACTTTGTGACTCAAATATTCTATACTCAATGCCTGGAAGATGCACTTGCTATTCTTCAGGTACAGCCCTGCCTCTGAAAATCTCTTTAATACTTGAGTTGCTCCTCCTCATTTTTTCCTATGATTAAACTGCTACAAGAGGAATCCCTGCAGCAGGTTGTCCATTGTTCACTGAAAAATCACCAGAGGACATCCTGAAAACTAGGTGGTTGTATTTAAACAAACTTGGTGAGTATTGATTGTGATATACTATTTTGAGTCCCCCTTTAAAAAGGCTGCTGGTAGATGTGGCTCATGTCAAGTCTTTAGAACATCTTGCTTCCTGCAAGAGTTGAAATCAGATCAACAACTAAGCATCCAGTTCGGAGGCCTGATTAATGATAAGTTTGTAGTCCCCACATATGCATACAGCACCATCAATTTTAAGAACAAAAACAATTGGAGTTGCCCAACAAAACAACTCAATAGGCTTCATGATTCCATGTCTTCACAGCTGCTCTAACTCCTCTCCACTTTGCCTTTCATGTTGTAGGGTATTGTTTTGGGCTTGAAAAAATAAGGAGTAGCCTGAGGATCTATGAACAATATAACTGTAGTGCCATGCAATGTACTCAGTTCAGCATTGAAAAGCTCAGGATATTTCTTAATGACATTCTCTGTCACATGTGTATGCTTAATCTCATCCCAGTTCAACAGAATTTTACTGAGCCAGTCACACCCCAGTAAACTAGGCCTTCCTGTTTTACCACCAGGAGCCATGTTCTTGCTTCTTGGCTGTTGTATGCAATGTCCACCTAAAATTGCCCCAAGCAATGGTATAGCCTCTCCATTGTATGTTCAAAGTGGGATTCCCACTTGAGTAGCAGCTGACTTAGAGCCCCAGGTCATTCTGTAGGTCTCCTCACTGATTATTAATGCCAAGGCTCCCATGTCCACTCCATCTTAATCTCCTTTCTATCAGTCTCATTTGTAGCATAGATAGAATCCATGTGCCCCTTCACTAATATTAAACATATTGTAAGAATGCTCATTTGCCTGCTTTGAGCTTTCTAGGTGATGTGTAGCTGACAAAGAATTCTTTGAATTTGAATTTCCCTGACCAGCCTTCGACTTGCTCTAAGCACTCCTGAATATTTTAGCTAAATGACCCTTCTTGTTGCAAAGGTGATAAACAGTGTCCATAAATGTGCAATGATTTACATAGTATCTGCCTCCACACTTGAAACATTCCACTGCTTTCACCTTTTTGCTTGCAGCCTCTTTCTTTATTTGACACACCCACCTATGCTCCATTAATATCCTCTTGGATATCTTGTGCATTGCTGGCAGCCATTTCCATGTCCTGAGAAATTTGTAGAACCTTCTTGGAAAGTCAGTGTGGCTTCTCCCAATGGGTGATGCTGTATACTGCCTTCATTTATGCCATGGACTAACCTATCCCAGAGGATGCCCTCCAACAGTAGCCCAAACTCATGATGTTCAGAAAGCTGGCTTAATTCAGCAACAAAGTTAGCTATACAGACTGTCCTGTCTTGTGAAAATCACTATTGAACTTGAAACAGTGGACAATCATTAAGGGCTTTTGATTGTAGTGGTTTTCAGCAGTGAAACTGAACCCATAAATGAAATGTCCCCTGGTTGTCATGGTGTTGCAAGATTCATCACTAACTTGTATGTTTTTGCCCCACACACACTCAGGAGAACTGAGCATTTCTGGCCTCATTCCATTTGCCAAGAAAAAGTGTTCCAATCTTTCCACATTTTCAATCTAGTCCCTCTTCCACAAACTCACTGATAGTCCTGAACATGGTGGGTAAACTCCAAACTTGCTGATCAGAGCCCTCAACTGCTGCTCACATTACAAACTAGCTACTCACTGTGCAAATCTTCATTTTGGCTTGCTGAACCTTGAATTTTCCCTTTTCTTTGTATTTTCCTTTTATTTTTCAGTTTTCTCCCCATTGCCAAATAGATGTGGTAAGTAGGCCTCAAAAAGGTAGTTAAATTCATTTGATCTTCTTTGCTTATAAAAACATTGAAATACAGTAGAGCATGGACTCAGAACTAGAGGCAGCTAGTTTCACAGGCCCCTTGCAGCCAGACTAAATCCACGGTAGCCCATGCTTCCGAGGATGTCACTCATGAATGCTCATACCCGCTAAAGACATCAGTATAGACATTCAAATAGCAAGATGGTTACTATAACACTCTGTAACAACGATCTTTTCTGTAGTTTAGAAAATTCTCTATTGTCACTGGCAGCAGTGGAGGGGCATACAAGACTGGAGAATTGTGGTCATAATTTTATTTGCTGGGCCTGGCGAAAACTTGGTAAAGTCGGGCGTGAGGTGATTAGTGCAATTTGTACCCACATCCACGCGGATGCCCACTTTACCAAGTCCCGAAAATGGCTGTGATTGAACTGTGCCTGAAATGGGTGCAACGGTGATTTAAATGCATTTGCATGCATTTACATTGAATTAATGGGCTGCCCACCCAACTTTACCAGCATTTCCCCTTTACCACCATGTTTGCCAACCCGAAACGGCACAAAATGGATATGCTCGATGCGGGTAGTCATCAGTGAGGGTTAGTGAGGAGGTAGGTGCGCAGGACCCGATGGCTGTCTGCTACTCATGGGTGTCCTGTTGTTGCAGCCGTTTTCTGTCTCATGTCTGTAGTGGCTCTGTGTGTGGATGGGAGGGGGGGGCGCGGTGTGAGTGGGGGGCTGTTGCTCTGCAGAGTTCCGATGTTTGTCTTACAGCACAGACCCAGGTCTCAGCACTGACCTTGGGTGTTGCAGTGCTGCTGGGTCCTAGTGCACTCAACTCATTTCCAGCCGAAGGATGTGCACAAATCCCTTGCAGCCTCTCAACTTTGCAAGGAGCTGTGATTGTGGGGAGCATGTGGCAAAGAGAATTGGGGGGCCAAGAGGGCTGTGATTGTGGGGAGCATGTGGCAGGGGGAATTGGGGACAGGGAGAGCTGTGATTATGGATGTGCTAGGGCAAGCAGCGTTGCATAATCTCTACATTTGTTTCTCTCCACCTGTCTCCCCGCCCCTTCAGTGTGACAAGATGGCTTTTATAATGCAACCCATCTTGCTGTTCTTTTGGTTGCTGCTGGAGCTGAGGAGGTGGCTGTCAAATTGACATCCGCTCTGAACTTCTATGCGACTGGTTCTTTCCAGAGCCCAAGCAGAGATGTCTGTGGCATCTCCCAATCTTCAGTGCACACCTGTGTGAAGGAGGTCACTGAAGCCTTGCATGTCTGGGCTGGGTAGTACATCAGATTTAACCTGGACCAAGCCCATCAGGAAGCCTGGGCTGTGGGTTTGCTGCAGTTGCAGAATTGGGGATGCTGAATGTGCAGGGGGTGATCAGTTGCACACACATAACCTTCAAGGCCCCTCTACAGAATCCATGAAAATTTGTTAATAGGAAGGGGTACGACTCTCTGAATGTACAAATCGTGTGCAACCACAATATGGCCATCATGTACGTCTGCGCCAGACATCCAGGCAGCATGCATGACAGCTTCATAGTCAGGAGCTCAGACATCCTGGAGGCATTCAAGGAGGATCCCAGGTTGCGGGGGTGGCTCCTGGGTGATATGGTTTACCTGCTTCGGACATGGCTGATGACGCCTGTGCAGAGGCCTGCGTCTGAGGCAGAGACCCACTCGCAAAAGAGGTGCATTGGGCTTCTCAAGGTGCGATTCTGGTGCCTAGACAGATCTGGAGGGGCCCTCCAATACAGCCCCTGATCTCCTCCTGCACTGTGGTCGTATGCTGTGCCTTGCACAATCTAGCTCTGCGACGAGGTGACCTCTTGGAAGAGGAAGAGGACATGGAGGATGACCAGCTGGCTGGCACTGAGGAGGATGACCAACAGGAGGAAGAAGGAGAGGAGAGACTAGAGGGACTGATGGTGGACAAGTCCCCAGGACCGGATGGAATGCATCCAAGGGTTCTGAAGGAAATGGCAGAGGTGATAGTGAATGCCTTGGCGATTATTCTCCAAACCTCGCTGGATTCCGGGGAAGTGCCATAAGATTGGAAAACGGCTAATGTTACGCCACTGTTTAAAAAGGGTAGCAGGCAAAAGGCAGGGAATTATAGGCCAGTTAGTTTAACGTTTGTTGTAGGAAAAATGCTTGAATCTGTATTCAAGGAGAAAATAGCGAGGCATCTTGAGAAGAATTGTTTGATAGAGCAGATGCAGCACGGTTTCGTTAAGGGGAAGTCGTGTCTGACGAATTTATTGGAATTCTATGAGGATGTGTCTAGTGAGGTGGATAGAGGGGAACCGGTGGATGTGGTGTTTCTCGATTTTCAGAAGGCGTTTGATAAGGTGCCGCACAAAAGGTTATTACAGAAGGTTAGGGGGCATGGAGTTGGAGGTAGGGTGTTAGCGTGGATAGGGGATTGGCTGTCAAATAGTAGGCAGAGAGTGGGTGTCAATGGGTGCTATTCGGATTGGCGGTTGGTGACTAGTGGAGTGCCCCAGGGATCGGTGCTGGGGCCTCAGCTATTTACCATTTATATAGATGATCTGGAGGAGGGAGCCGAGTGTAAGGTGTCGAAATTTGCTGATGACACAAAGGTAAGTGGAACAGCAAATTGTGCAGAGGGTGTGGAAAGTCTGCAGAGGGATCTAGATAGGCTGAGTGAGTGGGCGAGGACCTGGCAGATGGAATACAATGTTGGCAAGTGTGAGGTTATCCACTTTGGTAGGAATAATGGTAGGAAGGACTACTACTTACAGGGCGAAAAACTGCAGCATGCTACGGTGCAGAGGGACCTGGGGGTCCTTGTGCATGAGTCACAAAAACCCAGCCTACAAGTGCAGCAGGTGGTCAGGAAGGCAAATGGGATGCTGGCCTTCATAGCGAGGGGGATTGAATATAAAAGTAGGGAGGTCTTGCTGCAACTGTACAGGGCACTGGTGAGGCCGCAGCTGGAGTACTGTGTGCAGTTTTGGTCGCCGCACTTACGCAAGGATATTTTGGCCTTGGAGGGAGTGCAGAGGAGGTTCACTAGGCTGATACCGGAGTTGAGGGGGTTGAGCTATGAGGAGAGGCTGAATAGAATGGGCTTGTACTCGTTAGAGTTTAGAAGGATGAGGGGAGATCTCATTGAGATGTATAAGATGATGAAAGGGATGGATAGGGTAGAGGTGGAGAGGTTCTTCCCGCTCAGAAAGGACAGTAGGACTAGAGGGCACAGCCTCAAGATAAGGGGGGGACAGTTTAGAACAGAGTTGAGGAGGAACTTCTTCACTCAAAGGGTGGTGAATCTCTGGAATTCTCTGCCCGTTGAAGTGGTGGAGGCTACCTCACTAAATATATTTAAAACGCGGGTAGATAGGTTTTTGGTAGGCAAGGGGATTAAGGGTTATGGGGAGAAAGCGGGAAAGTGGAACTGAGCCACTTCAGATCAGCCATGATCTTGTTGAATGGCGGGGCAGGCTTGAAGGGCTAGATGGCCTACTCCTGCTCCTATTTCTTATGTTCTTATGTAGAGGGAGGAGGAACAGAATGCCTTGAAACACCAGCCAGGCAATGGAGGGGTGACATCTCAACTGAGGCATGCAAGGGCATTAAGGGAGGCCCTGACAACTAGGTGGTTCAGTCACTAGGGGATGGTGATTGTGGGTTCCATTCCCCCCGCACAAAATGCCTCCTATATATCCTGCACATTGTCACGCCAGAGTGACAGGCCTGGGTACTCTGTGTTAGTGAGCTTTTTGGCAGGCAGAAAGGTGCTGATGACTTGCTGAGCACCATTATGATAATGCCCTGGTGCAAACTAGTCTGACTCCTACCCGAGCTCTACATGCACACTGGCACCTGGGCCCACACCTGTGTAGCGGATAAGGAATCTGAAACCTCTATGGGGCGGGTGGGGTGGCGAACGGAAGGGAATCGCTCATGGGGTATGAGAGACCAATGGCTTCTTTTCTCAGGGACACTGCATTGAGGGGCCTCCCCAACTGACATCAGCATGAAGCATCCGTCAGGTAATCGTCAATGGGATAGGAATCATAATTGAGACAACTTATTCACAGGCGGGTGTTGAAAAAACATTTATTTACAATAAGGGTGTTTAGATAAGCTGTTGTAACATAAAAACTTGTGAACAGAAAGCGTTAAGGTGCTTACATTTTTTTCTAACTAGCGCAGCCCTTCACCTGTGCCATCTCAGTGCAACTGCACCTTCCTAACCTTACATGGCCTACTGCTATGTCGCAGTGATTCACCAGAATGTACACCAGAGTTGGAGGGGGACAACTGTCTACCTCGCCCCATGGCCTGTGATGCGTGTGGCAGGTGTCCTCTGGGGGCCCTGGACCTTGAGGATCCTGGCCTGCTTCCATGTGTCTGGATGTTTCCGTCTTCATCCCACTGCCCCTGAGATGCCCCAGTGTCAGGAAGGGGAGAGTCAGAAAGTGTTGCCACAGCCACAGTCTCCTGGCTGGAAGGCCCCGGCGTGGGCTAGAGCCCTCCCTCCTCTCTTGGGGTCCCTGTTGGTTCCTGGGTCACTTCATGGGCTACTGGTGCTTCTGCAGTGAGCTCCAGAAGCTCCAGCATCAACTGGCACTGCCAGTCCTGAAGGACCACCTGCATCCTACCCATGGTGGTTGACCCCCCCCCCGTAATGGCTATTGAATCGTGGGTCATGTCTCAATGGCATACAAGTGCCCTCTGAGACTGAGCCACACTCTACAAGCCCTCAGCTGTGGTCATCTGAGACTGGGCCACATTCTCAAGACTTGCTGCCATAGCCCGCTGTGTCTCAGTGTTGTCCCACTGGGTCTCCTGCAAGTTTTTGAGCCTCTCAGCTATGGGCCGCAGAATCTCGAGAAGTCTGTTCAGTCTCTCCGCTGCGGCCTTCTTTAACTTGACCGTCCATTGGAGCCTGCCACTCATGGTTAGGATCCCCTGTCCCAGGCTTTTCACTGCGGATGGCACCCTTGCAGTGTTGGCCTGGGAAGCATGCAAGACAGGCAATAGTTGGTCCACCTGAAAGCTTTGGGACTTCTCCCAGCAGCCTCGCAGTTGGTCGTGTGTGGCCATCAGCCCCTCCTGCGTTCCCTGGCTCTGTTACTGCATCTCCAGCAGCTAAGTGAGAAGTGATCTTAGAGGACCAGCACGTAGCCTGGGGCCAGCTGAGTCCTCGCCTCTGGTAGGCACCTGCTTGCCAGAGGCCTCGGATGTTCCCTCCACTACCCATGTACATCAGCAGATGCGTTGTGCTCACCAAAGAGTGATCCAGAAACCTCAACACTAACTGGGCCCATTGACATGTCAGTTTCTGGGATGCTGAGGCTGTGAGATGCACACTGACGGATAAATGGTGCCACCCTCAGAGATCCCTTCACCCATATTCCCCAAGGACTCATTTGAGCTATTGTTATCAGGATGGGTGGGAGCTTTAGCCAGGGCTTGCGGTCCAGAAGGCCCTGGAGCGTCTGGATCTGTCTCTGCAACACAAGACGCAAGGTTAAGTGCAAGGGAGGGAAAGGAATCCAGAATCACATGAATCACATGTCTCCATTGAACATAGAACAAAGAACTCAGAAAATTACATCACAGGAACAGGCCCTTTGGTGCTTCAAGCCTGTAGTGACCAGTCTGCCTATCTGATTTGTTAGCCTCTACCCTTCTGGGGGCCAAATGCCTCTATTCCCATCCCATTCACATAGATGTAGAGATGCATCCATGACCTCCCCCAGCAGTGAATTCCAGATACCAACTATCCTCTCTGTGCAAATAAACATGCCTCATACATCTCCTTTGAACCTTGCCCCTCATGCCTGAAATTCATGCCCCCAAGAAGTTGCCTCAAAGTGAGTGGAGGAATGATAGATGTTCATGGCTGGGTGCCAGCCTGACCATGCTGTCGCCAACAGCCCGTGTCTCCCCTTCGCTGGAGAGCTCCAGCACTCACTCCTCAGGTGAGGACCCAGAGGTCTGGCTCACCACACCCTCTTTGCTCTCACGGGTGTTGTGCTTGGTCTTCCTCTGTGGAGACAGAAGTAGCTGTGAAAGAAATGGTGATGTGACTCCTGCAGAGAATCAGGTGGTGGCCCTTAGAGGGCAAACACAATGGGGCTCATTGGGGGGAAAAGAAGGAGGTGCTTGGGGGTCAGGAGTTGGAAGCATGCAGGATACTGGGGATGGGAGGATCTGGGAGAGATATGGGGGAACATGTTAAATAGGGTTCAGCATTCACCCATGCTGCATGGATGAGGTCATTGTTTTTTCCAGCACTGCTTCGCAGTTCAGGGGGCCAGTGCCCTGGCACTGACCGAGGCAGTGACTTCCTCCCAGCTCCCCCTGGGAGGAAGAGAGTGTCCCACCTCAACTCTGCTGCACCCAGCAGCCTCCTGAGGTCACCCTCAGAAAATCGGAGAGCTGATCGTGAGCTCATTTTCTCCTTGCACTGCCTGCCTGTCTGTCCATTCTTGAGTTTTTAGGGAGCTGCCCCTCGTCAGGGCAGATCAGCTGCAAGCATTTTGGCATAGCATTCCAACCAGCAAGTTCCATGCACTTGTTAGCATTGAGGGGAAGGCAACTGAGCACTTGAGGGTGAGGTGATGAGGAGAGGGGTGCTGGTGGATCAGTGCCTCAATGACTGGGGACAGGGGAGAGAGAAGGAGGTGTCATAGAGCCATAGGATTCCAGACGAGATGGGGGCCTTGTGTGGAAGGGTCCGGGGTAGGGTTGAGAGGGATCACTCTGCCTGATATCTGTAAGGTGAAGGGGGCAGGGTGAATCCCTCTGCCTGAGATGAGTGATGGGGAAAGAGGGGTCTGCTGCCACTCTGCTAGAGATATGCAAGGGGAGAGGGAGCCGCGATCGGTCTGGGTGGCGGGGGGTGGGGGGGGGTGGGTGTTGGGAGGATAAGTGGGTCTGTTATGTTGTGAGGGTGGGGCAATGTCTGTGGGGTCAGGGATAGGCATTAACCAGCCCAGGCGCAATGTGGCAGGAGTGCGCTTTTCATTTTTTTCTAACTGCGCATGTGCAGTTGAAGGCTCCGATCAGAGCTACAGTGTTTCAGGCGTGATAAGCTCCACCCACAGCGCAATTCTGACTCGTGTATGGGGGCCCCCTGAGAGCAGTTTTCCAAGTCGGATCTGAATTACGCCCAGATTCAGCACTTAGAATCAAAATGGTAAAATCGGGCCCATTATGTTCTTTTTATTATTGAGACTAAACATGTATTACCCTATTGATCAGAATAGAGTGGCATACAAAGCTTAAATTAACTTTAAAACAAAATAAACCTGTTCATTTTGTATTTGTTGTCAGGATGAATAAAGGGGTAATTTTTAAAGCTTGCCTTGATGATTTGAAGTGTCACCTCCCATCTGCACATACCAGGAAGTCACAGGTCTGTTTCGCACAATTTTCGTAATTCTCCTCTTAGTAAGGGAGAATAAACAGACTAGTGTTTAGCTAGAACCTTCCAGGATTTTGGGAAATCCTTTAGCAAAACAAATGAAGTACTTTTTCAGACTTGACCACTATTGTAATGTAGGAAATTTAGCAAGGTCCCACAAGCAGCAATGAAATTAATAATCAATTTACCTGGTGTTGGTTGAGGATCAAATATTGGCCAGGACATGGGACAATTCCTTTGCTACTTATCAAAATAGTGCCGCAGGATATTTTACACCCACCCTGCAGATGGGGGCTCGGATTAATGTTTCATCTGAAGAAGTCTGACAGTGCAGACTAGACTGAGGTTTGCTATCACAGGCAGGCAGGGAAAATGATCTTCCTTATTTAAATTAGTAGAAAATGGATTGGTTTAGGTAAAAGCATAGATGGTGAAGTGGGCCTACATATAGCAGATGAAAGTTAATGCGGAGAAATGTGAAATGATTTTGGGGCAAAAATAAGTAGAGGCAATATAAACCAATTGGAACAATTTTATAGTAACAATTTTATCGGAGGTGTCAGAAACAAAAACACGGGCCACAATTTTCCAGTCCTTACCACTAGTGAGATCTTATGGTTCCATTGAAGGCAACATCCCACAATGCATTCTCCAGCGACAGTGCTGGCAAGCAACACAAATAGCTGTTGACTTTGGTGGGACCGGAAATGGCCAATGGCTAGCCGCCTTCGCTGCTGGAAAACCTGTCATGAGGAGTTTGGAAAATCCTGTCCAAGGGTTTCCATACATACAAATCTCAGGGAAGGGGAACTTTGATTGTGTGGAGAAACAAGCTGTTATATATTTAAGTGGTTGCATGATTGCTTTAAGAGCAGGTCACATGATTTGATCATGCTGTCACTGAATGTTTCACAGACTTCTGTCTTACTTTAATTTTCTGTTCTGTGCAGAGAACATCCCTTTCAATAAACCTGTTGTGTGTACTTTAAATCTAGGTGTGTAATAACTGGAGGTGACTCCAACAAGAAGGGTTTATTAAACTATGTTAACTATTTACACTGTAAGGGTCTGCAGCACAGGTCTGCTTTCTTCTCCCTTGCTCCAGCCAAACTCCTCCCAGTCCCAGTCCCAGGACATGTGCCCTTGCTCCCAATTGGCCTGGCTTCCCACAGTTCATTCCATAGGGTCCTGCCTGATCATATGGCCCTCAAAGGATCACTCCTCAAACTTTACTACTCTCCTTTGCCCCTAACTCTCAAGTCCACTTATAAGTCAAAAGTGAAGAGAAATACCATTGCATGTAGGCATACAGACACAATATCATTTTAGGGACACCAAAGAAAAGTCTACCCACAAAATCAGTTGGTCCAGAGACTTCCAGACTTTTGAAAAATGCCATAACTCTAAACAGGATCCTTCAACAATCAGTGAACCCTGTTCAGCTCAAGGTCGACATCTTCCCTAGCCCTCTATTCCTCCTCAGATACAGAAGTCAGAGACTGCCTTGGCTCCACAAAAGCTGCAGGTATACCTTGTTCCTTGGCTGGCACACATGAGTCAACAGCGGGACACACCTGTTGGTCTCTTGGAACTGGCCCAGCTCTCTTCCTCAAATGGTCCATATGTTTTTTCACACGGTGACCTTGTATTTCCAACATATGTGAAATTGGTCCTGTTCTCTCTATAATTCTTCCTGGCACCCAGGCTGGCTGATAGCCAAAGTTTCAAGACATAACCTTAAATGCTCTGTCTCTCTTCGAGTCATGGTGTTCTTTCTGAGAGGTTTGCCTAGCCTCCACCCTGGAATAAGCAATTCCAAGGGGGTTCATAGGCATCACCCCATTAATAATTCAGCTGATGAAACCCAGGTTGTAGCAATCAGCATGATATTACATGATGACAAGAAACTTACCAAGCATGAAGTCAATGGCCTCTGAGTTTGAAGCTTTAAATGTCTGTACAGCTCACTCTGCTGAGCATTTGAAGTTTGGTGATAAGA
Organism: Carcharhinus amblyrhynchos; assembly: GCF_965287045.1. Classification (NCBI taxonomy): domain Eukaryota; kingdom Metazoa; phylum Chordata; class Chondrichthyes; order Carcharhiniformes; family Carcharhinidae; genus Carcharhinus; species Carcharhinus amblyrhynchos. The sequence continues at coordinate 32,559,454 of NC_137325.1, forward strand.
GGCTGATCAAAAGTTGCGTACCTCATTTAACCTAATAATAGGCAGAACTCCTCAGCTGCAAATGCTGTACCATGTCGGATGCTAAGACCTCAGGGATGCCATAGATAGCAAAGATCTGCCACAACCTGTTGATGGTGGCTGTGGCTGTGGTAGACTTCATTAGCTGAACAGCTGTGAATGTGCATCAACTACGATGATGAATGTATGTCCCATGAATGGTCCAGTGAAGTCTATGTGCTAATGTAACCATAGCCAGTCCAGCCACTCCCATGGAAGCATATTTGCCAGTGACAGCAATGGCTGCTGGGTCTGACAACTCGGGCACTGGCTGACCATTCTTTCAATCTCATTGTCAATTCCAGGCCACTAGATACAGTTACGGGCTAGTGCCTTCATCCTGCTTTGCCCAGGCTATGCATCATGCGGCTCCTGCAGTAAAAATCATTGCCCCTGGTGTGGCAATATACACAAGGCTCCCAAAAACACACCAATTATCTCCATCCTATGTTGTAGATCGGGTCTGATCTACTCCAACTTGTCATAGTGTCAACCTTGTAACACATCTTCTTAACTTTGGAGAGCTTAGGATCCCTATCAGTCCAGGACATTATATGGGCAGCTGAAACTAGCAATGTCTCTAGAAAGAGCAATAGCAACACTATTTCTTGTGACACAGATGGTGATGGTGTAGTCTACAGAGAGACGGTTGAGTTCATCTGCATTTGAAATTTGCGTTCCTGGTCTGTGCTGGAAGGAACAGCTGTATGCAGCCAACAGCAAGACCCATCTCTGTACCCTCATAGAGGCAATCAGCAGCACTAGTTTATCCTCTCAGAATAATTGCTTGTGATCCCAAGTGCCTCTCATATATATATTGGTGAAATATCTTCACTGCATAGATTAATGCAGGATTCTCTTTGTCAATTTGAGAATATTTTTCTCAGCATTGGAAAAGGATAATGAGGTAAATGTAATAGGCCTCTCAATTCCATCTGACATCTTGTGGGAAAGGACTGCTCCCAGTCCATTTTGCAATGCACCACAGGTAACCACCAACAGTTTGATTGGATTAAAATGTGCAAATATGTTGATGACTATAAGGTTTGCTTTACTTTAGCAAATGTCTCTTTTTGAACCTTTCTCCATTTCCATGGCTGGTGCTTCTTCAGGAACTGGTGTAATGGGCCACAGTCATGAACACATCCTGCGGGGATCTCCCACAATAATTTACCATCTCAAGGAAGGATTTTAACTCTGTCACATTCTTAGGCTTTAGTACTTCTTTAATAGCTTTCATCTGGTTCTCGAGGAGATGCAAATCAAAGAACAAAGAACAACCCAGCAGGGGAAACAGGCCCTTCGGCCCAACGAGCCCGCGCCGCCATTTCAACAAATCATTTTCCTACACCTACCCTGCCCCGTGTGTATGTGAATGGTACCCCTAATGTAGCCAGATTCAGGGGAGAATAGTGTAGGGTCAATTTGGTACACCAATCAGCCTAAGAGCACATCTTTGGGGTGTGGGAGGAAACCGGAGCACTCGGAGGAAATCCACGCAACCATAGGGAGAATGCGCAAACTCCCACAGACACAGGCCCAAATCCATGTATCTGCACAGCTGGCAGTGATAGTCACTGAGCTGTTGTGGTGCCCGTCTGCTGGTCCAGGATTAAGCACACACAGCGACACGAACTACTAGGCCACTCTCGAAACCTCCAAGAGCAGCCCACGCACGACCCACCATGTGCATGCCCCTCATTTGACAACAAGGTGGACCAACACCTGTGGATTAAAAGAGACAAAAACATTAACATGTAATACTACATTTCCAGTGTCGTCCCGAGGCTCTGACCCTTTTTAATACCGCCTACTATAACCCTCCATCCCTGTTTCGCTCATGTGTCTATCTAAATAAACCTTAAACAAGTCCAACGTGCCTGCCTCCACTACCTTACTTGGTAGCACGTTCCATACCCCCATGACCCTCAGCGTGAAAAACCTTCCTCTAGTATCCTAATTATACTTCTCCCCCCTCACCCTTAGATCGTGACCTCTCGTAATAGTTGTCCCTAATCTAGGGAAAAGCCTACCACTGTTGATTCTATCTATTCCCTTCATTATTTTATACACCTCTATCAGATCCCCCCTTAATCTCCGTCTTTCTAAGGAGAAGAGCCCCAGTTTTTCCAACCTTTCCTCGTAACTCAGTCCTTCCATGCCAGGCAACATCCTGGTAAACTTCTTCTGCACCCTCTCCAGGGTCTCCACGTCCTTCCGGTAGTAAGGTGACCAGAACTGGATGCAGTACTCCAAATGCGGCCTAACCAACGTTCTGTACAACTGAAGCATTAGACGACAGCTCTTATACTCTATACCCCTTCCTATAAAGGCTAGCATTCCGTAAGCTTTCTTCACAACCTTCTCTACCTGTGTTGACACCTTCAGAGACTTGTGCACCTGCACTCCCAGGTCCTTCTGTATTTCTATACTCTTAATGGGTCTACCTTTTATCATGTAACTCCTTCCTGCATTATTCCGTCCAAAATGCATCATCTTGCGTTTGTCAGGATTACATTCCATCTGCCATCTGCCCAATATACCAACCTATCTATATCCTGCTCTGTCACCTGACAGTCTTCCTCAGTATCTGCCAATCCTGCCATCTTGGTGTCATCTGCAAACTTGCTGATCACACCACTTACGCCCTCTTCCAAGTCGTTTATATATACTACAAAGAGGAGAGGTCCCACTGCTGAGCCCTGCGGCACACCACTGGTGACTGACCTCCAGCCAGAAAAGGACCCTTCCACTACTACTCTCTGTCTCCTATTGCCCAACCAGTTTTCAATCCAGCTAGCTACCTGTCCTTGCATCCCATGTGCCGTAACCTTTTCTACCAGCCTACCGTGAGGGACTTTGTCAAACGCCTTACTGAAATCCATATAGATGACATCAACGGCTCGCCCATCGTCAACCGTTTTTGTCACCTCCTCAAAAAATTCTACCAGATTCGTAAGGCAAGACCTCCCCTGAACAAAGCCATGTTGCGTATCCCTAATCAGATCGCAACACTCCTTGGCTTCTATTTTGAAACTGAGGCACATAACCTCATACACTTGAAAAGTGCATTTCTCACATTTTATTCACTTCTTTAAACCTTATTAAGACCTTCTCCAGGCTTGCCACGTGCTCCTCGGGGGATGCTCCTCTAACTAGGACATTATTTAAGTATACCACCATTCTGGAGATTACCTACAACAGGCTTTCCATAGTGCACTGGAAAATGGCAGAGGTCAATGAGTCGCCAAATCGCAGACAAGTGTATGGATATAACCTTTTGTGGGTGCTAATGGTGACCAACATTTGGGAGTCTTCATCCAGCTCCAGCTGCTGTTATGCATGATTCAAATCTAATTTGGTGCAGTTAAGGCCCCTGCTAATTTTGCATAAATGTCTTCTATCGTGGGAACGGGGTATCCATCTATCTAGGCTCCTCAGTTCACAGTTAACTTATTGTCTCCACAGATTCTCACATTGCAATCTGGTTTCAAAATAGGGACTATGAGTATACCCCATTCAGCAAATCAAACTGGTTTTATGACACCCAAATCTTCCAATCTTTTTAACTCCACATCTTCTTTATGGTGAATTGTAAAAGGCACTGGGCGGGCTCAAAAGAATTTAGGTGTAGCCTAGGGGTTCACGAAAATTTGACTTTAACCCCTTTTATTTGTCCCAGTTCCTTCTGGGAAACTTCTGACTACACAAGAGTCCTTGAAAACCTCCATTCCAGACATTCAATATATCCAGCCAGCCCAATTTTATCTGTAACCCTCAATCACTAGAACTGGTAATTGTGCTATGTGGTTCCAATAGGATGCTGGTATGGCAGCTGTCCTTACTGTCTGCAACATTTCTCCTGTATAGGTTGATAAAATGGTTTCCAAACAACTCAACCTCCAGGGTTGTTGACCTTGCTGGAGATATCTGAATGCATGTTCATTTGTGACCATGGCCACGGCTCTAGTGTCAACCTCCATCTTCAGGGGTCTTCAGGACAATCTCAATAGGTGGTATCCAGTTGAGTTGGACCTGGTTTGAGGTATATGTTTTGGATCCCTTGTTGGGTTCCTCAGCCTGTTGGTTCAACAGTGTTACCTTAGAATCAGAAACATAGAATCCCTACCTGCAGAAGGAGCCATTTGGCCTTTTGAGTCCATACCAACTCATACCCAGCCTTACCCTGTAATCCCATGTATTTGCCCCACTAATCCCTGTAATCTACATAGCTTGAGACATTAAAAGATAAGTTAGCATAGCCAATCAACCCAACTCCATAATCTTTGGACTGTGGAAGGAACCGGAGTGCTCAGAAGAAACCCACACAAACATGTGGAGAACAAGCAAACTGTACACAGATTGTCACCCAAGGTTGGAATTGAACCTGGGTCCCTGGCATTGTAAGGCAACCTCCACCATCTTTTTTTTTGTGCAGTTCTGCTTTGCATCACGCCTGCAAATGACTCTTTTTCTTGCAGCAAAAACATGTATAATTTTTGTACTGGCACATCTCCTAGGAGTGCTCTCCCCCACACTTAAAACATGCTTCTATACCTAATGTAGTACTACCCCTCTCGGGCTCTGCTGCACTGTCACTTGAGCTGTTTCTTGCAGTAGCTGTTTCTCACCACAAACAGTTCACTTCGTTAGGCATGCCTTGCAATTCACTCATGCCTGGCTCAGTGCATTCAGTCACCTGGCCTGTCTCTACAGCTTTATCCATAGAGTCAAGATGTTTACAGCATGGAAACAGGCCCTTTGGTCCAACTTATCCGTGCCACCCTTTTGTTTTAAAACCCCTGAACTAATCCCAATTGCCTGCATTTGGCCCATATCTCTCTATTTTAGTTTCAGTCAGCAGCTTTTTTTGTGTGTTATGAGTCTGTTGATCCCATAGACAAAATAGTCTCTCAACATTTCCCCCAATGCTATGCCGAATTAACAGTCTTCTGCTAAACATCGCACTCAGGCCACTAACCCAGAAACCATTTCCCTTTGTTCCCTCATGGCAGAATGAAACTTATACCTCAACATGATGATTGAAAGTTGAGGATTAAAGCGGTCTTTAATCAATTCCATGATTTGATTGAAAGACCTTGGGTGGAATTTTTTCATCCTGCCCACCACAGGAGTCGTAGTGGATGAGACGTGAACCATACAAAGGTCTGTTGATCTCAGGGTGGGAATTTGCAGTCTTGGGGCAAGCACGGCCAGAAAATCCCATCCTTTGTGTCCGGAGCTTGGGATCCTCACCAGACTGTAAGTTTGTGGGCCATGGACTGTGTAATGTTTATTTTTCTTCTGTAGTGATTTTATCAGTTATGAAGAAATATTGCAATCTTATACAATAAATTGCCCATAGCTCTCAATTTCTGGATCAAGCAGCTCAATCTTCCCAATTAAAGGCATGTTAAGGGTGTCTGTACTGTTTTCTTCTTGGCTTCAATGTTCACTTTCCTCCTCTTTAACTACACACTGCAATCTCTGATAACTGACATAGTGTTTCCTTGTTGCCAGTGTAATAACTGAGGGTGACTCGATGTGGCTTCAACAACATGAAGGATGTATTAAACTTTGATAACTAAACACTTTCTGCACTTCCAATCCATGAGGTCCTGTCAGATAACGTGACCCACAAAGAATCACCCCTTAAAGGGGCCATGTTACCATAGTGTGCAAACCACATATTTTCCTTTTTGCAACCAATCCTGAATCCAAAACATAGTTAGGACATTACAAAAAGAAAATTGGTGATGAGTTTTATTTTGTCAAGAACATTGAGGTTTTTTTATAATCAGAGGAGCGTGAGATTCCAGGCAGTATCTGGCATATTTAAAAAAAGGAATGCTTTGCTATATAACTGTTGATGGTCTGCAGAGTAAAAAGAGAGTACTGGGAAGACAGTTAAACAAATTGCTAGTGCCTGAAAGAGAATTGACAGGTCAATTAGGTTCCATGGGTCCTTTCAATGAAGAATTTAAATCATGGAGATCCTATATAGAACATTTTTAATACTACATACAAGTGATTAAAATTGCAAAAAGTTGCTTGTGCCAGCTTTTCTCAGTACAATAAGAAGTAAAAACTTCAATTTGTTTCAGAGTTTGGTTCATCCAAGACTTGACAAAGATTCTTGAAGAGCATTACTCTCCAAAGCCATTGATCATTATGAAACAGTTCATGGTTTCATTGAAGGAATCAAGTAGAAAGTGAAAGCAATGCTTACTTTGTGGTAATTTCAAAAAAGGTTGGCACAACATTGTGAGTTTTATAAGTCATTAGAAGATACTCTTTGAGATTGTCTAGTTTGTGATCTCCAAAATTAGGCTATCCAAAGAATATTTCTTACTAAACATGCTTTGACTTCGAAGACAACAGTAGAATTTGCAGCGTCAATGGAACAGGTTGCTAAAGAGGCTTTACGATTTGGTGCAAGAATGAAGTTCCACAAGTTGGGAACTGCCATAATGAGTCAAAACAGCAACAAGTATGTCACAGATGTGCCAAGTTGGGCCATTCAGTGAGTGAGTGTTGGAGCAAGAGTAGTCAATGCAAGAATTGGAAAATGGGTCACATTACAAAAGCTTGCTGGGCTAGACCAACTTTTCCTGAGAAAAGAATCTGAGTATCTTCAAGCAGAAGAACAAGTTACATTCTATAAAAAGAATTTACAACATGGAAGAAAAGGGTTTTGACTGTGAAGAAGAGAATGTTCAGAAATATGATTAAGAGTTCCAACTGAATGTCTTATCCATACTGGGTGAATCATATAGATTCTGGGTGATTCTGAAGTTAAGTAGATCAATGTATTAGGGTGTGGTCGATATTGGTGCCGCAGTATTTTTAATTCCTGAGACAACATACTAAGAAAAGCTGAAGCATCTTCCTTTAAAACCAGCTGATGTGATTTGAAGATCGTCTTCAGAAGAGATTGTGCTGTTAAAAGGTTATATCAGGTCAATGTACAGTTTAATGGACAAACCATTGCTGAATCTCAACCGTTGCTTACCATCATTACTGATTAAGGGGAACCTCCAAAGCCCATCCTCCTCGAACACTCTTTGCAGACCCCCCGCCAACTACCTTGGCAGACCCAACCCCCGTGATCTGACCTCCTGGCAGGCAGACCCCCCTGGCAGATACCCCCACCGTGATCAGACCCCCCCCAGGAGACAGGGCCCCCCCCCCCAAAGCAGAGCACACCCCCTCCCCAGCAATGCACCCCATCTGGGAGGCAGCCCTCCCCGCTATCAAACCCCCCCTGGGAGGCAGCTGCTGCACCACCCCCCCCACCCCCCGGGAGGCAGGCCCCACCCTTGGCAGAGCACAACCCCAACCTATTGCTGCTCTGCCTCCACCATCCTTCTGACCTGCACTCATTGATGTGGAGATGCTGGATTTGGACTGGGGTAAACACAGTAAGAAATCTCACAACATCAGGTTAAAGTCCAACAGGACTTTAACCTGGTGTTGTGAGACTTCTTACTGCACTTGTTGGACAGCCTACAGCACCTTCCTGGCCTTCCGCTGGCGTCTCCCTGAGGACAGGGTCGGGTTCAGATGGATCTCTGGTTGGGGGGGCTGTTGATGGAGGATGGAGGGGAGGATGGACTTGGAAGAAACTCCACCATACCCCCTCAACCTGAGATCCATCTGAGCCTGCCCCGCTTCTCTGGCAGACACCAGCAGAAGGTCAGGGAGGTGCTGCAGGCTGTCCAACAAGTGAAGTAAGAAGTCTCACAACACCAGGTTAAAGTCCAACAGGACTTTAACCGGGTGTTGTGAGACTTCTTACTGTGTTTACCCCAGTCCAACACCAGCATCTCCACATCAATGAGTGCAGGTCAGAAGGATGGTGGGGGGGGAAAGCAGCAATCGAGGTAGGTTGGGGTGTGCTCTGCTGAGGGGGGTCCTGTCTCCCCGGGGAGATCTGATCGGGGGGCATCTGCCGGGGGGCCTGCCTCCCAGGTAGGGTCCGATCCGGGGGATCGGGTCTGCCGGGGGCGCCTGCCTCCCAGGGGGGTCTGATCACAGCTCATCCTCCACCGCCCCCCCCGCCCCTCCTCCTCCTCCTCCACCACCGCCACCCCCACCACCCCCCCCGCCCTGGCTCTCTCTGATGGTTGTGTTTTTTGCGCCCGGGCGCGCTGTTTCAGATTTTTTTGAACTGCGCATGCGCAGTTCAGAGCTCTGACTGCTCTGGCAGTGCTAAGCCCCGCCCACAGCACGGACTGGATCGGAGCTGGCAAAAAACGTATGGGCGCACTGGAATGAGGATTCCGGCCTCAGATCTGTTTTACATCTGGATCTGGCCCTTAGCCTCCGATTGGTAAAATCTGGCCTATGGTCACCTTGGTAAGTTTTCACACAGTTAGATCGGGTGGCACTGGGTGAGGAGCATCATGCCAGTGAGCAGGAAGAGATGCCAGAAACAGAGTCAGCAGTGAGCACTTCCCCTCAAAGGATGGAGCACAGACACAGCCCTGCTCAGCTGGCCTCGTGTTCAGTCACTGGAAAGAAAGATCTACTTTGAAGAGCAGCAGATGATCAGTTCCCACTTGTTGGAGTTCCCTGAGACAATGGGCATCTTTGGAAGAGAATGAAACTGTACATCCAACTCACGTGAGCCACCAGGGCTCAGGGCTTTGAGTACATGAACTCCTCCACTAAGACACTAGTCAACCTCAAGGAAAGCTTTCTGTGGCAGCACTTGGAGTGCATGCAGGAATTGTGCACTGGCACCCAGTATGCATGCACTGTGTAGCGTGGATCAGTAAAAAGTCTGACAACACCAGGTTTTAGTCCAACCTATTTATTTGATAATATACTCACAAGCTTTCGGGTTAGCCCCTTCGTCAGGTGAATCTGTGTTTACGCCAGTCCAACGCCGGCATACCCACATCATAGCGTGGATCAGTCAGCAGTATTAATGGCTCAGAGATATTTTAAGGCAATGCCAGTTCTGACCCAGCTGGGCCATCCCTCGGTCCATTCAGAGTGCCAACCTATGGCTGAAGATATAACCAAATCTTGGTGGTTACCATTAACCAGGAACTAAATGGGATCAATTACATAAATACCATGACCACAAGAGCAGGTCAGAGGTTGAAAATGCTGCATTTGAGTACCTTGCCTCCTAAATCTTCAATTTCTGTTCGCAATCCAAACAGCGCAAGTAGGGATTGTAAAGGAATATTCTCCACTTGCCTGAATGCGTGCACCACCAACATCACTCGAGAAGCTTAACACCATCCAGGGAAAAGCAGCTGCATGATTGGCACCCCATTCACCACCTTAAACATTCAATCCCCCCACCACTAGAAGCACACAGTGGTAGCAGTATGTATCATCTACAAATTGTAGTACAGCAACTCAGCAGTGCTCCTCTGACAACATTTTCCACATCTGTGATCTCTACCACTCAGAAGAACAAGGACAGCAGACAAATGGAAACACCACCACATGCAAGTTACTTTTCAAGGCACACAGTGTGCTGACTTAAAAATATATTTCAGTTCCTTCACCGTCACTGGGTCCAAATCCTGAAACTCTTCTTAAAAGCGTGGACTGCAGTGGTTCAGCAAGGCATCTTCCCAATAGTTCAAGGACATTTAGGGATAGGCAATAAATTCTAGACTTGACAATATCTACAACCCATGAATGAATAAGCAAATTTGAATCAGGCTGGCAAACAAGGTCCACAGGTTCATCTGAATTCCCTCAGACAGCCACCTGTTTCTCTAGTGAGAAAAAGAAAGCTAGCAGATGCCCCTTCCCCTCACCCTCACCTCCCCCCTTCCCCCACTACACCACCAAAACATTTAAGACAATCTTTACCTTTGGTGTGAGCAGAGAAATATTACTTGTAGGTCAACTACCTGTTTTATGCCTGTCCTAAAAGTATAAATTGCACCAATGGAATTTTAGGTCCCTTCTCGAACCATTTGTCTTTCTTGTCAACCTTATATTTAGGCCTCTCCCTTGGCCTGATATTACATACTGCTTTCCTGTTTTCTCCCCAAATAAATGTTTCTGCTTTCCTCCCCAATAAACTGCTTTATTTAGGATCTGTATAAGAACACCTCATACAATGCATTACTAGTTATAAGATTTCAAAGTAAAAATCCACTCCCACTAAAATAAATCTACTGAGAGTGACTGTCCAAGTCTACTTTGCCAGCCATAACCCACACCTATCGTTCCTGAAAATCAGTTCAGGTGTATGCTGTCCTTGATTTTTCAAACAAGTATTTCCTGGCCCATGTTTATCCCTCAACCAATCACAACAGGCCATAGCCAATCAGCCACAGCATTGGCCACAGCCAATGGGGGCACAGTGGCACAATGGTTAGCACTGCTGCCTTACAGCGCCAGGAACCCAGATTAGATCCCTGCTTCGGGTGACTGTCTGTGTGAAGTTTCCCTGTTCCCTATTAATATGTTATACTATGTCCCTATCCAGTCTTTGACTTCAAATTGGAGATACCTCTCTGTCTCTTACATTAAATGGAGCCACAGCTTCTCCCATTCTGGATGATCTCTTCTTAGTCCTCTAGAATTGACAACTTGCTGCCTATCTTTAATTGGCCATTAATTCAGGGAACATTTCTGCCTACTGACTGTTCCCCACACAGTGCAGGATGGAGACCTGATTTTGAACTCCTGATCCAAATCCCCAAATCCTGGGTTTTCACTTCTGCCAGAAAATTGAGGGGCGAGAGGGTTGCATGGGCAGAGAAGATACATTTAGTGCACAGGAATATACATACGTTCAATGGATGGAGCAAGCTCGGAAGTCTAATGGCTTTTCTGATCCTGGACAATGAAACAATTTTCAGCTGAATTAAAATGTTTTAGTTGCTGGACTAAATAAATTGATACATGCTAAAAGCAAAATATTGTGGCTGCTGGAAATCTGAATTACAAACAGAAAATGCTGGAGCAACTCAGCAGGTCTGACATTATCAGTGGAAAGAGAAGCAGAGTTAATGTTTTGAATCTGAATGGCTTATCTTCAGAACTGAAGAGGGGTAGAAATATCATGGGTTATGTCTCTGCCCATTATTACCTCTGCCCGTTGAAGTGGTGGAGGCTACCTCGCTAAATGTATTTAAGTCACGGGTAGATAGGTTTTTGACAGATAAAGGAATTAAGGGTTATGGGGAGAAAGCGGGAAGGTGGAGCTGATCCGCTTCAGATCAGCCATGATCTCATTGAATGGCGGGGTAGGCTCGAGGGGCTAGATGGCCTACTCCTGCTCCTATTTCTTATGTTCTTATGTAGTTGGAGAGGGGATGGACCACAAGACCCTATTGCATAGGAGCAGAATTAAGCCACTTGACCCATCAAGTCTGTTCCACCATACAATCATGGCTGATATTTTTCTCATCCCCATTCTCCTGCCTTTTCCCCATAACCCCTGATCCCCTTATTAACCTATCTATCTCTGTCTTAAAGACACTCAATGACTTGGCTTCCACAGCCTTCTGCGGCAAAAGGTTCCACAGATTCATTACTCTCTGGCTGAAGAAATTCCTTCTCACCTCTGTTTTAAAGGATTGCCCCTTTAGTCTGAGGTTGTACCCTCTGGTTCTAGTTTTTCCTAGTTGTGGAAACACCTTCTTCACATCCACTCCACCCAGGCCTTGCAGTATCCTGTAAGTTTCAATACGATCCCCCTCATCCTTCTAAACTCCGGTAAGTACAGACCCTGAGTCCTCAGCCGTTCCTCATATGACAAGCTCTTCATTCCAGGGATCATTCTTGTAACCTTCTCTGGATCCTTTCCAAAGCCAGCACATCCTTCCTTGGATATGGGGCTCAAAACTGCTCACAAACTAGGTGGAGAAATTTGGGCAGAATAGAAGGTCAGGGATAGGTTGGAGCTTAAGGAGAGATAAACAACGAAGTCATGGACACAAGACAAAGTAAGTATTAAACCGATTTGGGAGGCTGAAACATGGAAATATAAAAGGCTATTTTTGCACTTCAGTACAATGATGAGTAACTGAGCACAATTTTATAATTTTTTGAGCACAATGAACAACCAATTAAACTAAATTGAATAAACTGAGGGATAACATAAAAGAATAGTTCCTTCAAGAGATACAATATTAAACAAAAAAACAAATCACAAAGGAGAGCCCAATTTTAGAACTCCACTGCGTTAAAGTTTCATTGTGCAAACATTAATCTATTGTGGAGCAGATGGTATGTAAAGAGACGATTATAGAATGATTATAAGCATCGCAGACTGGATTCCTTGACTATGTTTAGTTTGTGTTCCAGTTCTTGAGATAATTTGAACAGGATAAATACATGAAGATCTGTACCTGTTGCAGCATTTTATGTATTTTCAGGGGCCAAATGATGACACAGTGGTTAGCACTGCTGTCTCACAGTGCCAGGGACTGGGTTTGATTCCTGCCTCGGATAACTGTCTGTGTGGAGTCTGCATGTTCTCTCTGTGTCTGCATGGATTTCCTCTGGGTGCTCTGGTTTCCTCCTACAGTCTGAAAGATGTGCTGGTTAGATGCATCGGCAATGCTAAATTTTCCCTCAATGTCCCTGAATAGGCACCAGAGTGTGTTGACCAGGGAATTTTCACAGTAACTTCATTGCCGTGTTGGTGTAAGCCTACTTGTGACTAATAAAAAACTTCAAGCAGACATGTAGAAAGCTATTGCCTGAAGTACATGGAATATTTTTAAAATGCTTAAATGAGTTGGGCATATGGTACAAGTAATGGGTCGTCCCAACCATTTTCGGATGTGACTTGCTGGGATTGAGGGGAGGAGAAGAATACATTTATATGATGAGCCCACCTGGCCCTTTCCCCGTAATCCCACACATTTACCCCACCAATCATATAATCATATAAGCTAACATCCTGAGACACTAAAGGGCAATTTTGCATGACTAATCTAACTTGTACATCTGTGGAAGGAAATCAGAGCACCTGGTGGAAACCCTTGTTGACCCAGGGAGAACATGCAAACTCCACACAGTCACTCAAGGCCGGCATTCACCCAGACCCCTGGTGCTGTGAGGCAGCAGCAATAACCACTATGCCACCGTGCCATCCCTATTGCTGTGCCACTCCTTGTTTTTTTTTTAAACTTGCCAGGCTGGTTTTGGCTTTACAGGGTTGATCTTCCTGAATGTAGCTGCCCCAGAGTGAAGCAATCTTGCTGAATTTTAGGTCACAGTTGTCTTCATTGTGATTTTCTGAAAATCAATGAAAATCAAAACCAATGAAGTAATGAAGCCAAAGCCTAGCTTAAGGAACACTCAGAGATTTGGGTATTACTGGACTGCCACTTGAGATAAGATTTTTCAATTGACAGATTGCGTCTTTCAGCTCAATTGTTTGTCATTCGCTATCAATGTTATAATCAGTACACTGTGAATACTTATTCTGTGTGGGTGGTGCAAAAACAGCAGCTATTGATGCAAACCACTTATTTGCCTTTGCTCTGCTGTAAGCTCAAAGCATATAGTTTCCTGCTCTTCATCTTGTACAAGTTCTACATAAAAAGTCTTAAAACTATACAACATTAAACTATAACATTTAAATTAGTTGAAACCTGAAGCATGTCCAGGTTCAATAAAGTTCAAATCGGGTTTGCATGAAATGAGAGCTGCCTGACTTACACTGGAGTGATTACAGGAAAATCAATTCCCCGACCTAATCACTCTGAGGAGAATTCAACCCCCTTTTCTGTCATGTTTTATCATATTCAGATAATGTTTTTCTTTTGCATAAAAAAACATTGCATTTACAAAATACTTTTCACAACCTTAGGGTGTCATCAGTTCAATTGTTTTTGTGAACAGTTTAGCATAGAAACTAAGTTGATACATCCGTTGAGGGCACCAATTTGTAAGATGTTGGTTTACAAGATTATCTGAGCAGAAAATATGCTTTACAGGTCACATTGAAGAAATATGTCCTTTAGTTGAAAGGCTAAACAATTGGGGAAGTGTTACTCTTAGTTGAAGGGTTGTACAATGCTACTGCTGCAAAATTCCTTGTCAAATAGTCAGCAATCTTAATGTGAGCCATTCTACCTAATGGTCAGCATATTGGTTGGTCTATTCAGTTATTTCAGTGTGGATGCCGATCAGAACTGGTAGGTTATGCAGCACACCTAAAATCATAGAAAAGATCATTTCTTATGTTGCAACATCATGAGAACAATGAAGTCTCCTGCCAACCAGAGTGGTGAAATGATTCCATGTGATATCAGTGTACCATTGCTTATAATGCTGATGTGAGCTATTTTCATGGAATTATTAACCAGTTAATTTAAAGTATAATTAAAGAGCTGGTTAATGACCATTATTACTTTCCTCTGTTGAAAGCAGTGATCTTCAATGGAATATATTACTCCCATTATGATTTTTTAAATATATTTTTGAATAAAATTATATGTAAAGGAAATAATTTAAATGGCTGTGGATTTACTTTCAACATTGTAATCTTTTCTAAGCTTTGCACAGCACGTTGTTAAAACAACTGAAAAATGTTCCATGCTTTATTATTCAAGAAGATAGGATACATGAGAACATAAGAAATAAGAATAAGTGTGGGCCATTTGGAGGTCGATTCTCCTGAAAAAATTCCAGCTGCCGAATTTGCGTGAAAACTGGAGTAACATCTACCAATTTTTTTAGTGTGATTTTCAGAATGAATCTTCCTCACTCTGAGCACTGCAGAGTGCCATAGCAAGATTCACACTGAAAATTTAGGGGCGCTGAGTGGGCCTCTGTGCATGCACCAATCTGTCAGTGCTATGATTGATGCATACGCAGTGGCCCTGCACTGCCTACCTCTCGATCACTGTCTCTCCAACCTCCCCAATTTGGCCCTTTGGCAGTGTCAGGGACCAGGCTGGCAAAGCCAGTCTGGCACTGCCCAGGGCCACCCCTCCACTTACACTCAACCTCCTGGAGAGGTGTCAATGGCCTCTGTTCCCTCCAGCGGGGTCAACCACCTGTTCCCTCTTTGTGGGGAGCAGTTGTAAACCTCACTGGAGTGAACCACTCCTGGCAGGGGTGGGGAGAGGCTTTGTGGCCCAGAAACTTCAATCCTGGACCCGTTAATGAGATGGAGATTGTAATTTAAATATTTAAATCAGACTGCACCAAAGGCCATGGCTCACAGAGGGGAGCCTCTAACTCCTGGCCCATTGCGATGCTAAAGCAGTGCAGCAGGTTGAGAGAATCACCTCTCCCCGCCCCCAACCTTGATCTTTCAGGCTTGTTCTATCATTCAGTAAAATCATGTCTGATCTATCTCTATTCCACACTCCCCCATTATTGCATGATCACCTTAATATCTAAAAATCTATTGATCTGTCTTGAATGGATTCAGTGTCCCAACAATTCTCTGGGGTGATGAATTCCAAAATCTCACAACCATTTGTGTGAAGAAATTTCTCCTCACCTCAGTCCTAAATGGTTGACCGCTTATTCTGATATTCTGATCCATGAGCTATACTGCCAAACCATTTAAAAATTCTATATACTTCAATGAACTTGTCTTTCTCTCTTCTAAGCTCCAGGAAACATAGGGTTAGTCTACCCAAATTTTCCTAAGAGGACAATCTCCTCATGTCGAGCATCAGACTAGTTAACCTATGAAGCATTCCCTCTAAGGCAATTATATCCTTTCTTAGATAAGGAGCTAACAAAATATATATTTTGTATAGTGAAATGTAAAGCCGTAAAATCCCACTTGAGGTTAACGGAACTTCCCATGCACCATCCTTTGCCCACTCCAATTTCCATGACGGGTAGGGTAAAGCTTTAGCCATCATCTGGATTTGCATTTTCTTACTTATCAACTTATCCTAGATTAGATTTTCCTCAGCATCAGAAATGTCTTGAGATAGTTTAACTCACTACATGCATTGTTTGGCATTGAGCACTTATATATATTATGGTACACTATTAAAGATATGAGTTTGGAAATTAGCATTGTTGATATTAATGGATAATGTTAAATATGAGATTCGTTTTCAACACAGAAATTAACCTATTTATGTGAAAGTGGTTAATGTCTTTTCTGGAATACCACAGTGCCCTGCAAACATATATGTACTAAAATGGAGACTTGAGCACATAATCTAGTTGATACCCTAGTGCAATATCTGGTTTAGTGCCAGAGGTACTGTAATGTCAGACAAACTAAGGTCTCATCTGTGCTGTCAGGTAGATATAAAAGATCTCACGACACTAGTTTAAAGTTCATGGGAGTTTGTCTCCAGTACCCTGACCAATATTCATCTTCTAACTAATGTCACATATGGATCATTATCTCTTACTTTTTTAGGTCCTTGCTTGGTGCATCTTTGCTCTTGCTTTTCTTACATTATTAGAATGACATTACCAGAATGACTACGTTTCAAAAAGAAAAACATCTTAATTGGCTGTAAAATGCTAGTGGACCTCCTTGGTTTGGACAAAGAATTGTATGGGGGACATAAGGCCAGGAGAGCAGCACTTGCTCTGCAGGACCGAGTAGGACAGCAAGACAGGGGAGAGGGTGGCATCCTTCTGCATAACCCCACCCCCCCCCACCGCCACCCGCAACCCATGCACACTTACTGCTACAGGTCTTCATTTCTCATTTCTATTCTGAATTTCTTCCACCAAGACATCTGAGAACATGTGCACCTTGTTTCTTGATCCCTGAGCCATGCTGCAATGTGCCACTTTGTACCAACATGAGCATGCCACATCTTGAGTGCATGTGGGTACAAGGAGCCTTGTTTTTACTGTTCCACAGCAGTTGCATTTAATTGTCATTTGTGTGTAAACCTGCAAGTGTTTATTTAGCACATTCAGACATAGGTCTTGGGGCTAAAGGAGTCAAGGGATATTGGGGGAAATGGGATCAGGATATTGAATTTGACGATCAGCCGTGATCAAAATGAATGGCGGAGCAGGCTCGAAGGGCCAAATGGCCTGCTCCTGTTTCTATTTACTACGTTTCTATGACAAATAGAAATTACAGTGACTATTAATTAAAACCAAAATTGAGTGCTAAACCTGGACTTTCAGATAGGCTAATCGCATTCACACTGCACCATTTAGCACCTGTTTTAAGCCTTTGACCAAAAGAACCAGCCCCCAAACATTCTCGGCGTAACTTTGACTTTGGTTGATAATCTAAAATAGATATTAATTCAGGTATTTATTATACATGTATCCACATTTTAACTTCCACTGACTTCCTGTGATGGCTGAATCGATATCATCTGTTTTACACAATCACCCAAAATCAAAATTGTACCCTTTAGTTTTCTTTTACTTGTTGTGGACTATTTTTGACGCATTTCATAGAGCCACAGCTTAGTGATAATGGGAATACTTACATATACAAATGAAATCCAAGTCAGAATTCAAACTGTCAGTAAAACAAATACCATGAATTCCAGGTTTTTAATTTTTTTTATTTTGAATGTATTTAGTAGAGGTGAATGATGATATATTATAAAGCAGTTTACATGGTTATAGAAACATGGAGGCAACAGTACTTATGCATCGAAGATGAAAGTTTGTAGAATATTAGCTACCATTGCCTGAATAATTAAACTTGTTCAGCAACATGAAAAACTTCTTCAAAATGCTCGTTTGTCTTTCCCTTGTAAGAAAATCTTAGATTTTTTTCAAGTATAAAAAAAAATCTACATTTAGAATATTCACCTGTTTGCAGCATACATAGAATAAAAACATTGAAGTCAGCAAGCAATTGAGAATTTGAAACAGGTTACAGAGCAGCAATTACAACTTTCTACCAGGCAGAATAATAGTTTAAAATATTTCAACATAAATCCAAAAGTTAGACATTTCTAAACTCCTAAAGTCAGAGGTCTTTCTGTGTACAGCTTATAACATTACGAAAAAAAACCCTTGAGTAAATATTAATTTAATATCCTAAAATTGACAAATGTCAAGGTAACAATACCACTGAATAGTGCGTCATAGAAACATCTTAAATAAACTGGAGTTTACATTTTGAAGGTTGATATGGTCTAACATTCTAAACTAATACCTACTTAATAATTTATTGCAATGAGCTGAATACATACACAGTTGCGCACTTACGTCCCCTTCCATAGTGCGCAGATTGTAAAAACATTTACAATAAATAATTTTAAAATAGTATTACAATATTTTTATAAGGCACAGTTTCGACCAATGACTAATAAAATTCACTGTTTTTTTTTCCTTTTTGCTTTCAATCAATGACCATGGACAGATGCAATAAAACAGAAAGAGGAGACTGTTATTGTTAGGGGCTGATCCGATTTCAGAATCCAAAGTGCTGACAGCAGCAGTTAAAGTTTCCCGAAAAGTGAAACAGGACGGGGGGGATTAAAATGTGACAGGTCATCAAACACGCACAAGTGATGTGTATTTCCAGAACTGTCTACCTTATTAATTGTCCGCACAGCTGTTCTGTCCATTAAATCCAGATCACTTGCTCAGAGTTCCATTCATGCATAGAAGGGAAGAATATATTTTAAAAAATAAATAATGTCGGTGCCTGTCCATCATGCCACATGGTCATATGCTTTGATTGTTCGATGCCCGAGAGAGACTTCAAATATCTCAAATACTTTGCATAGGTCAGAGTTAAAAAAAAAGGAGTATGACATTCAGTGCTTTGAAATTGAAACGGTAGTCGTTACTCTAATGTAGAACTGTCTCTGTATCTCATTAACCCCCTGATGTGCACATTTCATCTATTTTTAAATTATTCTTATTGCATGTTGCAATGTATTGCATGCAGCTCCTGCAGTTACATGCTGAAAATATTGCAGCATTTTCCCTGATGAAGAAATGGTTTGCACAAAACAATTATACTATGTTATGTCCCATTGTTAATACATGAACATTGCAGGCTGGTTGAAGGCTTTGGATTTGCATCTTAAAAGTTTTTCTTGATCGTAAACAAAAAAGCATTTTCTGCTATTCCATCTTCTTGTGCTACGACAGTATATATAACACAATTGTTTGTAGTAATCAAAAGCTGCAAAAATATTTGTCCTTGCAATCTGAAAGTAGTACACTTTTTTCCCCCACCCCATGTCCATTCCTGTTGTGTGCTGTGGTTGTAACTAGTTGGGGAGTTCTGGAATATATGGTTGCTCTCCTGATTCTAAAAGTAGTGTGCACTTCTAGTTTTATTTTTAAATGTCCCAGTGTTATTGCAGGCGGTCCGTCTGCAGTTGCTGTGGCTGGTACTGGCTGAAGGCCGCGGCAGCAGCAGCCCCAGGAGCTGCACTGGGCATGGGCTGCTGCACCGCGTAACTGTACCCGGCGGCGGTGACGTAACCAGCAGCTGCTGCTGCAGCAGCAGGGGAGGCGGCGAATGGATATTGCTCATAGGCGGCGGCGGCAGCCGCAGCTGTGGCTGCAGAGTACTGTGCATAGGCAGTTCCTGTGTAGTCAATGTAAGGGGTCGCAGCGGCTGCAGGTTGGACATGTGGGATGACGACTCCAGGTTGCATAAAGGCCTGTGGGTAAACGTAATGAGTGGGGATCCTGTGGGATAAGAAAGAAGAAAACACCAGTAAAGAAACAGTCAGCATTACTTTTGACTCAATCTGTCCACAGTCTTTAAGATTCTAGTTGTTATTGTGCATATAGGGTTGCCACAATAAGCAAAGGCTTAATTAAACCACAGCCTAATCTTTGAATGCCCAAGGGCCTTTACAAGTGTAATAAATTTTACAAAAAATTTTTGCCAACTAGATACAGTATGATTTGTGACTAAAACTAGTGAAAGAAAACACTTGTGTATCAATTAATATTCGATATCAAAAAGCAAGTTTTAACATTTTGCAAATTTACAAACATAAGCGGTTAATCATAAG
Source organism: Carcharhinus amblyrhynchos (assembly GCF_965287045.1). Lineage (NCBI taxonomy): Eukaryota > Metazoa > Chordata > Chondrichthyes > Carcharhiniformes > Carcharhinidae > Carcharhinus > Carcharhinus amblyrhynchos. The sequence goes on from NC_137325.1 coordinate 32,579,403, forward strand.
AGATAGGATTCTATTCTAGTTGCACAAGTTGAAGTCAGTGATAATGCAGAGAAAATTGTAAACATTTCACCAGGTTTCATTAGGTACCAGGTTTTTAGTCATAGCTCCTAAAAATTCAAAAAATGTTTTGAATTCTTTTCACAAAATTTCACTGTCACATTTTGCAGGGCAACGTCTCTTCATATTTTTGGTTGCAATAGTTATGAATATATCATGGCAACCCTATGTGTTGCTATGCAGTCTCGGCACTCATTAATATCATATCACAGATTCACAACCCCATCACCCTAATTAAAGTAAAACACAGGCAAAAAACAAAAAAAAATTAAAAGTACCAAACAAAGGCCACATGGTGATAAACAAATGGTCACACTGCAAGATCACTCTACACGTGAAATCTAGTGAGGTTCTCACTCGTCACCAACGAGGCTCCAGAAGAGACCCAACAAACACTATTAAAATCACAGCACTGAAGTCCAGTACATGTGCATTGCATTACTTTCTAGGAAAAGGTCGCAGGAAGAAGTCCTTGAGCAAAATGAAAACACATAGACCTGGACCCCATCATCTGGCTTGCAACGATCCGCCTAATGACATGCAAAAGAAAAAAGACACTAAAAGACAAAGAGATTGGATGAAAGGAAGACATGTCACAGTGAGGGTCGAAAGTTGGCTGCAGAGACTTTTGAAAAATTCTGTATGTTTTAAAAGAAAGACAATATAGATGATCTAGCTTTAAAGAAACTATTTTTGAGGTGTTCTACCATCTATGGGATTGCACTGTTTAAATGACAGTGCCCAGTCAGGCGCTCAAGCAATCCGGTGATTCTGCTTGTTCTTCAGCCGTGATGTGTAAGTTCCACGTCAGTTAGTAAAATGTTCATTAGTTCAGACTTCCTTTCCTGAATTATTAGTTATCAGTATGAACTAAATATTAAAACCTGAAAGCAGACTTAATCACCAAACAGCTAGATAAAACTTGGAGAAACTCATCTCGTATTAGTTGATATGTTGCAACACCTGTGTCCACAGTTAATTATAGCTTCTTTCTTTCATGCTGTTTAGCAGTTAGGTAGAAGTTGATGGTACAATTGGCTGTCCTGTTTTCCTCCTGAAGGACAGCTCCATATTATTGCTAAATGTGGATAAACTGAAAAGATGATTGGGAGTTAGCTGGCAAATCCAATTCAGTAAAAGTGCTATTGTCAGAAACACAATGGCATTTCCTTTCCAAGTTTTAGGATATTGGAAGAAGCAATTTCCTTCTTGCTTCAAAATTAATAATTCGACAGTTTATTGCATTATTCCATGTGTAATAAAAAGCCAAAGTGGAAAAAAAATCAAGGAGTGTAAAAGGTTCACTTTAGAAAGAACAGATGAGTACCCAGATTCTTGGTGAATAAAGATGCTGCGGGATTTTAAAGTACATCAATTATCAACTGAAAAACTTATTATACAATTTCTAACTGAGGAATATGATGACTATGACAAAATGTACTAAAAATTATAACAGAAATCTATTTTGATTATTCTACAATTCTTGACCAACAACTTTCATTGCAAACCTCAATTGCAGCAAAGCACAGTGGCATTATTATAACCCCCTACAATCTGAAACATGAGGGCTTCATTCCAGTTAAGTAAAATTTCCCTTAATTTTAAGTGATCTTTCATTTTATGCATAATTGCAGCAATTGAACTGCTATAGTATGAATAGTTCTAAATAGACTTCAGGAACCCAAATTAGAAACAAAGACCAATCATATTCAATATCTATTAAATCATACGAACCTTCCACTTAGGCACATTGGATTTTACCTCATTAAACATATGGCTTACAATCTGCTCAATATGAAGGAAGGCACAACTTGAATAACAAAACTGGATTTAAAGATGGTCTTACATTGTAGAGGTAGAGATAAAATTAAATCTTATAAATTCACCTGTACATACTGGATAAAAACAGATGTTTACTGATCACAACCACCTTTTACTGTCTTTGATTGAAGAATAGGAAGGTATAGGCTGGATTGCAGGTTGGCCAAGATTGTGCCAATGGTGGTCATAAGGACGGAAGATGTATGTAACATGGGGCCGGTTATGGGCAAATTTTTCTTTCCTCCTAACCCCAGATAGAATGCAATATCTTTCTTAGTATTTAATAATGACAGAAGTGTTCAAATTAGGGTACAGTAGCACATTTGTTACATTGCTGGACCAGTAATTAAGAGGTCTCAACTAATGACTTGAAAATAGGAGTCAAATCCAACTACAGCAGTTGGGCAATTTAAATTCAATTTACTAAAATAAAACATGGAATTAAAAAAAGCTAGCAATAGTGACCATGAAATAACTGAATTGCCAGAAAAGCCTATGAGGTTCACTAATGTTCATTAGGGAAGGAAATATACTACTGCCCTTATCTGGCCTGGTTTATGCAGATCCAGAGCAATGTGGTTGACTCTTAACAGCCTTCTGAAATGGCCCAGGAAGTCACTCAGTTACTACAAAAATGGTGGTTCATTCTCAAGGGCAATTAGGGATGGGCAAAAAATACTGACCTTCCTAGTAATGTCCACATCTTGTTAATGAATAAAAGAGATGCCCTGCTGAGATTCAATCTCGGCCCCTTACCTATAGTTACTGCGAGAAAAACTAATTTGTTCATCATTAAATAATACTCTTGCATTACAAAGAACTACCAACACAAACTAGAGTTTAGAAGTGACTGGATGCTAAAATTAACGTCTCTGGCCTATAAAGCAGTTCATCCTTCTCCAGGCCATCTTTGTGCAGGTGTAATTGGGGGTGAGCCAGAAGTGGTGGTTTCCAATTGAGGTTGTTTACAGTCTATTAAAGCTGATTGTGATTTTTCCAGATGGCCTCCAGGTCCCCAAAGGCACAGGAGGCCAGTTTAACTCCATTTTAAATTTATTGAAAGATGTTGGAGAGTGGATGTTTCCATTTTGAAGCAGTCTCTCTCTGACCTGTCAGGGCATCCTGCTTTCAAGCCTCCAATTTTGCGAGCTTGCCTGCTGTCTTTAATTGGATGCCTACTCTCCCTCTAGCCATTAAATACCCCTGCTCCCCCCCCGCCCAAAGAAAATCATAGTGATTGTTTCACACCTAGTACTGAGGTCTGACACAAATTTCATCTTGACGGCCAGGTTCAGAAGCCTGTTGGAAAAAGCCTGCCCCTAGTGTCTGGGGCAATCATTGCTCCACCCAGTCAATCTCACAGCATGTGCAATTATTTACCCATAATTGATTACAACTGTATTTAACTTCCGTAAATAACAAGATACTGCTGGTTCTCAATATTTCCCCAATTAGCTAACCATTGATTATTACTTCAAGCAACAGCAAGTGAGTTACAAATCTCCCTGGATACAATCTGTTCTAGAGTGATCATACCTTCAACCTTTTGGGATTTTTACAAGGTGGAGGACACCTTCTTCATGCACAACACTACAAATGTCTGTGGAATTAATCTAAAAGAGTTGATCTCTTTCTTCAAACCCTTCATTCTCAGTTGGACTTCAACTTGCACCTCACCACTATTCCTACTAAATTATGGATGCACTTTATCTTCGAGCAACAAAACTGGAGGCAAAATATTTTTCAAAATAAAACATATCTTCCATTTCAGTCCTGTCACATTATTATATATGGCTGTCATTTGACAGTTGAACTACAAATAAAGGAGACCAATGTTGCCCTTTCACTTAGTGTACTCTGGGCTGATAAAACAGTGACATAACCGTTTAGGATCTTAAGAAGTATGCATGGTGGAAGAGGGAACTGCCCCGGCACCCTCTGCTAGCTTGAGCTTGCCGAAACAACTGCTGCCCATAACAACAACCAAGACCATTCATCCACCATCTTTATTTTCCCTCACATTCATTTGTTCCCAGTCCAGCAACGTCTAGACTTTAAACGTCTCATCTGAGGTCATGGACCATCTCAGCTTTGCAACTGCCTCTGTCCCGAAAACTCTCTGAGATCTCTATGCTCTTGAATTCTGGTCGCTTTTACTTCTCCGATTTCCATCACACTAAGCTTGCTGGCCATGATTTCAGCTCTGTATGTCCTAAGCATGAAATTCTCTCACCAAATCTCTCAGTGTCTCCATCTCTCTGTCCCTGTGAAGCACCTTGTGATGGTTTATTTTGCTAACCTATGTAAATGCAATTTGTATGTTTAGTAAATAGACTGCCTTCATGCAATCCCTTGAAATGAACTAAAATATTTTATTTCATCTCCTACCAAATTCCTATCAATCTCAGTATATGATAGAACTGAGCTATTTCATATGAAGCTGTTCATTTTGACATCTTTTTGGCTGTTGAAGATCAGCTATTTGGGGTCTTTCCCCTAACATCAACATTAAAAGGAACACCAGTAAATGGCTTCAAATCGAAACCAGTTGTATCTATGGGTAGGTACATAACATTAACAGCACAGAAACTGGACATTTGGACCAACAAGTGATTATGCTCCAAGCGAGCCTTCTTCATCTAACCCTGTCAACATATTCATCTATCATTTCCTCCCTTGTATGACTATCCAGCTTCCCCTTAAATGCATCTTTACTATTCAGCTACTTTGTGGAAACACATTGTAACCACTTTCTGGGTAAAGAAGTTTCCCCTCATTCCTTGTTGGATTTATTAGTGACTGCCCTATATTTAGTTCTGGTCTCCCCTGCAAATAGAAATGTTTATCAATAATCTTCAAGACCTCTAACAAGTTACCCCTTGGTTGTTTTTAAGAGGAAGAAGCTCCAGTCTCAGTTCTGGCATCATTCTAGTTTTTTTTGCATATTTTCTGGTGCCTCTGTACCCTTTCTGTAATATAATGACCATTCACAGTTTTCTCAATGGTGGTGTAACCAAGACTGTATACAAGTTTAGCATAACTTCTCTGCTTTTCAGTTCCATCCCTCTAGAAATTAACTTCAATGCTTTGTTATCTTTTTTTACAATGATTAATTCACTTGTGTCATTTACTTTTAGTGATTTGGGCATTTGTAGCCCAGATATCTCTGCTCTTTTACCCTACTTAGATACTTATTTCCCAAGGAGTAGGTGGCTTCCTTATTCTTCCTACCAACCTGCGGCAATTCACACTTACCTGAGATGAAATTCATTGCTAATGATATATTCATTCCACAAGTTTATCAATGTCTTTCTGTATTTTGTTGCAGTCCTCCTCTATATTACCTACGCATCTCAATATGGTGTCATCTACAAACTTTGAAATCGTACTTCTGATTTCCAAGTCTTATATAAATGGTGAACAACAGTGACTTCAACACTAATCCCTGCGGAACACCACTTCCTACCTTTTGGCAGTCTGAATAACTGCCTTTAATCACTATTCTGCTTTGCAGCCTGTTTATTATTCATTGCACTACTTGGCCCCTATGGCCATGTATTCTGTTCTTGGTCATGGGCTCGTATTAAGCGTAAACAGTGAATGGGCCAAATGGCCTATAATGTGCTTGCATGAAGGTTTTCCAGCCTAACAAGCTCTGATTGATGATCAGCAAGCATAGCTGATCATTGGTACTTCCATAAGCAACTGAAAGAGGCGAGTTAAAATATGCTAAAATTAGGCATACCACTTATGAGAATTAAGTCTGCTTACCACCAGCCCCACCACCCTGCCCCCCATCATTTCCATATTATTTGCAGTCGGTTAGGAGAAAATAAATTCATTAAAAGTAATCACCCTTATAAATTTTTAGCCAGCCACATTGGTGAAATATGCTACCAGTTATCACATAGAAAAACTGCAACAAATGTCAGTGGGTACTAAATAAATGCCCATTGTGAAAGGAAACAGATAAGGAAGCATCTTTTTGTGAAATGTAATGAAAGTGCTATCATAAGACCCATCACCTACCAAAATTTTAAACTTTTTTTTACTGTGATCTATATACCTAAGAATGCTCTGTATCATATCCAGTCGTTACCAGAGTTTTACAAAGTTAATAACTTAAAATTAATAATAGATTTACATTTCAGAATTTGAGAGAAACATGTAAACATATTACCTCAAATAATTCTACATTTGCAATTCACCTAATTCTAGGTTGATATATTTATTCAAATCTGTTGTTTTTCATGTGTCTATGCATGGAACTAACAGCACAGAAACAGGCTATTCAGCCCAGTCACAATTCATGCTGCACGCAAGCTTCCACCCACTCTTATTTACTTCACTTCACCCTGTTAACATCTGTTTCTATTTCTTTCTCTCTCATATGCTTAACTAGCTTCCCCTGTCTGTTCAATCTTTCTTTACACTCTTTCAGATCAGGTATTATCCCCGTAAATATCTTTTGCACTTTTTTCCATGCTGCTATATCCTATACATAAATTAAAATCTTTGGAAATGACTTGTTGTGTTCAGATACTGGTATATAAAGTATCTCCCTCATCACACTTAAACTTATTTATGTGTGTTTGCGTTCGATGGGGGTGGGGGGAGGCGGAGGGTAGTGGCTGGGCCTCTGGTTGAAATCCACAGAAAACCGAACAGGTGCTGGAACGTGAAACCTGAGCTCCCAAGGGTCATTCTCTTTTAAAGTCATGGGAACTCTTAGCACACTCCCCAGCCCGTGCCATTTCATGCTGGATGAGTGACAAGACAGGCTGCAGTATGACTCCCCACTCTATTTTTAATCTTCTGCTAAAGGGATCTATTAAAGAGAAGGAATGTCTGTATAAGGCAAAATGAGCAACTTTTCTTGTGCAGTCCACAAGGCTACTGATCAAAAAGTGTCTGATTTGTAGTCTGTGTTGAATGTCTTAATGTCGAATGTTTACAATTTTACGGCCTCAATATACAGTCAGCGAAAATGATCCATTCAGATTGGCTTTCCTCAAATTCCGAACATCACCATAATTAGGTGGAATAATAGGATTTCGAAGAATCTTAGATTATATCATGTCAAGTGCTTTACTAAAATAATTGTCGCAAATAGGGTTGATTTGGACAGGCAAGTTCACATGAAGGTTGCGAGTGTTAACCTAGGTCTGCAGTTATAAAAATTAGATGAGTCCTTCAAACTAGCCAGTACAATGAAATAATTATGCTGCCTTTCAAAACTAAGAATGACTTGGTATTTTCCACCTGCATTATTGCATGACTCATTCATTATTTACTAAGTTTATTGTTATGTGTCATCATTTATTCATAGAGAAAAAAAAAGATTAGCAGACAAACTGTGCGCACACCTATTTTAAATGTATACAGTGCAGCACCCGGTTCACTATGGGGCTTGCAGTTGTGCATATTTTCTATTTTTGCAATTTTTGAGCTACTGTTTACACGACTGTGATACAAGTCGAGCAACAATTATTCGTAAAAGAAGAAAATATCTTACAATAAAGCTTTCCCTCCCGACACAAAATTCACACATCCAAGACAATGTGCAAATAATGTTGGAACAAAATTACTACAGGGATTTAAAGATTCTGGATTCAAAAGCATTTTAGAACACATTTTTTAATGAACTAATCTACAGGAGAAAGCTCGGGATATGGCTAAGTGTACTGATGTTCTGACAAATATCTTCCACCTAACGCTACCATGACATGGTACCCAGCCTAAAACTAGATGGGCACACCAAACAAAAACGTCTTTAGAAAATGTAGCACTTGGAGATCGCACTCAATTATGATGCTGTGGATAATTATTAAGTACTGTACCCATGACTTCATAGAACATAGAATGGAAGTACTAGTGTTAAAGAAAAATTTAAAAAAGCAACCAAACCAAAATAAATAAACATCGCAACATGCACGCGATGAGTTGATTTGGTAATCAAAAATAAAGTCACACAGAATTTAGCACTCACTACAACCCAGAAACTGAATTGTTAAACTGGAAATCAGGCTAGAGCAACAAAGCAAAATAAAGTGGGACCCCTTGCTCCCAAATGGCAAAACAAATCAACACTCTTCAACAAAGAAAACTCCAGAAAAGTCCTCACTACAGCTCTCTTCATTAAAAAGCACGCAGTTTGCTTGTTTAGCTCTAAACACCACTTCATTAAAAGTAAAAGCACACGCAACTCTATTACACTCTAAGAAATAACATACATGCAACAGTTAATCACCATTTTTAGCTTGTTTGTGTGTTTGAGTTTACTGGTTACAGTTTAAGATCTGCTCATTCGGTAACTATTCCACCTCATATCATCAAATCCTTCTCTCATCATCATGTTATCTTAACTGTAAACGACCCCTGTCAGATCAGAAAGAAATACATAGAATTGAGTCAAGCCAAAAGCGGGCACAAAGTCGATTTGTTAAAATACGTAAATAACACCAATGTACAGCACCGTAAAGTATTTTATCTGGGTGGCCGGTTGGATGAACGGACTCGCTTTCAGAACTTGACTCATTGAGAGATTGCACAGCACAATAGCTTTTTTTATATTCTCCAAAGTTTATGTTAGTCATTGACTATGGGTGTTAAAACTACAGCCTGTGATAGATAGTTAGCTAATCAGGCACAGATTCGCTTTCAAGCGTCTATTGGTCTAAAGGATAACGCTGAGAACAGTTTGCTCAACTGCAGTTCGGAGAAGTCGGAAGGCGTTAACAGTAGAAAACATATCTGCCTTGTGAGTGGAGCGGAAACCCGGTTCTGAACTGTTGCTAGGAGTGCGGCGGCACTTACCCATATGGCCTGGGAACGAAAGCTGGATGAATCTGCTGCACTCCGAAAGCGAAACCTGTCAAAATAGCCAGAAGCCAAGGTTAGAAATGGAAAGAGAAGTTGGGCGAGCACAGGAATAAAATCTGATGCGCACACACACACACACACACACACAGTAACTTCATTGCAGCGTTAATGTAAGCCTATTTGTGACATTAAATAAATTTTAGAAACATCGTCTCCCAACTGCTGCTCATCACTTTGAGCAGCTACCTGGAGGCACATGTGGGTGGCAGCGTCATTTGCTAACATGAATCTTTCCTTTCTCATGACATTTTCTTTTTCAATGGGATACAGGGTGATTTGTTTCTGAGGTGGGAGATGTTGAGGGGATTATCTTGCTCTCCTATGGCTCTTACGCACACTCACACGCTCTCACACACACTTACCTGGCTGCATGATGCGAGGCTTGGCCCCCAGGTAAGCCAGGTTGACATTGGCTTTCCTGCCGTCTATGATGGGGTTGGGATCTTTGCATGCCCGCTCCGCCGCTGCCCGGTCTGCCATGGTCACCTGTGAAAGCCCAGGGCGCGGGAGAGAGAAAACAAAAAACAACAAAAGAGGGGGAAAAAGAAAAGGAGGGGGAAAGAAAAAGAGAAGCCGGCACACAACCCGGGCATCAGTAAAACAGCCATGTGGGAAGCGAGCATCATTCAATCAGCAATTGTTTGTCAATGTGACCGGGCTGCCAGCTCAGGCTCTGCTCGCTCGCCCTTTACTTACAAAGCCGTAGCCGCGGGACTTGCCCGTCTGCCGGTCGGTGATCACCACCGCCTCCTCGATGTCGCCGAACACCTCGAAGTACTTGCGGAGAGACGCGTCCGTGGTGTGGTAGGGCAGGCCGCCCACGAAGATCTTGGTGAAGGTGGTGTCCTTCTGGGTGGTGTGCATCTTCCTCCTCCCCCCGCCCCCCGGGGCGCACTCAGGCTGCGGCCGCTCTCTCACTCGGTGCCCGCTAACGAGACTCCCGGCCCCGCTGTCTGCTCCTCTCACCGCAGCCCGATTGTCCGCACTGCCCCCAATGAATTAACACATCAACATATCAACCTCCCCGCCTGCCCTCTGAGGTAGATTATTTTTTATTTGTCTTTTCTATATATAACAATAATAAATTAAAATGCAAACTCACTTGCTTTGGATTGCGATTTCCCCCACCCCCCCTGCCCCTGTCACGTTCGCACAATCCTCTCTTTTCCAGCCCCTTGCCTGCTGTGCCGGGCCCTTTAAATGCCCGCTGCCGGCCCGGCGGCTCCACTCACTGCCCCTCCCCCACGGCCCCGCCCACTCCGCTCGGACAAACCTGTGAACACAAGGCCCCACCCACTCATGCTGACCACGCCCCCTACCAGACCACACCCTCCTTTAGCCACCCTGTAGCCCCGCCCAGATAAACCTGCGGACACGTTTCTCGCCCCGCCCACTCGCCTGGCCACACCCACTGTTTACCCCAGTCCAACGCCGGCATCTCCACATCACGCCCACTTCCCTAGTCTCTCCTCCCGTGCCCCCTCCCTTGGCGACATGAACAATGGTCCATTGTTCGTGTCACGAAGCCCGACTCATTTTCCACCCGCTTCATACCCCCACCCATTGGTTTCCTGTCCCCAGGCTGGAGAGTAAGACTGGCTTGCAGCTTGGCTGGAGGGTAAGCCTTCCTAGCAGCTTCTTGGCTGGAGGGGGAATTTGTATTTCCCTGGGGTTGGGTAATGCTCGCAGTCAAAGGACTGTGAACTAAAATAGGGGGGCTTTCTCTGACCTTTGTCATTCTGAATCACATTTCAATCAGTAGCATCTTTTAACCATTGGGGGAATGGGTAAGAGAAGTAGGACAGAAATAACTCTTCTGTTTAACTCACACGGGATTAAGTTTAATTTCGAAAGTGAGAACTGAAAGTGAATTCAACAGTAAAACGAAATACTAAATGAGTCAGTGTTCAAGTTGCACTTTTATTGTGCATTACTTGATAAGGCTTGGCAAAATAGTTGATGGGAGGTGAAGGCAGACAAATCCAAACAACTGGTAGCATCACTTTCTTTGTTCCTCCTCCTAATCCATGGTTCTGAAGAATTGAGGAATAAAAGGCCTATGTAAAGAATTAGATGAGAGGGAAGAGACATGGATTGGCTTTCCATAACTCAACAGGGATGATCACAAAACTGGCTAGAGGGACAAGGTTAAGGCTGGGAAGATTGGTTTATTTTAAATTTATTTATTAGTTTCACACTGCAATGAAGTTAGTGTGAAAATACCCCCACTCCAGCATCTGTTCGGGTACACTGAGGGAGAATTTTAGCATGGCCAATGCACCTAACCAGCATGTCTTTCAGAGTGTGGGAGGAAACCGCAGCACCCGGAGGAAACCCATGCAGACACGGAGAATATGCAGACTCCATGTCAACAGTGACCCAAGGCTGGAATTAAACCCGATCCCTGACGCTGTGAGGCAGCAGTGCTTGTCACTGTGCCACCCACGGGTTATGGTCCAGGATATCAGCCAGTAGCCACTACTGACAGTATGGAGTGGGCACTGGATATGGTAGGAATTTGCATTGGCCCTCACTTGAACCTGGGTAAAGTACCTGAGAGTCCAAAGCGCGTATTGAGATTGTGACCAATTGAGTAGTCAACGCTTTCAGAAAAGGAATAGGAGAAAATGGTCTGTGAGAGTGAAAACAGAATCAGGCCTACCCGTCCAAACTGGCAGGGATCCAGGAGTAAGGTGATTTATGACTCGATTAATGATGTTTTGATCTTGTGTATGTCATAAAAGGAATACAACATTGAAGTATGTATGATTCCAGAGTAACAATGGTACTGCTGCAACATATTGGCTGAAGGAGCATATAATTAATAGTAATTGGAACAGATACTTTCACTAAATGAAATTAATTGATTTTGGTTAGCCAGATGTCTGACATGTGGAAACTCTTGTTTAAGAAGCTCCAAAACAGGCAGCTACGAGATTTACACCTGCATTTAATAGTTCTGTTTGTTCCATTAAGCAGCCCACACTTTCTCCATGTGCTATACAACCTAAGAGGTGCAGGTTGGCAGAACCAAAGTTTAAGGATACTCAATAATGTACATGGGTACAGCTGAACTTTAACCAACTGTAAAACATGCAGCATTCAGAAGTTGTTTCCTGATGCTTTTCCAGCCAGGATGTATCAAGACATTGGCTTGCAGGAACATATGGAACTGAGTGAGAAGAATGTCAACCCATTTGTAAACCAAACTGGCTAGCTAATCATCTAAGCACCCTGGTGTACTGACTGCCATAGATTTTGGATTAGTGAGTTTTCCATAGATGGCTGATTTTGCTACTGAGCTTCACCACCTTAAAGCAAGCTTAGACCCCTGCTTATTATACCTTTTAACATACCTTTTCAGTCTCAAAACAACTTTAATTGCTGTTTTTATTTTTAATAATTTTGACACAATAACGTCAAATAACAGAGAAACATATCAGAACACAAAATTGCTTTTGACCAATTAATTCGATGAGTCCTGTTCGCTTAGCAATAATCTCAGTTTAACTCACTGCAGTTTAAGAGTTAGTTTATATCTTCAATGGTACAGATGCTCAGTCATAGAATCCCTTCAGTGTGGAAAGAGGCCATTCAGCCCATTGAGCCTGCACCGACTCTCCAACAGAGCATCTTACCCAGGCCCTAACTCTGTAGCCTCAAGTATTTACCTTGCTACAGTGACACAGTGGTTAGCACTGCTGCCTCACAGTGCCAGGGACCCAGGTTCGAATACCGGCTTGGGTCACTGTGGAGTTTGCACGTTCTCCCCATGTCTACGTGGGTTTCCACTGGATGCCCTGATTTTCTCCCACAATATGAAAGACATGCTGGTTAGGTGCATTGACCCGTACAAGTGCCAGAGTATGGCAAATAGGGGAATTTCACAGTAACTTAAATGCAGTGTTAATGTAAGCCTTACTTGTGACTAATAAATAAACTTTTTTAAAAATTTCCATAGCCTACACATCTTGGACACTAAGGGACAATTTAGTATTGCCAATCCACCTAACCTGCACATTTTTGGACAGGAAATCAGAGCACCCAGAGGAAACCCACAAAGACTTGGGGAGAATGTGCAAACTCCACACAGACAATGACCTGAGGCTGCAACCAAACTTGGGCCTCTGGCACTGTGAGGCAGCAGTGCTAACAACTGTGCCACTGTGCTACCCAAATGAAAACCAAAAGAACTTTACCTGATGGAACAAAAGACTTGATGTAATGCTACATGAAGGCAAACAGTATCGTATAAATAGCCACTGCAGTACATAATAAATCAATACTATGTGGCTACCTACCCCAATACAATGGGTACAGTATATGCAACAGAAGGAGTCATTCTGAAAGTTAGTACATTGCTGGGAACCCCAGGTGCTTTGGAGGCCCAGCACAACTATCGTTTTCACAGGTACTTAAAGTTGACTTTGCTCATACGACTGCCTGAGCAGATGAAAATGTTCACGACTGAAGAAAATAAGATTTCATTTAAAAATAGCAATACCATGAAAATGATTATATTTTTCAGCATTTTCAGAGCATAAACAATATTGCAGATAGGTAGTTATTTTTCCAGTAAAGTTTAAAGTTTATTTATTATTGTCACAAGTAGGCTTACATTAACCCTGCAATGAAGTTAGTGTGAAAATCCCCTAGTAGCCACATCCTATTAGGGTAGACTAAGGGAGAATTTAGTATATCCAATGCACCTAACTAGCATGTCTTTCAAACTGTGAGAGGAAAATGGAGCACCCGGAGGAAATCCACGCAGACACATAAAGAATGTGCACACTCCACACAGTGACCCAAGGTGAGAATCAAACCCGGGTCCCTAGCACTGTGAGGTAGCAGTGCTAACCACCATTTCATTCCTACAGGCAGTACAGGCAACCCAATTATTTTATACAAGTAAAACGGCTCTGTGATAGGAGTCATTCCTCAATGTGGTGCCACGTTTCACTGGACAAAGAAACATTTTAACAATGTAACAGCAATAGTCTACTTTGAAATGCATCAAGGAAACATGTCTATTACTAATTCACCTCTATAGAACTAATGGTTTTAAAAATTTATTAGTTCACAGGATCTGGGCTTTGCTGGCTAGGCCAGCATTTTTATTGTTCATCCCTCATTGTTCTTGAGAAATCATAGAAACCTCACAGTACAGATAGAGGCCACTTGGCCCATCAAGTCTGCACTGACCACAATCCCACCCAGACCCTAAGTCCATATCCCTACATATTTACCCACTAATCTCTGTAACCTACACATGCTTTCCCGTGCTGTGTTGTTCCTTGTTCTTATCTCAGGACACTAAAGGCAATATTAGCATGGCCAATCAACCTAACCTGCACATCTTTGGACTGTGGGAGGAAACCACAGCACCCGAAGGAAACCCACACAGACACGAGAAGAATGTGCAAACTCCACACAGACAGTGACCCAAGCTGGGAATCGAACCCAGGTCCCTGGAGCTGTGAAGCAGCAGTGCTAACCACTGTGCTACCAGCGACAGAGAAGACAGTGATGAGCCACCTTTTTGTACCACTTCAGTACATGAGATCCAGGTACATTGGCAGTGCTATTAGGAAGGGAGGTCCTGAATTTTGGCCCAGTGGCAGAAAAGGACAGCGATTTAGTTCCAAATCAGGATGATGTGTGGCTTGGAGGGAATTTGCAGGTGGTAGTGTTCCCATGCAACTACTGCTAGTGGTTAGCACTCCGGCCTCACAGCATCAGGAATCTAGGTTCTATTCCGCCATTGCGTGACTGTATGGAGTTTGCACATTCTCCCCATGTCTGTGTAAGTTTCCTCCAGGTGCTCTGATTTCCTCCCATACTCCAATGGTAAGTGGGTTAGTTGGATTGGCCATGCTAAATTGCTCCTTAGTGTCAGAAGGAATAACGGGGTAAATATGTGGGGTTACGGGGATAGAGTTTGGATGGGATTGTTCTCGGTACAGGCTCGATCCTTCTGCACTGTAGGGATTCTATGATTTTTGTCCTTCTAGGCGGTAGAGGTCATAGGTTTAGAAGGTGATGTCAAAGGACCCTTATGAGTTGCTGCAGTGCATCTGCTAGGTGGCACACACTGCTGCCAATATATATTGGAGGAAATAAATGTGGGCAGGGTGCCAATAAAGTGGGCCACTTTGCATTGGATGACATTTTTTGTTGAAGCTGCACTCATCCAAGTAACTGGAGTTAATAAGTATGTAGAGATAGCCATTGCTCATGGTGAAGCTGAGGTTATGCAAGGGGTTTTCTTAATGTAGCAGAGAGATACTATTAAAAAATGTGGGATAAAGTTTATCAGTGATACATGCAGACAGTGTTTGCTTCCTGTGAATTCTGAGATCACCAGGGTTTTTTCAGTGAAGGACAATACACATGCACAACTAAAAATCACCATACCCATCACATACTGTCAGCCTAACTCTGTGGTTGCACATACGAATCAAAAATTTTGTTGATTCAAGTCCCACGTGTGAGATGTGAACACATTATTTAGGCTGAAACACTTCAGTGTGGTACTGAGGGAATACTGCACTATCAGAGGTGCAGTCTTTAGAATGGGACACTAAACTAAGACCATGGGTGGAATTCTCTCAACCAGTTTGCAGCAGATTTGGTGGCGGGTGGGCACAGAAAATTTGGGAGGAGCCAAAAAAAATCAGAAACAAGCTGGCATAAAATCTGTTGCAAATCTGCCAGTGGTGAGTTAATAGTGGGTCGCTCTTTCCACTAATAAGTGGTGCACATTCCTCTTGCATTCATTTGCATCTCATCAATGCTCCTTAAAACAGCTGCCCCCATTCGGGGTGAATGCAACAACTTTCTGCCATAGTACTGCACTGCTCCTGATGCACTGTTCACTACACTGCTGGGACAGACTGATTCCTGCCTCCATCCCTGTGCCAAGCTGGCCTTCATCGACAACATTATGCTGCTGTACTCATGGACCCTCTTGTGTCACTGAGTCAGATCAGTGCTGCACCTGAGTTTGCAGAGTACAGAGATCTCTTTGCACTTGCTACCGCATACCAGTGTCTACCTGGAAAGCACTGTGCTGTGGGACTCATGCTGCCGCCCCAATAAAGATTTGAAGTTCAACCTTGGGTGGATCATGAGGTGAGGCCGGACATGTTGTGGGTGAGTGGGGGGATGGTCTCATGAAGACAAGTGAGGAGGCAGTGTGGAAGAAGAGCTGTGGAAGTGGGGAGAGGAAGGGCGAGGACTCATGATGGTAGGCAGAGTGGCATGGAGGTGGATTAAGATTAACAATGAAAGGCAGGAGGAAGACTGAGGGGAGGGAATCTGGACCTCAACAAGACTACGCAAAGAGCTCACAAACAAGGGGGTCAAAGGATATGAAATTGTTTACTGTAAAGGGATGCACGAAGACACAGTAGGTAGATATCCAGGTGGGGCGGGGGGTGGGGGGAGGAAGGTTGCTGACATCCTGCATGGTCTGGTGAAGCGGGCTGGAGTGAGTGACAGGACTGTGCTGGACTGTTACTTAAACATGGCGGAGGGACCTTCAAACCTGTAGCTGAGGCAGGCGGGCGGATCAACTGCCAACTGAGTCAGAGGGGAACTCACCTGTGCATAATTAATGAGTTTCCAAGTGCAGAATCTGGTGCGCGGCTCCACCATTCTGGCTGGTGGGATAGGTGACAACTGAGCCGCCTACCTCTGCACTTAGTCTCAAAATGGGAGAATTCTGCTCCATATACTCCGCTTGGATGGATGTACAAGCTGCCAGGGCATAGTTTGGAAAACAGCATGGAAACTCTCCCACTGTCCTGTCAATCATTACTCCTTAACCAACAACTTCAAAAAAAACTTAACTGCTACATTTCTGACATTACAGTGGCCACACTGCTAAAGCACTGAATTTGCTTTATGTGCTTTGGGATGCCCTGAAGTCATGAAAGGTGTGACAGAAATGCAGTTTTGTTCTTTTATTGGGATACTGCTCAATGGAAGCAGTCTGTGAAACTAGGGGAGTCAATTATGACTTTTAGGAGCAAACTACATATTTTTAACAGTAAGTCCCAGAACGACCAGCTATAATGGGAACTCTTCACAGGTGCTGAGGTAAGCTATGCACAGAAGCCTGGAGAATTTTGTCACAGAGATCACACTACCTCAGATGGTGGAACGCCAAGCCATGGCTCAGCTGGCAATAATCTCAGCTCTAAATAATAAAGTTCCAGGTTCAAGTACCGCGCAAAGACTTGAGCACAAAAATCAAGGCTGACACTTGAGCAGAGTACTCAGAAGGCACTGCACTGCTGAAGTTGCTGTCTTCCGGGCAACATTTAATCCAGGCCTTCATCTCTGCCTGCTCAGGTGGATGTAAAGGATCTCATGGCATGGCTTTGGAAAAGTGTGGGGAATTATTCCTGATGCCCTAACCAATATCTATCCCTCAATCAACATACAAAAATATTACCTAGTCACTATCACATCACATATCACAGTCCAAAGATGTGTGGTTAGGTTGATTGGCCATGCTAAAATTTCCCCTTAGTGTCCTGAGATGGGTAGATTAGAGGGATTAGCGGGCAAAATATGTAGGGATATAGGGGTAGGGCCTGAGTGGGATTGTGGTCAGTTCAGACTCAATGGGCCGAAGGGCCTCTTTCTGCACTGTAGAGTTCTATGATTCTATGATTGCTATTTGTGGGACTTTGCTGGATATAGATTGGGTCCCTATTGCCTACATTATGACTGACTACACTTCAAAAGGTACTTCATTAGCTGTAAATCACTTTGAGACATTTGGTGGTCATGAAAAGCATTTGTAAATACAAGTCTTTCTACTTTATAATCATGTAACTTGTTGCTTTGACATCTAGGCAAGACATTGTATTCAGTTTGTAGCTCATTTTTTAGTTTCCTTTTACATATGGCTGTTGTTATCAGACATGTAGGGTAAATGGTACATGTGAGTAAGAATTGCGTTACTGAGCCACACAGAAGATAAATAAAGGGAGCCAGTTCAACATTGCCAAAAAAATCGACGTTTTCACAGGAAACTTAAAAAATGTATAATCTTAAAATCTGTACATATCTAACCTGCATTACATAAACTAAAGCAAGTAAACCAAACCATGGATCCCCGTTTTAAAGAACATTTTTTTCATTCAATTTGAAACATAACCTTAAACATCAAACAATTTCTCCGTTGGATCATAAGAAATAAGAGCAGATATAGGCCTTTTGGCTGCTCAAGCCTGCTCTGCCATAACATCATGGTGATCTGATTGCAGCCTTAAATCCACCTTCCAAATGGCTGATAACCATTGGCTGTCTTGTAAATCAAAATTCGTTAAGGGGAAGTTGTGTCTGACAAATTTATTGGAATTCTGTGAGGATGTGACTAGTGCGGTGGACGGAGGGGAACCGGTGGATGTGATGTTTCTCAATTTTCAGAAGGTGTTTGATAAGGTGCTGCATAAAAGGTTGCTACAGAAGGTTAGGGGGCATGGAGTTGGGGTTAAGGTGTTAGCGTGGATAGAGGATTGGCTGTCTAATAGGAGGCAGAGAGTAGGTATCAATGCGTGCTATTCGGATTGGCAGTTGGTGACTAGTGGAGTGCCCCAGGGATCGGTGCTGGGGCCTCAGCTATTTACCATTTATATAGACGATCTGGAGGAGGGGGCTAAGTGTAGGGTATCGAAATTTGCTGATGACACAAAGATAAGTGGAAAAACAAATTGTGTGGAGGGTGTGGAAAGTCTGCACAGGGATCTAGATAGGCTAAGCGAGTGGGTGAGGACCTGGCAGATGGAGTACAATGTTAGGAAGTGTGAGGTTATCCACTTTGGCAGGAATAATAGTAGGAGGGATTACTATTTAAAGGGCAAAAAGCTGCAGCATGTTATGGTGCAGAGGGACCTGGGGGTCCTTGTGCATGAGTCGCAAAAACCCAGCCTATAAGTGCAGCAGGTGATCAGGAAGGCAAATGGGATGCTGGCCTTCATAGCGAGGGGGATTGAATATAAAAGCAGGGAGGTCTTGCTGCAACTGTACAGGGCACTGGTGAGGCCGCAGCTGGAGTACTGTGTGCAGTTTTGGTTGCTGCACTTGCGCAAGGATATTTTGGCCTTGAAGGGAGTGCAGAGGAGGTTCACTAGGCTGATACCGGAGTTGAGGGGGTTGAACTATGAAGAGAGGTTGAATAGACTGGGCTTATACTCGTTGGAGTTTAGAAGGATGAGGGGGATCTTGTAGAGACGTATAAGATGATGAAGGGGATGGATAGGGTAGAGATAGAGAGATTCTTCCCGCTCAGAAAGGACAGCAGGACTAGAGAGCACAGCCTCAAGATAAGGGGGGGGCAGTTTAGAATGGAGTTGAGGAGGAACTTCTTCACTCAAAGGGTGGTGAATCTCTGGAATTCTCTGCCCCTTGAAGTGGTGGAGGCTACCTCGCTAAATATATTTAAGACACGGGTAGATAGGTTTTTGGTAGGCAAGGGGATTAAGGGTTATGGGGAGAAAGCGGGAAAGTGGAACTGAGCCACTTCAGATCAGCCATGATCTTATTGAGTGGCGGGGCAGGCTCGAAGGGCTAGATGGCCTACTCCTGCTCCTATTTCTTATATTCTTATGTTCTTAAATTCTGTCTAAATTATGTCTAAATTAGCCAGACCCTGTCACCACTGTTCTCTGGAGTAACGAATTCCAAAATATAATTATCCTCTGTGAGACAACATTCCTCCTCAACTCCATCTGAAATGGGACACCCCTTCTTTTGAAACTCTGATTTCCTACTTCTAGATCCCTCATGCAGGGAGGCATCTTCTCAGCATCTACCCTGTCAAATGCCTTAGAATTATATATATTTCAATCAGATCATCTTTCAATCTTCTAAAACTCTTATCAGTATAGGCCCAACATGCTCAGCCTTTCTTTCTAATGCAATCCCTTCAACCCAGAAATCAACTTTGTGAACCTTCTCTGAACTCTTTCCCATGCAACTATACATACCCTTAAATAAGGAGACCAAAAATATATGCAGTACTCCAGTTGCCATGTCTCAACAATGCCCCACACAGTTGTAACAACACTTCCCAACATTTATGCACCATCCCCTTGCAATAAAGGCCATTTTTAGTTTCATATTGTTTCTTGCCTCTGAATAGAAAGATAAATTGTAAATTGTAAATGCTTGAGACCCTAACATTGTGGCACCCACTCGTCATATTTTGCCAACCTGAAGATGATTCATTCATCACAAACCTGCTATTTCTTGCTGGTTAGTTAATCCTCTATCTATACTAATATATTACCTACAGCACCTTATATAATAACTTTGTGGCACCTTATCAATAACATCTACTGCTTTCTCTTTATTCATCCTGCTTATTCTCAAAGAATGCTAATAAATGTATCAAATACAATTTCCCTTTCATGATGTTGACCCTACCTGATTGTATTTTGATTTTCTAAATGTCCTGTTACTATTTCCTTAATAATTAAATCCAATATTTTACCAATTATAGTTTCCTACTTCCAGTCTCCCTCCTTTCTTGGAAAGAAGTGTTGCATTTGCAGTTTTCCAATCCACCAGAACATTTCCAGAATCTAGGAAAATTGGGAATATTACAACCAATACATTCAGTACCTCTGCCGTCACTTCTTTTAAGACCATAGGCTGCAGGCCCGGGATCTGGTCAGCTTTCAGTCACATTAGTACTTTATCTCTAGTGAAGATGATTGTTTGAAGTTCCCCCTTTTGCCCTTTGATTTTCAACTATTCTTGAGATGCTTTTTGTTTCTTCTAACATGAAGACTGATACAAAATATTTGTCCAAAATCCTTGCCATTTCTTCATTTCATTTAAATGTAGATGCATAAAATACAATATTTCTAACTACAATAATGCATCTTTAAAAACTTTCCTTGCCAGCTACTTGATTACAGCATTATCAAATGGAGATCTGTCTTACCTAATTGGCAAGAAGACTGAGAAATGTTACCCTTAAGAGATAAATTAATTTCTATAATTTCTTTTTGAAATCAATTTCACAAGTACTTTATGTAAATAAAAGGTTCTGATTGAATTAACAGGTTTAAAAAATGTTGAAATTCAAAGCTTCATTCCAAACAATAAGTACAGTACAATCTTTCTGGAATATGCTATTTACTTTATTATCATTCAATTTGTCCAGTTTAGGCACTGGCTTCCCAAATATCACTCGTAATCAAAACTTTTTTAATATCCTTTCAAACTAGTTTTTAGACCAAGCATTTGGTCAACTGTCCTTATTTCTCCTCATCTGACTTGGTATAAAATTTGGGCGGCACAGAAGCACAGGTACACTGAGGAAGAATTTAGCATGACCAATGCACCTAACCAGTGCATTTTTCGGACTGTGGGAGGAAACCATTGCACCTGGAGGAAACCCACGCAGACACAAGGAGAACATGCAGTCTCTGCACAGTCACCCAAGCTGGAATCGAATCCAGATCCTTGGCGCTGTGAGGGTTTGATTCCCAACTTGGGTGACTGTGCGGAGTCTGCACGTTTTCCCTGTGTCTGCATGGGTTTCCTCCAGGTGCTCCTGTTTCCTCTCACAGTCCGAAAGACATGCTGGTTAGGTGTACAGACCACGCTAAATTCTCCCTCATGTACCCGAACAGGCGCCAGAGTGTGGCGATTAGGGGATTTTCACAGTAACTTCATTGCAGTGTTAATGTCAGCTTATTTGTGACATTAGTAAATAAACTTTGAAAAAATTCTCCAATGAAGTAGCTTGGGACATTTTGCTAACTTATAGGTGATATGTAAAAAGCAAGTCACTGTTTATATATCATTTTTTTCTCAATAACTAAAATTCGTAAGGTTGAAAATGAGGCTCTAAATCAAATGAAAAAATTCTAAATAATTTCACATTTGACAGTAACAAAATTAGACTTGTCTTTCTCTTTGAGAACTTTTAACACCTTCATTAAAGTTCCAGTCTCTCCCAAAAAAATTGGACTTAGGCCTAATAAGAATTATTACTGCAAGCTATTATTTTGTGCAGGTTAAGCATGTTATCATGTCCAGTAAAGGACCTCTGGTCCTATGTATGTATCTCCTAGCTTTCTACTATTTATTGTATATTCCCTTACCTTGTTAGTCTTCCCAAAATGCATCACCTCACACTTTTCAGGGTTAAATTCCATTTGCCACTGCTCTGCCCATTTGACGAGCCCATCTATATTGTCCAGTAATGTAAGGGTTTCCTCCTCACTATTTACCACACTACCAATTTTTGTGTCATTTGGGATATTATTGGTCATGTTCTCTACATTAATGTACACTACAATAGCAAGGGACCCAGCTCTGATCCCAGGAGTACACCACTGCTCACAGGCTTCTAATCATAAAAATGACCTTTGACCATCATCCTTTGCCTCCTGCCACTTGGCCAATTTTGGATCAATTTGCCAAATTGCCCTAGATCCCATGTCAATTCTTTTCTTGATCAGTCTCCCATGCGGGACCTTGTCAAAAGCCTTACTGAAGTCTATACAGACCACATCAACTGCACTGCCTTCATCTACACAACTTGTCAACTCCTCAAAAAATTCAATCAAATTTGTTAGACATGTGGGATGATTTTCAAACCTCATTGGATAAATCATTGAATCAATTTGAGAAACCATAGGCCTGCCATATGCAGACTAGAAATTACTCATCAGGTACTGAATGGCCATGATCTGTAAAAGTGCCCTACCTTTATGAGACCAAGGGTGCGACACTAGCATGTGAGAAATCACTTTCTTTATATTAAACTCACAAAAGCTTGCTGCTGAATTAATTAATTGGAATACATACTCTCAGGTAAGAAAGGACACACATTTTTCCATGCAAAGCACACTGATTATGGGCAGTAAAGAATAAATACATTGGGGGTGATTCTCCCATTCCGACCAGCTAATTGTTTTGGTGTGCTGGGTCGAGAGATGCACACGTTTGCCGATTCGTGCAATTTGTGCATGCGTTTCCGGCACATGCACGTCTCCCACCTCCGGAAATCAGGCACGATCAGGACCACACAGGAAACCGGTGGGAGACTAGGTAAGTACATTAAATCTATCTTTAATGTTATTTGTCTATGATTATCGGGCCCGAGACTTAATTCTGCAGGTCTGATAGCATGTCCCACCCCACCAGTACAATTTCACTCTAGCGGGGTTTAGAGTAGCTCCCCTCTTCCGGGGAACTAGCGGGAGACCCTGGCAG
Organism: Carcharhinus amblyrhynchos; assembly: GCF_965287045.1. Classification (NCBI taxonomy): domain Eukaryota; kingdom Metazoa; phylum Chordata; class Chondrichthyes; order Carcharhiniformes; family Carcharhinidae; genus Carcharhinus; species Carcharhinus amblyrhynchos. Next base: position 32,602,410 of record NC_137325.1, read on the forward strand.
TGCAAGCCTATGTCTCTGGCACTGCCCAAGGGGCATAGTATCAATGCTCGGGGCATTGAACATTGGGCAGTGCCAAGGGGGCAGGTCTTAAGGGCGATCAGTGGAGATGGGGGGTCTCGCTGCCACTCTGCAGACAGGATCTGTCAGGGCTGAAGGGAGGTCAATGATTGGGGCGGGCTGGGAGGATGTCTGCCATGGGGAGTCTGCCTCCCGTGGGTGGGGATCTGCCATGGTGATGGGGGTCTGCCTCCCGGGGGATCTGCCTCTTGGAGGGGTGGGTCTGTCTGGGGGGCGTTGGGGGGGATCGTCACTGCTGGGGGGGTCAGGGCTGGAGATTGTGGTACTCTGGGATAGGGTTGGGGCTGGCCCAGGAATGGTCATGGAGGTCGCAATCAGGCCATGGGGACTGAGGAGCAGCACTGTGGGAGTCCCGGGCTGGCCAGCAAACTGCAGGCTGACAGTTCAGGGCCACTGCGCATGCAAGCTTTTAATTATATTCACAACTGTGACCCCAGCATTGCACAGAGTATGGGAGATTCAAGTCTGAACTCCCACTGAAAAACAATCATGAATTACACCAGTTTGCCCATGAATTCATCACTTAGAATTTTTTTGGGAGAATTGCCCCCTTTCTGTTTGTGACAATGCACCACTTACATAATTTTTGAGGATGCATCAGTACTTCTGAGTCAGAGGCATATTTGTTAATTTTATATAAATTGTGTATTGTGTGCTGGTGGTAGGCAATATTTGAGGACGTATAGAGTGATACTTATTGAAATTATGGGGTGGTTGAGTTAGGAAACACATGCTTGTAATGTTTCATGCTGTAAATAAATTGATTAAACCACATCTTGAGAACTGGGTGCAGTTCTGGCCATCATATTTTAAAAAAGGATATAAAAGCACTCCTAGAATGCAGAGAAGATTTACAAAGATAATGTCAGAAATGTGTGAGTCAGTGTATCAGTGGGGACTGGTTAGCTTAGATGGTTAGTATGTGGTTCGGAATAAATCCAAAAGTGTGGCTTTTATTCCCAATCTAGTTGAGACAGATTTGGAACCTGCCTATTCAGCCTGCCCCCAACAGTGGAAAGCAATGGCAAACTGCCTCTGACACAAACTGCCAAGAAAATGGCTCAGGATGAAGCATCAACAGACACTGAGCCAAAGAACTGCCATAATGCAGAGCATACATGATATGATATATTCATTAGTAAAAGATGAACAGACTGGGTCTCTTTCCTCTTATAAAAAAGACGAGGAGTATCTAATTGAGTTCTTTAACATAAGAACATAACATAAAAGAATTAGGAGCAGGAGTAGGCAATTCGACCCCTCGAGCCTGCTCTGCCCTTCAATATGATCATGGTTGATCTCATCTCGGCCTCATCTCCACGTTCCTGGAGTCCTCCACCTGAGGAGTACTGTGTATAGTTCTTACTTATATACTTGTATAGTCTCCTTACTTGAGAAAGGATACACTGGCACTGGAGGGGGTGCAGAAGAGATTCACTAAGTTGATTCTGAAATTGAGAGGGTTGGTTTATGAGGACAGACTGAGTAGACCCGGGACTATATTGATTGGAATTCAGAAGAATGAGGGAGGATCTTACAGAAACATATAAAATTATGAAGGGAATAGATAAGATAAAGCAGGGAGGTTGCTTCCACTGGCGGGTGAAACTAGAACCAGGGGGCATAGCCTTAGAATAAGGGTGAGCAGATTTAGGACTGAGTTGAGGAGGAACTTCTTCACCAAAGAGTTGTGAATTTGTGGACTTCCCTGCCTAGTGAAGCAGTTAAGGCTACCTCATTGAATGTTTTTAAGGCAAAGCTAGAGTTTTGAACAGTAAAGGAGTTAAGGGTTATGGTAAGTGGGTGGGTATGTGGATCTGAGTCCACAAAGAGATCAGCCATGATCTTATTGAATAGCGGAGTAAGTTTGAAGGGCCAGATGGCCTATTCCTGCTCTTAGTTCTTATGTTGTTATATTCCTGCCCATTCCCCATAATCCTCCATCCATCTACTAATCTATCTGCTTCTTAAATTTGTTTAGTGTTCCAGCATCCACTGCACTCTGGAGTAGAGAATTCCACAGATTCATCACCCTTTGAGTGAAGTAATTCCTCCTCATTTCTGTTTTAAATCTGACACCCATTGTGTTCATTGGTTTCTCATTCTAGAATGCCCAATAGGGGGAAACATCTGCTCAATGTCTACCCTGCTAATTCCTTTTTGCATCTTATATCCTCAATTAGATCTCTTCCCAGTCTTCTAAACTCCAATGAGTATAGGTCTAAACTGCTCAGTCTGTCTTCAGAAGACAAGTCCTTCATCCCTGGAATCAATCTAATGAACATTCTCTGAACCACCTCTCACGCATTTATGTCCTTCCTCAAGTAAGGAGATCAAAACTGTGCGCAGTACTCCAGATGCAATCTCCGCAATGCTATACAGTTGCAACAGCACTTCCCTATTTTTATATTCTATTCCATTAGCAATACATGCCAAAATTCCATTTGCCTTCCTTATTGCCTGCTGCCTACATACTCATTTTCTGCGATTCACGCATGAGAACACTCAGATCCCTCCTCACCAAAGCATTTTGAAGTTTCTCTTCATTTAGATAAGTTGTTTTTTATTCCTGCAACCAAAATGGGTAACCTGACACTTATACACATTAAATTCCACCCACCATATTTTGGCCCACTCATGTAACCTATCCATGTCCATTCGTAAATGTCTTATTTCCTCACGATAACTTGCCTTCCCACCTATTTTAATGTCATCTACAAATTTAGCTGTAGTGCATTCTATCCCTGCATCCACGTTATTAAGATAGATTGTAAATAGTTTGGACCCAAGGACCAAACCACAAGTTATAGCTAGCCAACCAGAAAAAGACCCATTTATCTCACTCTGCTTTCTTTTGGTTAGTTAATCCTCTATCCAAGCTAATACATTACCCCCTACTATGGGATCTTACTTTGCACATTCATTTAAGATGATGAAAGATTTTGACAATGTGGATACAGAGAGAATATTTCCCCTTATGGGGAAGAACATAACTAGAGGCTATCAATATAAGATAGTCTTTGAGAAATCCAATAGGGAATTCAGAAGAACCTTCTTTACACCAAGGGTGGTTAGAATATGGAACTTGCTATGACAGGAAGTGGTTGAAATGAACAGCATAAATGCATTTAAGGAAAAGCTAGTCAAGTAGATGAGGGAGAAGGCAATAGAGGGTTACGCTGATAGATTTAGATGAAGATCAATATGAGGGAGGCTCGAGAGCAGCATCAACGCTTGCACGGCAGGTCAGGCTGAATGGACAGTTTCTGCGCAATACATCCAGTATAAATGTAAGACTTCATAAAGATTAGTTCCAGTTCTATCTTTCACCAACTGGCCATCTAAGTTAGAACATAGGGATGGAACTTTCTTTCTCAGTAATTTCTCACCAACTTCTTCAGAGAAGTAAGTGGACATATTTCAGAAGTTTTGTTGAGGTGAGAGATGAGAGATGGAAGGAGCAAAAGACAGCAAATGTCTTTCTTCCATTCAATTTTCCAAAAAAAGGATGCAATTTTGAGCAAATCAATGTTTTGTTAGCAGTTAGAAAATATAACGGCTGGAGTCTTCCAGCTATTCACGCCGGCCGGAACCTCTGGTCCAATCAACAATCCAGCAATGGGGAATCCCACTGACACCAGTGGGACCCGGACTGGTGAGAAACACGCAGCAGTGAGGCTACAAAATCTCACACAGATGTAAAATAGAGGGCAGAATTCTCCGGCCATGCTGGTCTAAAAGTCAGAAATTCCCACCCGACTGTCAATGGGGTTTCACATTGTCCACAGCGCATCCGCTAAAATTCCAGTGGTAAACGGGATGGGAGAATTCCGGTCAGAGATTCTAATGAGAGAGAGGGAAAAAGAATTTTTTTAAAAAAAGAAAAAAAGGCCAATAGTTTATTTCCTCCTAATCCAACTTCTTTAAAAAGTTTAATTTTATAAACAAACGAAGTTTCTTTAAGGAAAACAGATAGGAAAGATAGATATACTTTCTATCCATCTGCTGAGACTGAGAGGCCCCTGGGCCTTCACAAGATGACATGAGAATGGGAGAGTGCAGACAGGGTTGGGGTTGGGTGGGGTTTGTTGCAGGAAAGCTGTGGAGGTAGATGGAGGATTAAGGATGAAATGAGTAACAGCAGAGCAAGGAGAGGGCAGAAAAGTTGAGCAGATGGTTCAGAGAGGGAGTGGCAGGGTAATGGTGGGAATGAACATTGGTAGGAAGAAGCATGGGGAGGGGAGGTGAAAAGAGATATGTTTGGAGCAAAGGAGTGTGGGAAAACATATGTCACTGGGGGAGGGGTGGGAAGGAAGCCACTGAGGGCCAGATTTAATTGCAAGTCCCATCCCAAATGCTGCATGCGACTAAGCACTGGTGGTTCTTTTCATGCTATGCCACACGCTACTTCCCACATGTGAGGAAAGAAAACAGAAAGGTGGAAGAGGGAGAAACAGAGAAGAAGAGACAAACAGCAAGACAAAGGTATCAGAAATAAAGAAGAGTGATCATGTTATCTCACTCAATAAAAGAAACATCATGGGAAGTCAATAAAATTAAATATAATAGAGAATAAAGTTCTTAAACATAAAAGAAATGACACTTAACCTTTGAATGGTATTCATAGCTTATAGGTGCTGGCATCATGTTGTACCCATTTATATGAGACACAATCTAAGAGCATAAGAATGGTTTAGCGATTTGTGATCTTTTAAGTCACATCCACTCACATAATAAATATTTGTAGAAGCTATAGATTACTGTGCAGAGCTGAAACCATCTCTTGTCATAATTAAGTAGTGCAAGTGAACATGATCGTGTGAAAGATGAAAGTCTTTTCCCTTTGACTTTTTTGTGAATTTTATGTTGATTAAGTTGAGGGACATTGGTGCTGCAAAACACCAGGTCTGGCTAAATCTACAAAATGCAAGGCTCTACTTCAGCAGTCTGCATCCTTTCCCACACAACCTTCAACCTCTGTGAATAAAACTACCTATTATAACTTGTGCTCTGGAAAATGGATTCAAGATATTTAAAAAATCTGGAATTAAGAATCTGCTGATGACCATGAAACCACTGTCGATTGTCAGAAAAACCCATCTGGTTCATTATTATCCTTTAGGGAAGGAAATCTGCCATCGTTATTTGGTCTGGCTGACGTGTCTCCAGAGCCACAGTAATGTGGCTGACTTACAACTAATCGCCTGAACAAGGGTAACTCGGACAATAAATGCTGGCCAGCCATGTCCCACGAATGAATAATAAAAAATGGAAGGGAGAAAAAAATTGCCAAATCATATCGCTGTCTAACCCAATGTGCCATTGTATTCGATTTTTTTTCCATTATACAATATGAACAAATAAATGCAAAGAATACTGTGACAACTGAAACAGGTTTGGTAAAATGTAGTGACTCACTGTAATTATAAAGCTGTTGTTGTAACAGTAAACCATAGAAAGGCCTATTGTGTAATATCTCATTGAAATTTAGTTTTTTTTAATATTGTATCTCCACATTGTAACTGTTAAATACAGTGATGATGTGGTGGAGAGGATATATAACATTGCAACTAAATTTAAAGTCTTGATTTTGCTCATTGTCCACTAAGATAACACTGATGAGAAAATGCCTCCATGTTCCGTTATTATCTACATCTTTACTCTGATTTTAATGTAACCTTAAAAATAATCATACAAATTTGCATTGTAGTGACCAGGGTGGGATAGGGCGTATATTTGACACTTGGCTGAAAACTTACTGACATGATTGTTCAATCAATACAACTTTTGACTAGATTTGTGCAATTATCGCAAAAACCCAGCTTGCAGGTGCAGCAGGTGGTCAGGAAGGCGAATGGGATGCTGGCCTTCATAGCGAGGGGGATTGAATATAAAAGTAGGGAGGTCTTGCTGCAGCTGTATAGGGCATTGGTGAGGCCGCAGCTGGAGTACTGTGTGCAGTTTTGGGCGCCGCACCTGCGCAAGGATATTTTGGCCCTGGAGGGAGTGCAGAGGAGGTTTACTAGGCTGATACCGGAGTTGAGGGGATTGAGCTATGAGGAGAGGCTGAATAAACTAGGCTTGTACTCGTTAGAGTTTAGAAGAATGAGGGGAGATCTCATTGAGACGTATAAGATGATGAATGGGATGGATAGGATAGAGGTGGAGAGACTCTTCCCGCTCAAAAAAGACAGTAGGACTAGGGGGCACAGCCTCAAGATAAAGGGGAGGCGGTTTAGAACGGAGTTGAGGAGGAACTTCTTCACTCAAAGGGTGGTGAATCTCTGGAATTCTCTGCCCGTTGAAGTGGTGGAGGCTGCCTCGCTAAATATTTTTAAGAAGCGGGTTGATGGGTTCTTGATAAGAGAGGGGATTAAGGGTTATGGGGAGAGGGCGGGAAAGTGGAACTGAGCCACAACAGATCAGCCATGATCTTATTGAATGGCGGGGCAGGCTCGAAGGGCTAGATGGCCTACTCCTGCTCCTATTTCTTATGTTCTTATGTTCTTATCTTCGTATTTTGACATATTTATATTGATTATTTTTAATCTATCTTATTTTGCCATTGGAAAACGTGACAAGCACTGTGAACTTAAATAAATAATCAGTACTCTGTTACGGGAGCACAGTGGTTAGCACTGCTGCTTCACAGCTCTAGTGACCTAGGTTCGATTCCCGCCTCGGGTCACTGTCTATGTGGAGTTTGCACGTTCTCCTCGTGTCTGCGTGCGTTTCCTCCGGGTGCTCCGGTTTCCTCCCACTGTCCAAAGATGTGCGAGTTAGGTTGATTGGCCATGCTAAAAATTGCCCCTTAGTGTCCTGAGATGCATAGGTTAGAGGGATTAGTGGGTAAAATATGTAGGGGTATGGGGATAGGGCCTGGGTGGGATTGTGGTCGGTGCAGACTTGATGGGCCGAAAGGCCTCTTTCTGCACTGTAAGGTTCTATGATTCTAATTTAGCCCCATGTGGATTGATGAAAGATGATGATTATGCAATTAAAGGGTGATTTCACTCTAATTATAATCATGGGGAGAACAGGGGGCCAGACATTTTACAATCATAGCATACAGCCTGAGACAACTATGGCATGGACAGATATACAAAGATTTGACCATTGCGATTGATAAGACTTTGAGAAACCATATTGGGTATACTCCATTTGGAGTTTTCCCAAAGCCCAACTGATGTTTAGTTCTTGTATTTTTATAGCAGGCAAAAAACAGTAGTTTATGATAGCACATACACTTTCCACTGTTGCAAACACCAAAGACTTGCCATTCTTCTGCAGTGATGGTCCTGACATATTTCCTCATTATTACATCTACTTGTCATCCAGAAGTTCTTGCTGAACATCCAGTTTTCAACTAGTAAAAATCTTTATATAATGTGGCAAATTAAGTTCAAAAGAAAATGAAATTTGAATTGGCAAAGTATTTCAGTTTGCAGTTGGCTGATCCTAGGCATATCGCCTAGCAACAATTTTTGTTTACAGAAATGCAGGTGGATGCCACACATTTTCCAACTTTAGCATTGTTCTTCAGCTGAATCCAAATGGAAGTCGTGGTAATGCTACCATCCTCCTTCTTATTTACCATCTGGGTAAACGGCACATAACAGTCCCTTAGACCCATCTTGATCATTTGGTTACTGCATTAAGCAATATTGGCCTAGTGACATAGCAGGGTGGCACAGTGGTTAGCCCTGCTGCTTCACAGTGCCAGGGATCCAGGTTTGATTCGCGGTTTGGGTGACTGTGCAGAGTTTGCACATTCTCCCCATGTCTGCATGGGTTTCCTTTGAGTGCTCTGGTTTCTTCCCACAGTCTGAAAGACATGCTGATTAGGTGCATTGGCCTTGCTAAGTTCTCCCTCAGTGTAACTGAACAGGTGCTGGAGTGTGGTAACTAGGAGATTTTCACAGTAACTTGATACATGTTAATGTATGCCTAATTGTGACACTAATAAACAAACTTTAAACTTAGCAGTGAAAAATGTTATGTTCATTCCAGGTTTAAAATGACCTCAGATCAGTTTACAGAGCTCATATATTGAGGCTGCTGATTTGAATGCTGGATATTTTCAATCACTTCTGAAATAATACCTATGTTAACTGTACTGAAGTGTCACGTTATCTTTAGAATAATACCATTCTCTTCATGGGTTTACTTTTTTTAGCTGTCTAAAATAACCATTTGAACTTCAACCTCTACAAATAGCAAAATCTAATTCTTTGAATTACAAAAACAAAACAATTTATGTAACAACAACAGCCTGCATTAACACAGAGCCACATAGTAAAACATTGCTGGAAGCTAGCATAAGTTGGTGCTAACTTAAAGAAGGAGACATTAAGACCAGGTGACCAAAGTTTGGCCAATGAGGTAGGTTTTAAGTGTCTTTAAGGAGGGAGAGAGTTGGAGAAACATAATAAAGGTGGGAAGTCCAAGTCTTTGGGCCTAGATGACTGAAGGTGAGGCTGATAATGATGGGGCAAACAAAGTGTGAGATGCATAAGAGGCCAGAATTGGAAGACTGCAGATATCTTGGGAGAATTGTGGGCTGGAAGTGTAGGTTATAGAGGTGGGATTCCAATGAAGACATCTTATTATTTTAGCTTATTATTAAGTTTATTATTGTTTTAGTTTATTATACTTAAGTTTATTTTTTCGTACAGAGCAGAAAGACAGTGACTGACTCCTCCACCAGAGTTAACAGAGCATTGATTATTTATTTATGTACAAATGACACACTGGCACAGTGGTTAGCACTGCTGCCTCGCAGCCGCAGGGACCCAGGTTCAATTCTGGCCTGCGTGACTGTCTGTGCAGATTCTGAATTTTCTCCCCTATGTCTGTGTGGGTCTCTTCCAGGTGATCCAGTTTCCTCCCACACTCCAAATATGTGCAGGTTAGGTAGATTGGTCATGCTAAATTGCCCCTTAGTGTCAGGCATGGGATTATAGGGATAGGGCCTGGGTAAGATTGTTGTTGGTGCAGGCTCAATGGGCTGATTGACCACCTTCTGCACTGTAGGGATTCTATGCAGAGTTGTTTTTCCTTGATTAGAGAGTCATGGAGAGCTGTGATTGTAAACCAATGCACCAGCTTTAGAACATTTGGTGGTGTTAAACGTATTTTCAGTATAGAGACAGCATCCAAGAATGCTGAAAGAAGTGACAATGGAAATTGAAGAGGCTTTGGCCATAGTTTTCCAGTCTTCCTTAGTCTCAAGGATGGTGCTGGAAGACTGGAGAACTACTAATATTACATACATGTTCATAAAAGGAGCTGTAGGGGCACAGGGATCTGAGTGTCTATGTGCATAAATTATTGAAGGTGGTAGGATAGGTTGAAGAAGGATTAATAAACCACATGACATCTTGGGCTTCATCAATAGGGCCACAGAATACAAAAGCAAGAAGTAATGTTAAAATGTGTAAATCACAGGTTCAACCTCAACCCGGGTATTGTGTGCTATTCAGGTCCCCACACAATAGAAATAACATGAAAGCATTATAGACAGTTAGAGAGGGTCCAGAGAAGATTCACAAGAATGATTCCAGGGATGAGGAACTTCAGTTACATTGAAAGATTGGAGAAATTGGAACTGTTCTCCTGGGAGAAATGAAGATTTAGGAGAGATTTAACAGAGATATTCAAAATCATGCGGGGTCTGAGCAGGGTGAATAGGGAGAAGTTGTTCACATTGCTGAGAGAACAGAGAACTAGTGAGCACAGATTTAACTGACAAAGAGGCAATGGGGACAGGAGAGGAAAGGATTTCACCCCCACCTCCCAAGGTTTGGATCTGGAATGCATTGTCTGAGTCTGGGTCATTTGAGGTAGGGTCATCTGAGGCTTTCAAAAAGAAATTCATAGAATCATAGAATCCCTGCAGTGCAGAAGAGGACCATTCGGCCTATCGAGTCTGCACCCACTCTCTGACACAGCAACCTTCCCAGGCCTTATGCCTGTAAACTCACGTACTTACCCCACTGATCCCCCTAACGTACACGTCTTGAGACACTCAAGGGCAATTCAGCAAATTGGTCATTGTCTGAAAAGGAAGAATGTGCAGGACTGGCTTGGGGTTGGGGGGCGGGAGACTCGTACTAGGTGAATTGTTTCTGCAGAGGGCGAGCACAGACCCCCCCCCGAGCCGAATGGCCTCCGGTGTTGTAACCATTTAATGATTCTATGAATTCCACACGTAAGCAAGGTGCTGACCCTAAAAATGCACTTAATGCAGATAGATAATATTCAACCCTAAAGATTTCTTATTACTTAGCGTGTCAATGTATATTGACGACTGGTTAGACTCAATGTGCGTGTATTCTTGATCCAGGATGACTCACTCAGTATTCCGCTGGCTGGAGGACCATAAATCTACACACAGCCACAGAGACAGTCGGTGCCGCCTGTAGACCGGCTCCTTCCGACCGGTTAGCGACACACTCACTGACCTCTTACCAACTGTCATCATTCCCCAATGTAAGGAGACCAGGCACTCTGCTGTTTCCCCATTTCACCAACTAATTTGCAACAGGCAGGAAGATTGCAGGAAAACTTGGGGTAATTCATGCCGACAGTGAACATGTGAACGTTTTAAAATCACCCTGTTTAAAAATAACCAAAAAGGAAAAAAGTGTGCCAAAACAGTTAAAAAATAGTTTTAAATGGTCTAACTCGAACATTATTACTTCGGGACATTTTATGTTTTTATGAATTTATAAATAAGCGTGTTTGAGGACATCGATATGATAAGCATTTTATATAGTTTATGAATATACACTAAGGCGATGGTTCCCTGCTGAGAGTATTTCGGAGCCGCGGGCTATCACCTAACACTTGACAAACTTGCCCCGTGACGCCTATGTTTTTTTGCTGTCTCCCGCCCCCTCTATAAAAGTGCTGGGGCTAAATGCGAACTCACCGACTGCCGCAAGCTGGTGAATAGCGTTACCCGATCGGCCTGTAACCGGACGCCTCTTTATTTATTTATCATCGCCAGATGCGCATCGCATCGCCCGAGAGGCGCGGTGTCATGTAGCCGAGTGGCCCGGGGGGAGTTGGTGCTCTTGTTCCCGGCGCTGTGCACCGGCTCAGCCCAGGAGAGGGGGGTGGTGAGTGGCAGCCGGCTTCCCTGCCCAAGTAGCGACCCGGAGCGCCGCCTTTCGACAGCCTGACTTCCAACCAACCCTGCAACTGAATGCCCTCAGTTAATCCTGTTTACAGCTGGTTCAACACTGCAGGGAGGGCCAACTCACGTTGCTGATCAATAATATTTATTTGATTTATTACTGTCACATATATTACTGTACAGTGAAAAAAGTATTGTTTCTTGTGCTATATAGACAGACAAAGCATACCGTTCACAGAGAAGGAAAGGAGGGGGTACAAAATGTAATGTTACAGTCGTAGCTAGGGTGTAGAGAAAAAGCATTTAAAATATTTAACCATCTTCCAATTTATTCATCACTTACAAAATACTTTAACCTCATTTACAGCGTGCTTACCTATAGAGGCAAAACAACTCCCTCCCACATAACATCATGTGCTATTATTACCTTGTGGAGGAACATGAGGGGAGGGATTCCTGGAATCATGTTGGTTTTAATTAACTTGGAGACTATTATCCGTGGCAAGGCAAAGTCAATCAGTCCCAGTCTGATTACATTTGAATCATGATTAAATGACACGTCCAGCTCTCAGTCTATTTTGCTTCATTTACAATCCCGGAATCGTTGATTAAAGTTATTTTTCTTTGGTCTCTGCTTTCCTTTTCTTTACACTTCTCCTTCTCTATTAATTGCCCTGGCAACTCTGATCGTCCACTATAATTTTGGCAGATGATTGACGCAAAACCCACCAAGCTGTGTAAAGGGTGTGTGTGTGTGTGTGTGGGAGGACCATTCCTCTCTGCTTCTCCTTTCAACTTATGATCAAGTTCATTCACCTTCTTTATCATCTTTTTTTCCTACTTCGCTGTCTGCCTGCCCCATTTGTCCCTCTCTTTTTCCTGTGTCTCTATTCTGTTAATGTTCCTTTCTCTCACTTCATTTGTTTGTCTCTCTATTCATTTGCCTTTTTCACTTTTTATATAGAAAAGGGCAGCACAGTGGCACAATGGTTAGAACTGGTGCCTCACAGCGCCAGGGACCCGGGTTCGATTCCCAGTTTGGGATACTGTCTGTGTGGAGTTTGCATATTCTCTTCATGTCTGCATGGGTTTCCTCCCACAGTCCAAAGATATGTGGGTTAGGTGGATTGGCCATGCTAAATTGTCTCTTAGTGTCAGGGGGACTAGCTAGGGTAAATGCATGGGTTTATGGGATAGGGCCTGGGTGGGATGGTGGTTTATGCAGACTCAAGGGGTTGAATTGCCACCTTCTGCACTGTAGGATTCTATTTCTTTCCCCCTCCTCATTGTATCCCCTTTCTCACGGTGCACTTTTTCAATACTATTTTCAATACTATGCGGCTGTATAGGGCATTGGTGAGGCCGCAGCTGGAGTACTGTGTGCAGTTTTGGGCGCCATACTTACGCAAGGATATTTTGGCCTTGGAGGGAGTGCAGAGGAGGTTTACTATGCTGATGCCGGAGTTGAGGGGGTTGAGCTATGAGGAGAGGCTGAATAAACTAGGCTTGTACTCGTTGGAGTTTAGAAGGACGAGGGGAGATCTCATTGAGACGTATAAGATGATGAATGGGATGGATAGGATAGAGGTGGAGAGACTGCTCAGAAAGGATAGTAGGACTAGGGGGCACAGCCTCAAGATAAAGGGGGGGGGGGCAGTTTAGCACGGAGTTGAGGAGGAACTTCTTCACTCAAAGGGTGGTGAATCTCTGGAATTCTCTGCCCGTTGAAGTGGTGGACGCTACCTCGCTAAATATTTTTAAGACGCGGGTTGATGGGTTTTTGATAAGAGAGGGGATTAAGGGTTATGGGGAGAGGGCAGGAATGTGGAACTGAGCCACGACAGATCAGCCATGATCTTATTGAATGGCGGGGCAGGCTCGAAGGGCTAGATGGCCTACTCCTGCTCCTATTTCTTATGTTCTTATTGTAAAATAATACCTCTTTTCCCAAAGGTAGGGGAGTCTAAAACTAGAGGGCATAGGTTTAAGGTGAGACGGGAGAGATATAAAAGTGTTCAGAGCGGCAATTGTTTCACACAGAGGGTGGTGAGAGTCTGAAACAAGCTGCCAGAGGTAGTAGTACAGGCGGGTACAATTTTGTCTTTTAAAAAGCATTTAGATAGTTACATGGGTACGATGGGTATAGAGGGATATGGGCCAAATGTGGGCAATTCGGATTAGCTTAGGGGTTTAAAAGAAATGGGCGGCATGGACAAGTTGGGCCGAAGGGCCTGTTTCCATGTTGTAAACATCTATGACTCTGTGACTTTATTGCTTCTCCCTTTGTTTTGGCCAGCCACTTTGCTTCCTTATGCTCTTCTGCCTTCTTCCTTCACCATCTCTCTCAGTTGTCTCCCACTCTCATGCCAGTAGGCACCCAGTGGTAGCAGTCTGGGCTGAGTCAGAATCACACTGTAAACAGGTTGGGCTGGATCTTCTGATGCTAACAGCAGTAAATGTTGAAACCTCTGATGCTCTTGCACTTTTGGATCCATCGGAGGTCTTGCTGCACTCGCATGCACTGTAATTGTCCGGGACGTTTAAACTTCCCATGGGCTGATTTGCACTGTCCGGGATCCTCCGTGAATGCCTCTTAACATAGACCTCAGTGTTAGAGACTTGAGCTAGATGTGCTTCCCCAACTACTTACCCTAGAATTGTTTCATCCCTGGTGTAACTGGCTGATTAACAGCATAAATCAACCCACCAATTGCACCCCCTCGATCGGATAACCCACCTCCCCCACCAACACCCTCTCTCCACTCACTAACTCACCCATTACCCCATTGAAAATCATTGAGATCTTTACCTAAATGTAGCAGCAAAAGGGGGTGGGGGAGCATTAGTCCTCTGCGCCGTTCCCGTCCTTGGATTGATGTGCTGGAGTATCACTGCTGCAGCCAGAACAGGAAATCCCAGCTCAAAGGATACAAGAAGGCTAGGGAGCAGTGACCTTCTCAGAGCCTGGCACCCTGGCATTGCCCACCAGGCACTGGGCAGTGCCAAGGAGGTCGGGCATGAGGGGGCGAGGCCAAAAGATAGATGTGGGGCCTGGATGGGGAAGGTGGGGGAGAAGCTGCGCACTCTACAACTGGGACGGGGGGGCGGGGGGGGAGGTGCGTGGAGATGCCACTTTGCAATCAGCGATTGACTGCAGGTGGCGGCGATTGGCCAGGCCAGGGGGGTGTGGGTGGTGGAGTCAATCGGTCGGCGAGGCCACCAATCATGGGGGGTGGGGGGGCATGTGATAGACAGGAGGGTGGAGGTAACTAATAATCTGCTCCTGGCTTTCCTGTGAGCTTAGGGCCCACCTCCTCCCCCACTGGCAGGAAACAGATTTAGCATTTTTTTGAACAGAGCGGTGTAAAACTTAACCTGAGGCTGCACCAAAAAAAAATCTGAAACTTTTCCATTTTTATGCTCGTTTGGGATTTCGAATTTTTTTGGTAAGATCGCCCCCTCCTGCCTGTGTTCCTGTGTTGAGAAAGAAATGTCTGCTTTAAGTTTCAATAGTTGTTTGTTAACTTAACCCTATCATTATAATATTATTACTGCTTGGCTGCTCCACAACCTGTCATTTCATAGTGCAGTCCATAAAATCACAGTGTCATTGACAGCTCTGAAACTCTTTTTTTAGGAATTAGCTATCTTTGATTGGGATAATGAATGCACATGCCCATTTTAATAAGGGATTAAATATTTGAAGGGATTTAAGGATACAGAGGGCATTTCAGAGAATGGTGCCTGGGCTGGAGAGTTTTAGTTGTGAAGAGCGATTGGATAGACTGGGGTTGTTTTCCTTGAAGCAGAGGAGACTGATGGGGGACATGATTGAGATCTATAAAATTATGACGGGCATAGATAGAAGAGACAGAAAGAAACATTTCCCCTTGATAAAGGGATTAATGATAAGGGGCACAGATTTAAGATAAAAGACAGGAGGTCTGGAGGAGATGTGAAGAAAAACCTTTCCATCCAAAGGGTGGCGGGAATTTGGAACTCACTGCCTGCGGTGGAGGCATAGACCCTCATAACATTTGAGAAGTATTTAGATGTGCATTTGCAATGCCAAGGCATACATGGCTATGGAATTAAAATAGTTAGGTGGTTTGTCTTTGACTGGCGCAGACACAATGGGCCAAAGGACCATTTTCTGTGCTGCATATCTCTATGACTCTATGGGATTGTGGCAGGTGGTGAGGGAATCAACAAGAGGGAAAAGCATACTTGACTCAACCTCACCAACCTGCCTGCTACAGATGTACATGTCTATGACAGTATTGATATGAGTGACCACCCTACAGTTCTTGTGGAGACAAAGTCCCATCTTCAGCTACTGCGCAAAATGCGATAAACTTCGAACAGACCGAGCAAATCAAGACTGAGCCTCCAGAAGGCCTGTCCAGCCCTGATTAATTTTACACTGCCATGTTAAGACAAGCTCTGTCCCATCAATTTTGTGTAAAGATTGATAGGTCCCAAGTCCATTGTTGGGTTTAATGGACACAATGCCCTTTCATTGTTGTGTGGATTTTTAAGTGCTAATGAAATTATTTGGACAAACATCAGCTGTGTTGATTTTCTTTACTATTTTGCTTAACTTTCTAGATGGGGTTTAAGGACAGAGTAGGAAGCAAATACAATCCATTGAAATTTAGCCCACTTAATGGGCGGGATTTTCCAGCCACGCATGCCCTGAAACCAGAAAATACCACCCGAGGTCAATGGACCATCTATGGTCCGCCCTCACTTGTTTCAATTCCTATGGCAGGCGGAACTGAAAATTTGCCCCAATGATCTAGGTATGAGTACTCTTTTCAAGTGAAACAATTCCCCAATGTTTACAAGTTATTTTAAATACAAGCAAAATATATTACTTATAAAATAAATTGAATCTGACAATATGAGTATTCAGTTTGTTGTTGTTCATATGGCAGTTTCTTTTTCATTTTTTGAACACACGGTATACGCTGGACACTTTTTACTTCAGGTAACCAATGCCTCATTGTCACTGAAACCAAATGCACAAATTCAATATCCATTTAAATAAAACAACGCCGATGTTTCCATTGTGTAGATCTGAAAAAAGTAACCTTAAACTCTGTGCTCCTGCATTTTTAATGAGCAAACTCTTCTATTTAATGAAGTGCTTCAAATGTGAGACTCAATTCTGGGAAGTTGATTGAAAATGTGTTGTCTTTTCAAATGATGGCTTGGTCCTGTCGCTAATAATTTACCAACTGCGTTAGCCAGTTATGGGTTCAAGTCTCATGCTGCATGATCATGTCTGAAACTTCCTGGGGAAGTGCCCTGCTGTTGAAAATGGATAAAGGATGCATGTATTATGTTCCTGAACCTCAGAGTATAGGATCATTGGCCAGAATTGCACATGGCAACAGCGGATGTATCTGGCCCAGAAGCCCATAAAATATCATGAAAAGACATCAGGCATGTGTGCCATCACACATAACATTACAACATACACAGGAGTCAAAAGTCCACCGGCTGACAATTAGCCAGTTAAGGCACTTAAAAGGCCAGTTGACTGAAATTTTGCCTGTGAGATTTTTAGGTTAGTTCACAGGCAACTTGGACAGGCAGCCATCCCATTTCTTCACTTTTCTACCCAAGGATGGGATGAATGGGGGCGGAGCATTGGCTATGTGAGTTAGGAGATCAGGTGAGAATTTGCTACAGTTTTATTGTTGAGATTACAGACTTTTCCCTCTGTTTTATTGTGGAGGTGTTTGCTTTGTTAGCTTTGTTCTGAGGACTCTATTTAATCAGCTCTTTTGGAGCATTTCTCCCCATTGCTGTCTTCAGTGCCTGAGGCAGTGCCATCTGTCTCTCAGCAGACAGGAATTGTTTACTCAACTGAGGGCATCCCCTCTGAGGAGGAACGAGGGGTGGGGGCGAGGGAAGAGGAGACCAAGTGTTCACGGGCAATGTTACAGGGAGAGACTTGTGGGAGGGGAGGCCAAGGGGGTGCAAGGCCAGCAGGCTGAAGGACCCACTCCCCTGCCACATCCCTCCCGGGTCAGATAATGCCTCCCCTGACCCCCATAGACATTGCCCCGCACCAAAACATTACTGACTGGCTTATTCCCCCCATTCCCCCTGCCATCCACACCAATTGTAGACCCCCCGCCCCCCCCACTGAACTCAGGCAGTGTGGCAGTGGACTCCCCCTCCTCCCCATTTTTCACAGGCAGAGTGGCAGCAGGTACCCCTTGCCCCCATCGATCTCAAGCAGAATGACAGCGGCAAACCCCCCCACTGATCTCAAGCAGAAAACCATCAGACGCTTGGCATTTAGCTCCTCACTACCCCTCACTGATGGAGTGCCTAAATCGGAATTATATGGAGCCTGTCTGTTTCACACCAATTTTGGATGGGCAAACGCGGTGGTAAAGGGGGAAGTTCAGGTAAAGATGGGTGCGGCGCATGCTCCACAGCACTGACACAGTTCAGGGTGGGGCCTCAGTCACATACTGAACATTGTAAGACGAGGAGCATGTCACATGATTAGGAGCAGGTGTTGGAGGCAATGACCCCATCAAGGAATGGAGGGCAGATCCAGCCATGCTCCACCTGAAATTGATGCCTTGGAATTCATATACAAAGTGTGTGTTACAAAGTGAAGTAATAAATTGAGATGTGTGGCCAAGAGTTCCCTGAGGCAGTGCAGACCTCTGTGCAGAAGATGAAGAAGATATTCATGCCACGGCTGCAGGACCAAGTGAAGTGGCCTCCACATTATATCTGCAACCTCTAACAGATTGGCCAGTTGCATTGGTGGTTCAGCAATGCATGGAGATGCAGTCAGGTATTTGCACACTCTTGGTTAACATAGATTCACAGGTGAGTCCTGAAAGGGCAGAGGGAGGCAGGACGGATGCCATTATGAACTCTCCTCAAGACATTTCCTGATCTGTAACCACCCCTTCTGCCCTTTTTGACAGAGTCACAAATGCTCCATCCTGCTCCATGCCCAAAGCTGCTCTTCTATAAATTCAGAGGGTCAGTCTGTGGCCAGACCATCCCGGGCACAAAAATATCCTAGACAATACCCATCACAGGCTGACTGTACATCTACTCTGGCCACACAGTTAACACCATGTAAATAGATGAAGAAGAGAATGTAGAAACAGTCAGAGTTACACATTCTATCACTTTTTTCTGCGCGTGCACAGTTGGATGCGCCGATCGGAACTGCAGGGTTTCAGGTGCATTAAGTCCTGCCCACAGGCTTCTGCAGCATGATTCAGAATCGCTGATATTTTTGCAGGCAGAGTACGTATGGGGGCGCTGGAGAACAGGTCTAAAAGTTGTATCTGAAACACTCCTAGTTTCAAGTCCACCCAGCACTTAGAATCAAAATGGTAAAATAGGGCCCAGGGTGTTGGTTGGCTGAGTCATATATAGGGCTGTGAGTTCACCTTTGAATTATCCCCACTGAGAGTAATCTTGGGCAATGTCCTTTGCAATGCAAAGAGAGGGCCAACTCAGCCTACAAGTTCAACCATGTCCTGAAGAGTGATGAGTATAACACAGGACACTAACATGAACATTCAGTGAAGAATGAAGAAAACACAACATTGTTTCTTCCACAAAAAAATGTTGCTAAACTCCCTAAACCATCAATGTATACCAACCATGAGGCAGACAGTACATTTAGCTCTCAGACTCTCCAAACAATAAACCCATGAAACAAAGGTGATGTGAAATATTTACAAGTGAAAATTAAATCTGAAGACCACCCATAGCACCTTTATGCTCTTCAGTCTTATGTTCATGGCAACATAGTTACACAGAAGCTGTGCCCGTGATGCAGAACCTACCCGTGTGACCAGGAAGCTCTTTTATAGCCCACCTCGACCTGCTCCATTGTCAGCTGATGGCAGGTTTTACCAATGAATAGCTCTAACCCCTAAATCAAAGGGGTTTTTGTATACGCATGGTAAGCACTTAGATTTTAGTTTTAACCATATGGGATAAGGCAAAAAGAGAAAAAGAGGAAGTGGTGCATTGTCCTTTTCCATCTTTGATAGATCTGCATCATATTCAATGCAAGCTACTGCTTGGGGACATTGCTGTTGCTGTCAGATAATTTATCCCACAGACTGACAAATTTATTCCATAATTGATCAGCTTATCCTACTCTATTCTACAATCCAAGAAGTTTACTCTACACATTGGATAGCCATTCCATACATTGAGGAACTTATTCCACACATTCATCAGAATTTATTCCGCAGATTGAAAAGTTTAATTCACAGATTGCAATATTATTCAGCACATTCAGAATTAAATTCTGCACATTGTGGAATTTAATCTACAGACACCAATCTTTATTGCACACTGAAGAATTATTCTACACATTGAAAAGCTTATTCCACACCTTCAGAAATGTATCCTGCACCTTGAAGAATTGATTCTATACATTGAGAAGTTTCTTCTACACGTTCTACTTGGACGGCATGGTGGCACAGTGATTAGCATTGTGGCCTCACAGCATCAGGGACTCAAGTTCGATTCCGGCCTTGAGTGACTGCCTATGTGGAGTTTGTACATTCTCCTCGTGTCTGTGTGGGTTTCCTCCAGGTACTCTGGTTTCCCCCCACAGTCCAAAAATGTGCAGGTTAGGTAGATTGGCCTGCTGAATTGACCCTTAGTGTCAAGGGGATTAGCAGGTTAAATATTTGGGGTTACAGGAAAAGGGCCTAGGTGGGATTGTTGTTGGTGCAGACTCGATGGGCTGAATGCCTCCTTCAGCGCTGCAAGGATTCTATGTTTTTTTTATATACGGAAAGGAAGTTTGCACCATACGTAGTTGGGCAGAGTTTTATGATGGTTGGATTTCCAGTCCCACCATTCAAAACCCTGCAGCCTTTTAACAGCCCAAGGAAAAGTCCCAGTTGCCAGACAATCTGAATGGTTGGAAGCTCTGTAAGCCCAGCAGTGCATTAGGAAGTCTAAATACAGTAGTAGAACCCAGAAGATCAGGTAGGTACAGCAGGATCTTACAGTGTCCAGAGGGGAGGTTAGGAGATGGGGGGGGTGATGGAGGGAGGTGAGGAGATGGGGTGGGGGGGTTGGTATTGTGAAGGAGAGCTCAGGCTGGGCTGGAGCACCTGGTGATTGCAGATTGTGGTGGGGGGTGTCCATTGGAAAGAGCCCAGTAATGGAGGTGCACCTCCCTTCCACCCAATGCCTAATCTGCCAGGCTTACCACTGCCCTCTCCCCCCCTACCCATCCCACCTTGGGCTTTGCACTGCTTCTGCCAGCCAAGAAATTATAGTTGTTTGAGAAATTGCCCTTAAGTGGCCAATAATTGGGGGAAGGACAAACGGACTGCTGCAGGCCTTGCTTACTTCCTGCAGAAATTGTAAGGGACCCCTAACAGCAAAACATCCTCTGGGGGACTATAAACTTCTGCTGTTTGAGAAATTTTAACCACATATTGAGAAAGTTATTCCAGAGTTTGAAAACTTGATTCCACATAATAGAGTTCATTTCACTCAGTCAGGATTTACTTGTTCTTCAACTGTATGCGAGGGAGATATTTACAGATATTCACAAGAAATGTGTCAGGCTTCAATCTTTTAGAAAACAGATGCTTTCTATTCTGTGCAATGAAAGGATCTGAATGCAGGGTATATTGAGACCTAATTTGATGCAGTTTTGGGGTAGTGTGATTGTTGAATCTGTTGCTTGGGCCGATCATTGTCCCTTTGTCTTATGACCACATGCTGCTAGCACGTGTCTTATGATATCTTATTTTAATAGAGAGAAAATTATTTTCTGAGTAATGAGTTGGCCAGCTGCATGGGAAGCAGAAGGACACAAGTCAGTATTTCACTGTTGATGCTGGGACCTTGCTGTACATACTTTGGCTTTGATAGCTCCTATACTATAACATGACTAAACTTCTGAAATATGTCATTGGATTTCAAGTTCTTTCTCTTTCCCTGATGGGGCTGGCATTGGTTACTGTTCTGCTAAGCAGTGCTCTTCGTTTGCAACTGGCCAACAAGTAGATAAAAATAACACTTAATTGTCAGGCACTTATGCTTAGCCACTGTGTTACATTACAGAAGGTGTACAGCACAAATACAGGCCATTCAGCCCACCCAATTTATTCTGAGCTACTCCATTCCAGCCTCCTCACCCCCTCCCACTTTCCTCATATCAACATTAACTCTCTATTCCTTTCTCCCTCATATACTTATCTAGCCTTCCCTTAAATACAACTTCATTGCAATGTTAATGTAAGCCTTATTTGTGACTAATAAATAAACTTTACATTTTTACATCTTTAATATTCATTTCAATCAGTCCCTGCAGTACCAAGTTCCTCATTCTCACCACTCTTTGGGTAATGAAATTTCTTCTGAATTCCCTAAGTGACTTTTTGTGACTATCTGACATTGATGGAGTTTAGATTAGCTTTTTCCCACAAGTGGAAACATTTTATCTGTGCTCACTCTATCAGTACTTTTAACATTGTTAAGACTTCAATTAGGTCACTCCTCTCTTCAAGATAAAAGAAATCCAACTTATTCATTCTCTCCTGGCTGGAATACCCCACATTTTTCATACTGTCCTCGTAAATCTTCCTTGTAAACTCGCCAGTGTCTCTGTGCCCTTTCTATATTACAGCAATTAAAATTGTATACTGTGCTCTAGGTGCGCTATACCCAAAGTTTGAACCAATTTTCTCACTACTTCTTTACTTTTCACTTCTATGGGTGGTACAGGTGCGCACAGGTTACCACTGCTGCCCCACAGCATCAGGGACCGGGTTTCCAGCTTGGGTCACTGTCTGCATGGAGTCTGCACATTCTCCCCCTGTCTGCATGGGTTTCCTCCAGGTGCTCCAGTTTCCTCCCACAGTCCAAAAGACATGTTGGTTAGGTGCGTTGGCCGTACTAACTTCTCTCTCAGGTACTGGAGTGTGGTGACTAGAAGATTTTCACAGTAACTTCATTACACTGTTAATATAAACCTACTTATGACACTAATAAACAAACAATTCTGTCCCTCTAGAAGAGTTTGGTATGATTTTATGGCCTTTTATTGTGCTCCCAAATCCCTTTGCTCCACCTTGTTTGGAGTCTTTTAAGTAATATATAGCCTCTTTATTGTTCTTGTCAAAATGTAACACCTCACATTTATCTATGTTGAAATTCATTTGTCCATCATAAGCCCATTCTACAAGTTTGGTAAATACCTGTTTGTAATTTCTGACAATATTGCTCAGAATTGGCTATCCTTGGTGTCATCTGAAAATATAGAAATTGTGTTGGAACAGTTTAAATAAAGAGTGGTCTCAGCACTGATCATGGTGGAACACTACTTCCCACTTTCTCAAAGCCAGCTAGCTATCCATTCAGCTACTTTCCCCTGATCCTGTATTCTCTGACCTTATTCATCAGTTTATTATTGTGTTTTTGAAAATCTAGATAAAGTACATCTTTGCATTACACTTTATCTACTTTATTAACTCTTCAGAAATTTCAACACGTTGGTGAAGCAAGACTTTCATTTTGAAATCCATCCAGTCATTGTTAAATTTGATTTTTAAATTTTCTTATATTTTCTCCTTTTTAGAAATTTCATGATTTTTTTCTACCACTAATATTTAATTAAATGAGCAATAGTTTCTTACATGTTTTCTATCTCTCTTTTAAAGTACGCATTGGCCTGTAACTTCTGGGCTCATGGGCACTGGTGTTCCACCATGATCAGTGCTGGGACCACTGTTGTTCACTCTTTATTTAAATTGTTTCAACACAATTTCTGCATTTTCAGATGAAACCAAGGATAGCCAATTCTGAGCAATATTGTCAAAAATTACAATATGGAGAGGGTGGAAGTCGTGGTGTTATGCCCGCTAATGACATTTTAATTTATTATAATGTATGCTCTTCAGGCTCGTGCCCGTCCTGGGTTTGAACCGGATTGTGTCATCAGGGGGATCGTGTTTGGAAATCCCATTGGTGCAAATCCCACTTGTGGCCTCTCGCGATACTTAGCAGCTATTGTGGGATTCGCACCCATGGCTCACACGGCCATTAAATCACAGCCTTTATCTGCATCTTCCAGTCAATTAATAGCAGGGTAGTTGAAATTCATGATTATTATTCCAAGTATTTTATTGATTTCCATATTTTGTTTGCAGACTTTTCCTTCACTCCCTTTCCACTTCTAGCTGTGCTGCAGACTACACCTATCAGAATGATTGATCTTTCATCAGCTCTTAGCCTTACCCATGTGGATTCTATTTCTGTCTTGCTGATAGTCATGTCACTTTTTCTGACTGTCATTTTGTTATCCCTAGTAAGTATAGTTATTTCACCTCCATTACACTCTTCAATATTTATCTCCTGGTGCTAATTTTTCTGCAGCCATTTCTCAGTAATTTCTCAGTTCTAGGTCGATGCATCCTCGTTTCCAAGTGTTCTGCTGTTTTACAGAGCATTGCGCAATTTGCTGTTCAGACACTTTAACTTATTCTTAACAGCAGTTTCCCTTTGCACTTAACCATCCTGTTCCATAATTCTACTGATTGTCTTTCTATCCAGGTTTATTTATTCACTTAGTTCACTCTTTCCAATGTTCTCAAAAGAACAAAGAAAAGTACAGCACAGGAACAGGCCCTTCGGCCCTCCAAGCCTGTGCTGATCATGATGCCCTAACTAAACTTAAAAAAGCCTTCTGCCCTTGCTGGGTCCATTTTCCCCTATTCTCTCCCTGTTCTTGTATCCATCCAGAAACCTCTTAAATGTTGCTAATGTGCCTGTTTCTACCACCTCCTCTGGCAGCGCATTCCAGGCACCCACCGCTCTCTGCGTGAAAAACTTGCCCCACACACCTCCCTTAAACTTTCCCCCGCTCATCTTGATCCTGTGCCCCCTTGTATTTGACACTTCCACCTTGGGAAAAAGCCTCTGTCTATCAACCCTGTCCATGCCTTTCATAATTTCATAGACTTCAATCAGGTCTCCCCTCAGTCTTCATCTTTCCAGTGAAAACAATCCTAGTTTATTCAACCTTTTCTCCTTTCCTGTTTGATCTTAATTTCCAATACACCTCTTCCCATTGTATTAATTTGTGGATATGTTAAAATAACATAGAAATCTAAATAATATGGTACATACTATTTGAAAGTAACTTTTAAAAGAGAATTGGCACTTAGTGTAAGAGTTAAAGTTTGAAGATTTAGGGAGATACAGGACTATGAATGGAAAATGGGAATTTTCAGACAAGTGAAAATAGAGAGAATCATAAAATCATAGAATCCTTATGGTGCAGAAGAAGGCCATTTGATCCATCAAAAGGTGACAAAAACAATTATGCCAAAGAAGATAAGGGCTTTGGGGAAAAGAGCAGGGTCATTGGATTAACTGGACAGCTCCTTCAAAAAGGTGGTATAGGTGTGATGGGACCAAGAACTTCCCTCTATGCTGCATGTTTGACTCTATATACTATGAACTCCCAGCTCTTCTGCAAAATTTGGGGATAACTGGTGCCTTTTGAACACTCCCTCAAAGAAAATCAACAATTCCTTCCTCATAAATTGTTACTGCTTTCATTTTATGGTGTTTTATCTTGTATCCACTTGTTATGTCCAATTATACACAGTACCTTTGGCCCTAGAGATAAGTGGAGATTAAGCTAAGACCCAACATAAATATTCAACTTTTATAATACTTATAGTTTAAAGTTTATTTTATTAGTGTGACAAGTAGGCTTGCATTAACACTGCAATGCAGTTACTGTGAAAATCCCCTAGTCGCCACACTGTGGTGCCTGTTCAGGTACACTGAGGGAGTGCACCTAACCAGCACATTTTTCTCTCTGTGGGAGGAAACAGGAGCACCTGGAGGAAACCCACACAGACATGGGGAGAACATGCAGACTCCACACAGACAGTGTCCCAGGCCTGGAATTCAACCTGGGTCCCTGGTGCTGTGAAGCAGCAGTGCTAACCACTGTGCCACTGTTCCACCATGAACATGATGCTGTGAACATTTTCTTGTGCCTCTATAGAATGTATTTACCTTATACTTTTAATAAGTAATATTTTTCTTTCTGTACAACAATGACTGGAAACATTCAGAGGGCCAAATGAGTTAACATTTTAGGAGTGAATTTTTCTTAAGCATTCTTTATTTTTGTTTCAGATTTCAGCGATCTGCAGATTTTTCTTTTTCTTATATAAATGTAAGCCTGTTGTTATTTTGGTAATGTTCATGCCTATGCCTCTGTGCTCCTCCATAAATGGAGCAATTCCATCCAAGCCTCTTGCCAAAACCTCCAAGATTCTGATCCTTTCTTGTTGTAATTATTCCCTACCAAAAATGCAATTACATTTCTCCAACACAAGATCTCCAAACTAAATCAGGCTGTACAAGCTTGGCATTGAACCACTGCACACAAATTCTGCATGCGCAACACAATTGGGTAAACAAACTTTTCAACATTAGTAGTCAAAGGGCCTCATTAACTACTTGATAAATGTTAAAAAGAGTAAAGTTTATCGCAAATCTTTTGGGATTGACAGCCAATTTTCTTGCTGCAAACAAAATTCCGTTCATAAAAATTGTCTTACAATCCTCAGTACAGTCTTCACTCCATTGATCTGTTATGTAACAGGCTCCTCCCCACACACCAACCACCACCCCCCCCGCCCCCCCGCCCCCGACATTCTCACCCTCGACCCTCAGCATTGTCAACTGTGGCTTTGGCTGTCTATATCCAACCTTCAACTAAAACAGATGATCGTTGCCATCTTTTCAAGGGCAATTAGGAATAGGCAATCGTGTGGCTGAGCTGGTGAAGCCCACATCTTGTGAAAAAACAGATAAGGAGATAAAAGAAGAGATGACCAAAAATGGTCAAAGAGATAGGTTTTAGACCGCGTGTTCTAAGGAATAATTATGAAAAACTCACAATTCTGCCCCTCCTTTCAAATGGAGAAAAATACAACTTTTAGTTTTTTATTTTATCAATTAGTAATTAGCATGTTGCTGTGAGGGTATTTTCACTGTAACTTCATTGTAGTGTTAATGTAACACTACTTGTGACACTAATAAATAAACATTGCTAATGTTGCTAACATTCGGTTTACAGCACCATCATGATCGTTCTGCATTCTGTACCCTTGAACTTAAAAGTTCATCAAATGTGTTTTGCAAGCATTAAAAAGAAAACAGCTGAGGTGATTCCAAAACACTTCGTGGGGGGGGGGGGGGGGAGGGAATAAAAACAAAAGCTGAAGATACTGTAATAACAGAGTGCCATCTAGCTGTCTGAGACTGGAACTGACCATGATTTACTCATTGGTTTACCATGGCAATGCTTACAGACAAAACAAATGTGTTAATAGATTTTTATTAGGGAAATATATCAAAGGATATAGAGCAAAGATGGGTAAATGGAGATGAGGTTATAGATCAGCTATGACCTAATTGAATGACAGAGCTGGTTCAAGGGACCACCCTGTTTCTGTCTCTCTTCCTGTGACTGTCTCTCTGCTTGTTTTCTCAAGTCTAATTATTTTTATCTTCTCTCTGTCTTAACATTCTCATTCTCATTCATAAATCCCTTCACAGCTTTCCCTCATCCTACTAACCTCTCTTGCCCTACAATCCTCAATGTGGTCTTCACTCCACTGGCCTGTTATGTAACCATCCCCCTTCTCCCCCCGCATCATCTCCCCCCTCCACCCTCGACCCTCAACATTGCAGTTGCATCTTGTCTATGTCTAATGATCGTCTATGATCACCACCATCTTCTCAAGGGCAATTAGGAATAGGCAATGACGTGGCCTGGCTGGTGATGCTCACAGCTTGTGAAAAAACAAAGAAAAGGAGGAGAGATGACCAAAAATGGTCAAAGGGATAGGTTTTAAGGAAAACCATTGAGCGCAGGGAGGGAGGTGGAAAGACAGAGAGATTTAGGGAAAGAATCCCTGAGCTCAGGTCATCTCATCCCTCATGAAGACTTCAGGGGTCTTTTAAGAGACTTCTGGATGAGTACATGGGATTTAATGGGATTGAGACTTATAGATAGGCCTGGTAGGTATGGATATGATCGGCGCAATTTGTGGGCCGAAGGGCCTGTTTGTGCTGTAGTGCTCTATGTTCCATGTTGCTGAGAGTCCCCAGTACCAATCAGTAAGCCACTGTGAAGCCCTTGATATCAGTGGCACCCAGCTCTACGTTATGGACATTGACTGTGTAATGAGTAATAGTACTGACTGATTGTTTTCCTCACGCACATGAGCAATTTCCCAGAACCAGCAGGAACCCAATGATTCTCCATTAACAACACAGCTACCCACATCACACTCTCTCTCTGCACAAATCATCAGTGCACGTACTGACATGTCAATGGAAAATAGTGCGTTGGCTCGAATGGTAGTGCATAGTGGTGATGGCATATCATACTCACATGAGCAGATTGCAGAGGCAGAGAGTGCCCAGGGCGGTGGCAGTTGGAGGACTGATGGAGACTATGCTGACTCCCAGGCAGATAATGAACCTCTAAGTTGTTAATAAGATGGCAGATTCTGGATGTCCAGCAGGATGCACAGGGAGGTCAGGTGGAGATCCTTGAGGGTCTGTATGCCACGATCTCTAAAATGGAGCAGCCCATGTGGAGCATGAGCACTGTTGACCCTGAGCTACAAGTACAGAACCTCATCCAGAGAGAGAGAATGGCAACTCTCAGGGAGATGCAGCACCAGAAATAGAATTAGGGGTTCCAGGTGTTGCACCCAGACCTGTAATCTCACACAGGTCGTCACTGGCGCCATGAGAGATGGATATGGCATCCATCTCTGCTAGGTGCCCATCCATCAATGGTGAGCGGAGAGATACAGACATACCTCACACCTGTCATCTTTGTGAGCTCCTCTCACAATGTCCCGGTCAAGGGTGGCAGCTCCTCGGGCTCTCTGCCAGCCACTTTGCCATTCACATAGCCCTTGAGGACTGAGGAGTGCTCAGTCTGGTCAGGCCCTGCTGACAAGAGAACCACCATCAAGATCACCAGGGCCAACATGACAGCAGAAGTAGCAATCTGCCTCCAATATCGCTGTCAGTGAGGGAGGGGCATTCACAAAGCTAAGCTAAATGCACAGTGAGCACAGGAAGGGATTTGCACAAGGGCCATTAGTTCTTTTTGTCACTAACATATGTAATTATCAGTTTAGGTTATATGTTTAATTTGTTTCATTTCAAAGTCATGAAGATAAATGACTGCTTTACTCACAAACTTTGAGTGTTCTCTGTGTTTGATGGGTGTTTGCCTCCTCAGTGTCTAGAGAAAGTCAATTGGGACAGCAAACTTTATTACTGAGGCAGTGAGGCAATATTGGGTTAATGGCATGGTTTTTTGTGAAATGTTTGTGAAGGAGGTGGTGCCCTTGTTCCCAGATGTAGGCAAGCCTTAGCCAGCCTAGCTGAGGGAATGTTGAATCAAGGCCTCCCTGGTGTCCCTCCCTCCCTGAAGGTTCCTCATTTCTGGCTCCTGCTCCCGACCATGTACCAGCTCAAGCTTCTCATCAGAGCCACCTATGGATTCTTCCTCTGAGGTGAGCGCATCTGCCTCAGAGTCCTCCTGGTCCAATGGGTTCCCCCTTTGAAAGAGCAAGTTTATGCAGAGCACAGCAGACAATGATCATGAGTGGCACTCACTCTGACGGATATTGTAGAGCATCCCCGAGCAGTCCGGGCATTGGAAACTCATTTTTAGCAGACCATTTGTCTTCTCCAACATGGCCCTTGATGAGGATGATCGCAATTATATATTTCGTCTGCCTCCATCCTTGCCTGCCTGAGTGCCGTCGTCAGCCACCTTTAAAAGCAATAGCCCTTGTCCCCCAGAAAGCATTCCTCAAGGTGAGCTGAAACAACCAATAGCCTTAGTATTTGTGAGTGTCTCCGTGTGTAGGCATTGTAGGAGCTGCCAGGGAACCTTGCACAAACTTGCAGAATCTGGCTCCTGTGTTCACACACAAATTGAACATTCATGGAGTGATTTCCCCTTCCGATTGACAAAGATGCCTGGCTGGCCAGCTGGTGCCCTGAAGGCCACATGGGTGCAGTCAATAACACCCTGGATGTGGGGGGACCCATCGATAGCTGCAAAGCTTCTGTCCCACTCAGCTTGGCTGGCTTGGTCCATCCTGAAATGGATGAATGTGTGGACCCACCAGGACAAAGCATCAGTCACCAGCTTGCTGTAGCACTGCACAATTGACTGGGAGACTCCGCAAAGATCATCCATTGACCCCTGGAAAGATCCGGAGGCGTAACGGTTAAAGTCTATGGTGACTGGTCACCGTGATCTTGATGGGTATTGGGTATCCACCCATACAGTTGAAGGCTATCTCTGGGCCATTCATCTGGCAGATGGTTGTGAAATCCAGAGCCTCCTGCTGTACTAGACCTTGGCTATGTCCAGATAGTTGGACCGATGCCTGTACTCCTGACAGCTGGATAATGCCATCTTCTGAAGGGCCATCCTCCTTGCCCTCCCTGCTGGCCCTGAGCACCACGTGCCTGTGCCTCTACTTTGAGGTGATGCCTGCAGCAACCTGGTCTCTTTATTTTGTCTTCCTGCTCAGAGGAGGTGCCCCTTACTGAATACACAACTGCAGAGATGCAGATAGAACTGACACATGTACTATAGGTGCCAAAAGGTTAGAAATCTCAAGGAGATGTTACAAGATTGGAATATCCTGAAAAATCCAAACAATATCCACAAACCTCAAAAGAAAGCAGTGAACCGGGCAGCATAGTGGCACAGTGGTGAGCACTGCTGCCTCATAGCGTCAGAGATCTGGGTTCGATTCCCGGCTTGGGTGGAGTTTGCATGTTCTCCGTGTCTGTGTGGGTTTCCTCTGGGTGCTCCAATTTCCTCCCACACTCCAAAGATGTGCAGGTTAGGGTGATTGGCCATGTTAAATGGACCCTGATTTCAGGGGGATTAGCAGGATAATATATGTGGGGTTACGGGGGTATGGTGCGATTGTTGTTGGTGCAGGCTGGATAGGCCAAATGGCCTCCTTCTGTACTGTAGGGATTCTATAGTTGCATGTTGCTATGAAAACATTACAAAACTCTAGTCTAAGTCCACACTAAACTCTCAGTAACTCCTATCAACTCAACCTGCCTTTGCTCCTGCCTCCTTTAATCAGGCAATGTAAAATGCAAGTTAATTGGAGTTTAAATGATTTAACTTGCCTTCTTAATTGTCAGCGGACGTGCATCCGACTCCTGCTCGCACCCACTGACTGAAATGTTGCACAATGCGCAATGGCACTAGGATGCAGGCCCAAAGTCTTCTGGTGCAATTTTACATACTTCAGGGTCAGGCAGGTGCTCACCTGAGCAATGTAGAATTTTGGCTGTAGGAAAGTTACTTATCTTTATTGAAAGTCTGACTTGTAGGAGCTTGGGAGGACTTCCCTCTGATCTCAGTCCAAATGCTTCCTGCACCAAACTGCTCTAAGAAAGCCTGCAACACATTTGTCATGATTTGAAACCAAGCACTTATGTTATGGGAAGATAGGTTTCAACAGTTTTGGGGGAGGGCTTTGTTTCAAACCAGGCAATACAGAGGATCTGCAATGAGTTGTAGGAATGTCAGAATGAACACCGAAATATGAATTGGTAGCTGGAGTAAAATATAAGGGGGAATTTAGAAGAAGGGAGATTCTACAACAAATGAAATTTACCTTCCAGTGGGATAAAGTGAATGCAGATAACTAGAGATGCAAATTTATAGAATCAAAATTCCAGGCGACAATACATGTTGCGGAAGTGCATGAACAAGATGGAAGAGAGACCAGCAGGGATGGTCTGAAAGGCTGCTGTAACCTTCAATTCTCTAGAGTCATAGAACCCCTACAGCGCAGAAAGAGATCATTTGGCACTTTGAGCCTGCACCAACAACAATCCCATCCAGGCCCGATCCCCATAAGCCCTCATTTTTATCCTGCTAGTTCCCTGACACTAAGGGGCAATTTAGCATGGCCAATCAACCTAACTCACACATCTTTGGAATGTAGGATGAAACTGAAGCACCCGGAGGAAACCCACGCAGACAGGGAAAACTTTGGTCACCTGAGGCTAGATTCGAACCCCGGTCTCTGGCGCCATGAGGCAGCAGTGCTAACCACTGTGCCGCCCCAAGGTAGCCCATACCTATTATTTGTGATGTCGGTACAGAGAATGCCAAAACTTTGAAATAAAGCTCATATTGTTCTATCAAGTGCTGAAATCCATTTTTGGTTCACTTTACTCTGCACAGTTAGATGTGACCTCAGTTTTTCTTTATCATCAGTGCCATGAAAAGAAGCACACAAGAGGAGAAAAAATTGAATCACAATTCTGATAGACACGCATAACCTCCACAAGAATGAAGAATTGCTGGTCTTGCCTCATCTAACTGTGATTTGTAGAAATATTGTACAGCCCTTTTTTGGCAGCATGGCAGGAGCTCAAAATAACTTCAATGCTTGTGGCACTATTGACGCATTTGAGCTACTATGCTGCTATATTTATTTATTGATGGTGCAAATGTAATTCTACTTGGTGGAATCATATGTTCCACACATAACCGTGGTCAGAATTTGATGTCTTACTCCAGGAGTGGGCTGATGGTGTGAAGTTGGTGTAAAATTGGGTAGGATTTGGTGAGAGAGGCACCTTGCCCACCACCTACCTGCGTCTGCTGATATTTTACCAGCAGTAGATGTTGGCTGACCCACTTGCCCTTAGGCCAATTGAGACTTTTGATAAATCTGGAATGCCTGGTTGCAAACTCAGGATTGGGGATTCCTTCTGTTTTCCCAAAAGAGCTGCTCCAGTTTGAGCCTCCTCTGGCTTGGACCCCCTCCAATCTCCTGATCACAGCTCCATGCCTCACTGGGATCTGCCTGAATAACCTCAGAGAGGCCGCTCCACTTACCTTCCAATCCAGACCCCTCCAGGGATCCTCATTGTGGACTGTCTAGCACAGGCCACCACGTGCACTGGCACTGCTGGGACTGGCATGCTGCTGGTTTTCTATCTGGAATGTACATGGAGACAGAAACCATGACCTCAGACAGATAACTGTCTGACCATCATAAAATCCAGTCCTGGCTTCCCCAGCCGACAGAGGTGGGCTCAACCTGGACTCTTTAGCCAGTGGGTGAGACCAGTGCTTCCTTATAAAACCCAGCACCTGTATTGAGAAGTGTCCTGTCCATTAAAATAAAACTCTTGAAAGCTCCTTTATATTTGGTTGGTTAAGGGTACCAAGGGATATCGAGCTAATGCAGTAAATTGAATTCAGGTATTGATCAGCCAAGACCTAAATCATTGGTGGAGTAGATTCAAAGGGCTAAATGGCCTATTCCTCTTCCTTGTTTCTATTTCAGGCACACAAGTCAATTGAAAGATCATTTTTTTCTTCCAATAATTTTGCTTCAGTCCCCCCACATTTTATGCCATGTCTAAGTTAGAGAAATGGAAATTAAACTGCTGTCAGGCCTAACCCTGCTACTAGATCTCAGAGATACATGAAAACAGTGCAGATTTACTGTCCCTTCAGAATCTCCTCAAGCATCTTTTTTCACTTTTGGTTAACTTCTTCATCCTCTATATGACGTGAAGATGGACTGGGGTGGGCACAGTAAGAAGTCTCACAACACCAGGTTAAAGTCCAACTGGTTTATTTGATATCAAGAGTTTTTGGAGCACTGCTCCAGGATCAGCACTCCGAAAACTCCTGATATCAGTTGTGAGACTTCTTACTGTGCTCATCCTCTATACGGCACATCTGAGGTCTTAGAAATTAGGATATCGCAAATCATGGCTGCAAACTCCACACCACCGCTCTATGCAGCAGTGTTGGAATATTTCCATCTGTCATCTAATTATTCGGTACCTTAACTAACTTTTATTATATCTTTACAAGTGAAATGTATCTTTTTTTGCAAAGGGGTTTCTGAAAGAAGCAAAATCATTATGGACAACCTTTATTGACACAGAATAATTCTCTTCACAATTGTGTGGTAGACTTTGGCAATTCTTAGTTTAAGACAATGCAACACAGGTGTTAAGAGGATAAATTCCACTAAGACATTAGGCAATCAGTGTGCAGTATTGATTCACATTTTTGAAAAAACATTGATTCAAATTTTGTTCACAATTACTTCATCAGCTACTTTTGTTGTCAAATAATGTCCATTATCTAACTCTACAACTTCACAACAGTCCTCTGCATTAACCTTTCTCTCCTGTTGGTTTAATCCAGTCTTGTCAACCAGGTCATTGCTTTCATCTTTCTCCTTTACTATGTCCTGCTGCTCTTGCTGGATTTCTTTGTGTTTGGCATTTATTTTCTCAACAACTTCCTCCAATTTCGCATGGTGAGCTTCTGGAGGCACCTCAGTCGGTTCATCTTGCATTATCACCGGTGAAGAATTAAACTTATTTATTCTTTCCTTTAACTTGACTTCTTTCATCTAAGAATAAACATCACTTTTTTACTGAACAAGTAATTCCCAATTATAATTTGGACTCCTTCAACTGACGCCATCAAAACTAAATTAAAAATAACTGACAGGTTGTGAAGTGCTTTTGCTAATGCCAGGCACATTTAAGGCACTGTATTAATGCAAGTTCTTCAGAAAAAGAAACCTTCAGCTCCTTCTAACATATTTATTTTCAATTGTTCTACTCTATTTCTTAGTCCAAGCAATCATTTTGATGTAAAATCTCAAATCTCATCCGACATCCGTTGATGATCCACTCACATAAGGGATAATTTTACCAGCCAATTCTCTTCGGGTTGATGTCAGCCTATTAAGGGCATATATCACAAGTTCATGTGCATATTCCTCATGAACTTCTGGAAAATTTACTCGAGGTGTGCAGCCAAATTTTCACATGTATTCCAGCTGACCACTGGAAGCACAATTTTGTAAAATTACTCTGACAACATTTGCAATTTATAATCTTTTGAAATCTAAGGTGGAAAATGCTGCCTTACTGGTGGTAATAAAGAGGAAACACTTTGATTGGATTTTCCCATGTACAACCTTGATGGACTGATTGCCGCTTCTGTGCTTTGCTAGTCAATGATTAACTGGGGGAGTTTCTCTGCCAGGTGAACCCTTTATACTATTCGTCTGATAACTCCGCCAGAGTCTTGATGGGAGATTGGGAAAGTCCAGCACCATGTCTCTGTCCATGGCTATCTGACTCTGGGATATGTGTCCATTTTATGAATCACATAATGGCTGTTTCTGCATTTCAGAAACTATAGGTCAGATGAAAGACGTTTGGTGAGGTCTGAGTAGATGCTGGACTAGAATGATTTTCTTTCATCTCTAGGATCTGGGTTTCAAACTAATCTGGGTTCACTAAATAGATATTTCCTTCCTCTGCCAGTTACAAAGGTACTTTACTGTGTTTACGCAAGTCCAACACCGGCATACCCACATCATGAGTTACAAAGGTGCCAATGAATTGTGTTCCTAGCAGGTTTAATGCCACAACATAAAAGGAGCCATGGTTTGTCTCTAATTTGACATCATCATTTTGGTAGCCCGTGTTAGAGTAGGAAATAGTTAATCATGATTAAAATAGTAATTAAAGGTTAATATGTTAATATGTTAAGACCTGAAGAGAGCATGTAGTATGAGATTTGGAACAAAATGCTGTCTGGAAGTTCAATCTTTCACTTACAAGCAGCAACCCTGCTATGTTACCATTATAAAACTCCAATGGCTAATTGGTAAGAAAGAAGCTTTCCTTCATAGAGAAGATTCTGTTGGAATTAACTTTAAGAGAAGATTGGTTTGGAGTCATCTTTGGAAAATGGCTAGATCAAAATCTAGGTATAATTAGTCACTGATGTTTTTTGACCATACAAAAGCAAAATAAGATGCAAAATATTTTTGGAGATGGAGCCTGAGCATTTGGACACAGATGAAGGTTTAGAGACTTATCAAATCTAATGGATAATATTTATCAAAAGGAAGATTTATTAAATGCATTCAAGGCATGGTCACATTTTGACAAATGTAGAAAGTTGGAGGATAGTTCCGCGGAAGATTATGTAATGGAATTCAGGAGACAATATGAAAAATTGGGGAATTTCTAGGTAGAGTCTTTGCAGTCAGAGCTGGTTTTTAAGTTATTAGACTGTGTTAAGGTATTGAATATGGATAGGCTTCCAGTTTTGTCAGAACTTTGGGAAAGACATACTGCTGAAACAGTTGTCAGAGGCTCTTAAAAACTTCCTTGGAAAATATTATTTTCCAGCAGCATTCTGCAAATGGTGCAAATGGGCCATTCGTCAGTAAGATAGAAAATGGAGGACACAATGTTGATGTGGTAGTGAGACTGTCTAGACACAGGACACAAGTGTCAGTTTAAAAGGAGAATTGTGACTAGAAAAAATGAGGACAGGAACACCTTTGACAATTAAGAGGAGCAAAAAGAATCCGGAACTTGCGACAAAAGAAGGGGTATCGAAGTCTTGGTAAGGAAGAAGAGGGAGGCGTATGTTAGGTCGAAACAACTGGGTACGGAGAGTGCGCTGGAGGAATATAGAGAGAGTAGGAGGGAGCTAAAAAGGGGAGTTAGAAGGGCGAAGAGAGGGCATGAAATGGCTTTGGCTGACAGGATTAAGGAAAATCCAAAGGCATTTTATTCCTATATTAGGAGCAAGAGAGTAGTTAGAGGGAAAATTGGTCCTCTTAGGAACAAAAGTGGGGAGTTATGTATTGAGTCGGAGGGAATGGGGGAGATCCTGAATGAATACTTTGCGTCGGTATTCACGAAGGAGAGGGGTTCGGTGTCGTGCAGTGTCTTGAAGGGAGCTGTGGATCAGTGGCAGGAAATATCTATTACGAGGGAGGAAGTGCTAGGGCTTTTAGGTAGCGTAAGGACGGATAAGGCTCCAGGGCCTGATGGTATTTATCCCAGGCTGCTTAGGAAGGTGAAAGATGAAATTGCTGGGCCTCTGGCGCAAATCTTTGTCTCTTCGTTGGACACAGGTGAGGTCCCAGAAGACTGGAGGGTAGCAAATGTGGTACCACTGTTTAAAAAAGATAGTGGGGATAACCCTGGAAATTATAGACCGGTGAGTTTGACATCGGTGGTAGGGAAATTAATGGAAAAAATACTTAGGGGTAGGATGTATGAGCATTTGGAGCGTTGCGATCTGATTAGGGATACGCAACATGGCTTTGTTAGAGGGAGGTCTTGCCTTACGAATCTGGTAGAATTCTTTGAGGAAGTGACAAAAATGGTTGACGATGG
Organism: Carcharhinus amblyrhynchos; assembly: GCF_965287045.1. NCBI lineage: Eukaryota > Metazoa > Chordata > Chondrichthyes > Carcharhiniformes > Carcharhinidae > Carcharhinus > Carcharhinus amblyrhynchos. The sequence goes on from NC_137325.1 coordinate 32,638,966, forward strand.
GAGAGCCGTTGATGTCATCTATATGGATTTCAGTAAGGCGTTTGACAAAGTCCCTCATGGTAGACTGGTAGAAAAGGTTAAGGCGCATGGGATACAAGGACAGGTAGCTAGGTGGATTGAGAACTGGCTGGGCAATAGGAGATAGAGGGTAGTTGTTGAGGGGACCTTTTCAGGCTGGAGGCCAGTGACCAGTGGTGTGCCGCAGGGCTCAGTACTGGGACCTCTCCTCTTTGTAGTATACATAAATGACTTGGAAGAGAGCGTACGTGGTGTGATCAGCAAGTTTGCGGATGACACCAAGATGGCAGGATTGGCAGATACTGAGGTGGAATGTCAGGTGATACAGCAGGATATAGATTGGTTGATACATTGGGCAGATAGGTGGCAGATGGAATTTAATCCTGACAAATGTGAGGTGATGCATTTTGGAAGGAATAATGCAGAGAGGAGCTACGTGATAAAAGGTAGACCGATTAGGAGTACAGAAATACAGAGGGACCTGGGAGTGCAGATTCACAAGTCTATGAAGGTTGCGATACAAGTGGAGAAGGTTGTGAGGAAAGCTTATGGAATGCTAGCCTTTATAGGAAGGGGTATAGAGTATAGGAGCTGCCATCTAATGCTTCAGTTGTACAGAACGTTGGTTAGACCGCATTTGGAGTACTGCGTCCAGTTCTGGTCACCTTACTACCGGAAGGATGTGGAGACTCTGGAGAGGGTGCAGAGGAGGTTTACCAGGATATTGCCTGGCATGGAAGGACTGAGTTATGAGGAAAGGTTGGAGAAACTGGGACTTTTCTCCTTGGAAAGACGGAGATTGAGGGGAGACATGATAGAGGTATATAAGATACTGAAGGGAATAGATAGAGTCAATAGTGAGAGGCTGCTCCCTAGACTGGGTACAATTACGAGAGGTCATGATCTAAGGGTGAGGGGGGGAGAAGTATAATTTGGATATGAGAGGAAGGTTCTTCACACAGAGGGTCGTGGGGGTATGGAACGCGCTACCGAGTAGGGTGGTGGAGGCAGGAATGTTGGACTTGTTTAAGGTTTACTTAGATAGACACATGAGCGAAACAAGGATGGAGGGTTATAGTAGGGGGTATTAAAAAGGGTCAGAGCCTCGGGAGACACCGGAAACGCAGACTTATATGTTAACGTTTTTGTCTTTTTATTCCGCAGGTGTCGGTCCACCTTGTTGTCAAACGAGGGGCATGCACACGGTGGGTCGTGCATGGGCTGCTCTTGGAGGTTCCGGGAGTGGCCTAGTACTTCGTGCCGGTGTGTGTGCTTGATCCTGGACCGGTAGACGGGTGCCGCAACAGCTCAGTGACTAGCACTGCTAGCTGTGCAGATACATGGATTTGGGTCTGTGTCTGTGGGAGTTTGTGCATTCTCCCTGTGGTTGCGTGGGTTTCCTCCGGGCGCTCCGGTTTCCTCCCACACCCCAAAGATGTGCTCTTAGGCTGACTGGTTTTACCAAATTGACACTATTCTCCCCTGAATCTGGCTAAGTTAGGGGTTCCACTCGCAGACACGCAGGGCAGGGTAGGTGTAGGAGGATGTGGCGGCGCGGGCTCGTTGGGCCGAAGGGCCTGTTTCCCGTGCTGGGTTGTTCTTTGTTGAACCCCAGAAATGGCCTGGGAATGGCCAACCAATGTTTTAGATGTGATTAGAAATACCATTATGCAATGAGCTGTGCTAAACAATGTAATGGGGACAATCTCCTAACCCGCTATGCTGCTTCAGCAGACCGGGAGACTCAAGCGGAGGCCGTGTATGCGGGTTTCCCTCTAGGCATCGTGGCATCTGTGAGTCTCCAGTTACCAGCTTTCTGGTACCATCAGCTCCATGCCAGAAATCAGCATGGATCTGTATAATGTATTCAAATACTCATTTAAATTTAATTAGCGCTCCTGGGACTGAAGTCTCTGGGCCTGCTAGCTTCTCCTCCTGCCCTCCCCCCACCACCAGGAGTGTTTCACTCCAGCGGAGTTTACAATAGCTGCCCACTTGTGGGGAGCTGGCGGCCTGTCCCCGCTAGAGTGAAGAGGGGCGATGGAGGCCCCCAGAATGTTGGGAGTGAGGGGGCGTGCCCCTGGACATTGCCAACTTGACAGTGCTAACTTTGCCCCTAGCATTGCCCAAGGGGCAAAGTGGCAATGCCCAAAGGGGCATCTTGGCAGTGCCCACTGGCATTGGCCAGTGCTAGGGGGTGAGGCCAAATGATGTGGGGCCATCCATGAGGATGGGAATGCCACTCTGCATTCGGCAGTGACAAAAGGAGGGCAGACAGCGCTTGGGGCTCACCATGGTGGGGGTGGGAGGGAGTGTTGGCCTGCCAAGGGGTCAAGGATGCCTAGTGGGAAATTGGAACTGCTGACGTTAGACTGAGCGGGCTGGGGGGCAGGGGGGTTGGGTGGTCGAGGCTGGCCAGGATGCATAAGGGGGCAAGCAATCAGGCTGTGGGGGGCTTGTATGGCCAGTGATGTGGGGCGTGGTGGGGAGGGGGGGGAGGTCAGAGTCCGGCAGTACACTACTGTGCTTGCGCTGATCTCTGCTCTGACAGATCGGTGCATGCGCAGTGGCCCACTCAGCGCTGTGCTGCCGACCTCTCCAGCATGAATAGGCCCTGCCCACTGACTTTTCAGAAGATTCACAGTAGTGCACTCTACAGTGCACAGGGAGTGGGAGGTTGATTTTGAAACTCCCGCTGAATAAACCAGCAGGAGTTACTCCAGCTTTTACGCAAATTCGACACTGAGAATTTTTTTGGGAAAATCCCACCCCATATTTGAAATTAAGCATGGGATGGAAGATTCTGAAGAAGAAGATAGAAATATCGACCAAAGGGAGGGCATTATATTAGTTGCAAGAAGTTTCAAGCTGGTGATGAATTGTCCTTCGACTGTATGGTGTTAGAGCTGGATGCAGTGTGTGAAGTAGAATGATTGAAATGCTACCTAAGCTCTTTAAGTTAAATGGATTGGAACAATGTTAAGGAATTTGGGAGTTCCCCCCAATTCCAGATTTAGAAGAGAAAAAACGAATTGTGTTAAAGTTGCATCAGCAGTTTGGTCATCCCTCTTCCCAAGGGTTAGAATTTGGTCCCATACCTAACATATGAGGTCTCAGTGCAAGCACAAGGTGGGGAAGGTGGAAAAATACTTCACATGGCAACAAGAAGTTTCTGAGGGTAGAAATTAGCATGTGTTGTGCCTGTTTCCCAAGCAAAAAAACAGAGACAAAGTACATCGAATGAGCACCAGAGTGCAACCTATCTGTCAAAATTTCTAAAACTGTAAATGGCCATTTTATTTTAACTATAATTTGGTGTACAAAACTAATTAGTTTCACCTCTAGGGTGGTAGGATACTATAGGATGGTGGAATACTAGAAGTGAATATTATAGGGTTGTTCTATACAATACCTTCCTCTTTTCCTCTGCGGCTACCGTTGTATTTTCAATCTCTCCTATTGTCACACTCTTTTGTTTAGTTGTTTCATTCTTTAGCTTATCGAGTCTTGTTGGAGGTTTCTTTAAAATTCCCTCTGTTGACTTCACATCGAACTAACAAGTAATAAATGAAAGAAGGCACGAAAAATTAATTTCAAAGGGCTGTTAAAGCATTCAGGAAAAATAAACATGCTTGAAAGAACTCATGAAGTAAACCATTCAGAAATATAATATTAAAATCATGGAACAGTTTCCACGCAAATTATACACAGATTTTCACAACAAAATCAATATGAAAAATCTAGAAAAGACTTACATTCCTTTGACAGATGTGCATTCAGTGAGGAGCAATGTTCTGCTGCTGACAAAGTAACATCCTACAAAGCAGTGTGTTTCTGGACATTACTCTCAGAATAGGTGTTTGGTGGAAGGGACATCTATAGTAAGATGTGTATATGCTGTTATGATCCTTGGCCAGATCTCCAAGTCTTTGATAAAGTTTGGTTAGGGACCAACAATGTTTTGCTTACAGTGGATAAAGTGAAATTCAAGACACTTGCCAAGAGAATAAAACCACAAGATTCCACTGGTTTTGAATGGATGAAATAAACTTCACTATATAAATTCAGAAAATAAAACCATTTACAATCTATCTTATACTTGGGGTCTATCTTAACATTCAAAGTTAATATGAGGCACATGTGAATTAACAAGCAAACTGTGGTCGAACACACTACACAATAAATGGCAGCTGCGACCAAGACTGAGACCATGGATTTCTCAACAATCCACCCAGATGTCAGTAACACTGAGTAAACCAATCTCACTGAAACTCTGTCTCTCTGACGAGGGATTCCATTTTTCACCTGTGAAGATCTAACCTGAGAATTCCCTCCAGGATACCTCAGCTCAGACAGCACCAACAATGACCCGTCTTGCAGGGTTTCAATCTCGTTTCCTGAGATTCTGTTCCCTTGGTTTCCTGAGAATGCTCTCAAGCATTGGCGACTCGGTGCTGCAGAAGTATCAATCTTGGGCTGCCCCCTTGGATCTTCAGAGCATTTCCTGAGCCCTCTTCAGTTACCAGACTTGGACATCATCAACAACAGGCCACCTCACAGACTTTCAATCTCATCTGAGATTCCATTTCATTGGAATCCTGAGTCTGCACTCCAACTCACAAACACAACTTCATCTCTTTGACTGTGCCGAGTAAGAAACTACTGCTCCAAAAGAGTACCTCTACCCCAGTGGCCTGCAGCATGGAATCATCAACCTTCAGCTACCTTTCTCACTTAAAATATGAACCCCTCAGCCCTACTCCTTTTCTCTGCTCCTCACTTTCTAACTGAACAGGGACCTTTTCCTATCCTTGCCCCCTCTCTGGGACTCTCCCTTTGGGCCCTCTCCCTGTTCCCTGCAATGGATCCTGCTCACCCAACCTGGATTTTCAAGCCACTTTTTCTTGTTGGCCCAAAAAAATGTAAAAATGCAGGACTGCACTTGTGCAGCCCACTCTCAGTCTGTGCATGCGTGCAAAAGCTCCAAGATCCATCAGAAGTTGAAGTTCCCGACCTTCAAGCTAAGGTAAGAATGGTTTCCATAATAATGTGAATACTTGAAACAACTTGAAATGAAATGAGGGAACTGGTTACTACTGCAATAGCAATGTAATACAATGTAATAGAAACATCAAAGCATAGCTAAGCCCAGAGGATAGGAATTCAGTGCCCCAGCAGGATAGAGTGGACAGAATAGGGAATGGTACAGACCCTGTGTTAGGATCACCTGTAGTTTGATCCTGTGGAAGATAGAAAGCTACGGCATGAATTGCTGTGGTTAGGTTTCTTTAACATAAAAAAAACACTTCCCCACCCACCCACCCGCTACCCAAAGTAACAGCAGGATAATGCAACAGACATCAGGATAGTCTAAAGTCGGTCTATTTAATCAATGAACAGGGGTAGGTAATTTGTGAGAGAATCTTTTTGATCAACTAATGCAACCTGGGAAAACCCAAGTGGCTTAGATCCTGAGTTGGTACATGAACATATAACTAGACTCAGTTTGTCCAATAAACCACAAGGGACGATATTTGTCTTAACCTGTTAATTTGTTGCCGGGTGATATACAGGAAATGAAAGTTGCACCAATCCCTGGGACCGAGGAATCAGAAATATACTAGACCAAGAGTTTGGTATATATATGAGGTTAAAAGACTAAATTCAACGAAATGAGAGAACAACGAAAGTAAATTGGCTGGGGTAATTCATAGCCCAATAGAACACTTGGAACTCTGCCAAAGGAACAATGCTGGTAGTGTCTATGACAAAGATTTGTAGTCACAAAATTAAATAAGTCAGAATCACAAGTTTTGAGCAACTGTACATATGCAAGCTATTGCCCATGGTATGATTAAATAAATCACCACAAATTTTTGATTTAATACTAATGTGAACACCATGCTTGATTTTCATATTCCCAATGTGTGAAAGATGGAAGTTAGCACATACCAGAGGACTGTGAACCTCTTGCCATTCTTCATTGTGGGCCTGGTTTAAGATCCCCTGAACTAAAAGTTCTTGCAGAATGTCAACAGACCTTGGTCTCTCCCTGATTTCCTGTATTGGTCCATTCTTTTTCAGCAAGCTACTTGCAGTAAGTGCTAAGTCTGCAGGTGGAAAGAAAATACTAGAATTAAGAACAATTAGAGGACAGGGTATTCAAAAACAGTGAGTGTCTCACTGCTCAGACTTCATTCTGTTTCGTTGCACATGCCAACATGCTTTTGGAATGGAACTGAGGTTGAATCACAGCAATCCATATTAGAAGCTCAATTTATGCAAGATTACCAGGGAGGGTCTCTGCAACTAACTGATCACATTTTACATAACCAAGGAATAGAAACATGTGAGCCGAGATTCTCCCAAAAAGATTCTAAGTGCTGAATTAGTGTAAAACCTGGAATAACTCCATTTTCAAAATGAATCTCCCATACTGTTGAGCGCTGCAGAGCGCCCTTGTGAGATTCACGATGAAAATCTGGGGGCAGGGCCTATTCCCACCCAAGGGGCCAGAAGCATAGTACTGATAGGCCACTGTGCATGTGCACCTAAAAACTTGAAGCTCTCGACTCTTTCTGTACTTTTCTTTGATCTAGGAAAGCCGACTGTATATGTACTGGAAATGATATGTGCACACAGCATAGGAGGTGGTATTTTTTCTCAGGTTAAGTTGGCAATGGGGATGAGGTAGACAGGGATGTTTATTTGACATTCAGGAAGTGTTTACAAAGATATTAGGTACAACACGTTTTCATTCCTCGGCACTCACACCTACCACCCTAACAGGAATAAAATCTTTTTTTAAAGTATTAGTTGCTCCTGGAAAAGATAGCATATATACGGAAATGCAAATCAAGGGCCAGTACAAGGCCATTTAGTCCATTAAATCTGCGCCTCCCACAGACATTCTGTCATGTCATGGACTCAATTAGTGTCTTAAGAGATGGTCTGCATGAAGGACGTGGAAGATGCAACCAAAATTTTGCCATATAACAATCTTTCCATTACTGTAGAAGCTAAAGGATCACAGGGGTAGATTTTCAACTTGCTTCCCAGCATTGTGGATGATCTGTAATTGTCAATTTTATTCTTAACAACTAGGCATTGCCTTATTTGTCAAAAGTTTTAATCCAAAACCCCTTGTGTAACATTCTAGACTGCACGGAATACAATTTTGACAGAATATTGTGTAACTTCAGTTGAAAACAGAAGACATCAAATCAAAGGGAGGAAAAGAAGCATATTGTTAATTCTTAAACATACAAGTAAATGAATACCTGTTTTGGGGCTGAATTACAAAGGAGAGGAGGTTGTGCTCGAATTGCATAAAGCCTTGGGCATCCCCATTAGAAATGCTGGCTTCAGTTCTAGGCATCACATCTCAGGAAAGATAGATTGGCTGTGTGGAGGGTGTAGTGCACAGGGTTTAACACAATGATGGGAAACCTAAGCTAATGAGTGGTCCTCCTTCATCTCCCTGGGCTGCAAGATTGAAAGTCGGCATATGCACCAACCATGACCCCATGGCACACATTTAATACACAAAATATTTTATTACGAGTTGTGGAAAATCTTAACCATTCATATATTAATAGAACTATCATCAATTTCAAATGGTAAAAACAAAAGAAATATTTACATTTACCTTACATCGTACTCAGTGCAACTTCTGATTGGATCAATAGCATGTCACTTTCACACAAAGTGACCCATTGTATAATTTGGTGCAAATTAAAGTACTGGCAAAGTAACAAAAAGAGCAACCTCCCATATCTACTGGTGTTGTAACTAAGGCACTCTCCTGGGATAGGGTAATTTTGCTAACTGCACTTGCATACCTGGAATTTGCAGGGTGTACTAGTTGAAATATATGGGTGCTTATATTGGACACAGAGGGAACGCACAGCTCTCCTAGTCATTGTCTGCAATCAGCATGAACCTCAATTCATATGTTCTCACTTTATGTGCACATCACTTTCGTGATACTGGTCATAAAAAAACTACATGGACAGAAACCAGCGGAACCTGGGAACCCTCCCTGCGCATGGACAAAATGTCTCATGAGCCAGATTCAGAACCGGCCAGATGTGGCCTTTGGGCCATAGGTTGCCCAGCACTAGTTTAAAGGCTCCAAACCTCATTGTTGTTATTATTGTTCACATTGCATCATAGCCCCTGAACAAATGAGGCATATCAATCTGCAGCGAAGCAAAATGTGAGTCTCTTTTCAACAGTCTGACTGGCCAGTAGCAGAACTTTCCAATTAATGGGTGTCACTCTGTAGAAAACTCCATATCCAATAGTAATAATGTGCCAATTGACATGATTCAGTAACAAAGTTGGGCTGGGTTTCTACTTATTCACTCCTGAAAGATTACTTTCTTCCACCATCTGCTTCGTTAATTTTTCAGTTGCATCCAACTTTGCTTCTTTCCTATTACTCTGCCCCTAATCCCAACTCCTATTTAAAAGGTTCAATATTCAAGCTCCTTGTTAAATCTTTGGCTCACATTCCTCCGCTCCTTTGGGTTTCTACTCGCTTTGCCGTTTGCGATTTGGTTGATCCCATGCTATCAAAAGCATGGATCCATCTTCCTGACTGCCTAGCTCCCTCCCTGATACAACAATAAGAGCCACCCTGGACAATGTACCCAGTCTTGCAGTCAGGGTCGCAAAGTGGGTGCTACTTCAGTGCTTGCACATGATTTAAGAATTCTAACTTGAATTCACAAGTTCATTCAGCTTGAGGGCCGGTAGGTCAGCTGATTTCCTGAGAGAAGCAGCAGGACAAAAATGTCACATGTATGCACCAGTAGATGCTGAATTCTATTTCCAAGTTCAGAGGAAACCACATTAGACATGGTCCATGTAATCTAAACTGTTTAAATCTTTAAATCTGATGACAATGTTTGGCTTAGTTGCTAGCACTCACACTTCTGAGTGAGATGCTTATGGATTCAAGGCCCACTGTAAAAAACCCAGCACACAATCCAGACTGACGCTAAAGTGTTGTACTGAGGGAGTCCTGCACTATTGGAGGTACCACCTTCTCGATGAAACATAAATGATTGCAATTCAAAGAAGATTACTTTAAAATTCTCATTCTTATATTTAACTTCCTTCACAGCCTCACTACTCTTTATCTCTGTAACCTTGCTCACTCCTTTAACTCCTCTTGTGCATCCCCAATTTTCATTGCTCAATCATTACTGGATGTACCCCATTGGTTAGTTGCCTGGATTGTAAGATTCTGTATAATTTCTCTTCCTTCCTGATGTATGCTGCTTCTTCAAATCTATTTCTTTGACCAAGCTTTTTTGATTATCAGTCCAAATATCTCCTTATGAGGCTTAGAATCAAATGTTTCTGGATAATGCTTCCGTTAAGTGCCTTGGGATGTTTTACTACATAAAAGATGTTTGTTTTATTTTATTTTATTGCTCCATCCTTAAAGTTGCAAAGCCAATTCTCAGTCAGAGTGGACTGTGCAGATTGAAATACATTCCTTATTTGCTCCAAAATCCAAATTGAATTTCCAATTGAATCCAATTCATGGTGCCCACAAGAGAGAAAAACAAGATCCAAGCTGACAAGATAAGGCATTGCACCCCATCTTGGGCTTGATTTGACCAATGCTTGATTTTGGCCAAAAAGCTAAGAAAAGATGTTTTTTTAAAAAAAAATTACTCCAGCCTTAAAATTACAAAGCCAATGCTCAGAATGGCAAAACCCAAACCCATTCCTTGCTTGCTCCAAAGATTGAATTCCAATTACAAGTTGTTGTTCTTATGAGGTTGTGATTTACAGCGGTTTCAGGCTGCTTCCCATAATGGACTTGAACAGCACCTCTTTTGTGTGCAGCTACCTACTTAGACGATACTGCTGAATTCAAAACAGATGAATGCTTTATGCTAGACTTTGCACACTAAATTCATGTAGGAGCCAGCCAGACTTGGAAAGAAAGTTCTCATAATCTGAAGCATTATTTAATTGAAAGACATGATTGGCTACCCCATAATGCAACTCGAGTAACATGTGCACATTTTTACTTGTGAGCAAGGCCAGGATGACCAGCGTATTTTGCCTAACTTCATTATATATGAACAAGCAGATCGCACTGCTCCATGCACAACATTTTCTATTCACTGTGTTAGTGAGCTTGCTTCATACCATCATTAAATCCATTTTGTAGTAATGTCCCATTTGCTTTTCTTAGTGGTGGCAAGGACTGTTGCACTGCTCCCGGCAATGTTATTAAATCCTCCTCTGACACTTTGGATCCAGGTGAATCGTCAATGATGCTTAATTTGCTGCTTTTCCTATTGTTCTTAATCTAAAAGGAGGAATAAAGGAATTGATTTGAATTAATTAATTTGTTGGTGAAATGTCTGATGCAACTTGTTCCCTTTTGCTTTGTCAATTTCTGGGTGTACTTACTTACACCGCTTTAGCTTTGTAATTAGTTGCACATGGAGCAAAATGTTTCAATATCAACTACTGAAAAAATGAAAATAAACCACTTGGCACATTTGTACTCATTGAGAAGCAGAAGGGGATTTGAATTGTGAATACAGTAAAAGTGAGGAACAAGGCAAATGGCTAACACTCCTCTCTTATAACAAAAAGAAAAATGCTGGAAAACCTCAGCAGTTCTCACAGCATCTGTGGAGAGAGAATAGAGCCAATGTTTTGAGTGTAGGAGGAGACTTCTCTCCTCTTTTCAGATATGAGCATAATTTAAAGCCAGGGCTATTTTAACACCCAATTACAATACCCACTCCCCCAGCCAGCTGGCTGCTCTAACCAGGGGTAAAGAAGCAGATGGCAGCAAGTGGCAGAAGGGGGATTGTATGGCCTGGAGGCGCTCGAGTAAATTGTGGGGTCAGGTGCAGAGGGGAGAATTTTGGGATGGAAAAGGTGGAGATTTTCCCCTGTGGGTTCCAGAAGCTTGCAGTGCCTACAAGACAAAGTTTTCTATCTGCCAATCAGCGTTCCTGGAGCAGGATAGCTACGGCAGGATTTAACTATCACTGGAGTACTAAAGACATTAGAGGATCCTGATTTGTATTCATTAATGAGATTCCTGCTTGAATCATGTAGGTGTCATTGCTGGTTGGGGGGAGTAAAGACGATGGCAGGAGGAATGGGCCATAAGGATTTGTGGACAATTTTAACTGATGCACCATTTCCTCAGACCGAGATTCATTAATACCTTCTCTCAAATCTGTCTATTAGATGGTATAACATTGAGTACCACTCTGTCCAATCACTATTAAAGCTGATGTCTTCAAAGGAAAAGAACAGAGAAATCAAATGAGGGCAACTTTAGGAAAGGCACTGAAAATTATTCCCCAACTCCAGGATACCAAGGTGGCCCATGCCACCCTTATGTTCTCCCTGTCCCTGGACTCAAAAGCCATCCCCTACATCACACTGTGTGACACACCTTTGACCTGGAAACAGTAACTGTAAGGAAAATTTAACATTACTTTAAAAAGGTTGGAGGAAACTGTGATTGTTTTTAAAAAATGTTTGAAGAAAATAATTTTTAAGAGATTGTATCAGCCTCTTAAAAGACCTTTATTATTTATTATTTTTGGACAACGAGAAATATAAGTAAATGTGACCCAGCTCCCCTTGATCAGGAAGCAGAGCCAACAAAAAGGGAATTGAAAAATGGAAACTATGTAGCAGGCAGACACAAAGATTAAGGAGGAGAGGTGAAAAGAAAAGGTGATTCTGGTAGATGCACACTACCATGACTCATGAGAGATGGGAGCTGTGAAATTTGCCTATTAATTTATGTTGACCCTGGCTCATGTTAAAAGTAAAAGTAATGAAAAGTTAAGTCTCGTCCAATCACTTTTTTCTTTTGGGGGTTGTTCAATAAATTTAGTTAATGTGTTTGATACATTCCCATGGAGATCCTAACAATATGGGGCTATAGTATATGTGACCTATCAAATCCACCAACTCATCAAAGTTACTGGAGTGGTTTCTCCTTCCCCTTTGGCATCTGCTACTGAGAAGGACAAGAGCAGCAGGACACCATCACCCCCAAATCCCCATTCAACTAACACACCATCCTGACAGTTAACACATATCACTATTCTTTATCATTATCAAGTTGTTAGCGTGAAATTCTCAAAGATGTGCAGATTTAGCCATGCTAAATTGTCCTTTAAGTGTCCCAAGATGTGTAGGTTAGGAGAATTAATGAGTAAGTACATTAGGTTACAGGAATGGGGCCTGGGTGGGATGCTCTGTCGCAGAGTTGGTACAGACTTGATGGGCCGAATGGCCTTCTTCTGCATTGTAGGGATTCTATGATATCTAATACCATTGTGGAACATGCTGTTCAAGGAGACGGTTCTCCACAATCATCTTCTCAAACTATGGATGAGGTGACTTTACAAATATGTCCAAATTCCCAACAACAAATTCCAGCCCTTCCTATATCCTACCCCCATATTTTCCATTTCCTTAGGGGAACAAAATAATTTGAATTTTATAGGTCTTATCAACAAAGTGTTTCACATTCAATTCATTATTTTTTGAAGTGCAAGTACATTTTTGGCCAGAAAATACAGCAACCATGTTACACAAGTGAAAGCAAGATCTCGCACACAGCGATTGAAATGGTCAATGGCCAGGATTCTCCCAAAAAAATTCTAATTGCTGAATTCACGTAAAAACTGGAGTAAATCCTTTTTTTAAGCGGGATTTTCAAAATGAATCTTCCACACACTGAGTACTGTAGAGTGCCTTAGCGTGAATCATGATAAAAATCAGTGGGCAGAGCCTATTCCCGTTAGAGAGGCCGGCAGCATAACACTGAGCGGGTCACTGTGATCTATCAAAGCTGAGATCAGTGCAAGCACAATAGCCCCACACTGCTAGCCTCCAAATCGCTGACCAGCTTGATTGCTGGCCAACATAGTAACACCCCTGTCAGTGGCCTACTGACCTCCCCCAACCCTCAATCACTATCCTTCCAGACTCCTGGACATCTCTGGGTCAGCCCTGTTCTCTGCACCCCCCCCCCAATCCCGCAGTGTCCTGATTCTACCCGCCACCCATGGCAGCCCCAACACCATTGCCCAAATCCCGACTACCCCGTCTGCAGCCCAAACCACCTCCAACCCATTGGCCAGCCCCGATCACTGTTCATCCTCCCCTCTGTCACTAATCCTGAGTGCAGGGTGGCAGCAGGACCCACCACCACCCCCCCCACCCTCGACGATCTCCACCCTGCAGGTTTGCCCCCAATATGCCCCACCCTTTCTGGCTCCACCCCCTTTGCACTGCCCAATGCCTGGTAGACAGTGCCAAGGTGCCCTCTGAGCATTGCCACTTTTTACCCCTTGCATAGTGCCAGGGCACAAGGCTGGCACAACCAGGCTGGTAATGCCCAAGAGGCACCCCTCCTTATTCCCAACCTCCTGGGGGGCTTACATGATCTCTATTCCCTCCAGCGGGGTTCTGTTTCCTGTTAGTGGGCACAGACTCCAGTCCTGGCCCACTAATAAGATTGAAATGCTTATTTCAATATTCAAGTCAGCACCGTGCCAATTCCCAACATGGAGCAGAAATCCAGCAGCCAGAGTCACATGGGGGCTGTGGCATCCAGCAGGGAGCCTGCGAAAAGGCCTTTGCTGATGTCTCCCGGCCCGTTGCGCTGCTAGAACAGCACGACGAGCTGGGAGAATCACCCACAGTATGTTTTTGATTGAGGGATGAATTTTGGCCAGGGTACTTGGAAAACTTCAGGTTATGCCATCAGATTTTAGTTTGGAATCAAAGGGTAGAATTTGTTTTAGGTAACAACTTGATGTTGTGGTCAAACAGATACTACCTGGGAAGCAGTCACCGGGCACTAATTTTCCAGATATTGGCCCATTGATGGGGAGAAGGTGGGCTCACCATCCAATTAAGGATGGAGAGTAGGCTTTTGAAACTGAAGGGTCAATAAGAGGCCCTCAGAAGAAGCAACTTCCTGCAGTTCAGGTAAGAGAGAGGGGAAGGGGGGAGAGGGGGAGGTGCCTTCATCCTGAAGTGCTCTCTCTTCAGCACGTTAAAGTTTCAATTTTTAAAAATGGAATCAATAGTTGGGCCATTGAGTTTTGCACCCACCTACCTCCCTACAAGCCCCCATCTGGGTGCAGAAATTTTGTCTATAATATCCCAGAATGACACAGTTCAGTAGGAGAATATTCAGCCCACTGTGCTATCCAATTAGTCTCATTGCACTATTTTCCCTTATGTCTGAGACGCTTGAATCAGGCAGGCAGTGTGAAGGAACATCTCCATTTATCAGTCTATTCCAATATCAAAGCAAAAATAATGCCAGCAATAAGTAAGGTTGGTTTACTAATGGAGGCACCAATCTGAAGCTGGTTAACTTGGGTTCTGGAGTAAAAGGAATGCAATCAAAGTTGAATTTCCCTCATGTCTGTCCCATTAAACTGCCAGTGTTTGCTGATTTTGCATACTGAAGCCACTGAATAATTCAGATTGCTCAAATAGTGTTTCATAATTTTGCAGCTTGCTGCAGCTTTGTTCCTCATGAAATCTACTTTCCAAATTCAGGTCATTTCTATAAATGGAACGAAACCAACTAATGCCCTGAAGGGAAATCACCAAAATTAGTGCATTGCCTCAAGATCTTAAAATGGGGTAGAGGTAAAGTTAGGTGTATCTGTATGCAAATATATGTTCGTATGTATGTGTGGATATAAGAACAAAGGGCTTGTGAGTAGGCCCTTCGAGCCTACTCCATCATTCAATAAATCATGTCTGTTTTAGTTATGGGATCAATTCCATATTCCTGTCTGCTCCCTATAATCCCTAACTTCCTTGTCTATCAAAATTCTGTCTAATTCTTCGATGAATAAATTTAATGACCCTACTTTCTCAGCTTTCTAGGGAGGAGAATTCCACAAACTATAACCCTTTGAGAGAAAAAGATTCTCAGTCTTAAAAGGGACCTCTTATATTATGTCCCCCAGTTCTACTCTTGCCCACAAGCAGAAATATCAAAGAACAAAAAACAAAAGAACAACACACCACGGGAAACAGGCCCTTCGGCCCAACGAGCCCGCGCCGCCGTCCCACTGTCTCAGTGACCTATTCATGATTTTAGTCTACGCCTAATGTGCGAGGATCAGGGAGGTCCAATTTAGGGACAATTTAGTACCCAATCAATCAGCCTAAAAGCACATCTTTGGGGATGTGGGAGGAAACCGGAGCACCCGGAGGAAACCCACGCAACCACGGGGAGAACGTGCAAACTCCCACAGACACAGGCCCAAATCCATGTGTCCGCACAGCAACAGAGATAGTCTCTGAGCTGTCATGTTGCCCTCGAGATGGTCCAGTTTAAGCACACTAACGACATGAAGCAATAGGCAACTCCCGAAGCAACGTCCAAGAGCAGCCCACTACAACCTGCCGCATGCATGCCCCTTGCTGGACTTAAATGCCTGTGGAGACAAAAAAAATTCATTATTAAACAGGCAAAGACTAACATCCCTGAGGCAAAACGTATT
Organism: Carcharhinus amblyrhynchos; assembly: GCF_965287045.1. Taxonomy (NCBI): domain Eukaryota; kingdom Metazoa; phylum Chordata; class Chondrichthyes; order Carcharhiniformes; family Carcharhinidae; genus Carcharhinus; species Carcharhinus amblyrhynchos. The sequence continues at coordinate 32,654,535 of NC_137325.1, forward strand.
CCCGAGCCTACAATGTTTAGTAAGGCCTACTATATCCCCCTATATGTAGCCCGCTCATGTGGCTGTCTAAGTGACTCTTAAACAACCCTAGCGTGCCTGCTTCCACCACCTTACTCGGCAGTGCATTCCACACCCTGGCATGTACCCTACCAAGTCCCCTCTGGATTATATATGTTTCAATAACATCACTCCTCATTCTTCTAAGCTCCAATATATAGAAGCCCAATCTATTCAATCTTTCTTTATAAAATAAGTCCTTCATCCTAGGAATGAGTTGTGTACTGCTTCTAATACAATTATATGATCGTAGAATAAGAAGTGATCTTATTGAATCATTTACAATCCTGAGGGGACTACATCTGCCAATCTTTTTCCCACTTAATTAACCTGTTCAAATCCCATTGCAGATTCACTATCTCCTCTTGACAACTTACTTTCCTACCTATTCTGGTATCATTAGCAAATTTAGCTAACATACATTCAATTCCTTTATAGCTCTTTATCTTCATATTTTTCATTATATCTCATTCATTTCTTAACTAACCATACTATTTTATCAGCAGATGTTTTCATTATCTCACTACTTAGCCTTGGGTTTGGCCTGCAGTTCCCCCGATCACCTTCTTGTGCTATTCAGCAATGAATGTCCATGAAGCTGTTATTATTATAACTGCTGGGTTAGCAGTCCCTGAAAGTTATCCTTGGCCAAGGGTCCCATCATGCCCAGAAAGACCTCCTTTAACTACATTTGTCTATTCTAAAGTTATTAATGCACAGTTTAATATCAATCTTAATAAAATCATCCCATTTATCCCAAATCATCTGGCAATCTGATTTGTCCAATCTAGATGTAGATTAAAGTCACCCACAATTATTGTGGTACCTTTTTTACACACCCCATTTATTTCTTTCTGTATATTCTATCTTGCAGTGTAACTACTGTTAGCGTCCTATAAGCTACACGCACAGTGACCTCTTAACTTGTCTATTTCTTATCTCTACCAAAACTGATTCTACATTTTTGCTCTTTTGAGCTAAACTCATCTGTCACTACTTTACTAATGATATCTTTAATTAATAGTTATCCCACCATTTTTTCCCAGTTTCCTGTCTTTCCTAGCCCTGGTCACCTTGGAATTTTGCCATACAGTAAATCTACCGGTTCTGGGGCAGGTGAGGCTTGCAGAACGGAATTCTCCATTGGCCTCGGGGGGTGGGGGGGGTGGATTTTATGAGCCTCACTCGGGCAAGTTCATAAAATACCGGTGCATATCTTTAGCATTTGTTAGGTCATATGTAATTATTTCTATCTGTGCTAACAAGTAATTAATTTATGAATATTGTGTGCATTCAGATATAGAGTCTTTAACTCTTTTTTTGACCATTTTTGCAATCTCTGGACTTACCTACTTAGAATGTTTGTACGCTCTGCCTCTTCCCACACACTCCGGTTCTTTGTATCCTAATCACTACTCTTCCCTATTACCTCATTGCTACCTTTTGATGTATTACAGCTCTTTTCATATGATCCCTTTCCCCCAATGTTTAGTTTAAAGCCCTCTCCATTACCCTAGTATTCTACTTACCAGAACACTGGTTCCAGTATGGTTCAGGTGAAGCCGTCCAATGATACGACTCCCAATTTCCCCAATATTGGTGCCATTACCCCATGAATCAAAACCGATTTTTCCCACACCAATCCTTGAGCCACACATTCATCTATCAAAACTTACTTATGCTATATCAGTTTACTTGTGGCTCAGATAAAAATGCAGAGATTATTACCTTTGATGTTCTGCTTTTTAATTTAGTGGCTAGCTGCACGTAATCCCTAAGCAGAACTCTTTCCTAGTTCTATATATGTCATTGACATTAACCTGGACAGTGACAACTGGATCCTCCCCCTCGCAATGCAGGTTTCTTCCAGCCTGATCAGATGTCCTGAACAATGGCACAGGGCAATCAACATGGCTGCCTGGATTCATGTTCTTGGCTGCAGAGAACTATGTCAATTCCCCTGACTAAGCTGTCCCCTACAGCTACTACATTCCTGTTAACTCCCCCACTTGACTGGTTTCCTATACCATGGGGACATGGTCAATTTGCTCATCCATTCCGTAGCCCCTGATTCTATCTCCAAAAGCTGCAAGGACCTCAAACATATTGGGCAATTGCAAGGGCTGAGGCTCCTCCACTCAATCCCCTTACCTGCCTCATTTGTAGTCATGCCTTCCTGTCCCTGACCACTAACTAAATCAAAAGACCTTAATTTATCTGAATTAAGTGTCCAGATAACTTTTGCCATCCCTAAAACATTGCAGTGTCTGCAACTCAGCCTCCAAGTCAGTGATTCCAAGCCGAAGGACCTTAAACCAAGGATATTTATGACAGATGTGCTTTCCTAGGATAAACTCGCTGGTTAGCTCAGATGGCTGGATGGTTCGTTCTTGATTTAGAGCAATGCCAACAACACAGGTTCAATTCCCATACTGGATGAGGTAATTCATGAAGGTCCTGCCTTCTCAATCTTGCCCTCGCCTGAAATGTGGTGATCCTCAAGTTAAATCACCTCCAATTCGCTCTCCCCCCTCAAAAAGGGAAAGCAGCCTATGGTCATCTGGAACTACTGTGACTTTACCTTACTAAATCATACTGGTGCATCCAGGACCACCCATATCCTGCAGTCACCTGCAAATTACCTGCCTTGCTATCTTTATTATGTGTTAGTTATTTATTATTTTCTCAATTATTTATAATTAATAAACCCTACTGCACCCAATGAATTTTATTACTGCTAGTAAACCTTACTGCTACTAATGAAATCTTACAATTACCTAGGAATTACACCAATTTGAAAGGAAAATTAACAAAATACTCACTGACCAACTTCCTCCTCCCTCACTCACCAAATTCCCAAGTTCACACTCTGTGGCTAGCTGCACTCAATGGTGAGCTACTGTCTTCCTGCTTTCTTACTTCCCACTTGTTTACTGTAACTGTGTTCATGTTGAGCATGGAATTGTTCAATATAAACATCTCAAAACAGAAGTGTGCACAGGAATGACCAAGACGAATGATAACTCTGCTGTAAAAGAATTGTATAAAAAGCCTGCCAAACTATGGGTAAAATAAATTGCAGCAGAGTGTACCACTTTTTACGTTGAATAATAGCATTGCCGTGATCACCTATCTCGCATGTATGAGCATTTCAAAATAATAATGCCTCATTCAGACTGGTCCAGTTACACACCTGCATCCTAAGGTTTACTCTGAAACTCAGAGTCCTAAGAGCAAGACCAGCCACATTCATGATGCATTATGCATTTGCAGTAATATTTCAAATCTTGAAGAATTTTTTATTTTCATTTGTGGGACACAGGCAGCGCTGGCTAGGCCAACATTTATTGCCCATCCCTAGTTGCCCTTGAGAGATGGTGGTGAGCTGTCTTCTTGAATCGCTGCAGTCTGTTTGTTGTGGGTTGACCCACAATGTCATTAGGGAGGGAATTCCAGGATTTTGATCCAGCGAAGGAATGGCAATATATTTCCAAGATGTGGAGATGCCGGTGTTGGACTGGGATAAACTCAGTAAGAAGTCTGACAACACCAGGTTTAAGTCCAACCGATTTGAATCTCGAAAGCTTGTGAGTTTACTGTCAAATAAATGGGTTGGACTTAAACCTGGTGTTGTCAGACTTCATACGATATATTTCCAAGTCAGGATGGTGAATAGCTTGGTGGGGAATTTGCAGGTGGTGGTGTATCATGTATCTGTTGCCCATGTTCTTTTAGCTGGAAGTGGTTGTGGATTTTGAAGGTGCTGTTTAAGGATCTTTGGCAAATTGCTGCTGTGCATCTTATAGATAGAACACACTGCTGCTACTGAGCATCAGTGGAGAGAGTGGATGTTTGTAGATGCAGTGCCAGTCAAGTGGGCTGCTTTGTCCTGAATGGTGTCAAGTTTCTTGAGTGTTGCTGGAGCTGCACCCATCTAGGCCAATGGGGTCTATTCCATCACACTCCTAACTTCTACCTTGTAGATGGCGGACAAGCTTTGGGGAGTCAGGAGGTGAGTTACTTGCTGCAGTATTCCTAGCATCTGACCTGCTCTTGTAGCTACCATGTTTAAATGGTGAGTCCAGTTGAGTTTCTGGTCAATGGTAACCACAAGGATGTTGACAGTGGGAGATTCAGTGATGGTACACTACTGAATGTCAAGGGCAGTGGTAAGAATGTCTCTTATTGGTGATGGTCATTGCCTGGCAGTTGTGTGGCATGAATGTTATTTGCCATTTAGGAGCCCAAGCCTGGATATTATCCAGATCCTGTTGCATTTGAACATGGATTGCTCCAGTGGCTGGGGACTCACGAACGGTGCTGAACATTGCGCAATCATCGACAAATATCCCCACTTCTGACCTTCTGAAGGAGGAAAGGTCATTGATGAAGCAGTTGAAGATTACTGGGCCTAGGACACTATGCTGACAGACTCCTGTAGAGGTGTCCTAGAGTTGAGATGACTGACCCTCCACAACCACAACCATCTTACTATGTACCAAGTATGACTCCAACCAGCAGAGTGTTTGCCCCTAATACGCATTGATTCCAGTTTTGCTGGGACTCCTTGATACCACACTCGGTCAAATGCAGTCTTGATGTCAAGGGCTGCCACTCTCATGTCACCTCTGGAATTCAGCTCTTTCATCCATGTTTGAAGCAAGACTGCAATGAGGTCCAGAGCTGAGTGACCCCCTGGTGAAACCCAAACTGGGCGTCGCTGAGCAGGTCATTGCTGAGAAGGTGCTGCTTGATAGCACTGTGGATGACCTCTTCCATCACTTTACTGACAATCAAGAGTAGGCTGATTGGGCGGTAATTAGTTGGAGTCTGACAGAGAGAGGGCTGTCAGGCCCTTGCTACTGCAGGCAGCCTCAACTAGCTCCCCCACTGAGATGCACCCTCCCCCCCCCAGCTCTATGCCACCCAGACTAATCACAGTCTTCCCTTTTTGCCCCCATCAATCTCAGGCAAAGTGGCAGCTGCCCTCCCAACTCCCCTACCAATTGCAGACAGGGTGACAGCAGGCTCCCTCCCCCACAGATCGCATGCAGAGTGGCAGCAGGGCCCCACCTCCCCCACAAATTGCAGGCAGTGTGGCAGTGGGGTCCCATCTCCCTCCCCCACAGATTGCAGGCAGACTGGCAGAGGACCCCCTCTCCTCTCCCCTCTCCCTTCGCAACAGATTAAAGACGAAATGGCAGTGGGCCCCCTCCCCCCAACAGATCGCAGGCAGAGTGGCAGCAAGCCTGCCCAACCCCCCCCCCCCCCCCATTGGCCCTGCCCTTGGCACTCTACTCATTGGCCCCCACCCCTGGCACACACCCCACTGGCCTCATCCCTGGCACTGCCCAGGTGCCAGGCTGGCAGTGCCCAGGTGTCAGGCTGGCAGTGCCCAAACAGCATCCTTGTCTTGCCATCGGCCTGTTGGGGGGGCCCTAATGGCCTCTGGTTCCACCTGTGACGCCAACGCAACTGTTCCCCGTTCATGGGGAGCAAGAGAGATTCTGTCTGGTGAGGCCTTAAAGGCAAGTGAGCTCGGATAATTGAGCGCCAGGCTTGCTAAGCAAATGTAAAATTGTTTTTAAATAAATTAATCAGAATCTTGCCCATTTCCGGCGAGAGGCTGACTATGCCAGAAATCCGAGTTTTATAAAATTGTGAGCTGAGAAATCTGGCACAATCCTGATTCCTTGGCTCTCATGTGATTTTACCAGCTCGCTCTGACCATCAATGGGCAGGGCCAGCTGGCAAACTTCCACTCACTGTCTTTGCGCTTTCATAAAAATATAGACTCTAGAAGCAGGAGTAGGCCATTCGGCCCTTTGAACCTGCTTCACCATTCATTTTGATCGTGGCTGATCATCAATATCCTGATCCTGCTCCATATACTTCTATTAATCCCAAGGGCTATATCTAATTTCTTCTTGAAATCACACCACACTTTCTGCCCAGTGATGTTTCAATCTAATAATGTTTACACAGATATTCATCTTCGGTTTGGAGAGAGAAAGAGACAGACACAGGGGAGTCTGTGGCATGCCCAATGCCTCTGCCACCATGTCCAGCGAGCTCCGGGCCCACCGTGGCGGGGGGGCCTCCTCCTCCCTATCCGTTGCCGCTTACCTTGCGCTTCCTTTCTAGACTGTCCTCGGCTCCGGCCTCCGGTTGTGTGGACACGGCTCTGGAGGTGCCGCATCCCATTCCGCCCGGCACGCTGCTCCTCAACTCCCTCTTCCACTTTCGTTACATTCCCATGCGCTCTCGCTCCGCCCACCCATTGTCGTTGCCATGGACTCCGCCGTTACCATGGCGCGTTACTACAATACCCAACCTCAGCGGCTGCGCGCGCACAGCTGCTGCCTCTCTCCCGGAGCCGGAATGTAACAGCTCCTCCAGTCATTCATTCAGCTCTGCCTGCGCAAGCTGTAGCCCCCACACCTACCACCAACAACAATTCACACCTCCAGTGATAGAAAGGAAGAGCTTTCACGTTCATGGTCTTTTTCCCTCCCCCCTCACCCAGCTCTGACCTACATTCTTCAAATTAAATATTCGTATTCCCATTTTCAACTCCCTTCCAAACCTATCTCATCAACCTTCTTGGACCATGCAACTCATTTGTGTTCAAGCTGTGCTTGTTAGTTTAGTTATTATCGACACAAGTAGGCTTACATTAACACTGCAACGAAGTTGCTGTGAAAGTCTTCTTGTTACCACACTCAGATGCCTGCTTGGGTACACTGAAGGAGAATTTAGCATGACCAAAGCACCTTATCATCACATCTTTCAGACTGTGGGAGAAAACTGGAGCATCTGGAGGAAACCATGACGACACAGGGAGAAGGTACAGACTCCGCATAGATCGGAATTCCCAAGCCAGGAATTGAACCCGGGTCCCTGGCGCTCTGAGACATCTTCCATCTCCAGCCTCTCCTGCATCCCCCACTCCATTGGTTAGATAACTAACAGTTGTCTATAAGCAACTGGAATAAGTCTTCAAAGTGTCTCCCCAAATCTCACATCTCCACCTCATTCTCCTTTAAGAAACTGCTTAAAACCTATCTCCATACACATTCCAACAGCTCAACTTTGGCTCAGTTTCAATTTTTGTCTCATGATACTCTTGTGCCATGTTTTGAACTTAGTTATATTAATTCATATTCTCAGTGTTGTTATTAGTCTAAACTTTTGTCACAAGTCTTAGAGTGGTTATGAACCCAAGATATTCTGAGGCTTCTGACTGATCTATAAAATTAAAAAGTTATAATCACCCAACCTTACACACACACACTTCTTCCTCCTCCAGCTCCACAGTCCAAAATTCTTTGTCCAATCCAATTCCCCACCAGTGCTCTCAAGCCTTACAGAGTGCTCCTCAGCTCCAAACTCCAGGCAAACAGTAAGAGGAAGAGTGTATGATGATGCCTACCTGTCCAATTACATTCAAGTTTCTGTAAACCATTCTAAGTAAAGATGAGAAAAAGGTGGAAGACATAAAGGAAGGCACAGAAATTGACATAGAAATTATGAAAATAATGGGAACAATTAAAGGAAGAGGGAGACAACTTTGGTTTTAATTTTCTTAGGGGATAATGGCACAGAAATCCGTTACACTATATAACACAGTCATATGCATGTCATATGGCATAACACTTCTGTACGAAATGAACTGTCAGTGTAGAGCTTGTTAAGGAAAGTTAATGAATGGAGATCACTCCATTTATTAAACTTACTAAACAGAATGATAACAGAAATTTGGCGGGAGCCAGAATTCAGTGCAGCGGGGGAAGACGTATTACATACATTAAAACAAGGAGCAGCAGTAAATATACAATCGGGTATTTAATTAGAACATAAGAACATAAGAAATAGGAGCAGGAGTAGGCCATCTAGCCCTTCGAGCCTGCCCCGCCATTCAATAAGATCATGGCTGATCTGTCGTGGCTCAGTTCCACTTTCCCGCCCTCTCCCCATAACCCTTAATCCCCTCTCTTATCAAAAACCCATCAACCCACGTCTTAAAAATATTTAGCGAGGCAGCCTCCACCACTTCAGCGGGCAGAGAATTCCAGAGATTCACCACCCTTTGAGTGAAGAAGTTCCTCCTCAACTCCGTTCTAAACCGCCCCCCCCTTTATCTTGAGGCTGTGCCCCCTAGTCCTACTCTTTTTTGAGCGGGAAGAGTCTCTCCACCTCTATCCTATCCATCCCATTCATCATCTTATACATCTCAATGAGATCTCCCCTCATTCTTCTAAACTCTAACAAGTACAAGCCTAGTTTATTCAGCCTCTCCTCATAGCTCAACCCCCTCAACTCTGGTATCAGCCTAGTAAACCTCCTCTGCACTCCCTCCAAGGCCAAAATATCTTTGCGCAGGTGCGGCGCCCAAAACTGCACACAGTACTCCAGCTGCGGCCTCACCAATGCCCTATACAGCTGCAGCAAGACCTCCCTACTTTTATATTCAATCCCCCTCGCTATGAAGGCCAGCATCCCATTCGCCTTCCTGACCACCTGCTGCACCTGCAAGCTGGGTTTTTGCAACTCATGCAGAAGGACCCCGAGGTCCCTCTGCACCGTCGCCTGCTGCAGTTTTTCGCCACGTAATAGTCCTTCCTACCATTATTCCTACCAAAGGGGACCACCTCACACTCGCCAACATTAAATTCCACTTGGGGATAAAATTAAAACTAATTCAAGCTACTAAAATTAAAGGGATCCCCAGATCACTTTAAGTAAAAGTCTGGTATACATAAATAATTAAATCAGAAATAGAAATAAGGGAATCCTAAACTTAAAACATTAAATGGATAAACTGGAACAAATTGATGGGATAGTTGACACCCATTGCCTGGAATTGCTACGCATGTGAGAACTCCAGGACACTTCTAGTCATGTGCTAGATAACCTCATGTGCAGAAAGTGCCCCTAAAAGGTTGAAAGCAAGCTCATGTTTTTAGAGCATGGGAGGCTGAACATTTCAGGAAGTGGTCAGCCCACACTGGTACTGTGGGGAAAACAGCCCCATAGGGAGGCACAGCAAAGTATAGAAATGCTATGATCATAATGGATTTGATTGTGAGGTGGATATATAGGTGCAACTGCCAAAAAGAGTCCCATATGGTTTGTTAGCAACCTGGTATCTGAATAAAGGGCATTACTGAATGGGTGCAGAACATTTTGTGCAGGTGGAGGTAGCAAATAGCCATTAGTGAATAATTTGATTTCATCTGGAACCTATGATGAGAGTGGGGAATGGTTTTGGGTCCTACAGGCAGAATTTCAAGATCTAGGGAGGAATTATAGGGCAAGACCTCAAAGTCAGTAATTTCTAGATTACTCCCAGTAGCACATGTTAATGAGCATTAAAGCAGTAAGGCAGAAAAATTCGTGACTGGATTAATAGCACAGGTGAGAGCACCTCAATTCCTGAGAAATTGACATTTGTAAAAGATGGATGGGTTGCAGCTCAACATGGTTGGGACCAATTTCCTCACAGGAGAGTTAATTAATGCTGTGGAGGAGTATTTAAACTAATTTAGCAGAGGGAGGAAGATGAGAGTGCAGATACAAAGTGCACAGAGAGAAATAACGTTTCAAAATAAATTGGAGGGATCAGAACACAAGAACATAAGAAAATAGGAGCAGGAGTAGGCCATCTAGACCCTCGAGCCTGCTCTGCCATTCAATAAGATCATGGCTGATCTGAAGTGGATCAGTTCCACTTTCCTGCTTTCTCCCCATAACCCTTAATTCCCTTGTCTATCAGAAATCTATCTACCCGTGACTTAAATATATTCAGCGAGGTAACCTCCACCACTTCAATGGGTAGAGAATTCCAGAGATTCACCACCCTTTGAGTGAAGAAGTTCCTCCTCAACTCCATTCTAAACTGCCCCCCCCCGCTTAATTTTGAGATTATGCCCTCTAGTTCTGTTTTCCTTTCTAAGCAGGAAGAATCTCTCTACCTCTACCCTCTCTATCCCCTTCATTATCTTGTAAGTCTCTATAAGATCCCTCCTCAGCCTTCTAAACCCTAATGAGTACAGGCCCAGTCTATTCAATCTCTCCTCATAAGCTAACTCTCTCATCTCTGGTACCAGCCTGGTGAACCTCTGTACTCCCTCCAAGGCCAATATATCCTTCCGCAAATAAGGGGACCAAAACTGCACACACTACTCCAGTTGCGGCCTCACCAGTGCCTTGTACAGTTGCAGCAAGACCTCCCTGCTTTTATATTCTATCCCCCTCGCTATAAAGGCCAACATTCCATTCGCCTTCTTGATCACCTGCTGCACCTGCAGACTGAGTTTTTGCAATTCGTGCACAAGGACCCCCAGGTCCCTCTGCACTGTAGCATGCTGCAACTTTTCACCCTTTAAATAATAATCCCTCCTATTATTTCTACCAAAGTGGATAACCTCACATTTGCTAACATTATACTCCATCTGCCAGGTCCTCGCCCACTCACTCAGCCTATCCAGATCTCCCTGCAGACTTTCTGCTCCCTCCACACAATTCGCTTTTCCACTCATCTTCGTGTCATCAGCAAATTTTGTCACCCTACACTCAGCCCCCTCCTCCAGATCATCTATGTGTATGTATATGTAAATGGTAAACAGTTGAGGCCCCAGCACCGATCCCTGCGGCACTCCACTAGTCACCAACTGCTAATCAGAAAAGCACCCATTGATTCCAACTCTCTGTTTCCGCTAACACTTTACCCCCAACTCCATGCACCCTAACCTTCTGCAACAACCTTTTGTGAGGCCCCTTATCGAACGCCTTCTGGAAATCTAAAAACACCACATCCACCAGTTCCCCTCTGTCTACCACACTAGTCACATCCTCATAGAAATCTAATAAATTCGTTAAACACGACTTCCCCTTCAAATTGTTCTCTTCTAGGTGTCTTGTTATTTCTTCTTTGATGATGGATTCTAGCGTTTTTCCAACTACGGCCATTAAGCTAACCAGCTTATAATTCCCTGCCTTTTGTCTGTTACCTTTTTTAAACAGTGGCAAAACATTAGTCGTTTTCCAATCCTCTGGCACTTCCCCCGAGTCCAGCGAATTTTGATAAATAATTACTAAGTCATCTGCTATTACTTCTGCCATTTCTTTCAGAACCCTGGGATGCATTCCATCCAGTCCCGGGGACTTGTCTACCTTCAGCCCCGTTAGTCTACCAAGCACTACCTCTCTAGTGACAGTAATTGCATTAAGGACCTCATCTCCTACCATCCCTCTATCTTTAATATTCGGTAAACTATTTGTGTCCTCCTCTGTGAAGACCGACACAAAAAACTTATTTAAAGCCTCAGCCATTTCCTCATTACTGCTAAATTCCCCCTCTCATCCTCCAAGGGTTCAACATTCACTCTAGCCAGTCTCTTCTTTACATATTTGTAAAAACTTTTACTTTTTTTTATATTTAGAGCTAGTTTAGCTTTGGGGCCTCCCTATGGGGCTGTTTTCCCCACAGTGCCACTGTGGGCTGACCACTTCCTGAAATGTTCAGCCTCCCATGCTCAAAAAACGTGAGCTTGCTTTCAACCATTTAGGGCACTTTCTGCACGAGACACAAGATAGATTAAGATTGATTTAGAGTGCGTGTGTGTAAATGCCTAAAGGGTGATAAATAACGATACTGAACACCACATTGTTGCTTGTTGATCACAGTAGACAAACGGGATAATGGATTCTTGTCTTGAACAATGGGAGGCTTAGAAACTGTGTGTTCTTGGTTACAATGTATTCAAAAATATATTGTGGCTGTGGCAATACTTATAAAAATATACTGTTGTCGAACTAGAAATGATTAACTCAGTTAATATGTATTCAGTCAACAGAAAGACTGATGGCAGAAAAAAAACGTTTAGCATCGTGAAGAGGATTTTTCCACTCCAATGTGGAAAAATAGTCATCGCAATAAAATTATTTGCCACTAGATGGTAATAAGGAGCCACCTGTGAGATTATGTTGACGGCTGGCTGGAACCATTCTCGCCTAAAGGTGGAGACAGTAATCTTCCAGGTATTGTTCAAATATCTAGTAAGTTAGGGTTTGCAAGGGCAAAATATGGCACACCATGTTCAAGCCTGATAATATCCTCAGCCAAAATCCAGATTCAAACACTTAGCACAGCTTCCATAAGACCACAAAAACGAAAAACGAACAGGTGTAGGCCATTCAGCCCTTCGAGCCTGCTCAGCCACCTAATAAGATTAAAATGCTCCATCCCTACCCATTTATTGCCTGACCAGGATAAGGGAATATGTTTGAATCCAATCCTTCCATGGGTCACTTCTACTTGAAATCTTTGAAAATGAATGATCTTGTTCACCTCACGATTTTGAATTTCAGATGGTGCAGGTTGTTTGGGGGGGGGGGGGGGGGGGGGGCTGCGGGGAGGTGGTGGAGGTGGTGTTATGGTAAAAAAAATGCTAATGTCAATGGACTAGTAATTCAAAAGGCCAGGGCTAGTACTCTGAAGACATGGATTCTAATGGAATTTGAATTTAATTTTTGAAAATCCATCATTAAAAGCCAGTCTCAGTAATGACGCCCACAAAATCATCATTAACTGTCATAAAAAAAAAACTCTAGTTCACAAAAGTCCTTTTGGGAAGGAAATTTGCTGCCCTTACCTGGTCTGGCCAACAGCTGACACCTGGCCCAATATGGGAGACTCTTACTTAATTACCTTCTGAAACAAGCCACTCAATTCAAGGGCAATCAGGGATGAGCAACAAATGTCGACACTTGCCAACAACACCTACCTTACATAAATGAGGAGTGGCCAAAGCCAACTAGTTGGAGATCTCATTGAGACGTGCAAGATGTTGAATGGGATGGATAGGATAGAGGTGGAGAGGCTCTTCCCGCTCAGAAAGGACAGTAGGACTAGAGGGCACAGCCTCAAGATAAAGGGGGGGGCGGTTTAGAATGGAGTTGAGGAGGAACTTCTTCACTCAAAGGGTGGTGAATCTCTGGAATTCTCTGCCCGTTGAAGTGGTGGAGGCTGCCTCACTCAATATTTTTAAGACGCGGGTTGATAGGTTTTTGATAGGGTTATGGGGAGAGGGCGGGAATGTGGAACTGAACCACGACAGATTAGCCATGATCTTATTGAACAGCGGGGTAGGCTCGAGGGGCTAGATGGCCTACTCCTGCTCCTATTTCTTATGTTGTTATGTTCTTATGTTCATAGCCAAAGCAATGTTGGAAACACACAGATGGTTAAGTCATAGAGGTTTACAGCATGGAAGCAGACCCTTTAGCCCAACTTGTCCATGCCACCTAGTTTTTACCATTAAGCTAGTCCCAATTGCCTGCATTTGGCCCATATCCTACTATATTCATCTTACCAATGTAACTGTCTAAATGCTTTTTAAAAAAAAACAAAATTGTACCTGCCTCTACTACTGCCTCTGGCAGCTTGTTCCAGACATTCGCCATCCTCAGTGAAAAAATTGTCCTTCATCATATAACTCTGCATTACAAATGAAGAGAAGCAAAAGGATATACTCATATAGCATAATCATGTCCTCAAAGCACATCACATACTGAGCACTTGGACAAATTTAAGCTGATCAGAGAGAGTCATTATTTATTTATCTGGCTAATCTAGTTGAATCTTTTTGATGTTACTAGGAGGGAACTTTCAGCAAGGTTTTGATTAGGTTTCCCCATGAATTTAAAAAAATTGGTGGTAATCTTTAGACTTATTCCTGTAACTGGTGTGCAATTACTCAACATTTAATCTCCATCAATAATTTTCCCCACCAAGGCAGATCGTGGAATTTGAATTCAATAAGAAATATCGGGAATTAAGAATCTACTGATGACCACAAAACCATTGTCGATTGTCAGAAAAGCCCATCTTATTCACTAAGGAAAGGAAATCTGTCATCCTTACCTGGTCTGGCCTACATGTGGCTCCAGATCCACAGCAATGTGGTTGACACTCAATTGCCCTATGAAATGGCCTAGGAAACCACTCAGTTCAAGGGCATTACGGAGTATATTCTGGCTAGCCTACGATGCCAATGTCCCTTGAATGAATTTTAAAAAAGCAAAGATAAAGAATTGGCTAAAACAAAGACACGGTGAATGGCTTTTATTTCCAGATTGAGAGTTTGTGATCCTCAGGTTCTGTTTTTGATATACATTCATGACTAGGAGAGTACAGGGTATAATTTGAATAGTTGCAGATAAGTGTAGTTAACAAATAGGAAAATAGTGATAAGACTTTAAGAAGACAAAGTCAGGCTGGTGGAATGGTCAGCTAAATGACAGATGAAGTTCAATATAGAAGTGAGGTGATACTTTTTTTATAGAAAGAATGAGAGACAACACATGAAAAATGGCATTATTTTGATGTAGATAGCGATTTGGACTCTGAGCTGATTGGTCTCCTTTTATAGTATTCATTTTACAAAGATTACACAAATCTTTAAAAATGGTAACAAAACAATTAATAAAGCATTTGGCATCCAGGACTTCACAAATAGAGGCATAGAATACAAAAGCCAAGGCATTTTAGGGAACCTATGTGAGGCACTAGTCTGGATGCAGCTGAGGTATGATACCCAATAAGACAAAGTCTTCAGATAAACAGTACAAGAGATTTACTAGAATGGCTCAAAGGATAAAGGATAACTGGTGTGAATTGACTCAAGAAGCTGTGACTCTTCTTTCTAGAACAGGACTTATTAGAGGTGCTCAAAACCATAAAGAATTTAAATAGAGTAAATAAAGAGAAATTGTGCTCAGGAGTCAGAAATCAAAGGGTTTTAAAAGTTGATTGGAAGATGAGGCAAAGACGATATGCAGAACACACTCTTCAAGGCAGTGGATATAGATTTAGGAACTAGATAAATATTTTGAGAAAAAAATTACAAGAGCCTAAAATTTTTAGGATGGCAAACATCGGCACCTTACCCATCCCTGCCAACTCTGACAGGTCCACTGCAATTTCACATTCAATTGAGCATTAATTGGCAGCAGATGGGACCGCCATCCAGCCTTGGAAGGAGGTTCCAATCTGGAGAACTGTTCCATCCAGGTAGTGCTGCAGTGGCCAGAAGAGATACTGCAGCGTTGTTCCTCAGCTTACATCCTGGATTGGGTGGGCGAGGTGGCAGAAGAGATACTACAGTGCTGTTCCTCAGCCTATGTCCTGGGCTGGGTGGGGGAGGGGTCACAATCTTGGCACTGGGGGTTCAGGTGGAGGGGGTATGGTAATGGTGGGGAGGGGGGGGGGTTGGATCTCCCAGGTCCTGGAGGAAACTCCAAATTTAAAAGGGGCTTTAGATTGAGGTGCCCCTCCCCCACTTCCAACTCAAGATGGGGATTCATTCATTTTTCAGTTTTCCACCCTGCTCTGACATGCACCCAGTAGCCTAAAAATTGAGGCTGGCCAGGAAAAGGTCTTCAAGTGGCCTTAAGTGGTACTTAAGGGCCTTAATAGCAGAAATAATGGGTTTCCTGCCCAGAGGCCCTGTCCGCCCTATTGTGAAATTGTGTCAGGGTTGGGGCAGACAGGATACTGGAGGGAACCCCAGTAATTTACGCTGCTTTGCACCCCTCAGAACTCGCCTGTAGGAGCGTAAAATTCCAGCCAAGGATATTCGTAAAGAACATGACTAAAATGGGAGGGAGATGGGAACCCATGCAAGGAGTCAGAGGAGGGAAATCAAGGACAAGTATAAAAGACAGAAAAGGGACTAAGTGATAGGCTGAGAAATCAAGGGCAAAAATCAAACAGGGCCCCACCATGAAAAATAGTGGGATTCATAGAATCCCTACAGTGCAGGAAGAGGCTATTTAGCCTCTAGAAATAGTGGATGCATTGGCGATCATCTTCCAAGATTCTATAGATTCCGGAATAATTCTTACAAATTAGAGGGTAGCTAAAGTAACCACGCTATTTAAAAAGGGAGGTAGAGAGAAAACAGGGAATTATAGGCCAGTTAGCCTAATATCGGTAGTGGGAAAAATTCTGGAGTCCATTATCAACGATTTTATAGTACAGCAGTTGGAAAACAAGGGTAGAAATGGTAGCGTCAGCACAGATTTATGAAAGGGAAGCTATGCTTGACAAATATACTGGAATTCCTCAAGGATATACCTAGTAGAGTTGTTGAGAGGGAGCCAGTGAATGATTTATTTGGACTTTCAGAAGGCTTTCGACAAAGTGTCACATAAGAAATTATCTTGTAAAACTAAAGTGATGGGACTGGGCGTAGTGTATTGAGATGGATAGAAAACTGGTTGGCAGACAGGAAATAAAAGAGTAGGTATAAATGGGTCTTTTGCCAAATGGCAGACAGTAATTAGTGGGGTACCATAGGGGTCAGTGCGAGGACCCCAGCTACATATATATGGTTTAGATAAGGCTACTGAATGTAATATCTCCAAATCTGCTGATGATACAAACCTGGTTGGAATGGTGAGCTATGAGGAGGATGCAGAGATAATTCACTGTAATTTGGACAAACCAAGTGAGTGGGCAAATGCATGGCAGTATAATGTGGATAAATGGGAGGTTATCCACTTTGGTGGTACCAAAAACAGGAAGGCAGGTTATTATCTGAATGGAGATAAATTAAGCAAAAGGAATGTGCAATGAGATCTGGGTGTATACCAATCACTGAAGGAAAGCATACAGGCGCAGTTGGCATCAAAGGCAGCAAATGTTACGTTGGCCTCCAAAGTACAGGAGCAGGGATGTCTTGCTTCAAAAAAATACCGGGCTTTGCCTGAGGCCACACCTGAAGCATTATGTACCCAGTGAGGCTCCACCTGGAATTTTACGTACAGTTTTGGTTTCATCTGTGGAAGGATGTTCTTGTAATAGAGGGAGTGCAGCGAAGGTTTACCAGAGTGATTCCTGATGTACAAGGAGAGATCGAGTCAGTTAGGATTATATTCGCTGTAGTTCAGAAGAATGACGAGGGCGAAGGAGGGGATCTTATAGAAACCTATAAAATTCTAACAAAACTACACAGAGTAGAAGCAGGAAGGATGTTCCTGATGGTGGGAGTGTCCAGAACCAGGGGTCCTACTCTAAGGATAAGGGGTAAACTTTTGAGGGCTGAGATGAGGAGAAATTTATTCACCCAGAGTGGTAAGCCTATGGAACTCACAATCACAAAAGGCAGTTTAAGCCAAAACATTGTACGTTTTCAAGGAGTTAAGATATAGTTTTTGGAGCAAAGGGGATCAAAGGATATTTGGAGGGTAGGGAACAGCATGATCAGGCCACTGAGTTGAATGATCAGCCATGATTGTAATGAATGGCGGAGCAGGCTCAAAGCTCAAATGTCCTATTCCTGCTCCTATTTTCTATGTTTTTATGAATATTCTTTGCAGTATTAATGCAGATCTAATGGACTGAATGGCCTCCTTCTGTACTGTACTTTTTACAATTCTATGTTTCCAAACAGATTTTAGGAATGGTGTCTAATAAGCTTTAAAGATCAACTTAAAATTTGGAGAGAGAACTCAATGGTGTGAAGCCAGACAGCTGAAGGTACGGCTACCAATGTTGGGGTCAGGGGACCATGGGTTACAGAGTTTTTGAAAGATTGGAGGATGTTACAGAGATGGGGAGGGACATGCACGGAGGAATTTGAACAGAAGGATATAAATTTTAAATTTGAGCTGGTAGGGAGACCATTGTCTAGTGCAGAATGGCAAACACAATTCACCAATAAGAGACATTGTAACCACTGGCTCTTCGATGATGTTAGTTAGCATCACTGAACCCCCACTGTCAATATCCTTGGAGTTACCATTGACCAGAAACTCAAGTGGACTCGCCACAAACACAACGGCCAGGATTCTCCCAAATTCTAAGTACCGAATTTATGTAAAATGGGAATAATCCTGCTTTTTTTTTGTAAAGCAAGATTTTTAAAATGAATCATCCACACACTGTGCACTGCAGGGTGCCTTAGTGAGATTCACATTGAAAATCCAGGGCGGGGCCTGTTCCTGCTCGAGGGGCCAGCAGCGTAGTGCTGAACAGGCCTGTTGCATGCACACCAATCTGTTAGAGTGGAGATCGGCGCACGCACAGTAGCCTCACACTGCCGGCCTCCCAATCACTGCCACACAGATCCCGCCACCCCGCCCGATTGCTGACGTCCCGGGTGTCTCCGGGCCAGCCCCGCCCACCTCAGGCCTGCCCAAATCTCACCCCCCCCCCCCCCGATCTGCTCATCTCCCCCACCCGATCTGCTCATCTCCCCCACCCACTGCCCTGAACCCTCTGGGAGCTCCCAACATTCCCTAATGGCTAGCCCCAATTAGCCTCTTCACTTCATCTGCCACAGCTCCCTGTGCAGAATGGTAGTGGGACCCCCACGACCCCCGACTGCCCTCCCAACAGGCCACACCCCTGAATAGGCCCCACACCCTTAGCATTGCCCAATGCCCAGTGGGCAGTGCCAATGTGTCCTCTTGGGCAGTGCCAGGGCACCTCCCCCTTATCCCAATCTCCTGGAGGGGAAGGTGGGAGGAAAGAGGCTTCAGTCAAAGTGCCAGTAATAAGATGGAAATAGCAATTTCAATATTTAAAATCAACTCCACAATGATTTCCAGCACAGAGTTGACAACGCCAGAAATCCAGGGCCCACAGATACACAGAGGCTATGGTGCACAGTGAAGAGCCCTCAAAATGGCCTCTGCTGATGATTCCCAGCCCGTTGCACTGCTCTAGCTGGGAGACTCACCCACAATGGCTACAAGCGCAGGTCACTCGTCACCTCTTGACACCACCACCCCACCCCCCCCCACCAAAGTCTGTCCACTATCTATAAGGAATAAGTCAGGAGTTTGATAAAATACTGTCCAGTTACCTGGATGGTGCAGCTCCAACAACATTCAAGAAGCTTGGCATCATTCAGAACAATGCAGCTCACTTGATTGGCACCACATCTACAAACATCCACTCCCTCACTACCGATACTCAGTAGCAGCAGTGTGTACTATCTACAAGATGCACTGTACAATTCAGCAAAGATCCTTAGGCAGCACCTTCCAAACCCACAACCACTTCCATCTGGGTGGTCAAGGGCAGCAGATATATGGAACACCACCACCTGCAAGTTTCCCTCCAAGCTACTCACCATCCTGATTTGGAAATATATCGCTGTTCCTTCGCAGTCAAAATCCTGGAATTCCCTCTCTATAATGGCATTGTGGGTCAACCCCACAGCATGTGGACTGCAGTGTTTCAAAAACACTGGGCAATAAATGCTGGCCAGCCAGTGATACCCATGTCCCATAAATTAATTTTAAAAAAACATAGGGATGATGGATAAATGGAACTTGGTTCGAATTTGGATTTGGACACCAGAATTTTGAAATTTATTAAGAACATAAGAAATAGGAGCAGGAGTAGGCCATCTAGCCCTTTGAGCCTGCCCCGCCATTCAATAAGATCATGGCTGATCTGAAGTGGATCAGTTCCACTTTCCCCCCATAACCCTTAATTCCCCTGTCTATCAGAAACCTATCTACCCGTGACTTAAATATATTCAGCAAGGTAGCCTCCACCACTTCAACGGGCAGAGAATTCCAGAGATTCACCACCCTTTGAGTGAAGAAGTTCCTCCTCAACTCTGATCTAAACTGTGCCCCCCCCCACTTTACCTTGAGGCTGTGCCCTCTAGTCCTGCTATCCTTTCTAAGTGGGAAGAATCTCTCTACCTCTACCCTATCTTATATGTTTCTATAAGATTCCCCCCTCAGCCTTCTAAACTCCAAGAAGTACAGACCCAGTCTATTCAGTCTCTCTTCACAGGCTAACCCCCTCATCTCTGGTATCAGCCTAGTGAACCTTCTCTGCACTCCCTCCAAGGCCAATATATCCTTCTGCAAGTGCAGCAACCAAAACTGCACACAGTACTCCAGTTGCGGCCTCACCAGTGCCCTGTACAGTTGCAGCAAGACCTCCCTGCTTTTATATTCTATCCCCCTCACTATAAAGGCCAACATTCCATTCGCCTTCTTGATCACCTGCTGCACCTGCAGACTGGGTTTTTGCGACTCGTGCACAAGGACCCCCAGGTCCCTCTGCACTGTAGCATGCTGCAGCTTTTTGCCTTTTAAATAATAATCCTTCCTACTATTATTTCTACCAAAGTGGATAACCTCACACTTACTAACATTATACTCCATCTGCCAGGTCCTCAACCACTCGCTCAGCCTATCCACATCTCTCTGCAGACTTTCCACACCCTCTACGCAATTTGCTTTTCCACTCATCTTTGTGTCATCAGCAAATTTCATCACCCTACACTCAGCCCCCTCCTCCAGATCATCTATATAAATGGTAAAAAGTTGAGGCCCCAGCATCGATCCCTGAGGCACTCCACTAGTCACCAACCGCCAATCAGAATAGCACCCATTGACACCAACTCTCTGCTTCCTATTAGATAGCCAATCCTCTATCCATGCTAACACCTTACCCGCAACTCAGTGCACCCTAATCTTCTGTAGCAACCTTTTGTGAGGCACCTTATCAAACGCCTTTTGGAAATCTAAAAACACCACATCCACCGGTTCCCCTCTGTCTACCGCACTAGTCACATCCTCATAGAAATCCAATAAATTCGCCAAACACGACTTCCCCTTAACGAATCCGTGCTGTGTCTGCTTGATCAAACCATTCTTTTCTTGGTGCCTCGCTATTTCTTCTTTGATGACGGATTCCAGCAGTTTTTCAACTACAGACGTTAAACTAACCAGCCTATAATTCCCTGCCTTTTGTCTGCTTCCTTTTTTAAACAGCGGTGGGAGGAATTTCAAAATTCCTGAGCCACATTTTTATTTCTTACAGGAACCACCATGATCAATGCAGCCAAATGAACCATGAATTTACAATTAAGGGTGGTAGATGGGGTGCCAATCAGAAGAGTATTTAAAGAGCTGTGTCAGAGGTCAACAGAAGCATTGATGAGGATTTCAGCAGCAAATAAGCAGAGACAGATGATGTTATGGAGATGGGAAAAGGCATGTATGACAGGAAAAAACGGGGTCAAAAGCAAATAAATGTTGAGGTTGTAAGCAGTCTGGTTCAACCAATGTGAGAAAGACCCAAGGGTTTGGTCTTAGGATGTGTGCACAGTGGTACAGTAGTCAACACTACTGCCTCAGTGCGGGGGACCCTGGTTCAATTCTGGCCTTGGGTAACTGTGTGGAGTTTGCACATTCTCCCTATGTCTGCATGGGTTTCCTCTGGGTGCTCTGATTTCCTCCTACAGTCCAAAGATGTGTTGGTTAGGTGGATTAGCCATAGTAAATTGCCCATTGGTGTTCAGGGCTGTGTGGGTTGGGTGAATTAGCCATGGCAAATGTGCAGGTTTATGGGGAGAGGGCAAGCCTGGGTAATATGCTGTTTCGAAGAATCAGTGCAGACTTGATGGGCCGAATGACCTCCTTCAGCACTTTAGGGAATCTATGATTCCATGACATGGGGTTTGAGGAGAATGGGAGCTGTTGGAAAGAAAGAGATACAAGGACGACCATATGGGTGGAGACTGCATTAAGAGCAAGGTAATAGGGAAGTCCTTCTACATAAAGGACAAGTTTTCGTTAAGGTCACAAAATAAATGTACTTGTCCATAATAGGATCATGGATGGCACTGGTAAATAGACCTTCAGATTAAAATAAGACTCCATGTAGGTACCTGACTGCAAGGAAGCAGGTTATTATAAAGTCCTGGAGTAACATATTCACTGTCCAAGCCAATTTCATAATTATGAAATGCTCGACAAGCTTTTCAATGACAGGCATCTTAAGCAACATCTTGCATTTCCCATTAACCCTTTGAAGAAAAAAAGTTGGGGAAATGATCAAATCAGCCCTGAATATAGATGGATGATTGGTGGACAATTCCTTTATAAAACATTTTAAACTCTTAAGTAGCTTTGACCAAAATTAGCAAAACTGGAATGTTGGTTACTCATGCACCAAACTTTGAGGAAGATTTGAAAATGTTGACTGCTGGAAGAAAGAACTGATATTGAATGTACATAGTTAAGACACATTCAAAATTCCTGAGCCACATTTTTATTTCTTCGAGGAACCACCATGATCAATGCAGCCAAATGAACCATGAATTTATCTATGTAGTAAAATGTAATCAGCTCCATTAACAATGAGGTCAGTAAGACGGCCATAATACAAAAGGATAATTAAAAAGATTGCTTGATTTACAATCTTAAAGCATTACAAACTTCCAGGAGAAAGCTTGCACATTGGAATTTAATAATGTACTACACTGGTCCCTACTGCTGTTGATTTCTGTAGTGCCTTTCCTACTTTACCTCATTAAGAAAGTACATGCATCTTGCACTTTGTGATTTTCTATGTAATAAGGTCTTTTTGCTTCATAAGTTGTTGGTAGCTGCATACATGAAAAGTATGAGTACACTGTTTAATGGAACCAAAAAAAAACCAAGATGGATTTATTTCATGTGATAATAGAATATCCTTCAAATTACACCACCAGTCCAGTCAGTATCTTGACTAGGGCTAGTCAATGCTTCAGGTAGAATACTTTGTTAGCACTTTGTCACGCTGAAGTGTTCAATCCAAAATACTATCCTACGATCTTCATTCGGCCACTGACTGTCCTGAAATTAAACATATGCATTTCAAGCTTCTTTGATTACTGTTGACTTTTAGAACTCGTCTAGAAAAATAAAACGTGATGATATTTCCAAGAATCCCCGGTCCTTTCACCTATATTGAAAAAAATTCACCTGAAAGGGTTAGCGAATTTTAAATGCCCAAAATTGCAAGAAGCAGAGCAACCATTTCATTATGGAATTATTTCATTTGCCGGCAGTTTTAGCTCCAGACACCTTCATTCTGTTAAAGTACACAAATCGATTTTGCAAAAGGAACAATAGCAGTCAAGGGGGTCATAATGGAAAGTCCTGGAATGAGCTTCACTTGAGGGAAGCAAGGCTGGGGCAAGTCACAAGGCCCATCTGCAGGCAGTGCTGCCATCCCTCAATGCTCTTTATGCCAACATACAGCCTTGTAAAAGATCTTCCTATTCCAAAATAACAGGAGGTGTCTTTCATATGAAATGTCCCAAAAAAGATCTCAATATTTTCACACAGTTTTCATAACTCGTTGACCATGGAAAGTGCAAATGCAGCTTGTGTGCAACTAACTGGCAACTCTTACAGTGCATGAAGTTTAAACTCTCAAGTTCCAAGTAACCCAAATTGACTAGTTACCTCTCTGCAGCCCCTACCTACCCACCCCACTCAAGTAAATATGGGAGGGCAAGGGAATTGGTGACCCAAAACAAACATGGATAATAGGGAATGCTCTAGTACTGTGGAATTTTCCCCTGTGCAGACATTTTATGGGTATGCTCTATTCTCATGGTGCCAAATAAAAATGAATGGAACATAACACATTTAAACAAAAGAAAAAAATCAAAACAGTTAAAAAAAAGTCATGGAGAATCAAGTATATCCCAGATAGTTTCTCAGTTTATGTTCATTCTGTCTTTTCACGTCCTGCGACGTTACAACCTACGCGGAGTCATTCACAAACCAGTTTGCGAAGCAATGATACTCTGATTCCGAGCTCGTTTGAGGATCCGGTATTCAAGGCATTCCAGAGTTGGTGGATAGGCATGGACTTCAAATTTATTAGCAAACAAGCAGTTTCTTTCATTCAACCACTTCAAATCCTCAGGTCCATAAATACAAATACTTCTGATATAGTGGCCTGCAAGACATAAAAAAATGTCCAACGTATAATTTATAGTCTGAGTTTGGCAACTGCACGAGAAAGCCCTTTAATCACACAATTGTGCAATATCTTGTTTGTCCATAGCTGAAAAATATCTTTATCATTTGCTTTCAACAATGACGCCCAATCGACAGCCCTACCCACGACCCAGAGCCCAAATGGCAGCCCACACCTGCAGTCATGAACCCAATGGCCATCTCCACCCATGTTCCTGAGCAATTAGATAATGGGACCTGCAAAATGGGTGAGTGGAAAGACCTCGAGACTAAGATGAATTAAAAACTAATGGGGATCAGGTGGTGCTCTCTAGCGTGTACTGTACAGCACAACAGTTGTTTTGGACCAACTGAAAACCTGATTAAATTCAGATACTACTTAAAGTAATTTCCTTGTATTTTTCAGTGCAGGTTGTTGAGTGTTTTTGATAGCTGTCCAGCACACTCAAAGTTTTTAGTACACAGGGTATAAAGGCACAAGATCACTCTTCTAAACTCCAATGGATACAAGCCTAGCCTATCCAGCCTTTCCTCACGCCATAACTTGTTCATTCCAGATATTGTTTAATAAAGCTAATAATTGAACTTCTTCCAATGCATTTATACTTTTCCTTAAATAAGGAGACAAATACTTGTACAGTACTTCAAATGTGGTCTTACTGTATAACTGAAACAACCTCCTTACTCTTGTATTAAATTCCCCCTGCAATAACCAATAATACTCTATTAGCTTTGCTAATTATTTGCTGCACCTCCATGCTAACCTTTTGTAATTCACACACACTAGGACACCCAAATCCCTCTGTAATCTCTTACAATTTAAATAATATGCTTCTTTTTTATTGGTCTTATCAAAATGGATAACTTCATGTTTTCCCACATTATACTCTGTTTGCTAGATCTTTGCTCATTCACTTAATCTAAATCTTTTTGTAGCCTCCCTACGTCCTCTTCATAACTTACTTTCTTTCTATCTTTGTGTTGTCAGCAAATTTAGCAACCATGCTAAATCTTCATCCAAATCATTTATGTAAATTGTAAAGAATTGAGGGCCCAGCACTGATTCCTGCAGCATACTCATCACATCCTGCCAAACAGCAAAATCACCCATTTATGCATACTGTTTCCTGTCAGCTAACCAATCTCCCTCTATGCCAATGTGTTACTACCCACACTAAGAGCTATTGTTTTCTGTAAAAACTTTGATGTGGCACCTTATCAAATTCCTTCTGAAATTTAAGTACAGTACATCTACATCAACTTCAATTAATTGGTTAAATGTGATTTCCCTTTTCCAAAATCATGTTGACTCTGCCTGATTACCTTGAATTAATCTAAGTGCCCTGCTATAACATCTTTAATAATGGCTTCCAACAGTTTCCCTATGAGAGATGTTAAGCTAACTGGCCAAAAATTTCCTGCTTTTTGTCTCCCTCCCTTTGAGCAAAGGAGTTACATTGGAAACCAGCTAATCTAATGGAACCAAATTAGGTGAATTTTGGAAATTAAAACCAACTATCTCACTCACCACTTCTTTTAAGATACAGGAAAGATAGAACAGGAGGTAAGAAAAGGAGGGGGAGTTGCACTTTCGATTAGGGAAAGCATCACGGCTGTACTGAGAGGGGATATATCCGAGGATACAACCACTAAGTCTATATGGGTAGAACTGACAAATAAGAAGGGGGAAATCATTTTGATGGAGTTGTACTATAGGCCCCCAAATAGTCAGTGGGAAATTGAGGAGCAAATATGTAAGGAAATAGATAGCTCCAAGAAAAATAGGATGGTAACAGTCAGAGATTTTAATTTTCCCAACATTGACTGGGACAGTTGGATGGAGAGAAATTTGTTGAGAGTGTATTCAGAAGAAATTTCTCATTCAGTATGTGGATGGCCCAACTAGAGAGAGGGCAAAACTTGACCTCCTCTTGGGAAACAAGGAAGGACAGGTGATAAAAGTGTTAGTGAGAGATCACTTTGGGACCAGTGACCACAATTCTATTACTTTTAAGGTAGCTATGGAGAATGATAGGTCTGTCCCAAAAGTTAAAATTCTAAATTGGAACAAGGCCAATTTTGATGGTATCAGGCAGGAATTTTCAAAAGTTAATTGGGGGAGTCTGTGGGTAAGCAAAGAGACATAAGTGGCATGCTTTCAAAAGTGTGTTAACCAGGGTTCAGGGTGAACACATTCCTCAGAGTGAAGGGCAAGGTTGGCGGAAGTCGGGAACCCTGGATGACTCGGGATATTGAGGCCTTGGTCAAGAAGAAGAAAGAGGCACATGATATACATAGGCAGCTGGGATCAAGTGAATCTCAAAGAGTGTAGGGGGTGTAGGAGTAGAGTTAAGGGAGAAATCAGGAGGACAAATAGGGGACACAAAATTATTTTGGCAGATAAGGCAAAGGAGAATCCAAACAGCTTCTATAAATACATAAAGGGAAAAAGAGTAAAAACGGAGAGAGTAGGGCCTCTTAAGGATCAACAAGATCATCTGTGTGTGGAACCACAAGAGACAGGGAGATCCTAAATGAATATTTCTCAACAGCATTTACTGTTGAGAAAAGCATGGATGTTAGGGAACTTGGGGAAATAAATAGTGATGTCTTGAGGAGTGTACATATTACAGAGGTGGTGCTGGAAGTCTTAAACCACATCAAGGTAGATAAATCCCCGGGACCTGATGAAGTATATCCCAGGATGATGTGGGAGGCTAGGGAGGAAATTGCAGATCCCCTAACTGAGATATTTGAATCATCAATAGTCACAGGTGAGGTGCCTGAAGACTGGACAGTGGCAAATGTTGTGCCTTTGTTTAAAAATGGCTGCAGGGAAAAGCTTGGGAACTACCAGGCCAGTGAGCCTCACATCTGTGGTGGGTAAATTGTTGGAAAGTATTTTAGAGACAGGATTTAGAGGCATTTAAGAGATGCAAGGACTGATTAGGGACAGTCAGCATGGCTTTGAGTGGAAAATCATGTCTCAAATTAAATTGAGTTTTTTGAAGGGGTAACCAAGAAGGTAGATGAGAGCAGTGCAGTTGATGTTGTCTACATGGACTTTGGCAAGGCCTTTGACAAGGTACCACATGGTAGGTTGTTGTATGAAGTTAAATCTCACAGGATCCAGGGGGAGGTATCTAAATGAATGCAAAATTGGCTTCGTGGTTGTAGAGTTGTTTTTCAAATCGGAGGCCTGTGACCAGCGGTGTGCCTCAGGGATCAGTGCTGGGCCCACTATTATTTGTCATTTATATTAATGATTTGGATGAGAATATAGAGGGCATGGTTAATAAGTTTTCAGGTGACACTAAGATTGGTGGCATAGTGGACAGTGAAGAAAGTTATCTCCAATTGCAACTGGATCTTGATCAATTGGGCCAGTGGGCTGACAAATGGCAGATGGAGTTTATTTTAGACAAATGCGAAGTGATGCATTTTGGTAGACTGAACCAGACCAGGACTTACTCAGTTAATGGTAGGGCGCTGGGGAGAGTTAGAGAACAGAGATCTAGGGGTACATGTTCATAGCTCCTTGAAAGTAATGTCACAGGTGGACAGAGTGGTGAAGGCAGCATTCGGCATGCTTGGTTTCATTGGTCAGAACATTGAATACAGGAGTTGTGACGTCTTGTTGAAGTTGTACAAGACATTGGTAAGGCCACACTTGGAATACTGTGTGCAATTCTGGTCACCCTATTATAGAAAGAATATTATTAAACTAGAAAGAGTGCAGAGAAGATTTACTAGGATGTTACTACTTGATTGTTTGAGTTATAAGGAGAGGCTGAATAGATTGGGACTTTTTTTTTCCTGGAGCGTAGGAGGCTGAGGGGTGACCTTATAGAGGTCTATAAAATAATGAGGGGCATAGACAAGATAGATGGTCAATATTTTTTCCCAAAGGTAGGGGAGTCTAAAACTAGAGGGCATAGGTTTAAAGGAGAGAGGAGAGAGATACAAAAGTGCCCAGAGGGGCATTTTTTTCACAAAGAAGGTGGTGAATGTCTGGAACAAGCTGCCAGAGGTAGCAGTAGAGGCAGGTACAATTTTATCTTTTAAAAAGCATTTAGATAGTTAGATGGGCACGATAGGTATCGAGGGATATGGGCCAAATGCGGGCAATTGGGATTAGCTTAGGGGTTTTAAACAAAAAAGGCCAAATAGACAAGTTGGGCCAAAGGGTCTGTTTCCATGCCATTGACTCTAAGATGCCAAGATAAAATCCATCAGGATCTGGGAACTTGTCGTCCCAAGTTCCAACAATTTGTTTCACTAATTATTGTGATTTTTGAGTTCCTTCCTCCCTTCCTTTTACACAGCTATTTCTGTGATGTTACTCGTATCCTCTACAGTGAAGACCAACCCAAAGTTTCTGTTCAATTCATCTGGCTTCTCCTTATTTTGTATTAGTAGTTCTCCAGGCTCACTTTCCATAGAACCATTTTGTTAACTCTTTTTTAAAATACCTATAGAAAGCCTTACTATCCATCTTTATATTTCTAGCTAGCTTTCTTTTACATTCATTTTTCCTTCATTCTGAATTTTTTTAGTTATTCTTTGTAATTCCTGATATTCTGTACAATCCTTTGACCTACCACTCACCACTGCGCAATTATATGCTTTTCCTAAAAATGTAAGACTAACTTTATTTTTTTTAATTAACCATGAATGGAGAGTCCTCTCCTTAGAAACGTTCTCACTGGAGTGTATCTATTTTGTATGTTCTGAAATATCTTAAATGTCTGCCACTGCATCTCTATTGACAAGATCTCAAGTTAAATGGCCAGTGCTGCTTTTATGTCCTCAAAATTTCCCATATTCAAGTTAAAAATACTAGTCTGAGACTGACTTTTCTTTCCCTCAACTGAACGTAAAATTCAATAATATTATGACCACTGCTACCTAGCAATGCCTTCATCATGAGGTCATTAATTAATCCCATCTCACAGCATAATATCAGGTCTGGTACGGCCTGCTCCCCGTTTGGCTCCAGGATATGTTGATCTAAGAAACTGGTATCCTGAAAACATTCAATGAATGTGTCATCTACGCTATCTTTCCCATCTGATTTTACCAGTACATACGCACACACGAACAAAGTTCAACTAAAAACAAAAGGCTAGACGGAATTATTGGTTGCAACAGCTCAGCAAATATTGCATGTTTAAAGAATGCAGGAAGTACAAAGTGCCAGAACTGAAAAATCAGTAGAAGTTCTGACCAATAGGTAATATTACTGCTCTAGTATATAATGGATGTGAAGAACTAAGTACATTTATATTCCATTATCCCACTAGTACAAAGGTCTTCAGCACCCACAAGTAGATATTTTTTAATTTGGAGGGAAATCCTCAATGTATTTATAAATTTATCTTATGTTCAAAAAGCTTATTCAGTCAGAGAGGAGCCATTAAGACAGAAATGTTTTAACAATTTCATATTACAAAACCTGTGACATGTAGATAACAGACAATGAATAATTACATCCAAAAATTCAGACTTTTTGAGGGAACAGGTAGGGAGTCCACTGGTCACTACATGAAACTTCAAGACATTCGCATTTGGCTATAAGTTGACATAGACAATTTTCCCCCCAGCCTGAGTAATCCAATGGAGCAGATTGCTCTCTTACTTGCAGACTGGCACAATACTGCTGGACCAGCAGGACCCAGCTTCGCCAAAAAGCAACCTTAATCATTTTTATCCAAAATGTTCAAATATTGACCTAAAAATTATTGAGCCCTCAAAATAACAATGAAGCATTGTTTATGCTGCAGGCAAGATGGGAAATCAAAGCATTGTTAATGTCTAGACGCATTGCTCTGCCATTTGCTGCATGAAAATGGCATCTGGCTGTCAGGCTTCCCATTCAAATGCATTGAATGGCTTGAAGGCCCTGCACTCACTCTGTAGATGCACTGCCAAGACTACAGATAGTTAAGTCAAATCATTTTATGTCCATGTGCCCTTTTAACAGCATGATAAGTTCTAATTATTTCTTACTTAACACCTCACCTCTCTGGTACTTAAAGTTAATCATTATATGCATAGCGTCTCATTCCTTCAAGTTTTTGAATACTGGAGACTTTTATGTTTAGTTTGCTTGGTGCCTTTTTCTCTCTCTATCCAGTCTTTCTTTCTGTGCCTAATTTAGCAATAAATACATCATTCTAACGTACACTTCATTAACAGATTTTGTGAAGTAAACGGCATGTCAGATATATAATTTAAAACATGGGGGTGCAATTCTCTCCAAAAAATTCTAAATGTCGAATTCATGAAAAACTAGTAAATCCCACTGGTAAAACCTTGTAAATCCTCCCCCCCCCCCCCCATCCCCACGGCCTGATCGCTGGCACTCCGAACATGTCCAGGCCAGCCTCAAATCCCTCCGCCCCAAGATGCCCCCTGGGCACTGTCACTCTGATTTTAATTTGATTTGATTTATTGTCACATGTATTAGCCTCCTGAAATGTACTGTTTGTGTATGCGATACAGACAAAGTAGACCATTCATAGGGAAGGAGACAGTGCAGAATGTTAAAAGAGTTAGAAATAAAGTTTTAGAAGCATTGAATGAGAGTAAAGGATAGAATTAAAAGGCATGCTGGGTACAGCCTGCAAGAAGTCACCTCGCTCTGGTGCCATCTTGATTTGCCCCTTGCGCAGTGCTGGGGGCCCAGGCTGGCACTGCCAAAGTGCCAATGCCCAGGGTGCAGCCTTCTCAGCACCCAACCCTCAACTGCCCCCTTCACTCCAGCGGGTTGAGCTGGTAGCTCCCCACAAGTGGGGAGCTGCTGTAATCCACACCAAAAAGTGAAGGGGGGAGGGAGGGGCTAGCAGGCTTGGAGATTTCAGTTCCAGGCCCATTAATGATATTTAAAACTGATTTACATGCACTGCTCCAAAAATCGGCGCAGAGCTGATGGCGCCGGAAATCCAGCTATTGGAGTTGCACAGAGGCTGTGAGGCCCAGTGAAGAGCCCTGAAACGGCCTCCACTCGAGCCTCCCAGCCAACTGCGCTACAAAAACAGTGTAGTGCGCTGGGAGATTTGCCCCAATGGACTCTGCCCAGATGGAAGCTTCTGGACCTGCCTTTGATGATTTAAAAATGGATACTGATGAAATGTTAAGATGGCTGCCAAGGATGCTAGGTTGCAACCTCAACCTAGACTATCATGTAAACAGAGGGGCGATAGATTTGTCATGTAATAAGGAAAGCTAATGAGACCAGTTATCTACAAGTTAAGAACAGATGTTCTATGGTATATCGATGACTATTGACCATGAAACTGGTTCTCTGATACTGAAATTCTTTTAACTCAGGAGACACCTGGGAGCAGTCGCAGATGAATACCGACATGACAAAAGCTACAGAGATGCAGTGTCACCTTTGCCTTTTCAGAGCCTTAAGTGTCTTTTAAAAAGCCATACAGTCTGATTTGAATGCTCTGATTTCATCTGTAAAGTTATTGGGCCTCCTGATACAACAGCCACTTGAGTCCTTGACTTAATTATCTACTCAACATCCTTCTCTTTGAAGTAATTCTGATATCTGATCCCCAGCCACTTGAACTTACCTAACTTATATTTCAAGAGTGGGGAAATCTTCCTCCTTCATTGGACTCGCAAAGATACATGAATTGTTAACTACGCTTTTGGCTTAAATGTGTACAAGCTCACTATCGCCATTAATTGCAAGCTATATTAAACTTTGGTTAGGCCACATTTGGAGAATTGCGTGCAGTTCTGGTCACCACGCTACCAGAAGGACATGGAAGCTTTGGAGAGAGTGCAAAGAAGGTTCAGCATGTTAACTGATCCCGAGGATGTTAACTATGAGGAGAGATTGAATAAACTAGAATTGTTTTCACTGGAAAGACGGAGGCTGAGGGCAGACTGGATAAAAGTATACAAACTTATGAGAGGCATGCACAGGGTATTGTCAGAGGCTTTTTCCAAGGATGAAAGTGTCAATTACAAGGAGGCGCAGGTTCAAGGTGAGAGGGAGAAAGTTTAAGGAAGATGTATGGGGGAAGTTTCTACGCAGAGAGTGTGGTGGATGCCTGGAATGGACTGCCAGAGGACATGGTGGAAGCAGGCACCTTAGCAACATTTAAGAGGTTTCTGGGTGAGTACATGAATAGAGAGGGAAGAGAGGGATATGGACTGAATAAGGGCAGAAGGTTTGTTCTTCAGTTTAGCTAGGGCATCAAGACCAGCACATGCTTGGAGGGCCAAAAAGCCTGTTCCTGTGCTGTACTTTTTTGTTCTTGGAGTGTTTAGTGTGCAATTGGTTGAGTGCTTAGTCACAGATACACACATACATACACAGACAAAAAGAAATTGAGGGTACAAAAGTAATTGGAGATTAGCTGCATGTTCGGTTCACAGGAAAAAAAGGAATTGGGGATTAGCTGCGTGTCCTGTGGTTGATACCACAACATTTCCATTATAGAACTGTCAACATTAGATAAGAAGGGCAGTCTATGTAACAGCGAGCATGTTTAATCATCCAGTTACAGGAATGTTTAGGCCATCGGAAATAAGAGGGTCAACTTCTGACACAACAGAATCCAACATATTAGGCCCAACATTACATAAGCTAAAATAAAACTTCATAATGTATGGGTTCAAGTGGGGTTACCAACCCTATCTTCCTTTGGTGTTACTAGGAATACAAGATTATTCACTTGAACATTACTGTGAACAATCTAAGGAAAAGCAAAGTCAAAATTAAAAAGGTTTTCTCCCATTTTCTTTGAAAACTTTTGTTTATTGTTAGCTAATAATTGTAAATGTATTGAAGAGGAGTTTTAAAAAAAGGTTGGGCGAGTGGAAGTGAAGTATTGGACTCACCAGGAACAAAGCCAACCAGAATTGGTAACTCTAGTTTAGACTAATTATTTGGGGGGGGGGGGGGGGGGGGGGGGGTCCTTAAATGTGGCACGTGGTTTCATTTCATGTATATATTGGCTCTAGCCAATATATAAGCAAACGCTTTTTATACTACAAGAAATCTGTGACTTTGTGTAACTTACTTTAAGCAGTTCTCATTCTGCCATCAATTCATTCTCAGCAGTTTGTTCTGAAGAAAAATCAACAAAAGAGAAGTTGCAATAGCTAGATGTCTCCCTCATTATTCTAAAGTATGCACATATAGAGCCAGAATAATAAGCAACAGGACCATCGTTCCCTGCTTTTGAGCACAAGAACCTAACAAAATGAGAAAAAGTAAATATTTTGCTAATTCTTCTAAATCCTGTGATATTAACCCCACCGTCCCTCTCTGTCCTGACAAACATACTCCATTATATCAATCGTCGACCCAAGTTTGGTGACCTCCATCCTTCACTTGCTGTATAATTCCTTCTATATCTACCCACTGCTGGAATTCACCCACATCCTTTGTCTAGGATATGCATTTGTCTCAGTCACTTACACCAAATGTAATGCATCCACTCGGTGAATATGTTGCTTTCAGTCACTCACACCTTGTTTGCTTTTATCCTAGTAGGACAAGGGAGTGAAAAACACAAGGGAGGGGAGAGATGACTGCAGGTGGACCACACAAATACTCCAACTCACTGCTGCAGACGAGGCAGCCCTGGAGAGAAGAGGCACATTTGTGTCCTTCACAGTTGGAAATGGAGAGATGGAGTTCGTGGATAGCTTGTGACAGACTTGAAGCATCTGATATGAATGCTGACTTTGATGAACATTGTTACTTTGTATGACAATTCATGGCTATTTTTATCTTCAGGTGCCATCACGCATAAAGTGTGGGAGATGTGCGGGCATTTGGAGAAGGTGGGCTTGTTTGTGGCAGTATCTGTTTTAGTTGCGATAATGAACCAAAACTTAAGCTATCCAAAAGCATTTGTAGCAGCAATGTACATGGCTGAATTGGTAATGGCCTGGCTGACTCCATCATCTCAGAAGAGCCCATTTATCCTCCTCCCTCTCCAATCTTCTCCACTGTGCAATGTTGCAGAGGACGCACACACAATCTTTCTGGACTGAAGGGCTCCTCCGGATTAATGTACCTGTAGCTCATCAACATTCCAATGACTTTCTCAATGACAGCCATGGTAGTCATGTGGTTCTTGTAGAGTTCCACACCTCATTGACGGATGTCACGAACCCATTTGAGGTGAATATCCCCTGATTCACGTAAACAGTTCTTAATTCTACTCCCAGAATAAAATGGTCTGGGATGTTGGACTGCTTCAATATGAAAGCATTGCAACAGCTTCCAGGAAATTTGGCATACATCTGCATGAACGTCTTCCTGTGGCTGCACACTAGCTGCATGGAGCAACATCACATGATTGATCAAAAACTCCTCATTACTGCAGTGGTGCTCTGATTGTTACGTGCATGATGCCACTCTCTACCAGTGGGAATTTGAATTATTATTGTCACATGTATTGGGATACAGTGAAAAATATCGTTTCTTGCAAGCTGTACAGACAAAACATACCATTCAGAGAGTACATAGAGGAGAAGCAAAGAAGAAGGTGCAGAATATTGTGTTACAGTCATAGCTAGGGTATAGAGAAAGATCAGCTTAATATATGGGAGGTCCATTTAAAGTCTGATGGCAGCAAAGAAGAAGCTGTTCTTGAGTCAATAGCTACATGATTTCAGACTTTTGTATCTTTTTCCTGACGGAGGAAGGTGGAAGAGAGAAGGTGAGTGGAATCTTTGATTATGCGGGCTGCTTTTCCTAGACAGTGGGAAGTATAAACGGAGTCAATGGATGGAAAGCTGGTTTGGATGATCGACTGGGCTACGTTCACAACCTTTTGCAGTTTCTTGTGGTCTTGGTCAGAGCAGGAGGCATATCAATCTGTGATACAACCAGAAAGAATACTTTCTATGCTGCATCTGTAAAAGTTGGTGAAAGTTGTACTGGACATGCCAAATTTCCTTAGTCCCGTTAAAGTAGAAGCATTGGTGGGCTTTCTTAACTATAGTATCAGCTTGGAGGGACCAGGACAGATTGTTGGTGATCTGAACATCTTGAAAGTTAAAGCTTTTGACCATTTCCACTTCTTCACTTTTGATGTAGACAGGGGCATATCATCCACTATGCTTCCTTAAGTCGATGACCATCTCCTTCATTTTACTGACATTGAGGGAGAGATTATTGTTGTTGCACCATTTCTCCTATACTCCGTCTCATCATTGTTTGAGATCCGATCCACTATGGTGGTATCATCAGCAAACTTGAAAATGGGAAGTCAACCATAGAGACAAATCTTAGTTGCTTGCTCATTCTAGCTACTTTGGCACAGGGAACGTTTACATAGCACCACATTTTCATTAATAATGGGAAACAAGAAAATGGCAGATGCCTTCACCAAGTATCTGTCTTCACAACACAAAAAGCATCCGAAGAAAATGAGAAAATCAAAAGGACAAAAGGGGAGGAACATAGAACAAGCTGGACTTGATGACCTGCATCGTGGGGTCTTAAACAAAATGGCTACAGAAATAGAGGATACATTAGTTGTGATCTTCCAAAATTCCTTGGATTCTGGAAAGGTCTCAGCCAATGGGCAGCATGGTGGCACAGTGGTTAGCACTGCTGCCTCACAGCACCAGGGATCTGGGTTCAATTCCCGGCTTGGGTCACTGCCTCTGTGGAGTTTGCACATTCTCCTCTTGTCTGTGTGGGTTTCCTCTGGGTGCTCCAGTTTCCTCCTACAGTCCAAAGATACGCAGGTTAGGTGGATTGGCCATGGTAAATTGCCCCTGATTGTTGTCAGGTGGAATGGCTACAGTAAACGCATGGGGATGTGGGGAAAGAGCCTGAATGGGATTGTGGTCGACGGGCATGATTCACTTACCCAGTTCATCACATCTTGGATAAAACACAAAATATTATGATGCAGCATCTAGAAATTCTGCCTTATTCAACTGCCAGATTCAACTATCCAATGTTAAGAGCAAGCATCTTCCACATCCTCAGGATGTACCACAGTGCTTCAAATCCAATTAAATTGTGGTCACTGCTGGAAATTATGCCAACATATAGCAAGTTAAGAATTTTTTGAAGTGCAAAGTAGTAATGTCGGGAAATGTAGCAGCCAATTTGCACACAGCAAGGTACCATAAGTAGCAATGAGATATATAGCTGTATAATTACTTTGAAAATGATGTTACTTAAGAGATAAACTTTGGGCAATACACTAGGGACAGCACACCCACTCTTTTTTGAATTGTGTCATGGGATCCTCCACTTCCAGCTGAGCAGGCATAACATCTCATCCAGAAAAATACAAGCTCCCTGAACTGCACTGAAGCGACAGTCTGAATTATTTGTTCAATTCCCTGCAGGTAAGACTTTGCACTTATGACTTTGTTCAGACACAACTGTTACCACTGAACCAAAGTTGGCGCCAACAGCACTATGTTTATTTAATGCTCCTTAAGAGGCAAGGAGGACTGCAATTTTAACAACATTGACACTGAAGTGGCAGCAAAATGTGTGAAACTTTTCAGGTATTAACAACAGAAGCCAGCCTCTTCCCAGAGTAGGATTTCACTGGACCTGAACACATGGACCTCTACAGTATCTCAGTCATTGGTTTAATAAGCACCTAGACACCTGAAAACTCAGTTGTACATGGCAAAACTGTGCGCGCAGTTCTGGGCACCCAATCTTAAGGATGTCCCAAGACCTTTGAGAGCGTGCTGATGGAATTTACTCCAATGACACCAGGGATGAGGGACTCCAGTCATGTGGAGAGACTGGAGGAGCTGACATCGTTTTCCTTAAAGCAGAGAAGGTAGAGGAAGTTGCTCAAATCATGAATGGTTTCGGTCATTTCTCTTTATTCCTACTGCCGTTGAAGCTAGGTAGAGGTAAATGTTTTGGCTCGTTAGTCCAAACAAAATCTCAAAAAATAATTAATGGACTTCACTGAAACCTGGCACACAGTGTGTGAAGCCCCAGAAAGAATGGATTAGTTTTGGTGAAGATATGGATCTGACTTCAGATTCTGAAATGTTTTAAAGTATTCAATAACACAGGGAAATGGAGCAAACTGACTTAAAAAAAATTGCAAGTTGTTTTGTCTGGAATGTTGGTGATTGTCTCACAGCTGTCATAATTGGAGCAGAGTTTTCAAAGCAGGTTATTGGAGAAGATGTATTGTCCTGAAGTTTCTGTGTGATAGAAGTTTTTGGATTAAAAAAATTTGTTTTTTTACCTTTGTAGTTACACAGCATCAACTCAAAGAAGAGCTGTGCTATTGCAGTAACACTGAATTAATGCAGCGTTGCAAAGGTATGCGCTCTACTGAGTGTCCTCTTCACTTGTTTACTCTGTTCCCAGCTTTAGAAGGGTTGGTAACCAGAGATCACGAGTTTAAGCTGATTGGTAAGAGCCAGAGGTGACAAGTGTAAGAAAAAATGATAGAGTGTGGTGCAAAATGGTGGTTGAAACAGATTCAGGAGAAATTTTTCAAAAGGGAATTGGAGAAATACTTGAAGGGAAATCGAAATTACAAGGCTGCAGGGAAAGTGGTGTTGAGATCAGTTGGATAGTTATAGCATATGCACCTGGGGCAGAATGATCTCCTCTAGCTCTTATGACTTTAAGTCTTCAATGTTAACTCCTCTGTTACAAGGCACGTTTGGAGGCTTGTCTCAAAAAAGTGTTTAAAAAAATAATTTCAGCCAGTTCTCTTTTAAAATTAACACCCAACTAATATGTCAACACCTAGCCTATATTAAAGCTCTGTATTAGTAATTCACACTGACTGTGGCTTTAAATAGAGCAGTTGCCAGTTCACAATAAACCAGACAGAGGTCTCAAGTAAGTGTTACAGAGAGCCACTTTAAAATTACGGATTTTCTTTGATACCAGGTTCCACTAGGTAACTGCCAATTGAATTTCCCAGAAGATACAAAGACTGACGTGAAAACTTTTAAACTGGGAAACAAGCCCATAGGAAATAAAGCTTGTACTCAAGGGAATTTTTTGAGGAGGTGACAAAAACGTCATCTATATGGATTTCAGTTAGGCGTTTGACAAAGTCCCTCACAGTAGGTTGGTAGAAAAGGTTAAGGCTCATGGGATACAGGGACAGGTATTAGATGGATTGAAAACTGGCTAGGCAACAGGAGACAGTAGTAGTGGAAGGGTCCTTTTCTAGCTGGAGGTCTGTCACCAGTGGTGTGCTGCAGGGCTCAGTACTGGGACCTCTTCTATTCGTAATATATATAAATGACTTGGAAGAGGGCGTATGTGGTGTGATCAGCAAGTTTGCAGATGATACAAAGATTGGCGGAAAGCGAGGAGGAGTGTCAGGTGACACAGCAGGACATAGATAGGCTGGTATATTGGACAGATAAATGACAGATGGAATTTAATCCTGATAAATGCAAGGTGATGCATTTTGGAAGGAATAATGCAGGAAGGAGTTACATGATAAAGGGTAGGCCAATTAAGAGTATAGAAATGCAGAGGGACCTGGGAGCGCAAGTGCACAAGTCTCTGAAGGTGGCAACTCAGGTGGAGAAGGTTGCGAAGAAAGCT
The DNA here is from genome assembly GCF_965287045.1 of Carcharhinus amblyrhynchos. NCBI lineage: Eukaryota > Metazoa > Chordata > Chondrichthyes > Carcharhiniformes > Carcharhinidae > Carcharhinus > Carcharhinus amblyrhynchos. The sequence continues at coordinate 32,692,945 of NC_137325.1, forward strand.
TACGGTATGCTAGCCTTTATAGGAAGGGTATAGAGTATAAGAGCTGGTGTCTAATGCTACAGTTGTACAGAACGTTGGTTAGACCGCATTTGGAGTACTGCGTCCAGTTCTGGTCACCTTACTACCGGAAGGAGGTGGAGACCCTGGAGAGAGTGCAGAGGAGGTTTACCAGGATGCTGCCTGGTATGGAAGGACTGGGTTATGAGGAAAGATTGGGTAAACTGGGGCTCTTTTCCTTAGAAAGATGGAGATTAAGGGGACAATCTGATAGAGGTGTATAAAATAATGCAGGGTATAGATAGAGTAAACAGTGGCAGGCTTTTTCCTAGATTGGAGACAAATATCATGAGAGGCCACGAGCTTAGGGTAAGGGGGGAGAAGTATAATTTGGATGCTAGAGGGAGGTTTTTCACACAGAGGGTCATGGGGGTATAGAATGCACTACCAAGTAAAAGGTGGTGGAGGCAGGCACACTGGACTTGTTTAAGGTTTACTTAGATAGGCACATGAACGAAACAGGGATGGAGGGTTATAGGAGACGGTTTTAAATAAGGGTCAGAGCCTCGGGACATTACTGGAAATCTTACGCTACATGTGTTGATGTTTTGTCTCTTTTACTCTGTAGGTGCATCGGTCCACCTTGTTGTCTAACGAGGGGCATGCACGCGGTGGGTCGTGCGTGGGCTGCTCTTGGATGTTTCGAGAGTGGCCTAGTACTTCGCATCATTTGTGTATGCTTAAAACTGGACCAGCAGATGGGCACCACAACAGCTCAGTGACTATCACTGCTAGCTGTGCAGATACATGGATTTGGGCCTGTGTCTGTGGGAGTTTGCGCATTCTCCCTGTGGTTGCGTGGGTTTCCTCCGGGTGCTCCGGTTTCCTCCCACACCCCAAAGATGTGCTCTTAGGCTGATTGGTGTAACAAATTGTCCTTAAATTATTCTCCCCTGAATCTGGTTTCCAGTGGGGATACCATAAGCAAGGACATGGGTCAAGGGAGGTGTAGGAAAAATGCTTTGTTAACTTGGCGGCGCGGGCTCATTGGGCCGAAGGGCCTGTTTCCCATGCTGTGTTGTTCTTTGTTTGCTACCATGTGCCCCAGGAGATTGAAATTGTTATCCCTGTTTTAACAAACAGAACCTTTACAACTCCATATTGCAAGCTTTTACGAACATATGCATTAGAACCAGAAATAGGTTACTTGGTCCTTCAAACCTGCTCCACCATTCAACACAATCACAGCTGATCTGATTGTAACCTCAACCCAACATTCCCACCTATCCCTGATAACCTTGTTAATCAAAAATCAACAGTTCTGCCTTAAAAATATTCAAAGACTGCTTTCATCTCCCTTTGAGGAAGAATTCCAAAGACTCTCAATCCTCTGAAAAAGTTCTCAACTTGGCCTTAAATGAGCAACCCGTATTTTTAAGCATCATTCTAACTTCTCCCACAAGAGGGATTCACTCTTCAGGATCTTAAAGGTAAGGTTTCAATCAAGTCATCTCTTACTCTTCTGAACTCCAGCAGATACAAGCCTAACCTGTCCACCTTTGCCTCATAAGATAACCTGCTCATTCCTGGTACTGTCTGGTGAACATTCTCTGAATTTCTTCTAATGCAGTTATATCTTTCCTTAAATAAGGAGACCAATACTGGGCAAAATACCTCTGATATGGTTACATCAGTGCCCTGGAGAATGAAGCATAACCTCCCTACTCTTGTAAGTCCCCTTACCATAAATGTTAACCTTCTATTAGCTTGCCTACTTACATGCTATGCCTCCAGAGTATCCTTTTGTGATTAATGCATAAGGACACCCAGATCCCTCAATCTCAAAAGCTTTGCAATCTCTCACCATGTAGATGATATGCTTCTTTTTATTCTTCCTGCCAAAACAGACAATTATACATTTGCCTACATCATACTCCATTTACCAGATCCTTGCCTACTGAATTAACCAATGCCCCTTTGTAGTCTCCTTATGTTCTCTTCACACTTACTTTCCTACTTTTGTGTCACCAAACTTAGCAACCACACCAACTGTCCCTTCATCCAAATCATTTATATAAATTGTAAAGAGCCGAGATCCCAGCACTGACCCCTGCGGCATACTGTTCATTACGTCCTGCCAATCAGAAAAAGACCCATTTATGCCTACTCTCTGCTTCCAGTTAAGCAGCCAATCTTTTATCCATGCTAATGTGTTACTCCCTCCATCATGAGCTTTTATCTTCCACAATAATCTTTGAAGTGACACAATATCAAATGTCTTTTAGAAATCAGTACATTCATTGGTTCCTCTTTGTCCACAACACAGAAACTTTATCACAGTGTTAATGTAAGCCTACTTGTGACACTAATAAAGAAATTTAAACTTTTAAATACATTGTAAAGATATCAGTGCTGAATCATAGAACATAGAACACTACAGCACAAACAGGCCCTTCGGCCCACGAGTTGTGCCGATCACATCAACACCTACCAACCTACAGACCTATCTATAACCCTCAATCTCATTAAACCCCATATACTCATCCAGAAGTCTTTTAAAAGACCCCAGCGAGTTTGCCTCCACCACCACTGACGGCAGCCGATTCCATTCACTCACCACCCTCAGTGAAAAACTTACCCCTAACATCACTTCTGAACCTCCCTCCCCGCACCTTAAATCTGTGTCCTCTCGTAGCAACCATTTCAACCAGGGGAAATAGCCTCTGAGAGTCCACCCTATCTATTCCTCTCAACATTTTGTAAACTTCTATCAGGTCGCCTCTCAACCTTCGTCTCTCCAGGGAAAATAGTCCCAGCTCCCTCAACCTAACTTCATAAGGCATGCCTCCCAGTCCAGGCAACATCCTTGTAAATCTCCTCTGTACCCTCTCAATAGCTTCTACATCTTTCCTATAGTGAGGCGACCAGAACTGCGCACAATACTCTAAATGAGGCCTGACAAGGGTCTTATAAAGTTGCAGCATTACCTCCCAACTCCTAAACTCAATCCCTCGATTAATGAAGGCCAGTACACCATACGCCTTCTTGACCACCTCCTCCACCTGCGAGGCCGATTTAAGAGTCCTGTGGACCCGGACCCCAAGATCCTTAAAAAATCATAACATTTTCAATTTTTTGTTCGAAACAAAGATGGGACAATGACTCAAGATCCATTTGGCTTTCCTTCACTGGTGTCAGCAGTGGCTCAATGGTGACACTTTGGTTCAAGCCCAACTCCAGGGACTTGAGCTCACAATCAAGGGTTAACACTCCAATACTGTACTGAGGGAGTACCACACTGTCAGGGGTCCAGATGAGGCATTAAACAAGGCCTTTTGACCCTCCACCCCCACCTCAGCTTAAATGAGCCCAAGGTATTATTTCAAAGATGAACAGCTATAGTCTTTCAGTTCCCAGACTAACTTTAAACCTCAAGTAACATTATTAAAACAGGTTACTTTGTTTTTAATGACATTAGTGTTTGTTACATGCAAATTGTCTGTAATGCTTCCCATATTATAGCAACAACTACACTTCAAAAGTAATTAATTGGCTGTAAGCTGCTTTAGGGGATCCCATGAGTACGAAAAACTAGTGCTTTCTTTCCATTTATGGAGGAGTGTGAAGTGTGTAATTCATTGTTTTACACTGCTTGTATACCCATTTATCTATAAACCAAGACTTGGTTTACATCCCAAAATTTGGGATAATTAATTGCAAAAATTAGCCTGTTTGTTTGAGAAAACAGAATCATATAATGGAATATGGTACATTGCTGTAGTTAGCGTGGAGTAGGGTTTCTTCTTAAAATGCCTAGATTTTGCCATCTTTTGTCTAGATATTAGACAAAGTACATTGCAAATCATACAAGACATGCGGCCTGCTTACAACAGTGTTCAGTAACAGAGAAACTCAGGTAAGGGTTCTTAATAATGAGGGGAGCTGAGGAACATCACAAGTAATCTGCAAGAAAACAAAGATGTGGGTATAAAATTCAGCAAAGGTCACAAATGTAAAATATTGTCTTAACATTACAATTCCTCCATGGATTGGGGCCAACAACTGCTGGTGTTTTTGGGAGGGTGACAACATGCAGGGTGAAAATGGAAGAGCGAGTGAACATTAAGGGACACCGCATCTGGGAGAAGCTACTCCCCAGTAACGGATTCTATCTCTTGCATACTGGCTGCTCCAGCTCCAATTAGAGGTTCCTTCTCTTCCAATCTTGCTGTTCCTCCAGAGACAGGAGGGACTTTCTTACGACCTCATCCCACCCATTGTCTGGTGAGGTGAGGTAGTAAGATTGTATGCAAGGTAATATTTCAGCAAAGCGCCTGGTTTCATGCAGGTTCTGATCTTATCAGACGTCTTCTCCAGGCGTGAACAGCTTTGTGCCGAAAATGGTTGAAACTCGCATTTAGCATGCATTTCAATATAAGTACCGAGTGCGGCATGCAATTGTCCCCCCTCACTTTTGTTAACCACCTCATTGGTCAGACGTCTTGCAGGTGAGAATTACAGCTGACCTACATAAGTGGGTTAGCAGTGACAAAAGCGAGTGAGAAGCAGAGTACTAATTTCACAGGTGGAGGGGCTTTCAGCCATGCCCATAGTGCAGGATACAGGGCTTGCAATGGGTGCAGTGATTTGAGGGGAGCTCGTGCCAGTCTGGGATCCTGCGTTCATTGGTCACTGCTGGCATGAGTTTCTGGTGCAGATGGAGGACGACAAAAGTGGGTTCCCGGACACGCGTCCTTTGTTTGAACAGAGGGGAGTACGGTAGGATGAGAGAGGAATTGGCGAATGTGGACTGGGGGAGCGCGTTGGAAGGTAGGTCTGCTGAGGAGCAGTGGAGGATTTTTAAGGAGATCTTTCTTGGTGCTCAGCAGAAATCTATTCCGATGGTCAAAAAGGACCGTAGGAGGAGAGGTAATCAGCCGTGGATAACGAAGGAGGTGAAGGAAAGTGTTAAATTAAAAGCGGAGGCATTTAGAGTAGCTAAGAGTAGTGGGCGAGAAGAGGATTGGGAGAGGTTTAAATGTCAACAAAGATTGACAAAGAAATTGATAAAGAAGGGTAGGAGAAACTATGAAGCTGGGCTAGCGCTTAATATAAAAAAGGATAGCAAGAGTTTTTATAAGTATATAAAAAGGAAGAGGCTGGCTAGGGTGAACGTTGGACCCTTAGAGGATGAGAAGGGGGACTTAGTGGTAGGGGATGGGGAAATGGCTGAGGTCTTGAATAACTTTTTTGTTTCGGTCTTCACGGAGGAGGACGTGAATAATTTGCCGGGTGTTAGAGATAGAAAGGTGGTAGGACTGGAGGGTCCCGATGACATTGCTGTTACTAGAGAGGTGGTGCTCGACAGACTGGAGGGGCTGATTGTGGACAAGTCCCCAGGACCGGATGGAATGCATCTGAGGGTTCTGAAAGAAATGGCGGAGGTGATAGTGGATGCCTTGGTGGTTATTTTCCAGACGTCGCTGGATTCCGGGGAAGTGCCGGAAGATTGGAAAGCGGCTAATGTTACGCCGTTGTTTAAGAAGGGTGCCAGGCAAAAGGCGGGGAATTATAGGCCGGTTAGTTTAACGTCTGTTGTAGGTAAAATGTTAGAATCCGTCATCAAGGAGGAAATAGCGAGGCATCTTGAGGGGAATTGCTTGATAGAGCAGACGCAGCACGGTTTTGTTAAGGGGAAGTCGTGTCTGACAAATTTACTTGAGTTCTATGAGGATGTGTCTAGGGCGGTGGATAGAGGAGAGCCGGTGGATGTGGTCTTTCTTGATTTTCAGAAGGCGTTTGACAAGGTACCTCACAAGAGGTTATTGCAGAAGGTCAGGGGACATGGAGTTGGGGGTAGGGTGTTAGCGTGGATAGAGGATTGGTTGTCAAATAGGAGGCAGAGAGTGGGGGTCAATGGGTACTATTCGGATTGGCGGTTGGTGACTAGTGGAGTGCCTCAGGGGTCGGTGCTGGGGCCTCAGCTATTTACCATTTATATAGATGATCTGGAGGAGGGAACCGAGTGTATGGTGTCGAAATTTGCTGATGACACCAAGATTGGTGGAAAGGCAAATTGTGCGGAGGGTGTGGAGAGTCTGCAGAAGGATCTAGATAGGCTGGGCGAATGGGCCAGGAACTGGCAAATGGAATTTAATGTTGGCAAGTGCGAGGTGGTCCACTTTGGTAGGAATAATGGTAGGAAGGACTATTACTTACGTGGAGAAAAACTGCAGCAGGCGGCGGTGCAGAGGGACCTCGGGGTCCTTGTGCATGAGTCGCAAAAACCCAGCTTGCAGGTGCAGCAGGTGGTCAGGAAGGCGAATGGGATGCTGGCCTTCATAGCGAGGGGGATTGAATATAAAAGTAGGGAGGTCTTGCTGTGGCTGTATAGGGCATTGGTGAGGCCGCAGCTGGAGTACTATGTGCAGTTTTGGGCGCTGTACTTACACAAGGATATTTTGGCCTTGGAGGGAGTGCAGAGGAGGTTTACT